>NC_133123.1:171432080-172037278 GCF_033568475.1 Henckelia pumila
TATGCACGCCCTCCTGGGTTTTTAAGTGCCCGCGCGTCGCTATCAGTGTTTTAATCGTAAAGAAAACTTTCTATTTTCTTGGGCTTTTGAGTACGCTATAAAAAGAGATTTTTTTTAGTCTGAGTGGAGGAGCCGCCACACACAATACACATATCAGAGAAATATTTTGTGGATTTGATCGTGAACTTTTGGGAAGGATTTCTGGAGCTTAATTAAAGAACGAAGACGGAGTTCGATAGACCGGACACGGCGTCGATGACGGATTTGTTTTTTTATCTTTATTTATTTAATTCTGAATTTATGTTTGGATTTTTGAACATGTTTAATTTTATTCAGAATTTTATTATGAACTAAATTTTTATGGTCTAGAGGTCGGATGGAACCTGGTGTAGACACTTTCATGAATTCTTGATTTTATTAGATTGAGTTTCTTCTAGATTAATTATTTTTTCTAGAATTGATTGTCTTTTCAATTATATGATCAATAATTGATTTGTAATATTTATTTGAAATCTGGCACTCGGGAGAGGAGATTTTGAATAGGACCATTGGAAAATACACTGTTAATTATTTATATTGCTCGGGAGAATGTATAATTTTAACAGAGCTTTTAAAAAGAACATTGTTTTGAATTGATCACTGCAAGTAGATTCTTAATAGGGATATTGGAATTGAATTGTAGTTGATATAGTTTATTCGGCACTTGGGAGAGGGAATAATAAACTTAAGTGTTCTTGGCTATTAATTCCTTGAAATTCATGAAGATTAATTAATTAGGATTGATTGTATTTGAAACCAGGTGAAATCTATACCTCTAGACCATTTTTCTCGGATTGATATTTATCTGAAAGTTGTGTGCGTGCTATCAAAAACATCTAGATTATTTTTATTTTTCTGCAAAATTCTCTAAGTTTAATTTTTTAGATAAAGTTTAGACTATTCTAATTACAAGCATTAAATATTTTTATTTTATTCCCTGTGGGATCGATATCTGATTTTATCACTATATTAAAACTTGACACTCGTACGCTTGCGAGAAAATTTCACAACAGTTACATTTTAATTGTTGGTTCAGGTTTGCTATGTAAGTAGTAGTTTTTGACATGCCCGTATAGGAACCGATCGTTGACTATAGGGTTGCATCATTTGTTTCAAATATATTATGTATGTTAGAGTCATTAGATTTTTAAGTGTTATTTACATAGATTTTAATTTCAATCATGAGTTGTTGAACTTGCAAACACGATGAATGCTCTGTACTCTTGTATTTGAAAAATTTTCCCACATGTTTTCTCATCTAAACTCTTGAAAATGTCAAAAAATACGGGACTTCACACTTCTATGTTGCATTTTATGTGTCATGTATATTATATATTTATTGATTAATTACATTATGCTGCATGTGCATATTTATGTTGAGTCGTATCTCCTTCGAGATAGTATTTTGAGTAAGGTCGCTGAGCCCTTCACCCTTGATTTATGGTTGGATACCGGGAGACACCGTGATGATGGAGACCCATGCTATGGTGATCATGAAGAGTGTGGGAGTTTACCAAACGGAGTTGACTCCAGATGTTACTACACACTTAGAAGTTTAGACTCAGCATGACTTGGTATTTGACCAGTTATCCAGTCATTTTGCATGAACCATATCAGTCTATATACTCATATTTATGAGCTGAGCGAGTATCGCTCACGTCTATATTGTTACCATGGCCAACCCATTCGACAGGACAGTTTCACGTTTGCAGGGGCGGATTTACTGTAGGGCAAAGAGGGGCCCGTGAATTTTTGAATTTTTTATTAGTATATAGTTTTTTTTTTTGCTTTTGGTATATATATTATATGGCCACCTAAAATGTTAGTTGTTGGCATTTGGTCTTGTGGTTGGCCTTCCAAATTAACTTAAACATGTGGTGCAAGTTTGAATCTCTTATAGGCCATCTATCTTTCACTTTTTAGTTTTGTTTTTAGTTTTATTATATGTTCTCACTTAAAACCCTCTTTCCAATTATTTTAATTTGAAAACATAGCACCTTTTATTTTAAACTATATTAAAGCTTTTTTATTTTTTGTTATTTAAAAAGTTACCATCATTTTTTTAAAATAATAAAATACTATTGATTTTTTAATTTTTTAATTTCTTATTTTACTCAGCTTCAACACAAATCTTGCTCGATTTTTCACATATTTGAAGTGATTTTAAGGTTTGAGATTTTGGGATTTTTGGTAGCTGATAATCTCATTGTTTTTAAACCAAGTTTGGCGAATTTTAGGTTTCTTAGATCAAAATTTGGCTCTGTTTTTTCATTTTGGTTCATAACTTTTTTAATCTATTTCGTTATGTAGTGACCCGTATCCAGAATTAACGATTAATGAGTATATTAATCGTGTGATCATGTTTAGATTAATTAAAAACATGATTAAAGAAATTCCTGGTGAATTAACGGAGTCCGAAAATAGATCCAGAACACTTGGAAATAGTCGGGAAGGTTCCGAAACTTAGACATGATTGGAGGCTCCGAACCAGGGATCGGATGGTCCGAAATGTTTGGGTTCGGAGGCCTTGAACCAGTTCGGATGGCAGTAGTTCGGACGATCCGAAGAGGGATCAAACGATCCGATCTCCCTCAGATAAGATAATATAAGGAAATAATTTGATTGGCCAAGACTAGAGTTCGGACGATCCGAAGTGTTGGATCATACGGTCCGAACATTAGCCCAGACAGGTGTCCGGAGGAGTGATGTCATGGATGACGTAAGAGAATATGCGTGCATGAATGTATGAGCAAAAAGTGAATGCGTAAAACAATAAGAAATACCTGTATTTATAGGGGCTGGAGGGGTAAGTTGTCTTGCTGAGGTAGGATTTGTGTCAGAATGTGACTATACTCAAGGTATGAATCTATATCAAGTAGAACTCAGCCAGCAATTAGGACTCTTGAACCAACCTATGAATCATATCAAATCTCCAATTTATTAGATCTCGTCCTTATCTGGTAAAGATCCTCATATATTTACGGCGATCGAATCTTCTAGATATTGGGCCTCTAGGTTACCCAGTTCTGGCTCGGCCCAATGGGCTCAGCAATTAGGGCTTTGTACCATGAATCACCTTTGATATTTGATTGGGCCTTCACCCATCCCTAGATCTCGTGTTATGCCCAGGTCGGGCATTTTCCCTACCCATATAGAGCTCGACCCAATGGGGCTCGACAACTGGAACTTGAACCGTAAATATTATCTTTCTGTGTTAATTGGGCCCTTATTAATCTTGGGTCTTGACGCACAACAGAATTTATGAATTTTAAGATATTTTTCCCAGACATTGGTTATTTGGTTCGGGTCGAACCAGACCCAATTATTTATGGGGCATCAATTATATTAAATTTTTATTTACACAATTTTTTAAATCATATAAAAATAATTTAAATAATTTTTTATTTTGACAATGAAATTTCGCTTTTAAAAATATTAAATTTACACGCATCGTAGTATGCTAAATATGCTATTATAGTAAAATTATTTGTGAAGTATTATAATATTAGAGTAATTTACTGTTTTTAGAGTAATCATAAATGCGTAGAGTTACATAAATATATTATTCCGTATGTATTGCATCATCTATATATCTTTAATGTGTCTATAATTTGCATTATTTTGTTTTTTTTACATTGAAATATATATTTATGGGTAGAGCCGTCAATTTGGGATAGGCTCGTCAGGTCGTCCCGCCCTGCCACATAATTTAAGTGTGTTGGATTGAAATTTTTTCAACCAAACAAAAGGTGGGCCTGGGTTGGCCCGCGGGCCTGGAGAATTAATATATGTATTTTTTAATGAAAGTTGTGAATTTTTTTGAATTTATTATTTTATATAAAATTTACACTTATAAAATCAATAATTAAAATTTTTATTAATATGTTTCTATTAATATTTATTTATAAAATTAAATTTATAATTAATTATAATGATTTTTATTTATTTTTATTTGTAGTGAACCAACCCGCGGACCGGCCCGCCAAATCCGCAACCCATCTTGAGTTGGATTAGGTTGAGGATTTTCAGCCCGTTAGGATGGTAGGCCGGCACGTCCTCGACCCGCCAAAATATGGGTTTTTGGTGGGCCAACCGGCCCCGCCATAAGTTAGTCCGTCTGACAAGCTCTATTGTGGGTGAGTTGTCCTTTTAGTACTTGAATTCCTTGCAAGACATTTCTTCTCTTTATGTAGCAGCCAAAGGATGTTAGGACTAAGCTTTCAACCACTTCGGAAAAATATGCATTGGCCGACCTTATTATTGTAATTGTGGGAAATCTTCTTTGGTGGAATGAAATGAAATCATATCTAAATTACTATTATTTGCCTAAATTACCCACTAATATATTATTGGAAACCTATTATATTGTCAATGTTGTATGGTGGCGATATCGCTCATTTTGATGTCTTGTGTATATTTTTGAAAATTTTATCTTCATAGAAAAATCCAAGGCGAATTCTAGCTAATATGACATTCTTCTCAATTGGCCCAAAACTTTTTTTCTTTTTGTTTGAAATTGTAATTTACTTACAAAATATATTATCTACCACATCACTGTTTTTCGAATACCAAATTTATATATGGGTTCTCAACGACGAATCAACGATGGATTTTTTTTTTTTATCTTGAGAGCTGAAAACATAAAATTTGATTTTTTAAAAAATTTCCGATAGAAATTAAATTATATATGGGTGACTTCCCATTTTAGTTCTTGAATTACTTACAAGACATCTCTTCTATTTTATGCTCCATAGGATGTTGGGACTAAGTTTTCATGAACCCTTTGGTATTGTTGGCCCACCTAGTTGTTGTAATTGTGACAAATATTTTTTTGTTGAAAGTAATGAAATGAAATCATATTTAAATTGTCATCATTTACATAATTACATTTAAATTACCATGAAAAGCATTATTGTCAATATCTGTGGTGATATCAACCAATTTTTTTTTTTTTTTTTTGACGTAGATATCAACCATTTTTACCTACTCGTGTACCGACAAAATGTTTTTTCATATAAATTTATTTTTTTTTCTGTTTCCCTTTTCCACTGATCCAAGGTGGATTCAACCGAAGATGGCATTGACCACTTCCCAGAAGAACATAAAATATGTTTTGTTTTTTCCTGAATTACATCTGAATATGATGATTCAAACGAACAAAAGGACTTGTTTCATTTCAAAAAACAACAGTTGAAACATGTTAGAAATGAACCAAATGTTGATTTATTGAAAAACATTAGCAAAGTCTCAATCAGAAACAAACGCTGATAATTACCAAGTAGCAAGTACACAGCAGCAAATGCAGAAAATTCTTGCTAGAATGAATTGGTATGGCCTCAAAAACTGAACTAAATGTAGACTAAAAGTGCTGCACCCTGAATTTCCACGCCCCTTCAACTGGATCATATGAAACGAAGTCAGCTCCTAGTTCTTTCGTTCTCTTGATCAACATTGCTATATACTTGTGAACCTTCGGGCCATTCGTGTACTGATTCTCTGTTTTTTTATCAATGCATTTGACATTAAGTAATTTGACCTCAGCAGGTTTATTCAGGCTTTGTCCCACTGGAGGCTTATTGAGATCATTTACATAAACGATCACTTCGCGTTTGTTAAACTGAATGATAGATTCAAGATCAAGAGAGCGGACATCTGTTTCTCCAAAAAACATGATGCTTCCATAATCCCGTCTGCCAACGACAAAATCGTGCACGTGGCTGCAAAATCCTGGCTGTGCCCTTTCATTTTCTGCCAGCAAGCTGATTGGAGGTTCAGTGTAATAGTCTCCATGTCTGAGCTTTGGAAGTAGTGGTAGCAAATCATCAAAGTTTTCCTCTTGGATGGAAATATCATTTGTCGTCTCTGGGGATGTCCCCTCTGATTGGGAGGAAGAAGTTGCAAAAGCTTTGTTTTCAGAACCTTTTGCACCTGAAATTATAAAATATCTGACAATCATAATATTTAAAGAAAAATATTCGGGATAGAAAGAGAAGTAATTGAGTTAATACACATCCTTATGTCACTCAATCTCCGAATAGTTTGTGAAAAGACTGGATTTCTTTATATTTGTTAAGAACAGACAACTAATTCAAGTTTTCCGCAACTGAAATATGATGAGTATATGTGCTGCGATGACTATTTCTGAAAATTTAAATTGATCTAATGGTGCTAGTTGTTCAATATTCTGATTCAAGATCATGTTGTGATTCCGGTAAATTCTACATTATAACGGCACCTGCAGCAATAACTAGAACTAGAATTCAGTACCGATAACTCAAAAGTGGTATCTAGCTCAAGAACCAAGTGATTCTGTCCATGCACCTATCAGATAGAATTCGGTAAAGAAAGAAATTGAAGACCATATACTGAAATAGTCTAATTGAAGACTTGCCGTTATCATGAGTATTAAGAGGTGTATTCTTGACCACATACGAGGAGTTTGAAACCCAATATCTGGGGTTCATCCGTGGCATCAAAGGAGCAACTGTACAAGGTTTGTCTTCTGTATCACTGAAAAATGGCACCTGCGACAAAAGTTAATTGTCATAGATGAAGAAACCATTAAGGTTTTCTGAAATAAGAAATCAAAAAGTATGGGGCAGAATATCACAAATGATCTAACCTTACGCTCCTTGCTTCCAGAATTGAGTCTTTGAGCAGGATCTCTGTTTTGTCTTGAGGACCAATGCCGGATCCTCAAATGGGGTGCCTTTGTCACAGGTGAAGGATTATTTGAAACCTGCACCCATGCATTCGGAAAAATTAATGATGAAATTTACAAGAATATCAACATCTTTCAGAGCATTCCACCGTATAAAAATATGGATCAGTTGGTGAACTAAACAACTTACAGGTAAGCTTGAAATTCCAGTTTGTATGTATATTCGTGAATCGGGTTGACAACTTGATATATTCACTTCAATTTGCGGGCCAAAAGGATTTTGGATACATGATAGCTGCTCTTTCACAGTGCTTGAAGACACGAACCTATTAACATTCAGAATCACAACCGATATATAACTACCAAATAAATCGTTTGCGCAACAACGAATTTGAAGTATAGCATAAAATAGCGAAAAATCAAATGGACTTACTGTTTTACATTGTCATTCTGACTGTCAACCTGTGAAACATCTGTAAAGGTAGTTTGTGCTGATTAAAGGAAAACAAGAGCATAAAACATCACATTAATGAAATGCCAAGTGATCTTTGAAAAAGAATGAGATGTTTAGAAGATTCACTTACCTCGCGATGGCTCATTCTGATTAGTAGTAAATGAGAAATTTACATTCGGTACAGCTTGTCCAGCTTGTGAAGCATTCAGAAAAGATGGAAAAGGGCCTAATGAATTTTCCAAGGCAAGCAATATGGATGGTGAGAATGTGAATATAGGTTCACTCGAAGAAATCGTGCTGAGCAGCGGAAAAGTTTGGACAGCAGATGATCTGGGAAATTGAAACATATTGGATGATAGTGACTTATTAACCGGATTTAAAGAACAGAATGGATTTATAGAAGGTGCAATAGCAGGCGTAGAGGATATTATGGAGCTTTGAGGTTCAGAGGCAGACTGTATTAACGTCTGGAATGTGAATGATGATTCACTGGATGGACTTGTGTGAAAAGGGGAAGGAGTGAACGTTTTTGATATCGAGGGTAGACAATTATCTGTTGTCATTGACCTAGTAACAGGATGAAATGAAGAGAACGGATTCGGAGTTGGGGAAAATGTAGTAGTAGTAGTAGATGTTACGGTGCTTTGTGGTAGAAAGGTAGACTGTGCAGATGATACGGTGCTTTGAGGTTGAAAGGTAGACCGTGTAGATGGCGAGAATGTGAACGGTTGTTTGTTTGACGAAATTGTGCTAAAAGGCGAAGAAGTAAATGTCGTGGAAAATGGTGCTAGTTGATGATTACTGGATGGAATTGGCTGACTAACTGGATTTAATGAAGAGGACCAATTTGGAGCTGTGGTAAATGAAGAAATAGAAGATGTTATAGTGCGTTGAGGTTGAAAGGAATGTGATTGAGTGGAGAATGTGCAGGAGGAAGGAGAAAAGATTTTCGCTGGTTTTGCAAGTGTTGGAGCACTGAATGTTGTAGCAGCTGTAGCTACAGAGTGTTGAGAATTAGAGAGAGTATTGGGAGCAGTAAGGTTAAATGCTTCTGGGCGACTGAAGATGTTTTCTTTAATATCAAATTGCTTGAAACCAGACTGTTCACCCCGAGATGTGTTTCCACCTGTCCAAACAAATATGACAATTAGTTACAATTTTTATTTATATCGAATTGCAAAGAAGAACAACATATGGCTGATGCAAAGTTAAAAAGCTCTACCTTTATCACATAGCTCGTAATCCTCCATCCGCAACTCTTCATGACTTTTATCACTATAAACAGGCATTGCAGAAATGGACTGCATTTTATCAAGAGAATTCCAACCATTGGCTCCATTGGTTTCCCGTGTTGCAGAATAAGGCACAACACTACTTCCTTTACACTGATTACCAGTCGTTGAGTCAATTGCCCATGGCAATGTTTTGCTCTGTGATCCTGCATTACGATAGGTTAAATGAAGATGAAGGTCTCTAGGTAATTATTAAAATGCAATAATTTCGCAAAATGTAATTTTCACCAGAATTCTGAATTCCATGCACGTTGTTACTGCTGCTGTTAATAAGTGCTGAAGCTGAATTGGAGCTATTCATTTGAGGTCCAAATAAGCTGCTGCTAACAGATGATGAAGTTGAGCTAAACGGAGGAAATCTTGATCCAGTCATGTTGTTCTTACTCGGATGGCCAAACACACTTGTGCCAATACCATTGTTTGCAGTCTCCGGTGCGAGAGACATCACACTAGGTTCGTCAAGTATGGAACTTGTACTGCCATGTGCCCCAAATATGGAACTTGTACCACCATGTGCCGAATTTGATTGGAAAATCGAAGGTGTGGACTCAAAACCAGATCCCAAGTTTCTTGGAACACCAAAGATATTTGTGCTTGGTGCTCCAGAAACAGAGTTGCTCTGAGGCTTATCAAGATTTTTGTAACTGACTGGTGGGGTGGTGAATACTAGCCCTGTGTTTCCAAACGGTAAGGCGACAAAGTGTTGGTTTGACAGCTGAGAGACAGTCGAAGGACCTTTATTACGTAGCTCGTAATCCTCCATCCTCAACTCTTCATGGCTTTTATCAATATAAACAGACATTGCAGAAATGGACTGCATTTTCTCAAGAGAATTCCTATCATTGGCTCCACTGGTTTCCCATGTTGCATAATAAGGTTCAGCACTACTTCCTTTACACTGTTTACCAGTCGTTGAGCCAATTGCCCATGGCAATGTTTTGCACTGTGATCCTGCAATACGATAGGCTAAATTAAGATGAGGGTTTCCAAGGTAATTATAGAATTAGAATGCAATACTTTATCAAGATGTAATTCTCACCAGAATTCTGAATTCCTTGCACGTTGTTGCTGCTGCTGTTAAGGAATGTTGAAGCTGAATTGGAGCTATTCTGGAACGGGGTCCCAAAAGAAACTGTAGAAATTTGAGGTCCAAATAAGCTGCTGCTAACAGATGATGAAGTTGAGCTAAACGAAGGAAATCTACATCCAACTGTGTTATTCTTACTCGGATGGCCAGACACACTTGTGCCAAAACCATTGTTTGCAGTCTCCGGTGCGAGAGACATCACACTAGGTTCGCCAAGTATGGAACTTGTACTACCATGTGCCCCAAATATGGAACTTGTACCACCACCATGTGCCGAATTTGATTGGAAAATTGAAGTTGTGGACTCAAAACCAGATCCCAAGTTTCTTGGAACACCAAAGATATTTGTGCTTGGCGCTCCAGAAACAGAGTTGCTCTGAGGCTTATCAAGATTTTTGTAACTGACTGGTGCGATGTTGAATCTTGGGCCTGTGCTTCCAATTGGTAAGGCTACAGAGGTTTGGTTTGACAGCTGAGAGACAATCGAAGGACCAAACTGAGTGTTAGGCTGCTGAAATGGATTTGGCTGGATCTGATCAGATAACAAATTCCCTGCAAGATAGAAAATAACAAGTCATCGTGCATGTTCTGTGATAAGGGGACTAAGTCATGCATAGAAAATAATGTGAAAGAAAATAAGATGTTGAATTTTGTATTTCTCATACTGCAACTGCAAGTAGGCATATTTTACTTCCACCAGACAAAAAATATTCAAAATTTTGGTAACAATCAAAACTTTCCTCCAAGATTCATTCAGCTAACCCTCCATCCGACTCGGGTCCTTCCTCCCGAGTAGCATTCTCCTCCCCCTCAAAGAATCTCACCAATTCATTGGCACCCAAAAGAGAATATAAAGAAGATAAGATATTAAAAGGAACTAAATTCTGCCCCTCCGTTGGAACCATGCGCAGAGAAAACAAGGGAACCAACAATCATTAGCACACAAATTTCATCACAAAAGTTATTAAAAAAAAACAAATCTCAGTAAACTAAGACACAGTTGATGCAAGAAACAAAAGCAATACAACTCTTCACTCAAACGCATTCATTCTTTCAACAAAAAAAAACGCATTCATTCAACGTACAAAACATAAAACCATCTATTTGCTCAGCGAGAAAGGCAAGGCAACCAATAAGAATCTCAAAACAAGAAGATTTCATCACATTGCATGCATCAAAACAGTTTCAGGAAGAAAAAAACCAGAAATCACAACGAGATATACAGAGAGGGAGGGAAAAATCAAACTTACAAGAACTTGAAGCGGGCTGCATCATTCGAAAACAAAAAGTTCAGTGGAGGGAAGATATTCAAGAAAACGAATTTGGGGAAAATGCCAATCCAATAGTTTCTCCCACAATTACGTGCATACAATTTGCCGCGGAAAGGGTATACGACGAAACTGTGTCTCAACACACGTATGTATATATGTGTGTGTGGACGAGTAGCTTAGAGAAAAAGCGGTGTTTAACGTCGTCGTAGCTTATGTTTAAAGCTAAGCCCAAAACGGTCTCATGGCTTTTTCTTAATTATAATCTTTTACTATTAATTAATTCTAAGGATCTTATCTTTTTACTAACTATGGTGTCTTGGTCTGTTTTACTTACACTATGATTAGATCACGGAAATTGGACGGGATTTGGTGAGATTTAGAATTGGAAATACCGTTTCAGTATTTGGCAACTTGGGATTTCAAAACGGGATTGGTATTTGGTGGGATTTCATAGGATTTCAATTAGTTAAGTGAAATCTTGACAAAATTGGTCGGATTTCACGGGATTTGAGTTTATAAAGCAATAAAATTATTTTTAATAATAAATTCATATACTTTACTTATAAATTTTAAGTTTTTTTTATAATTTTTTATAAAATATCATTTATCCAAAATTTATACTATCAAATTCCAAAATATATTTTAACTTTTTGCCAAATACAAAATGAAATTTCAATTCCATTGATTTTGAAATCGAAATCCAATTTCAAATTCTATTTTTTATTAGACATCCAAATACACTGGTATTCCCAAAACTGCTCCTTCCCCATTCTCGTTTTAATTCAACCCACGTTCTTCTTTTGGTCTTCACACGTCAAAATAGTTTCTCTAAAACTAACAGTCCGCAAAATACCTTATCCCCACAAAATCGATTATTTGAAACAAGATTCTTTGAAACAGAACGCTACAAATTCAAGCATGGTTGCTGTTGCTTCTTCTGTTCCGATCATCACGCACCAGCGTCAACTTAATGTATTGTTTTCTGAGTATTTGTTTGTTATTTGATCTCAGGATTTGTGTTGAGTTTCAATTTTCATTACCTATGTGTCTATGTGTTTTCTGATTTCGTTTAGGTTTGTAAACGGTTTCTGCACAGTTAAGAAATTATTTCTTTGGAGGAAGA
Source organism: Henckelia pumila (assembly GCF_033568475.1). Classification (NCBI taxonomy): domain Eukaryota; kingdom Viridiplantae; phylum Streptophyta; class Magnoliopsida; order Lamiales; family Gesneriaceae; genus Henckelia; species Henckelia pumila. The sequence continues at coordinate 171,444,008 of NC_133123.1, forward strand.
ACGCCACCTGCTGGACAAATTGCCAGAGAAAACTTCTAAACAATCGTAGTACTTCAAGCATGCATCTTTCTGTTTCAAAAATTGAAGAGCATACTTTAGGAGAAAAAATCTTGATGTTCAATTTCTCATTCCTTAATTTCATCGATATTCATTCATGATTTATTAGTAGTCCGATTGTAATAAAATAACCCCTGGACCTTTTTTTTTTATTACCTTAGTATTGCAAATTTGATTAATGTCAAAATTTGCCATGTATTTTCGTGGAAATCTCAACCAAACACCATACAATAAGGAGTACTTTTGCAATATGGGAAAAAGGCTAACTACTTTGCTCAACCTTTGTATGCTACTGAGATATATATAGCCATTGGGACTTTTAGTTTTCTGCACATATGCAACTAGATCCGCACAACTCCTCATGGGTGGGTTTATCCCATTGCATAACGAAACAGATTCGCATGCCCAGAAGGTATCAGGATCGGGACTAAAAATAGAGTAATCTTTGACTTCTTGATTTTCTATATTTCAATCCACGAATCGAGCTTGAATTGCCTTGGAGAACAGGAGAATGGTTGGCAAAAGCCACCATTTGTCATCTTCCCTGGAATAACAACAAAGTTGAAAAACACATCACTATACAAATCCCACGTACTGAAAAGTATGGACCTTATAATCTTAGTTTTATTGACAAAAATATCATGATTTTGATGTTTCTGTGAAGCATGTCATGCAAGGATCTTACACTTTGAGTGGACAAAATCGGGTGCTACATGATTTAATATACATATCATCTATTCGTTTTATTTTATTTTATTTTTGTTTCAGTTCTTTATTTTTCTATGAATATTTTTGTTTTGTGTTCAAAAGATTTGAAGAAATAAAATCGAAAACCTCAAAGATTCTCATCCATGGCAGTGTTGGGTAAGCCAATATTAATTCATACAACCATCAGTTTGAATGACTAATTTTTATGGTTTGTATTTTATTATTTTATGATATTTTAAATGAATCCATTAAAACAAAAAATAACAGTCAAAACTCGATAGACTTTGTAAAGCTATATATTTATATGTTGAGGTTAGAAATTATATTTGTTTTAAATTCTTTGTTACTTGCATTAATCTTCGGTACGTTTTCCAAATATTATAATGTCGATAATCGCTCAATTGAAACACCATGTGTTGCTTGGATTTCTCGAAGGTCAGTGAAACGTAAATTGTTTTTGGCCTTTTCCTATTGCTCATATTTTATGATTACCACCAACAATTTTCATATTCAAGTTCCTGAAAATTGTAGTTTACATGCTATTTTTTGGATCTTAATATTCAAAATCTCCAGATGCATATTTTAGATACTGTTCGGGTTCCGAAATTGAAGCAAGTGCCATTGACGGTGGCGAGGAGGAAGCGGCAGGCTGTTTTGGAAGCCTTGGATGATGTATTGAAGAGGATGAAACTGAAAAGCGGGGACTTGCAATTGGAATTGATTGAGAGTTTTTGAAGAGGCAGGTGACAAAGAAGAAGGAGAAGGAAAAAGAGTTGAAGGGGACAATGTGGTTTCTGATGAAACGAGAGCGTTGCCATATGGAGTTATGGCTATTTTGCAATCCCCTGCCAGTATGCAGAAATTTGGGGAGTGCAATGGTGGTTTGGATGTGAAACTAGGGGTGAATCTGCATGAAAACTTGGTTTTACAGAGGCATTTTCGGTCGAAGAATGTTGAACCACTCCCCATTGGTACAATGCAGGTTGTTATAATCTACCAATCTTTAGCATAACCCATGTTAACTATGACAGCTGTGATATCTGATCTTAGCCCCAAATCGATTTTTGTCGAATTTTGATCATGTCTTTTAATCTGAATGAACCCATAAAAGTTTTCCTGGTAATAAATTTAAATATTATTATTGTTCTTTTTTTGGGTGAATTGATATTTATTCATATATTTGTTATTTTGGATTGGACTAGATTGTGCCATTTGCGGGGATATGAAGAGAAGAAAATAAGAAAATGTCATTGGTGTAAGCAAAGTAAAGGCCGGCTCTTGATCAAGTGCTTAGCTTGCAGGAAACGATTCTTTTGCGTGGTTTGCATAAAACAGAGGTCTGTAGTTCTTATTTGACTTCAAAGTATGCATCTGGAAATTTAGAATTCATTCGTCCATGTTTTAGCCTGTGTTTATCTCCAGATTTTCCATCTTTTTTCCAATATTTCTTATTAACGTTCCCATGACATTAAATTTATTACATTTCCTCATATGTTTTAATTCTCTTTACATGGTTTAGTTTATAAATTATATATTTCTCAGTGTCTTTTGTCGGATTTAATAGTTTATTGAATAGATTTTATTTTAAATAAATGATTCTTTTACCTCCAAACGTTTTTTTTCATCTGTTTCTTATAATATAGTTGGATGTAGGTAAAAACCTTAGGATATCAAAGGTCCTTTCACTTAATTGAAGCAGTTTATTTTCTAATCTAGGTGCTGGATAGATATTGTCGGATACACTTCTCGATTAAACTTCAAGATTTTGAAGGTGCTTTAGCTACATCTATGGATAATAAATTTATTTTCGATCTTCACTAATACTCAATACAAAATTTCAAAACAGCCACATGCAAAGAAATGGTTGCGGCTATCAATACCTAATGCTTGGATTATAACTATCACTCTTGATCAAAGGGATTCTATCTTGTGTGGAATTGTGATGTTATTACTTTGTTCAACTCTACATGATGATGGTGAATTGATCTACTTCGATCAAGTGGATTGGTAGCGCTTAATCGTGTCATGCCCAAATTACCCGACTCAATCAGATAAACAAATAATGTAGTAGTGTGAGTAGGGATCGTTCCCACGAGGAAAGACAAATTCAATGTGTTCTTAATAAATAAAAATAGGGGTTTGAGGTTGAGATTAACTACTAAAACTTTTAAACAATTAAAATTTACTAACATGCAAAATTAAATAAAAGACTGAAGAAAGTCAATAGGAGACGAGACTTGGTATCGATCGACTACACCCTTAATATTCATTCATTCAATCATTAATTTTCTAAAAATAATTAATCTTATTAAATATTCATCATTGAAAATTCAATTCATGTTTCACCGTAATTTTAATTAATTAGAAAACAGCATTCTAAATTAACCCTTATCAATAAATTAACCCGATAACAGCAATCTAGATTTAAATCCACGGTAGCATTCAAACTAGTAAAACTGACGAACCTAGACAACACAAACACCAGCGGTTGTATTTAGCCTAGTCAATAATTGATCCTACGAAATAATAAATTCAACAGCAGAAATTATCACGCGTAGTTGCTTCGCAAATTAGTTTATTCAAACAATTAAGTATTTGAACTCTAATTTAGCTATCGCTTGCAATACAAAATCCTAAGATGGCCAATCCTAAAATCTCGCAAGCAAACATAAAAATAAAACAGATCAAAGATTGATACTTAATAAAGATTAAACACTACGAATCGAATCTCATGAATAAAATACATCAAGGTTTCGTCTCCCTCAACCAAGTATAAAAGCTTAGCAACAACGATTCATAACTAAAGTCATAAAAATTTGAAGGAAAGAAGAAAACTAAAATTAAGAATTCAAGAATAAAACCTAGCCTCCAAAGTAATCTCCAAAAGTCTGATAATGATCGTCCAAAATCGGAATAAAAGTCTAATAAAGTCTAGGAACTAAAATAACAAAGTTACCAAAAATAAATATTTTTTTTCCCGACAGACTACGCCCGCTCGATCGATAGGATATTGCGGATCGAGCGGCGTGAAAATCACTAACTCTCTGCCTGGCGCAAATGCGTGCCGCTCGATCGGTGAACTTCTGCAGATCGAGCGGCACAAAACTCCCAAAGCTACTATCTCCATGTAAAGGCTCCCGCTCGATCTGCAACATCCTGCGGATCGAGCGGTGAAGGAATCTTCAGAATTTCCCAGCATTTCCCTTGCTTCAAAGCTCCGTCCTAGTCCGCCAAAATATGCGACCTAACCACAAAAACGAGAATCCCATCATGCAAACACGGAAAATGCAAAACTAACAAAATGCAAAAAATAAATCATGCAACTAATGCAAAACAACAAAAAAAATGACACTAACAAATGCAATAAAAACACAACTATCAAATACCCCCACACTTAATCCTTGCTCGCCCTCGAGCAAGTTATGCAAAAACAAAACGAAACAGAACAAACACATAAGGAAGGACGAATCACGCATATCATAGCCTCAGAGAAAACCACTTTCATCTAAAACAAGCTAATAGCTATTCTCAATCGTCAATGATACACGCCTTTGCATCACTAAAACCTCTGAACTATTTCCGCACTATTTAAGTTGTTCAAACCGTTTTAGAAGTTGAGAAAACAGATTAAGTGAACTAAACTTCACTTGATCATTTTGAAAAGGAAGAAAATAAGTTTCAGAGTGTATTCACCCCCCCTCTACCCTCTGAACCGATCCCAACAAGTGGTATCAGAGAGGGTTCCTTTCTCAACTGCTGATCTAAAGTTTTAAAATCATGACTTCTTTCAACAAAATTCCTATGTTTTCTAAAGAAGATTATGATGACTGGAAAATTCGCATGCAGGCACATCTTGCAGCACAGGACGATGACATGCTATATGTCATAACAGACGGTCCTATCAAAATCATGAAGGTCAACCCAGCTCTAACCGATGGTGCAGGACAAATGATTGAGAAACCAAGAGCTGAGTGACATATATAAAAAAGGTTTTGTATTTGATTTTTTAAGTAAAATCAAAATTTTATTATTTAAAAAAACAAATTTTTTTTTGAAGAAATATTTAATTTAATTTTTAAATATTATAAATTTAAATTTACTCAGTTACATATAAATTACGAAACCGACCGAGTTCAAGAAACTATATAAATTAGTATATTTTTATGAGCCAACAAAATGAGCCGAACCCGGTCCAAAACCCGAGCTCAATCTGGTGAGCCACTAAATGAGCCGAGCTGGCAAGCCACTAAACGAGCCAAGCCCGAGCACGAGCCGAAAAGCCACTAAATAAGACGAGCCCGAGCTCGAGCTTGCGAGCCACTAAACGAGCCGAGCAAACGAGACATTAAACGAGCCGAGCAAACGAGACATTAAACGAGCCAAACCCGAGCTCGAGCTAACAAGCCATCTAAACGAGCCGAGCTCGAGCTCGAGCTCGAGCTTCCGAGCCTATTAATGAACATGTTCGCAATCTAATGAGCCGAACATCCTTAAGCTCAAGTTCAGCTCGTTAAAATTTCCGAGCTCAAAATCAATCTTGGGCTCGACTCGATAAGCTAAGGAATGAGCCCGAACGAGCTTTTTCACGAACCGAGCTTCGAATAACTCGTGAACAGTTTGGTTCATTTACATCCCTAATTTGTGTGCATTATTTTATGTAATTTTTATGTCTAGTTTGCATGCATTCGTATTGTCTCATTGTGTTTTTATGTTTTTTATTGTGATTTATTTCATATGTATACATTTCACTCTTCGGGTTGATTTTTGTAGGAAGTTGTGAAGAAATCATGATTTTTGGGCAAGAGAAGAGCCGCAAGAATGAATTACGGAGAAGCAATGGTAAAAAATTTATTTTTGCTTATATATATATATATATATCCAATTCCAATCTTCACAGTCCACAATCAAGTTCAAGATGTTTTAAAGCTGCTGTCCAAATTTTGGCTCGATCCGACGGCTAGAACTCGAGATATGATTTTTTCAAGAAAACTGCACGCTGGAGAGGACACAGGCACAGACCTAGGCACGGGGTCCGTTCATGTCGCGAAATTGATAGATTTTGGGCAGAACTTTTTCCGCCTAGACGGTAAAAATGACGCAGACTTAAAAGTCAAAATTTTTGACATTTAAAAGTCTTGATTCGCAGGCTTTATTTGATGGGCTTTCAACCACATATAAAAAGAAGATATCAGACGTGAGACGCGAGGAGAGGAGGCGGCCATCAAGAGCGCAGAAAGGGAGAAGATCGTGAAAAACTCAAGAAGGAACACCAACCGCAGAGAAGCGATTTATTTCTTTTCATCTTAAATTACTTTTGTTTGTTGGGATTTAGCGGATCCTACCCCCAAAACTTTGTTTTGATTTCTTCTTGAAGATTGAATTTGGTTTTTAAGCGTTCTTGATTATATTATTGTGTTTATTTCAATTTTGGTGATTGATCAACTTCGAATTGATTTTATGTGTTATAGTTGATATCGAAAGGAGATTTTATAACATGATAGAGTAATATAATCTATGGATCTACAACTTGCATAGACATATGATGTTGGATACATGTTGATAGTCATAGTCCAATAGGTCGAAAGCTAGAGGATTCCACAAATCGTTAATGCAATTGCAATTGTTAAATAACACAAGGACACTTGGTTATTATAATTTGTTAATTAGATTAATATAGTTCGACATATTATATTGATAGATTAGGAATTCCGTCAAAAGCATGACTTGAGAACTGAATTTCAATAGTTAGATAAGGAAAGGGGTAGGTGAACCAAGATTCTAACAATCGTTTATTTGTTTTCTAAATTTAATTTTATTATTTTGCTTTTATTTCATATTTTATTTTAGTTTATTAATTTATTCTCATCTCATCTTAATTAACTAAAGAATAATATTTGAGTAATTTCGTCGTAAATCAATCTCTGTGGGACGATACTCTTGTTTATGTACACTATATTATTACTTGACTCGTGCAATTGCGATTTATTTGAGCTTAATTGATAGATTTATATGAGTTGATTTTCAGTGGTAGTATTTGCTCGATCAAGTTTTTGACTCCGTTTTCGGGGATTGAAATCGACAATTTTTACTTTTTGTTATTTTCTTTAGTTAATTTCTTTATTTTTATTTATATAGTCTATTTTATTTCTTCGTGATCTATCGTTTTCTATTTTTTTTTTGCAGGAATTCATCTGGTGTAATACTTTGAGATGATCCATCGACAAGTATTCACTAGTTTTACCCAGGAATATGGAGAACTATTCTACGCAGCATGGGAGAGATTCAATAATTTGGCTAGCACTTTCCGGTATCATGATTTCTCTAACTATGCTCTTCTTAATTTTTTTTCTCGATGGTTTGGATGCAGTGATAATGATATGGGCAATTGATGAAGCTTTGCAAACTGGTAGTCCACTATTTTGCCGAGATGATGACAGTGTGATATACATGTTAGATGATGTGACAGAGTTTGATTATTACCGGTATTGGGATTTCACACCACAGATTTGAAACCACCAATACCCACAAGAAACTCATTACTCATATTTTACGGGCCAGCCATTTGAGATTCACAATGATGAGTTGGAAGATTTTCTGGAAGAAATAGTGTATGATGGAAATATGGTGTCAATCAAGTTGAAGGATGACGGAGTTCAAGAGGCTATCGATTTGAGCTCATCGATAGTATTACCATGCACACATCCCCAAGATCTTTCTCTTCCAACAACACCAATCTCACAAGAAATTGTTTTGCAAGAGCCAAAAGAGATTTTCTCTTCCCATCTTTACCAGCTGCTATGAAGTGTTGTTGAGGTGATGAGCTTAAACTGCATACATTTGGCCAAGCTTGAGGGAACATGGAAAGAAGACCCATTTGTGGTGTCATATGACACTTACTTTGAGCGTCAACCGCTCTTTGATGAGTGCTTCTGAGGGTCGAGCCGAAGATTCAAAATCAGGCGCTACTTGGGAGGCAACCCAAGATTTTTACTTCATTTTATTTTTCTTATTTAGATTTAGTTTTTATCTAGTTGTTGCATTATTTTGAGTAGATCATGTTTAATCCCTTAAAAATAATTATTTGCAAGGTGAATTCATGGGAATATTGATGGCCTAAGAGATGTGGTGCAACAGCAGCAGATGGATATACACCACGATGATTGATCAGGTGATATGAATCTAGGAGGTGCTCGAAGATTCATATTGTTTCAAGATTTGCTCCATGATTTACAATCAAGAGTTGAAGGGTTTGGAATACATGAAAACCAATTAGGAATGCTTGAATATTATTTTGGAGGTTATTATAATTTTATTGAGGTCAAAGAGGTCAAGAAAGTGAAGAAAATGAAGGCCTAGTTCGAAGCCCGAGCGCGCCCGCGTTGCCGAGTGAAAATTTTACGATGATAATGCGAACATATAGCGCGCCCGCGCCCACACTGCACCTGCGCAAGTCATGCGCGCCCGCGCCTACTTTCTCTCACAGACACTTCAGCATGTTTGTGTGTGTTCGGGGATTTTTAATATATTTTGATATATTGTGATATTTTGAGTCTTTTAAGTTTATTAGAAAACTTTTAGGAGATATCTTTGATATCTTTAAATATATTCTGCAATATTTTGCATGATTTTTTATTATTTTGTAGTTGTATTATAAATACAACAAAGACATTCATTATTAAATAACATAGTTTATATTATTGATTTTTATCAGTCTTAAAATTCTTTCTAGAATTTTGTAAAAGCTTTGCTTTTTTTTTAATTAATCAAAAATAAAACTTATCAAAGTTTAATTATTTTGTGGCATTTTTCAATTGATTATCTTCGTGGATTGTCAGAAACAAGTTTTTTGAAGGTTTCGTTGTGATTAATTGTTTATCCTCGTGATTATATGTTGCTAGTTTCGTTGTAAACTAGAGATGGATATCCGAAACTTACTTGTTCAAAAGATCGGGACAACACAATTGAATCTTATTGTCTATTGGATTGAGGGTACGATTTTAATATAATCGTGTTTGCCTTCCATGCATCCAAGATTCGCATCATTTGTTATCAAAGCTTAAGGTTCCATTGATTCAAGTAAGTGGTATCTTTCTATTTTTTCTTCTTATCCGTTCCTCGTGTTCTTCGTCCTTCTTCTTTCGTTCTTAGTTGAATATTTTTTTCGTTGAACTTCTGTGTCGTTTCTGTCAATCTTGTTTCCCAAGTTTCGTTTCTTGTGCTACAAGTTATTATTCAAAAAAAAGATAAAAATCGAAAATTTAAAAAAAAGGATATTTGAAATCGGTCAAAAAAAAAGAGTGAAGACCGAAATTGTCAAAAAAAAAGAAAGCAAATAACTTGTGGTCAATTTTCTTGTGTCTTGTTCATCCTTGGGTGCCAAGTTTTTCAATCTTCATAAATTAAATTCCTTGTTTTGCGCAGCCTACGTGAGTCGATTGGCAAGTGTTTACAAGTTTTGAACTTGTGAGTTTGATAGAAACAAAACCACAAAGCATAAAGCTATTCCATATTTTGAGCAAAAAAAAGAGTGATTGAGTGATTTTCTTTGGAGTGACTAGTGAGAATTTGAGTGAGGAATATTTTATTAGTAATCTTTTTTTTGTAGGTACAATGTTTGAAAGAAAATTAAATGAGTATAGGGAGAGTGAAAGGAGATTTGATTATGGGAGTAGGAGAGAGAGAAAAATCGAGGGATATAGTGATGTGTATAGATATGATGACGGGGAAAGAAATTTTGAATATTATTTGGATAGGTTGAAGAAAAATAAAATTCCGTCGTTCCATGGAGATATGGATCCGGAGTCATATTTGAATTGGGAGAAAAGGGTAGAGAATATATTTGTAGGTAGTGATGTTTCAGAAGCTAAGAAGGTTAAATTTGTTTTACGAGAAGTTACCGACTATGCTTGCACTTGGTGGGATAAAGTGTTGGTGAATAGGAAAAGGCATGGAATGAGTCATATTTCTACATGGGATGAGATGAAGAGAGCTATGCGGAAACGTTTTTCTCCTAACCACTGTGAAGCTTCCAAGCGTGAACATCAAGGTACATCTAAACTTTCATTCTAATACCTTTGATATTGCATGCTTTATGGTGTCATAGAAAAGATAAACATGATATGAGTCAATGTTTAAAGAGGGTTATGATGAAAGTGGCGAATTCTCGTGTAGAAGTTGAATCTAATGTTGTCGTCGAGGTTGAATCTAAATGTGAAGTGAAAGTAATTGAAAAATCTGAGGGTGAAACTTCATTGATTGATGATGTGAGTGTTGAAATTTGTGCGGTGGAAGGTGAATGTCTTGATGAAAAACCTTCTATTGTACATGGTGTGGTTGATAGTGGTGTTAGTGTTGGCAAATGTTAAGTGGTAGGTGAGTTTGTAGTTGTTGAAGAGTCATCTAATATTTTTGTGGTAGATGAGAGTCCTATAGATGTTCATAGTGGGACTAGTAATTTGTTGGATGAGTCTTGTAATATTGCTATTCAATTGAGTCCAAAAAAATTTCTTGAGGATCAATTGGAAATTCAAAATTTGAGTGATATGACTAAAAAAAAGAATGAATAAAAAAGTAAGATAGTCATGGAAAAAGAAAAAGAAAAAGAAAAAGAAAATTTAGAGGCCGAAAGAAAGAGAGTGCAAAAGAGTGAGATGGCCTTTGAGAGGAAAAAAAAGAGGAAAGAAAAGAGAGGAAAGAGACCAATAAAAAAATATTATGATCCAAAATAGTGAGATTGAAAATTTTGTTCAAATGAATAAAATCCCTAAAGTACTTTTGTACAAAGAGATTTTATCTCATTGTAATAAAATAGTCAGTTCAATCCCAAGGAGTATTCTTTCTTCTTTGCAGGTTGCGAAAGATGTTGGGATGAGTAAGCAAAGGAGATCTAATGCTAAAAGAGTAAACATGATTGATCAATGTAAAGTTGGTCACACACAAGGTGAGGTTGGAGGTTTGCAAATTGTTTCTTTGTGAGGTATGGTTTAAATTCAAGTCTAAACTACAAATCCAATGTCAACTTCCAAAGGTATGAACTCAATTCTATGTTGCATGGATTTAATTACTTTATTGAAGGATTTGAGAAAGAGTTAACTATGAATTATGCTTTGATTTCAAATCTTGATATCAAGTCTCTTGAGTTTGTGCATACTAAAAGATTTGATGAGTTGGATTGTGTTGATGTGAGTCAATTGTGCATGAATAGTATAGGTGGTCAGTTTTATTTGTTTGATTGGTTAGTGATGACTTTTGAGTTAGCTAATGTGCGTAATACTTTCATGAGATTGATGGATTATGTTTTGCATGCATCTATAGGTAACTTTATTGTTGTATGCTTTGATTATATCTTAGTTTATAGCAAGAATTTTAATGTGCATGTTGAATATTATAGAGTTATGTTAATCATGTTGGATATAAAGTTTTTGAGTCATGAGCATGTTAGAAAGTTGAATGTATTTCTTGCAATAGAACTTGTTTTATTTATTCATGGTGTGAGTCCTCATAGAAGGAAAGTTCTTGATGGAAAGGTGATTAAGTACCAACGAGGTAAGAAAAATGTGGTAGTTACTATCATATCACCAAGGTATGAGTTCTTATCTCTTTTGGTTACAAGGTGCTTATGGTTTGAAAATGTTAATGAATTGCATGAATGGGTTACTGATTTTGAGGCAGTGTTTGGAAAATACTTGTGCGGTGTTAGTGATAAATTTTATGTGAGCAAGTATTTGTTTAAAGAAAATAATTTTTTCTTTATATGTTTGTCATTGCATGATTTGTTTGATGAAAGGAAATGTGTGTTGAGTTTGAAGTGTAACTTTGAGAAATCCAAATTGGTGAACATAATGGATGAATATTTGTTGTGGTTGCATATGAAGAGATATGTTGAGTGGAATTGTGAGAAGCATATTGCATGTGAATTGTTTCTTATTCCTAGAAAATAATGGTTGTACTTACTATAAATTTGTGTTGGGGTTAATTAGGTCTAAGAAGGGGAGAAATTTGATTTATGTAATGCCTAATGGAATTTTAATCACGTCTATGTGTGTTAGTGGTTATGTGGTTTCTAGTTTAAGCATGACAAATTTCTTGAATTTTGATATGGTTACGAGTGTGCAAGGTACACTAGTTCATGTGGAATATTTTTAAAGTTTCTAAATCTTGTTTGAGTTTTGTAGGTAAGGGGCAAGATTTGAGGACAAATATTTTTGAAGAAGGGGAGTTTGATATGAATCTAGGAGGTGCTCGAAGATTCATATTGTTCCAAGATTTGCTCCATGATTTACAATCGAGAGTTTAAGGGTTTGGAATACATGGAAATCAATTAGGAATGCTTGAATATCATTTTGGAGGTTATTATAATTTTATTGAGGTCAAATAGGTCAAGAAAGTGAAGAAAATGAAGGCCTAGTTCGAAGCCCAAGCACGCCCGCGCCTTCCTCCTTGCGCGCCCGCGCTGCCGAGTAAAAATTGTACGATGATAATGCGAACATGGAGCGCGCCCGCGCTGCACCTGCGCAAGTCATGCGCGCCCATGCCTGCTTTCTCTCACACACACTTTGGCATGTTTGTGTGTGTTCGTGGATTTTTTATATATTTTGATATATTGTGATATTTTGAGTCTTTTAAGTTTATTAGAAAACTTTTAGGAGATATCTTTGATATCTTTAGATATATTCTGCAATATTTAGCATGATATTTTATTATTTTGTAGTTGTATTATAAATACAACAAAGACATTCATTATTAAATAACATAGTTCATATTATTGATTTTTATCAGTCTTAAAATTCTTTCTAGAATTTTGTAAAAGCTTTGATTTGTTTTTTTTTTTTTTATCAAAAATAAAACTTATCAAAGTTTATTTACTTTGTGGCGTTTTTCAATTGATTATCTTTGTGGATTGTCAGAAACAAGTTTTTTGAAGGTTCCGTTGTGATTAATTGTTTATCCTTATGATTATATGTTGTTAGTTTCGTTGTAAACTAGAGGTGGATATCCGAAACTTACTTGTTCAAAAGATCGGGACAACACAATTGAATCTTAGTCTATTGGATTGAGAGTACGATTTTAATATAGTCGTGTTTGCCTTCCATGCATCCAATATTCGCATCATCAGGGGATTGTTGTTTTTGTTTTCATTGTGTTTATGTTTGTTTTGCATCTGTTCATTTTGCATTATGTTCATTGTTCTGAAGCATTGAGGACAATGCTTTGGATAATTATGGGTGGGTAGACTAGTTTATTTTGGTGTTTTGTTAAGTTTGTGTTGCATTCGTAATCGTTTAGTTTGTTGTGTCTTGTCAATTTTGTAGTTGTTTGCATATGTGTTAAGTAGGATAATGAATGTGAGCCAATGATGATATGAAGTTATGATTTTTGTGAAAATTTTTGTTTTTGCTCTTGACTTGACATGAGAAAACATAGGTTGAACCGTGAATATTTTTAAGTACTCATATTAAACCAGTGGATTGTAGCGAAAAAATTGATGATGCTTGTGTTTGTTTGACCATTGCACGACACTAGGTGTTTAGTGATCTTAATTGTGTCCTGTGAATTCTAATGATCCTCTACCAATTGCACTTATGATCTTGGGCGCATCAAAATTTTTGAAAAATTTAAAATTGATACGAAGTTTTGAGAAATTCAACTCCATCCGGGTCATTGATGAGTAATTAAAATCCTAGTTACCTTGTCCTTGGCTAAGTTTGCGTAATAAATGGGGTTGCAAAGTTATAAAAATTCAAAAGTTCAATTTTGAAAAATAATAACAATTCCATCCGGGTTTCGGGCAAGGGATTGAACCCCCTAATTGACTAGTCTGAAACTAAGTCTGCGGATTCAATGGGGTTGATGCTCCATTCGGGATATAGACAAGGGGATTGAAATTCAAATCCTATCACAGTTATAGCTAAGTTTGCGGGTAATTATTGGGGCTTTAAAATTGTCGGGTGCAAAATCCGGCGGTGCGTAATAATTTATCTCAAGGAAGGTGTGTTTGTTAGAGGTAATTGGAAAGAATGGATGCATGTGAGTAACTCTTGCATTGATGTGTTATTAGGTCGCTAAGCAGTCTTAAAACGGATTCTTTAAAGTTGCATGAAACTGGAATGACAGTTCACACACACACGTTCACACTAAACCGATGGTGTGTTTTAGAGAGTCGAGAGTGTTTTAATTCGACATGTGACTTCTCTGAGGCAAATTCCCATTAAATTTTGCTACTTTATTGCTTGTTGCATTGTTTGTCTTGCTCGAGAGTGAGCAAGATTTAAGTATGAGGTGTTGATAAGTGCATTTTGTGTGCATTATTTTATATAATTTTTATGTCTATTTTGCATGAATTTGTATTGTCTCATTGTGTTTTTATGTTTTTTTATTGTGATTTATTTCATAAGTGTGCATTTCACTCTCCGCGTTGATTTTTGTAGGAATTTGTGAAGAAATCATGATTTTTGGGCAAGATAAGAGCCGCAAGAATGAATTACGGAGCAACAATGGTAAAAAATTTATTTTTGATTATAGAGATATCAAATTCCGATCTTTATCATTCAAAATCTAGTTAAAGATGTTTTAAAGCTGTTGTTTAAATTTCGGCTCGATCCGACGGCTAGAACTTGATATATGATTTTTTCAAGAAAACTGCGCGCTGAAAAGGACACATGCACGGACCCAGGCACGTACCTAGGCACGGGGTCCGTGCATGTTACGCGGACTGAAAAAGATTAAGATTTTTTTGACATTTTAAAAGTCTTGATTCGCAGGCTTTATTTGATGGGCTTTCAACCACGTATAAAAAGGAGATATCAGACGTGAGACGTGAGGAGAAGAGGCGGCCATCAAGAGCGTAGAAAGAGAGAAGATTGTGAAAAACTCAAGGAGGAACACCAACCGCAGAGAAGCGATTTCTTTCTTTTCATCTTAAATTACTTTTGTTTGTTGGGATTTAGGGGATCCTACCCCCAAAACTTTATTTTGATTTCTTCTTGAAGATTGAATTTGGTTTTTAAACGTTCTTGATTATATTATTGTGTTTATTTTAATTTTGAAAATTGATCAACTTCGAATTGATTTTATGTGATATAGTTGATACCGAAAGGAGATTTTATAATATGATAGAGTAATATAATCCATGAATCTACAACTTGCATAGACATATGATGTTGGATATATGTTGATAGTCATAGTCCAATAGGTCGAAAGCTAGAGTATTCCAGAAATCGTTAATGCAATTGCAATTGTTAAATAACACAAGGACATTTTGTTATTATAATTTGTTAATTAGATTAATATAGCTCGATAGAGTATATTGATAGATTAGGAAATTCCATCAAAATCATGACTTGAGAACTGAATTTCAATCGTTAGAGAAGGAAAGGGGTAGGTGAACCGAGATCCTAACAATCATTTATTTATTTTTTGAATTTAATTTTATTATTTTGCTTTTATTTCATCTTTTATTTTAGTTTATTAATTTATTCTCATCTCATCTTAATTACTAAAGAATAATATTTGAGTAATTATGCCGTAAATCAATCTATGTGGGACGATACTCGTGCTTATGTACACTATATTATTACTTGACTCGTGCACTTGCGATTTATTCGAAATTAATTGATAGATTTATATGTGTTGATTTTTAGAGGTAGTATTTGCTCGATCAAGTTTTTGGATTTGATAAGTGCAATTTATGCACTTAATTTATATATGATTTGGCTTGGATTTTGTGATGTATCGAGTGGATATTATGCGTATTAGTTGTTGTTTTTGTGAGTTGCAAGGATGGGAACAAAAGTACCGAGAAAAAGCGGAAGGATGGAATATGGAGCAGCAACTTCAGAAAATTACGGGAAATTATTGATACATATAAATAAAATCTAACCGTTCATAATATATTTTAAGATGTTTTGAAGTTGTTGTCAAAATTTTAGCTCGATCCGACGGTTAGATTGAGTTATGATTTTTTGAAAATTATCGCGCGTTTCAATGCACATGCGAGAGACATGCGCGCCCGCGCTATCCTGGACGTGAAAAAAATGCAAATTCGAAGCTCATGCGCGCCCGCGCCCTTCTAATGAATGCCCGAAATTTTGCGTGTTTAGAATTTTATTGTCCGAGTTTTATGGAAACTTTCGGGGATTTTCTTTGGCTTATTTTGGACAATATTAAGAGCATATAAAAGGGAGTTTTTTGAGTGAAAGAAGGTACCTAGCAGCCGCCACAACACAATACTTTTGAGAGCACAACTTTGTGAGATTTTTGGGAGATTAACGGTGATCGTGAATTGATGATTTCTTTGGAACAAAGACAAAGGCTTTTCAACTGGACACGAGAGAGAGACTACGACTTTGTTATTCTACCTTTTATCTTCTTTTGATTGTTGAATTATGTTTGGATTATTAAACATGATTTGTTTGTGCTTGAATTTTATTATGAACTAAATTTTTCTAGTCTAGAGGTTGATATAACCTGGTTGAGACATGTTTATGAATAGTTGATTTTATTAAATTGAATTTTTATAGATTACTTTGTGTTTCTAGATTTGAATGTCTCTTCAATTTACTGGCCATAAATTGATCTGTTAAATTTATTTGGGATCCGGCACTCGGGAGAGGGGATTTTGAATAGGACCATTAGAATTCACACTATTAATTATTTATATAAATTGTGAGAGTATATAATTTTAATAAAACCTTTAAAGAACATCGTTTTACAAATATCACTGCAGCGAGATTTTTAATAGGGATATTGAAATTGAACTGTAGCTGATACAATCTATTTGTTTCTCGGGAGAGAGAAATAGAATAATCTAAGTGTTCTTGGTTGTTAATCGAAAGAAATTCATGAAAATAGATTGATTGGGAATGAATATTGTTGAAATCAGGTGAAATGAATACATCTAGACCATTTCTCATTGATTGATAAACCTTTAAAAATTGTGTGTGTTTGCTTGTTAATTTCTATCATTTATTTAATTTTCTAGCAAATTCCTCAAAGGTTGATTTTCTAAATAAAATTAGGACTATTTTAATTACAAGCATTGAATATTTTCACGTTACTCCTCGTGGGATCGACACTTCACTTACTCTTTACTAAAACTTGACACCGTGCACTTGCGGGAACAAAAATACGCAACAAATATTTGTTGATAGCTTGTGTATTTGATTTTCAAGGCTCATGGGATTCGAGATTACCTCTAGTGAAGTTCACTTATAAAAACGGTTATCAAGAGTCTATTGTTATGGTTTCATACGAGGCTTTTTACGGGAGGAGGTGTAGATTTCCCTTGCATTGGGATGAGGTTGGTGAGAGGATTCTCTTAGGGCTTGAGTTAGTAAAGCAGACTGCAGATGTTGTGTTGAGGATTCAACACAAGATGAGGACCGCGCAGAGTCGTCAGAAGAGTTATGCTAATCGACGACGACGAGACCTCGAGTTTGCAATTGGAGACCATGTATTTGTGAGAGTCGGACCCATGAAGGGCGTGATGCATTTTGGTAGGAGAGGCAAGCTCAGTCCGAGGTTTATCGGTCCATTCGAGATCCTGGTGAGGATTGGTAAGTTGGCGTATCGTGTAGAACTACCACCTAGTCTTGCAGCGGTGCACAAAGTATTCCATGTCTCGATGCTGCGGAAGTATATCTCCAATACATCTCATGTTTTGGATTATGAGCCTTTGCAGTTGACGTCAGACTTGTCGTTCGAGGAGCGACCGGTGTAGATCTAGGTGCGAGAGGAGCAGAGACTGAGGACGCGAGTTATTCCCATCGTCAAGGTCCCGTTGCTAAATCATTTTGAGGAGGAGGCCACTTGGGAGGCCGAGGCCAACATGCGGACGCGTTACCCAGAGCTTTTCGGTACGTACTTCAATTTTGAGGATGAAATTTATTTTAAGGGGAGGAGAGTTGTTGTAGTGACCCAACCCGGATCCACTACCTAATCAGATTTATAGTAAAAGCGCACGCAATAAAGGCTTAAAGTGTAAAGAGTGGATAATTAAAATACAATAAATCCAATCGGCAGAATACAACCGACGCTATCATAAGTGTATAAATACTGTTATACAACCAAATCGAAGGTTCAGGGTAAATAAATCCCTATCCTCTACAACCTCGCACTCCCCAAGCTCAATCCTGCTGAGAGCCGCCTGGACTGTCCAACCTCAAACCTGCCCCGCCACAAGGTACACAATACCCAAACACAGGGGCGTGAGATAGAAAGCTCAATACGAAGCAATGATATAAATACAAATATGCGCACACAGATGATTTAAAACTCAAGTGAAAACACTTGCTCATGGCGCCGGGAATATACAGCACCGGCTAGAGAGCTACTCCGCGGGGTACTTGTATATTCCATATCAGGGCTTAGCCAACCCCATCCTGACCCGAATCCAAAACAGGATACAAGTCCCATATGGAAACTGTCATACCTGACTCGAGTCCAAAATGAGATCATCATTCCCTATGGAGACTGTCAATGACTCACATCTCTCCGGATGCAGTCACACGTAAAATCATGTATGTGCTAAGACGGTAAAACATGCTAAAACATGATAAAACATATAGCACATACTTATGCAACATATAAGCAAATATATCATGCCGGCTATCTCGGTCAGTACTTACGTACCTCTAACACTGCTGGTCAAACCTAGCTCTGCTGGCCTAGACTCCAAGCCTACTAGTCCAGTCGACTAGCTACTACAATGCAAATATCCATGCATCAACAATTAAGCTTTAAAAGCCTTAACTAAACTATTGTATACTCCTAAATATTTTTAGGATGCCAAAGCTATACCTGCGTTCGTCGTTAGCCCTTTGCTGAAGATAGCCTCAAAACTAGGCCGTAGCTCCATGACGACATCTAGATCACTAAGCCACTTCCGGATTCTCCGTAGGACGCCTAGATCTCCCTAGATCTGAATTAGAAGGCTTAGGAATCGAGAGAGAAGAGAGGAAATTGGTGTGAGAAAATGAATTCTCGGACCCTCTATTTATAGGCAACGTTCGGAGCCTCCGAACCTGGTTCGGACCATCCGAACTCGATCGGAACCTCCGATCCCTCCTTCGGAGCGTCCGATCGCTCAATATTACGTCAGCAATGACGTCACCTTGCTGACGTAAGCGATGACGTGTGCCATGGTCCAGATCGGAGCTTCCGATCTTGCCGACGGAGCGTCCGATCTCGATCGGAGCCTCCGATCCTGGCACGGAGCTTCCGATCCACTTCGCATCGTCCGAACTCCTCTTCGGACCGTCCGATCCTGCTGAACCAATTCAACTAATTTGATTGCTCTGAATCCATTTCTGAAGTCCGTTGTCCCAATAGGAACTTACTTAATCATGTTTTACTTAATCTAGACATGATCATGTGATTAACTACTCATTAATCACTAATTAGAAATGCGGGTTACTACATTCTCCCCCACTTAAGAAATTTCGTCCTCGAAATTTAAGTCTTAGAGGAAAACATAAATAGCCAACCAAATGTTCTTTAGTACAACTGAACAAGTACAAACTCGATACAAAGAAGTACAAAATCTCAAAATAACTCGGGGTGCTCGGCTAACATCCGACTCTCCAACTCCCAAGTAGCTTCCTTTGTACCTCTGCGTTGCCATTGTACGATAACCAATGGTATGCGCTTGTTACGAAGTACCTTGTCCTTCCTGTCAAGAATCCGTAGGGTTTCTCCACATATGATAGATCCCGGTCCACCTTTACCTCGGTCGGATGTAAAATATGTGACTCGTTCGCCACATACTGCCTCAACAAGGACACGTGGAACACATCGTGGATCTCAGAAAGATCGGGTGGCAAGGCCAGACGATAAGCAACATCCCCAACCTTCTCGAGAATCTCGAAAGGACCAATGAATCTAGGTGTCAGCTTACCCTTGCGACCAAACCTCATCACCTTCCGGAAAGGTGACACACGCAAGAAAACATACTCTTCTACCTCAAAATGAAGTGGCCTGCGGTGAGTGTTCGCGTAGCTAGCCTGTCGATCCTGGGCTGCCTTAACCCTGCGTCGGATCAACTCTACTGCATCAATCATCTGCTGAATCATCTGAGGACCCTCAACCTGACGCTCGCCAACCTCTTCCCAAAACAAAGGTGTACGACAACGGCGTCCATAAAGAGCCTCAAATGGTGCCATGCCAATGCTGCGATGAAAACTATTGTTGTAGGCGAACTCCACCAAGGGTAAATGATCATGCCACGCTGGACCAAAATCCATCACCGCTATGTGAAGCATATCCTCTAGAGTGCAAATAGTATGCTCTGACTGTCCGTCCGTCTCTGGATGATAAGCCGTACTCAAGCTCAAAGTAGTACCAAGGGCTCGCTGGAAACTACCCCAAAATCTCGAGGTAAATCTCGGATCTCTATCGCTGACAATGCTCAACGGAATCCCATGCAATCGAACAATCTCCCGCACATACAATTGTGCCATCCTATCAAAGGTGTAATCGCGGTTATAGGGAAGAAAATGCGCTGACTTCGACAGCCGATCCACGACAACCCAAATAGCATCACAATTCCTGGAAGACATAGGCAAGTGGGTGACAAAGTCCATCGTCACATGCTCCCACTTCCATTCAGGAATTTCTAAGTTGTGAAGTAACCCTCTGGGTCATCTAAACTCTGCCTTGACCTGCTGACACACAAGGCATCGGGATACGAACTGATAAACGCTGCGCTTCATCCCCTTCCACCAAAATCGAGTGCGAAGATCCTTATACATCTTCATGCTACCTGGATGTACAGAGAATCGACTGCGGTGAGCTTGCGATAAGATCTCATCCCTCAAAATAGAATCCTCGGGTAGCACAACTCGACCAGAAAGACACAACAAACCATCTCCCTGCAAATGGAAACCAGAAGTGTTATCACCCTCAGCCAGCCGGGCCAACTTCTGAGTCTTCAGATCAGAATTCTGAGCTTCTCGGATTCGTTTGTATAGCGCTGGCTCTACAAGCACAGAAGAGACACGAATCCCTTGTTGTTTTTTCTTATGACGGAATGTGAATCCCAAAGAACAACACTCCTCCACTGCCTTCGAAATCGAACTGGTACGAAGGGAACTCACATAAACCTTGCGACTAAGCGCATCAGCAATGGGATTTGAAGAACCTGGATGGTACTTGATCTCACAATCGTAATCCTTCAACAGATCCATCCAACGATGCTGCCGCATGTTCAACTCAGCCTGAGTGAACAGATACTTCAAACTCTTATGATCAGGGAAGATCTCAAATCGTTCTCCGTACAAATAGTGACACCATATCTTAAGAGCAAAGACAATGGCTGCAAGCTCTAAATCGTGTACGAGATAGTTCTCCTCGTGAGTCTTTAACTGTCTGGAAGCATAAGCGATCACGTGGCCGTTCTGAGTCAACACGCACCCCAAACCCTGGAGAGAAGCATCAATGAAGTCTACAAAACCACCTGATCCAGACGGTAAAGCAAGAACTGGAGCTGTCATCAGACGACGTCTCAACTCACGAAAACTGTCTTCACAAGCATCAGACCAAACGAAAGAAACGTCTTTTTTCGTCAACTGAGTCAAAGGCTTAGCTATCTGAGAGAAATTCTTCACAAAACGACGATAGTATCCTGCTAAACCAAGGAAACTACGAATCTCAGAAGCTGTAGTCGGACGCGACCAATTCAGAATAGCCTCTGTCTTGATAGGATCAATAGATACGCCATCTTGAGAAATGACATGACCAAGGAACACAACTCGGTCAATCCAGAAGTCACACTTACTCAGCTTCGCGTACAGCTGTCTCTCCCTCAAGACCTGCAGTACAGTATAGAGATGGTAGGCATGCTCATCCATGCTGCGAGAATACACCAAAATGTTATCGATGAACACCACCACGAATTTATCCAGAAAGTTGCGGAAAACTCTGTTCATCAGATCCATAAAAACAGCTGGAGCATTCGTCAAACCAAACGGCATTATTAGAAACTCATAGTGTCCATACCGCATATGAAATGCTGTCTTAGGAACATCCTCTTGTCGAACTCGCAACTGATGATACCCAGACCGAAGATCAATCTTCGAATAGACAGAAGTACCCTGCAACTGATCAAAGAGATCATCTATCCGCGGAAGAGGATACTTATTCTTCACTGTCGCTTGATTCAATTGGCGGTAATCGATACACAACCGCATTGAACCATCCTTCTTCTTGACAAACAGTACTGGGGCTCCCCATGGAAAAACGCTATGTCTAATATAACCCTTATCAAGAAGATCTTGCAATTGCTTCTGCAGCTCTTTCATTTCTGACGGTGCCAATCGGTAAGGAGTTCTTGAAATTGGTGTAGTCCCTGGCACTAACTCAATGCCAAACTCAATCTCCCTTACTGGTGGCAAACCTGGAATCTCCTCCGGAAACACATCTGAAAAGTCACGAACCACTGGTATCTCTTGGATATCTGGCTCTCCTAAGGATGCGTCAATGGCGTAGATAAGGTAGCCTTCCCTGCCAGACTCTAAAGCACGCCGTGCCTTCAGAGCTGAAACCACTGGCATCGGGGGTCGCGCTCCCTCACCATAGAAATACCATGACTCGTCATCCTCTGGACGAAACTGGACAAACCTCTGATAGCAATACACTATCGCTCGGTAGGTAGTCAATAGATCTATCCCAATGATGCAATCAAAATCCTCCATCGCTAGAATCATTAGGTTAACACTAAGCTGATGTCCCTCAAAATCCAAAACACAACCCCAACTAGACTCTTGGCTAAAACCTCGCTCCCCATAGGAGTAGAAACCACTAGCAACACGTCTAAAGGTATAAATGACAATCTATACTTCTTAGCGAAACGTGCTGAGACAAAAGAATGCGATGCACCAGTATCAATTAAAACATATGCAGGAAAACCACATAAACTACAGATACCTGCAATCATCCGATCGCTGTCAGCCTCTGCCTGCTCCTGGTTAAGCGCAAATACCTGACCCTGGGTACGTGGCCTCAACGAAGAATGACCCCGAGAAGGAGTCTGAGTAGGCTGTCTCTGAGACTGCTGTGGATGTTGGCGCTGCTGCGAATACTGCTGCTGGAAAGGTGGCTGCTGGTACTGAGGTGGCTGAACAGATGCCTGAGAACCTCCGGAACCACTCGCTGCCCCAATCAGCATAGGACAATCTCTCTTTATGTGACCCTCCTGGCCACACTGGAAACATGCAGTGGTCGATCAACCACACTGCCCTGGCGGATGTCTGCGTTGGCACGAAGTACACCGGTTCGGTCTCTGTCCACCAAAACGATACACCCCACCAGATCCAGAGGAAGAAGAAGAAGTACCTCCTGGCCTCTTGAAGGACTGTCCTCTCGGACCCAAAGGACTAGAGCTAGCTGGCCTGGAAGAAGAAGAGAAAAGTCCCCTGTTCCTCCGAATACTGTCCTCGGCCTGGCGACAACGGTCCACCAAATCCTCGTAAGTTCCATCTCCGCCCACAGCAACCATACGATGAATGTCAGGGTTCAAACCCTGAAGGAAATGATCAAACTTCGCCATAGAACTATCAACAATATGAGGACAAAAGGGTAGCAGATCAAAGAACTTCTGCTGGTACTCCTCGATCGTCATCGTCCCCTGTCGCAAACTCAACAACTCGCTGGCTTTCGCCTGACGAAGAGCTGGAGGAAAATAAAATCTCTGATAGGCAGTACGGAACTCAACCCAAGTAGCTGTACCTCTAGCTGCTATGAACGGTGCGGAAGTAGATCTCCACCACTTCCTCGCTCTGCCCTCAAGCATAAAGGCAAGAATCTCCATCCTATCCTTAGCCGTGCAACGGAACTCCTGGAAGCACTGCTCCATCCTCTCCATCCAATCCTCCGCCTCTTCGGTTGTCTCACCACCCGTCAAAGGCTTCGGGCTAGCTTCCTTAAACCTACGCATGCTGACTCGCCTGCGCTCTTCGGGCTGTCCCCGATGTCTACGATCGTCCGGATCGCCCCAACAACCGCCGTCTACGCTACCGTGACTCTCGTCGTAATCTGCCATCTGTTACATAAGAACATATAATTACTTAATCCACTTTACGATATTCCCAGTACAATGCATCGCTCTGATACCAAAAATGTAGTGACCCAACCCGGATCCACTACCTAATCAGAGTTATAGTAAAAGCGCACGCAATAAAGGCTTAAAGTGTAAAGAGCGGATAATTAAAATACAACAAATCCAATCGGCATAATACAACCGACGCTATCACAAGTGTATAAATACTGTTATACAATCAAATCGAAGGTTCAGGGTAAATAAATCCCTACCCTCTACAACCTCGCACTCCCCAAGCTCAATCCTGCTGAGAGCCGCCTGGATCGTCCAGCCTCAAACCTGCCCCGCCACAAGGTACACAATACCCAAACACAGGGGCGTGAGCTAGAACGCTCAATACGAAGCAATGATATAAATACAAATATGCGCACACAGATGATTTAAAACTCAAGTGAAAACACTTGCTCATGGCGCCGGGAATATACAGCACCGGCTAGAGAGCTACTCCGCGGGGTACTCGTATATTCCATATCAGGGCTGAGCCAACCCCATCCTGACCCGAATCCAAAACAGGATACAAGTCCCATATGGAAACTGTCATACCTCACTCGAGTCCAAAATGAGATCATCGTTCCCTATGAAGACTGTCAATGACTCACATCTCTCCGGATGCAGTCACACGTTAAATCATGTATGTGCTAAGACGGTAAAACATGATAAAACATGATAAAACATATAGCACATACTCATGCAACATATAAGCAAATATATCATGTCGGCTATCTCGGTCAGTACTTACGTACCTCTAACACTGCTGGTCAAACCTAGCTCTGTTGGCCTAGAATCCAAGCCTACTAGTCCAGTCTACTAGCTACTACAATGCAAATATCCATGCATCAACAATTAAGCTTTAAAAGCCTTAACCAAAGCTATACCTGCGTCCGTCGTTAGCCCTTTGCTGAAGATAACCTCAAAACAAGGCCGTAGCTCCGCGACGACGTCTAGATCACTAAGCCACTTCCGGATTCTCCGTAGGACGCCTAGATCTCCCTAGATCTGAGTTAGAAGGCTTAGGAATCGAGAGAGAAGAGAGGAAATTGGTGTGAGAAAATGAATTCTCGGACCCTCTATTTATAGGCAACGTTCAGAGCCTCCGAACCCGGTTCGGATCGTCCGAACTCGATCGGAACCTCCGATCCCTCCTTCGGAGCGTCCGATCGCTCAATATTACGTCAACCATGACGTCACCTTGCTGACAGCGATGACGTGTGCCCTGGTCCAGATCGGAGCTTCCGATCTTGCCGACGGAGCGTCCGATCTCGATCGGAGCCTCCGATCCTGGCACGGAGCTTCCGATCCACTTCGGATCGTCCGAACTCCTCTTCGGACCGTCCGATCCTGCTGAACCAATTCAACTAATTTGAGTGCTCTGAATCCATTTCTGAAGTCCGTTGTCCCAACATAAACTTACTTAATCATGTTTTACTTAATCTAGACATGATCATGTGATTAACTACTCATTAATCACTAATTAGAAATGCGGGTTACTACAGTTGTAACGCTTAGAATTTTCTTTTACGTAAACCGTATGCATAATTAGGAAATTTAATTATTTAAAATAGAATAAAATAATAATAAAATAAATTAAGGGGTTAAATGAATTTTATTTGTCATGTTTATGTGTTTTAAATTTATTTATGATTTTTAACTCGAGTATTTTAAGTGTTATGAAATTTTGAAGAAAAATATTATTTGTGAGTGCGTAGATGGGTTGTTGGACGATCGAGATAAACGTTTTTATTTAAATTTTGGCCTAAGAATTTTAAGAGCTTAAAATAATTATTTTAAGGTTTATTTTATAGAAAAATTTAGCTTTTATGTATATAAATATTTTAAAGTTCATTTTTTACCTAATCGGGCTATTTTAAGGGCTTTTGGCATGTTTTTGAAATTGGGCCTAGTTTAATTTCGAAAATTATCAAAATATTAGACTTGGTTAGGATTCTTAATTATTTTCTCAGCCCATAAACAATTAATTTTATTTGGGCCCATGGTCCATTTCTTCTTAAGTCGATAGAAGCAATCTCTACGCGTGTGTTTGGATGTCTAAAAAATGGAATTTGGAATTGGATTTGGATTTGGAATTGGATTTGGATTTTAAAATCCATGGAATTGAAATTCCATTTTGTGTTTGGCAAAAAGTTAAAATATATTTTGGAATTTGATATTATAAATTTTGGATAAATTATATTTTATAAAAAATTATAAAAAAAATCTTAAAATATATAAGTAAAGTATATGAATTTATTATTAAAAATAATTTTATTGCTTTATAAACTCAAATCCCGTGAAATCCCGTGAAATCCGACCAATTTTGTCAAGATTTCACATAACTAATTGAAATCCCATCAAATCCCACCAAATACGAATCCCGTTTTGAAATCCCAAGTTGCCAAACAGTGAAACGGTATTTCCAATTTCAAATCCCACCAAATCCCGTCCAATTCCCATGATCCAAACACAGTGTACATCTTCTTCACGCGTTTCCTTCTGAGAAACAGGGAACCTTTGTGCCATCCCTTTCACTTGCACACACCACACCAAAACCTTGATTAAATTTCAAGATTTTTACGGATTAGTGATCGGCTCGTCACAAGCTTCGTTTTCATACTTTTGTATTTGTGTTTCAGGCACGTTCGATTTCTTCCCTCTCACCATTTAGATCGATATATCCTTTTTTTTGTTGAGAAAAATCGGTGCTAGCTTTTGTGTGTGATGTTGAACTCGTGATTTTTTTAATGGTTGTGCATCACGTTCCCCTATTTCCCCTGTTTTGTGGATGGCTCGGTTCTTGTTCTACCTCTGGTCACTGTTGTTCGAAGGGCTGCTGCTTCTGGTCAGTGGTTAGCTAGGTCTTTTAGGAGATGAGAGGAGGCTGAGCTCGATGGGTTGTAGGGGGTGGTGGTACTGGCGTGTTTCTGTCATGCGCAAGGGGCGTTGATGCGTGGGATTCATGGCCCTCGCCGAGCCATGTACTCCATGGATCGAGCCAGGGCTGGGTCAGGTTGAACCGGTAGGACCCCGGTGTGGTCCTGCCAGCGCGGCTTCGGCCATGGGCGTCCGGGGCAGGACGGAGTGAGGAGTGATCGGCGAGTAGGAAGACCGAGAAGTGGAGTGGGCTGTAGTGAAGGTCTTGGGCTCGGTTAGTTGGCCCGGGCCCGGGTGGGTAGGTGGTTTCGGGTCGGGTCAAGCCATATGTTATGGGTTGGGTCTGGCTTACTTATCTGGGGCGGATAGTTTAGGTCGGAGCCCATCAGTTAAGTTGTGAAATGGGGCTTGTGTCTTTTGGGTTAGTATTGGGCTCAAATGATTATCTCGGGCCCAAGGTGATTAATTGGGTTTAATTGATTGTTTATCCTTATACTTAACCTTTTGGGCCTAGGAATTAAGGGTCCAATAGTTAATTGGATTTAAATAAGTTTTGGGCCAAATCTTACTGGGCTTAATTGATTAGGCCCACTTTGGGCTTAGAAACTTGCATTAGGGCTTAAGTTAATTATTTAATTTGGGCTGTTGAAGGAAATAAATATTAAATGGGCCAGCCTAAGTATAATGGATCGGACTCAGTTTTAGGATTTAGGTTAAGGGAACCAACTCGAACCAGCCGTGTCAAACTAAATAGTCCTTAAATATATATTTAATAGGTGTATATGTAATATTTTGATATAAATATGATTTTTATGAAAAAATAATTAAATATATATTTACGGGAAAATTTTTAAAGAAAATGATATTTTTTAATTCATGATTTCTGCATAAATTTAATGTTAAGATAATGGCATGTGAAGAAAATATTTTGGGAAGTTGATGTGAATTGTGACAATTATGTTCAGGAGCCTACGGATCCCCGTGTAAAGGTTGGGTGATGTGGCATAAAAGGCGTAGGGAATCCCCGTGTTAAGATTGGGCGAACCTTGCCGTCGCGTACGCTAGTTATAGATTGATCAATCGTTTATGTTCACTGTCACACTTCACTGATATGACCCACTCAGTAAAAGATTTTATGATTTATTACATGCCATAATTTATGCTATGTATTTATTTATGTTATGATTACGTTTACGACACAACATTATGCATACGATTTTACCGTCATGTATGCATTAGACTTATTAGGTTATTTTTATATACGTTACGTGCTTGCATGTGGTTTTATTTAGTAGTACACGTTATTAAAGATAGAGCATGCTGGGCCTCTAGGCTCACTAGATATAAATGGTGTGCAGGTGAGTTTGATGCTAGTGCAGAGGATGTGGTCCCGACGGGCGATGAAGACCTCTGAGCATCCTGAGCTGGCTGGTGTACCCGTGACCTTGGCAGTATTCATGTTTCCGCACTTTTTTTATGAGATTTTTATTTTAGGGTTGTAATAAACTACTTTTTGCTCGTGTTATCTACTTTCATCATGATTTTCTTGTGGTTGGAATTTAAAACTACGTATTTTCGCATTTTTCTATACCGTATACTTGTGTATGGATTTCCTTTAAATTATTTCGTGCGTTTCAACAATCAAACTATTATACATTATTTTACCTAAAATAAAAATCTATTTTTAGTATAACGCATATATGTAATTACATAAAAAAAAATCCCTCGAGTTTTCGATTGTTTCAGGTCACCACTCCAAATCCCTGAAGGAACTACCTGCAACTGCCCCGTCGAATGTGGTATCCAAAAAACACAGAAATACTGGACGTGAGCATAAGACTCAGCACGCTAGTACGAGTAAACATACAAATATGATGCATGCAAAAATACAATGTCCGAGTATCCATATCTAGGATATACAAATCCAAACTGGTCAGACTGGCGCCTAAGACATGAGCTGTAATCTCAGGGAATCAAACTACTGGGTTCAACCACCCACTCTTACTGGACGTGAATCTAGAATGTCCATGGATCACTAGATTCAGCGCAACCCATCGGTCGACAGGACCCTCAGTGTCACAACGTCATAATTAACAAAGGTTGAGCGATCCTACACTGGCTCATCTCAAAGAGACATAGGCTCAATATGATATGCACATGCAACATAATATCTCAAAGCAGTAACATGCAACCATGACACATAAATGCAACACATAAGCATGCATATCCGCTGACAATCTCAGTCAGTACTTACGTACCTTAATAGTATTCCTAGATGTCCCCGAATATACTGAACGACTCTAACCTCTATTTCAATTAATTAATAAAGAAAAATGCGAATTTAAAAAAACTTTTCCATGACCCATCTGTTTCTACTAGAAACCACCCGACTCAACTCAGCAATCAAATAAATCAAGACCAGACAATAAATTAATACGATAAGGACATGAATTTTCCCAAATTAATATCAATCCCAAACGAAGCGTAAAATAGTTAAATAATTTACATGCCATAAATTTAAAATCTACAAGTTCTTACATTTACATTTACCCAGTGAACAAAATCAAAGATTTCAAAGAATTTAAGTTTAAATAACTTCTGCGGAAGACTAGCATAGGTCGGAGGGAAGTGCCGGGCCCGCATCGCACTCTACTCAAGAGTCATGCCCCTCGATCTCAACAAAGTCTAACCTGAACCAAGCATAGTAGTGAGCCTAAAGGCCCAAAAATATTGTACTACGAATAACGAGGGTTAAAAATACATGCATCATACTAAAAATAATAATAAGTATACGATGAACTCATACGAACGAAACACAACTCATGCCCGAAGTAGAACCTTTACAATATGCAAAGAAAACATGACAATCGTGAACATTTCCTTTTTAATTATCTTGTGAATTTAGATCCTCGATTGTGACTATGGTTTTGATCGATCAATGACTATAGTACTATACCGACAAGGATATCGAGATCTCTCCCAACACCACATTGCCCCTCTGAATTGGTAGGGATGCCGAGATTTCTCCCGACACCGTACTACACGTTTGGTTGGTAGGGATACCGAGATTTCTCCCGACACCGTACTACACATCTGGTTGGTAGGGGAGCTGAGATGTTTTCCTTCCGCACACTATACATCTAATTTTTTTCAAGTGAGCTAGAGCATCTCCCGACCAACATTGCACGTCTACGTCACAACCAACTCACCTCATTCATTTACTTTACATTCAATTTAACCTTTTTCTCATTTAACTTTTCATCTTTTCATCATTTATACTTCGGGACTAGAACATGAATAATTTGAAGTTTACTCACGCGAACGATAAGTGCATAAAATTTAAAGACACGAACCAGAATGATAATACAAACTTTGAATTATGGAAGAATGAAGTGTAGGTGGCCATCACTAAACTCATAGACATCCCTAGGATCGCTTAGAATTAACCCCTTAATGAGTCGATACGAGCGTCTGGCCCGTACGGCCCATAAGCTAGCCCATTCTTAGTCGAATGTCCTCCCATTCAAACTGAAACCTCATACACATCCTAAATCTCCCCTAGGATCAGTCTTTAACCTTTAATGCAAGTCCGAGCAGCCCGATCAATTTAGATTCCCGGACAGCCCCTAGCCTTCACGGAAATCTGCTATGGACACTTCAACTTAAACCACCCTTTTCCTACCCGAAACTTGCCCAAATTAAGTCCAATTTGAACCGACATGATCCCAACATCATACAAATTAAGTAGGGTTAGGGAACCCCCGTCCAGGTATCTAAAAAGCCAAGATCAGAACCCATTTCTAAAGGCAAACCACATAGAACAAGAAAATCTGCTCTAGCCCTTAAATATAAACTTCAAAACATCTTTCTCAATGACTACCCCACAATTCAACCATCAAGACACCATATTGGACCTCCCTAGTGACCAGAAAGTTCCCTTGAGCTAGCCACGTGCCCGGTGCTACCTCAAGTCAAGGTTTCATCCGGTCAATCCAATCGCCGCAACCAAGCTCCTATCCCAAAATTCCATAACACCAGCCTTTAACATCCGTAAAATATATTGCCAGGACCACATTTACACCCTTATTAAACCACATGGACAGCCACTTAACACCTTCATCCATTTAATCAAAATTCAAATTCAGAATCCCACAAATTTCAAGCCAAATTTGAAACTTTCAGCATATAACTTCAAGGACATAACATAACATGATAAATAACTCAAATCCACCCAATCACACATGAAATAGGTCGAATTTATCACAAGCCCATTCTGAAAATTTCTTCAAGTTTCGAAATGCATGCATAAAGGAGTCAAAAATTCATTCCAAATCCATTAACAACACATTCTAGCAACAAGTATTTGGAAAATTCGAAATCCACACCATGCATACTGATTTTTCACTCAAAAAATGACCCCTACACATGTTAAGATGAAAATTTCAAATTAAAAATCAAGGTTAGGGCAAGGAACATAATATTCTATGCTTGGTATTCAAAAGATAGCACAATCTTTCCTCGTTTTAAAAATGGACAAGAAATGGGGATGGAAACCAGCTGAAACTCACGACTAGAAGCTGAATGAACCTCCAAAGTGTGGCTTCCTGTCGGCGTGATGGTGGTGGATGGTCGGCGGCGGCCGGAGAGGGTGTGAGGAGGGTGGACGACGGCCTTTCTTCGAGAGGAATGGGGTGTGGCAGCTTGGAGGAGGCTAGGGTTTAGGATTTAGGTTTAATTGTGTTATGTAGAGTGTTCTAGATGTATTATATGTATATGTATTAGTGTATGTATGAATAGGTAGGTGTGTGAGTGGAGTGTAGTCTTGAAAGTGCTACTACACTTATAAAAGTGTCATTTCCCATATTACAACTTTAACTCTACAATTTTTGCAACTATTTAAGCTTATAAGTTTAAAAATCCTAATATTAAATATAAGAATTGAATTTTTACTAGTCCAAGTTCGAAAAGGCTAATTTTAAGAAATATTGAAAATTATGCTAAAAAATCCACTTACGCGATTTTTGGCACTCGAAAAATTCTAAAAGTAAAAATCCCATTTATTTTCTCAACTTCCCTAAATTATAACTTCCAAAAATATATTTTAAGATTTTACCGCCAAGTCCACCATCACCGTGTGCCGGAGCAGGAGCCGGAGGTCACTGAACTCAAGAATAATTTCTTAATAATTAAACAAATAAACATCTGAAGTTAAACACTAACTTAAAAATTAAAATCAACATTTTAAATATTTAGATTCCACGGTAATAAGTAAAATATTTAAATAATAAACAAAGAGATTAAAATAATTTAAACAAACTAGATGAACGTTTAAAGAAATTTAAATAAACACACACGCGGAATAAAAACCTTTAAAACGACTTGGACAGTAATAAATAGGCTAGGCATTTAGAATAATTTAAAATAGCTAAACGCAAAACATAAGTTATTTAAAATAAATAAGTTGGACAATAAAAAGTATTTAAATAAATAAGCTAAACATTTAAAATAATTTAAATAATTATCCAATAAACTTAAAATAAGTGGGACAGTAAAGATCATTTAAAAGAATAAACTAAATAATTAAAATTATTTAAATATGCAAGCTAATTTAAAACAATTAAATTGCACAATAAAATTATTTTGACAAATAAACTTAAACAATTAAAAACATTAATTAAATAGTTGGTACGATAAAAAATATTTGAATAAATAATTAATATTTTATTAAAAAATAATTCAAATAAAGAATTTAAATCGATTAAACTTAAAAATGATAATCATAGTATTTATTTAATTTAATGCATGCGATATAGTAGATTGAATTTTAGGTGCTACAATTTCTTCCCCCCTTAAATGGAATTTCGTCCTCAAAATTTAAAACTCACCAATTGGGTTCAATTACCTTAGACCATAATAGGGGTGGGAAAAAATATCGAAATACCGAAATACCGAAAAACCGTACCGAAAAAATTACCGAAATTACCGAAAAATTTGGTATACCAAAAAATTTGGTATGGTATCAGTATGGTAATTTTTTTTTTTCGGTATACCGGTATATACCGAAAAATAAATTTTTTTAAAAAATATATATATGAAAATTTTTGGTATACCGACTTTTTTGCCGGTATACCGAATTTGTTTCGGTATACCGACAATTTTTCGGTATACCGAATTTTTTTTGAATTCGTTATCGGTACACGGTATATATTTTCATCATACCGAAAATTCGGTATATATTTTTGAATTCGTTATCGGTACACGGTATATATTTTCATCATACCGAAAATTCGGTATATTCGGTATACGGTACGGTATCAGTATGGAAAAATTCCATACCAATTATTTCGATACGGTATATGGTATCCGATTTTCGGTACGGTGTACCGTACCGACCCACCCCTAGACCATAACAACACTAAATTTTCTAACCTTAAACCCACATGATTTGACCCTAATCAGCTTTCGCCGTGCACTCTGATGCTTATTGATATCTATATCATCAAGGATCTGTCTAACTCCTGCTGCAAAAATAAATTCACAATTCTCATTTGTTCCCAACTGGTGGTATCATAAGAAAAATTTCTAATCACTGTTCCAATGTGATCTTATGAGGTTTTTAATTCGCCACCTAATGACCTAAAATATCTGATACTTGCCTTAGTTCGATAACCTTAAATCCTGGATCACAATTTCAAGCAATAAAGTCCTTAAAATCAATAAATAATTTATTTCAATCTGGACTACAAATTAAAAGCTTTCTAACAACGAAATTACGCTTAATGTCTATTTACCAATTAAGCTTAATACATATAATCTAGAACTCGAACTCTTGAGAAGTCCCCAAGTTTCCAAAATACTTAGCAACTAATCACTAAACTTTTCTAAATAAGATAGCTAAAGGAAGTATACAATTTTTGTAAAGCCCCAAAAATATTTAATTTGAGAATTTATGGGATTGATACTTAAATTCCAATATGCTTAAATTAAAGGATTGAATTATAATTGTCAAAATTTGACCAAGGACTGATTTGCAAATATTGAAGATTTCAGAGACTAAAGAGCAAATTCCTAATTTTGAGTGGGACACTTGGCTCGCATAGATATAAACGTGTAGTGTATGTATTTCTTCTCAAATTTCCAGTCCAAAACCGTGAGCTTCATCTTCTTCATTTGAAATTTCATCTTTTGACGTTTGATTCTTGCGATCCGTCTAGTAGATTTCAGAATTGAACATATATTCGCGATCAACGCTTCGAAGGCTACGTTTTGCCGTAAGTTTTATTAATTTTTATCATGCATGTTTGAAGTTTGAGAAGTGGATGGAATCAGATTTTTATTGGTTATATATGTTCTTGAGTTAGCATTGATTGTATATTCGAAGAAGGATCGGGAAAAGAACAGTGTTTGGAATTGTTATGAATTTTTAGATTATTTTCGAAAAAGGGGTGTAGTGACCCGTGCCGTGATCACCTATTAATCATAACTTAAGCATGCAATTAATCAATAAACTAATCTTAATCAGAGTAACTACGGAATTAAAGAAACTCAAATACCACGTAAGCAAAACCTAGTGGTCAACCCTGCTATCCAGCCTTGGTCACCACCTAACCTCCCTGTCTCTGGGAGAACTACCTGCAACTGCCCCATGGAATAGGGCATCCAGCCAATAGAAAATAACCGGAAGTGAGCCTAACATGCTCAGTACGAGAGTATGAGTATACGATGTTATGTGTGCATGTATGCAAGTGAACTGGGTACCAAGATACGAGGTCAAGAATATCTGATATAGAATAACTTGGGCCTTGGTATGTACCACGCTGAGCTATCGCTACAGGAGGTGACAGACATACCTAAATGCCCTGATGGTGACCTAACACAAATCCATGTGTCCAACCAAATATCAGTGACCTGATATGAGCTCATGTGTCCAACTAATATTGGTGACCTGACATGAGCCTATGTGTCCAACCATCTACTGACAAGATAAATATCCCAATACCGGATATCTCAAGGATACAGGCTCAATATACTCATGTATGCAACATATAGTCATTACATGCTGTATATAAAGGCATATAAAACATGCAATCACATAATCCATGCAAACACATAATACATGCATACTCAATCTGGATATCTCGAATAATACTTCCGTACCTTTCTAAGGCAAATCCTAGAAGCTCCCATCTAGGTCCAAGCCTACCATGCAACACTACAACATAAATACCCATGCATTACCTAGCATGCCAAACATCACCTATTAGAATCTAAAAGCCTTAATTAAACTATAGCCTACTCCCTATTTACTATAGGGAACCAAAGCCATACCTTCGTCCGTCGTCAGCCTGCTGATGTCGCATGCCTCAGAGCCTGGGCATAGCCTAGCTACGACCCCTAGATGCCTCGCCAGAGCTCCGCCGCCTGGCTGCTACTGCGGACACTGTCTGCTATAAAAAAAATACTATTTCCAACTCCAACTCCAACTCTTAAAGAAAGAGTCCCGAAGCCTTAAATAGAGCAATTACCGGGAGAGGAGAGGAAAATTGTGCCTTAAAAATGAGGATTTCGGACCCCTATTTATAGGCGAAGTTCGGACTGTCCGAACTGGGTTCGGACGGTCCGAACTACCACTTGTCCGAGCCTTTAAGACATCTGTCTCTGCTGAGTGGTCCGTGTGCTCCGAACTGTTTTGGTCCTTTCGAAGTCATTTTTGGACCCCCGGGACCTACCCCACCATTTTTGGACGTTCCAGATCTGATTTTCCTCTTATTTTCACCAAATAAGGACTCCTTAAATATGTTTTGACACTTTTAAAATTATATGTCATTTTTTAACATGTTTAAAATCACTTAATCTTGTAAAATGGAACCGGGCTACTACATTCTCCCCCTACTTAAGTTATTTTGTCCTCGAACAATCTTAAGTACTGAATGCAGTAAAATACTGAATAAAAACCTTTTATTCAAACTGATTCATTTTACAAGTTACAATATGAAAATATGACGATTCAGAATAACTCTGGATAATCTGTAAGCATACGACTCTCAAGTTCCCAACTGGCCTTCTCAGTGCCTCGGCGCTGCCACGGAATTAGAACAAGAGAAATGGTTTTGTTGCGTATCACTTTATCCTTATGACCTATGATATGATAAGGTCTCTCCACGTAGGTCAAATCTGAGTCCAACTGTACTTCAGACGGCTATAATATATGAGACTCATTTGCCACATACCGTCGCAACAGTGAAACATGAAACACATCGTGGATACTTGAAAAATACGGCGGTAATGCCAACCTGTAAGCCAGATCTCCAACACTTTCCAGAATCTCAAATGGACCAATGTACCTAGGAGATAGCTTTCCCTTGAAACCGAATCTCAAAATCCTTCGATATGGCGAAACTTTTAAGAATACTTTCTCACCCACCTCAAACTGCAAAGGTATGCGCTTATCATTTGCATAGCTAGCCTGTCGATCCTGCGCAACCTTAATTCTCTTCTTGATTTGCCCAACAATATCAACAGTCTATTGGACTAACTCTGGTCCCTCTATCTTTCGCTCCCCCACTTCTTCCCAGAACAGTGGAGTACAATACCGTCGCCCGTACAAAGCCTCAAACGGAGTCATACCAATACTGCGATGGTAACTATTGTTGTACGGGAACTCAATCAATGGCAACTGATCTTGCCATGCTGGACCAAAATCCATAGAACATGCTTGCAACATGTCTTCAAGAGTACGAATCGTGCGCTCTGACTGTCCGTCAGTATCTGGGTGATATGCTGTACTCAAGCTAAGAGTAGTACCCATAGCGCGCTGAAAACTCCCCCAAAACCTAGAAGTAAACCTGGGGTCTCGATCACTGACAATGCTCACAGGCACTTCGTGCAATCGAATAATCTCCTGAATGTACAACCGTGCCATCCTGTCAAAACCGTAGTCCCGATTATAAGGAATGAAATGTGCTGACTTGGTGAGTTGGTCCACCACAACCCAGATAGCATCACAATTCCTCGAGCTCACCGGTAAATGGGTCACGAATTCCATCATGATCAACTCCCATTTTCACTCAGGAATGGATAAACTGTGAAGCAACTCTCCAGGTCGCCGGTGCTCTACCTTGACCTGTTGACACACCAAAAATCTAGAAACATATAGATACACACTCCTTTTCATTCCTTTCCACTATAAAGAACCTCGTACGCAAATCTTTGTACACCAAAAGAATTCTCATACTTTATGACTAACACTTGTCATAACACCTGTGACAACGTCGTTGTCCACAATTCTTGATTTTCTAAATCCCTCAGGTTTTCTTCTTGGAAATATTAATACAAATATTCTTATTGACTCAGAAGTCGATTAGTACAATATCTAGTACTAATATAATGACATTTATGTCATAACTTGAGATAATATCTGAAAATGAGAATACTGATTATCCTGCCATGGATAACAATTCCTTGCTGAATTCAGACTTACGTTATTGGATGAACAAAACTGTTTCATCATTCTTTGGAAAATCCTTAAACCAAAACAATCTAGTTAACCCCTGATTCAATCTCATTGAATCAGACTTATAAATGACCTAACGCATCCAATAGACATCCCGAAAAATTGGTGATAACAATCCCGTGGATCTGTTAACCT
Source organism: Henckelia pumila (assembly GCF_033568475.1). Taxonomy (NCBI): domain Eukaryota; kingdom Viridiplantae; phylum Streptophyta; class Magnoliopsida; order Lamiales; family Gesneriaceae; genus Henckelia; species Henckelia pumila. The sequence continues at coordinate 171,481,378 of NC_133123.1, forward strand.
TAGATCTCAGCTGTTACCATTTTTCCATGTCTAAAGACTTGATGTTATCATGTTAGTATTCATTAAAATTCAAATGCTTGCTAGATCAATTTATGACACTGAAGTCCGAGAATTACTACAAATCATTCCTGAGAGCTGAATATCTGAGTACTATACTCATCTTATCAGTCTACCAAAAATTGAACAATTTCAATCGTTCTTTATGCAAAAGAATATATAACTCCCCCATCACGGGGTTATAACATCTTTATCTACCTCAGACAAATAGTTGCAATTAGTCATTGGGCACCAAACTTGCACCAATTTAACTAACCATTTCAAAACATTCATGAACACCTAAGTGCTCAATTTTCACTATCCAAGTGAATTCTCATACTGACGAATCCATGCTGTAACTTAGCAGGCTCATGACATCTGTCAATTACTAACTAGATCAATTATCTTCCAATTTTTACATGGAAACTTACCTAAGTAAACTCATTACTTAGAATTTCCTGTTCATCTCGTAATCAAGATCCTGATCATTAATTATACCTCTGATAGAATTAGAAAATACTGGTAAAACCTCCTGGTTCTCCCCAGTATCACGTGCAAGAACTACCCGTCCAGAATATTCACTTGTCAAGGAATCCTTTCCAAGACTATTCTGTCCACGAAAACCAAAGTTTGTATCGCTGATGAAGTCAGACGATAACTCATCACATTCCCTTGGAACTAATCCAGCACCAAGTATAATCCCAGAAGACTCAAATAAATTCTAAATATTCTCGTGATAGTTATACCCATTGTTATGACTGTACATAAAACGAGATTGAGGTAAGTCTTCCTATAATGCCAAACTGGAACAAAAGAATCCTTCCAGAGTACACCGGCATAAGGTCGCACTTACTATACCATCTAGAAACCCGATAGTCAAGAGCACCCTGGCATAACTCATCCCCGAGTCTCTGATATTATGCAACATTCCTATCTGGACCAAAATCATTGGTCAAGGAAAATTCTCTGTAGAGGCACAATTCAAATCCCGAGTCTGCAAGCATCTGATAATTAAATCCTGTTGAATATCAATTCAACTATTCTCCTAGATTAAATCCCGAAATCACAAATCAAGATCAAAACTTATCTACTCAGAACAATTACTTGTCAAGGAAAATCCATTCCAAGACTGTTCTGACAACGGAACATCTTTATATCAAACAGAAGATAACTAAACCTTGATACCACACCTGGTATGTAGTAGCCCGTAACCAAAATCAGTGATTAAGGAATTAATCATAATTACTTGGGAAGGGTTCGGAAGCTCCGAACAGGATCGGAAGCTCCGATCGAATTACGTCAGGAATGACGTGTGGCAGGATCGGAAGCTCCGATCAGGATCGGAATTTCCGATCACCTCTATCCGAAGTCAACCAGTGAGATTTTGACACGTGGCAGATAAGTGAGATCGGAAGCTCCGATGTCGGGATCGGACGTTCCGATCGTGATCGAACGTTCCGATCGAGGAACGGAGGTTCCGATCGTCGTCTATAAATAGGGGGTGCCGAGCTCACATTTGAGTGCACCAATTCCTCTCTTCTCTCTCAATTCCTTAGCCTTCTAACTCAGATCTAGGGAATTCTAGGCATTCCGTGGGGAATCCGGAAGTGGCATAGCGATCCAGGCATCGTAGCGGAGTTGTGGCCTAGTTTTGAGGCACTCAACATCAAAGGGCTAACAACGGACGAAGGTATAGCTTTTGCTTCCTATAAATATTTAGGAGTATGCAATAGCTTAGTTAAAGCTTTTAGAGCACTTTAATGATAGTAGTATCATTTGGCAGTGTAGAGCAGACTATAGGCATGGACCTAGAGTTGGTAGAGCTTGCACTGAATTGAGGTACGAAAGTACTGTTCGAGATATCCTGACGGAGTATGCATGTATTATGTGACTGCATGATTTATATGTCATGATTTATGCTGCATTCATTTGCATATTGAGCTATCTCCTTCAAGATGTCTATTAGTAGTGTTGTACCCTATCCTGTTAGTGGATGGACTTCCATGGCTTTGGGTCCGGTAAATCCACTGGTATTATGGTATGGGAGCCACCTCCTGAAGCGACGGCACAACGTACTACATACCAGGGCCCAGTCTGTCTTTGTTATCTGATCCTTGACCTCGAGTTTATAGGGAGTTCACTTTGCATGCATGTATACTCATACTCTCGTACTGAGCATTTATGCTCACGTCTCGTACTCTGTGTTTCTGGACATCCTATTCCATGGGGCAGGTTTGCGATTGGACGAGGCTGGTGGATCCAAGAGGGGCTAGGCAGTGGTTGGCCAGCTGGAGCTTCGCCTAGGTTTTATTCTGTGGTTATTGGATTGATACAACTATTCGATTTGGTTGTATTATATTTGGGTATTTACAGATTCCTTTACTTGGGATTGTATAATGTCTATGGTTTCCGCAGATTAATTCTGTTTACTATTTTTATTAAGTTAATTGCATGGCTAAGTTCTGTTTGGTAGGTGATCCGGGTAAGGGTCACTACATTTATGGTATCAGAGCATGCAAAGTATTCTTGGGATTTAGATTCTACATAAGATAACCGTTAGGTTAATTTTGTAGATGGCAGATCGTGATGACCAGAGTTCTCATGGAAGTATTGGTGGGCGTTGGGGTGATGCAGACGGGGAGCCTCGTCGGGAACGCCGCAATCGTCATCGAGATGAGGACCGTTTCAGTGTACGTTGATTCTTGCAGATGGGGCCTAAGCCCTTGGTTGGAGGTGAGTCTCCGGAGGATGCAGAGAATTGGTTAGACCGCATGGAGATGAATTTTCAGACTTTCCAATGCACCAAGGAGCAGAAGATGGAGACCCTTGGTTATCTTCTGGATGGACGTGCGCGCAGGTGGTGGAGGTTTACTTCTGCACCTTTTGTTGCGGCGAGAGGAGTGGCCACCTGGGCCGAGTTCCGCATAGCTTTTCAGAAGCTGTATTTTCCTCCTGCACTCCGTCAGTCAAAGGCGGGCGAGCTACTGAGTCTGCAACAGGGAGCCATGTGTATTGATGAGTATCAGCAGAAGTTCTTTGATCTGCTATCCTATTACCCCGAGATTGCCGACAGCTCCGAGATAAAGTATAATCTGTTCCTTCAGGACCTTAACCCTGAGATCCATGACCATGTGGCGGTTGGTGACGACATGTCCTACGAGGGTTTGGTGAGCCGTTGTCACCATGTGGAGGACAGCATTCGACGGAACAGGTCTTTCTCTCAGTCGAGACCTGCTAGTTCTTTGGGTCCCCATGCCCAATCTTTCAAGAAGTCTGGATCTTCTTCTTCCTCTGGCTCTGCTGGTGTTGTTCGTTTCGGAAATAAGGACAAGTGTGATCACTGTGGGAAGAACCATCCATCCGACAAGTGCCGTAAAGCTTCTGGAGCTTGTTTCCGTTGTGGAGAGACTGGTCATATCCGGAGGGATTGTCCACTATCTGAGGAAGGCGGTTCTGGTTCTGGTTCAGGATCTGGTTATTATGCCACCGTTCAGCAGAGGTTGCAGGGACAGCCTGCTGGGAGTTCTCATATGAGGCCACGAGCTTCTGTCCAGGTGTTTGCCTTGAGGCATGATCAGGCAGTGGAGGAGAATGAGAAAGTCATCGCAGGTACATTTCTGCTTTATGGTATACCTGCTCTTGTACTTATTGACACTGGTGTTGGATAACGGTGATCAGATCAATCAGGATTGATACCCGGTGCAGCGGAAGTTTAAAAATTTTATATGGAACGATTCTATAATGGGTATCAAAACTTTACGATTAAATTGTGCGTGTAAAAATTAAATAACAATTAAATTTTTACCTCCAATCCCGAATCGAGATTATGGACACCAACAGATTACTCTGCTCTTGTTGTATATCCCAGAAACTGATGGACGAACAATTCTTCAATCAGGTCCACGAACAGAGATTTAATCCCTCTGATAGATTGCACTAGAAAATCTATCAGAAGTTTCTACGAAGAGAATTAACGAATTTGATCCGTTAAACCAGACTGCAAATTCAAAATTCACAGGCTGGATTTTCCCGAGCAGAGAGGGAGGGGGGCGGCCACTTAGAGAAAACACAGCTAGGGTTTCGAAAATATTTTGTGACCTCTGTTGTGTAATTTCTGTACTGCAATAACTTATTTATAATGTGGGCTGCTAACAGCTTAGGGCCCATTAGTCATAAGTTCAAGCCTGACAAGCAAAGCCCGCATGTTCAGAAATTAATATAAAATTCATCGTGACTCAGATTGATAAACCAATTTCACCAATGTTCACAGAAACCATTTCTGCATCTTTTAGAGTCAAGATAAATTTTCTGAATCCGAATTCAGTGGTTTTCAAAAATGCCCATCCCTATGTCATTTTAGGAAATCTTACTCCTCTACTCTCAAATAAGAAGTCCCACTTCTTTGTTCATTAAATTTAACTCTTTAAATTTAACTATCTCAACGGGGATTAAAAATCCATTACTCTGTGTGACCCTCAATGGTTCAGGGATACAGCTAGCCGTGGGCTCACAACTCCTTGTGACTCGGAACAACAATTTCCGACTTGCCCATCGAATCATGGTAAGAGCGCCTAGCAACATCGCCCCATGATTCCCTAGGTATCACTGATAGTGCCTGCAAGAACCAATAGATCTTGGTTAGCGTACAGTACGGTCCCTTCATCCATATATCTTGATCGAATCAACAACCATTGGTAAATCGAGAGTCGTTCGAGATTCGATAACTATGCAATACATCTTGAAGATCAAATAGTGACATCGCATGTGATACTAAGAAACCATTTCTTAAAACACATCATGTACTCTGGCCAGAGATTCGTCACACTAATATCTCCTCAGATTGCATAGGATATCCACACTATCAAGTATGTGGTGAATCCTTGACAACAAAGCATCGACTCCTATATGTGTCGTAACTGTACCCAATCCCGACACCTGATGACCCCAATAGAGTCAGTAAACGAGTCAAAGCACAATACTAGCATATAGAGTCTCAATGATGTTTCAAGTAGTAAGGACTAATGGTGTACAACCAAAACCACGAACTTTATCCACTCGATAAGTGATAACCACTTGGAAAGTCCGGATAGGGTAGTTCGATCATTCATCGTATGAATATCCATTTGCATGCTTTGAACATCTCCATGTTCCATACCAATGAAACGTGGTACTCGGCATCGCAAATGCTAGTCTCAATCTCGAGCGATCCTTATCCTTATTAACGGATGGCTCAATCGACTAGGAACTGTTTAGAATATACAGTGATTATAAGATGTGTTTCATGATAGTCATCCCCATGTACTACCACATCTTACATACACTATAGTATATTTAAGGTCTCTATCAAAACAACAATAGTATATCACAATATAACAATATGAAGAAAGATAAAGTCATTGCCATTAATAAAAGTGTAAATTATATTAAACAAAAGATTGTTTATACAAAGAGTCATCAAAGCCCTTAGCCACAAGTTGGCTCACCGGGCACCCACTCTTTCAATCTCCCACTTGCCCTAAAGCCAACTAGTCATACTACGTAGACCCATTGCTTCGCGGTGTTTGTCAAATAATGGTCCTGGCAAGGGCTTAGTAAGTGGATCAGCGATATTGTCTGCAGAGGGCACTCTCTCGACAGTGATGTCTCCTCTTTCCACGATCTCCCGGATGATGTGGTATTTCCTCAGTACGTGTTTGGATCTTTGATGAGACCTTGATTCCTTTGCCTGAGCAACGACACCCGTGTTGTCACAGTACACCGGGACTGGACCAAAAACTTCAGGAATGACGCCCAACTCTTGGACGAAATTCCTCATCCAAACCGCCTCTTTAGCAGCAGCCGATGCCGCAATGTATTCTGCCTCAGTGGTGGAATCCGCTGTGGTGTCCTGCTTGGAACTCTTCCAAGAGACAGTGAAAGAGTGGGTGCCCGGTGAGCCAACTTGTGGCTAAGGGCTTTGATGACTCTTTGTATAAACAATCTTTTGTTTAATATAATTTACACTTTTATTAATGGCAATGACTTTATCTTTCTTCATATTGTTATATTGTGATATACTATTGTTGTTTTGATAAAGACCTTGAATATACTATAGTGTATGTAAGATGTGGTAGCACATAGGGATGGCTATCATGAAACACATCTTATAGTCACTGTATATTCTAAACTGTTCCTAGTCGATTGAGCCGTCCGATAATAAGGATAAGGATCGCTCGAGTTTGAGACTAGCATTTGCGATGCAGAGTACCATGTTTCATTGGTAAGGAACATAGAGATGTTCGAAGCATGCAAATGGATATTCATATGATGAATGATCGAACTACCCTATCCGAACTTTCCAAGTGGTTATCACTTATCGAGTGGATAAAGTCCGCGGTTTTGGTTGTACACCATTAGTCCTTACTACTTGAAACATCATTGAGACTCTATATGCTAGTACAGTGCCTTGACTCGTTTACCGACTCCATTGGGGTCATCAGGTGTCGGGATTGGGTACAGTTACAACACATATAGGAGTCGATGCCTTGTTGTCAAGGATTCACCACATACTTGCGAGTGTGAATATCCTATGCGATCTGAGGAGATATTAGTGTGACGAATCTCTGGCCAGAGTACATGGTGTGTTTTAAGAAATGGTTTCTTAGTAGCACATGCGATGTCACTATTTGATCTTTAAGATGTATTGCATAGTCATTGAATCTCGAACGACTCTCGATATACCAATGGTTGTTGATTCGATCGGGATATATGGATGAAGGGACCGTACTGTACGCTAACCAAAATCTATTGGTTCTTGCAGGCACTATCAGTGATACCTAGGGAATCATGGGGCGATGTTGCTAGGCGCTCTTACCATGATTCGATGGGCAAGTCGGAAATTGTTGTTCCGAGTCACAAGGAGTTGTGAGCCCACGGCTAGCTGTATCCCTGAACCATTGAGGGTCACACAGAGTAATGGATTTTTAATCCCCGTTGAGATAGTTAAATTTAAAGAGTTAAATTTAATGAACAAAGAAGTTGGACTTCTTATTTAAGAGTAGAGGAGTAAGATTTCCTAAAATGACATAGGGATGAGCATTTTTGGAAATCACTGAATTCGGATTCAGAAAAATTTATCTTGGCTTTAAAAGGTGCAGAAATGGTTTCTGTGCACATTGGTGAAATCGGTTTATCAATCGGAGTCATGATGAATTTTATATTAATTTCTGAACATGCGGGCTTTGCTTGTCGGGCTTGAACTTATGACTAATGGTCCCTAAGCTGTTAGCGGCCTACATTATAAATAAGTTATTGCAGTACAGAAATTACATACAACAGGTCACAATTTTCGAAAAACCCTAGTTTTCTCTCTAACAGTGGCCGCCCCCCTCCCCTCTGCTCAGGAAAATCCAGCCTGTGAATTTTGAATTACAGTCTGGTTTAACGGATCAAATTCGTTAATTCTCTTCGTAGAAACTTCTGATAGATTTTCTAGTGCAATCTATCAGAGGGATTAAATCTCTGTTCGTGGACCTGATTGAAGAACAGTTCGTCCATCAGTTCCTGGGAGATACAACAAGAGCAGAGCAATCTGTTGGTGTCCATAATCTCGATTCGAGATTGGAGGTAAAAATTTATAATTGTTATTTAATTTTTACACACACAATTTAATCGTAAAGTTTTGATACCCATTATGGAATCGTTCCATATAAAATTTTTAAACTTCCGCTGCACCGGGTATCAATTCTGATTGATCTGATCGCCGTTCTCCAACAGTGGTATCAGAGCCAGGTTCCTCAGATCAAGCGATTAAATTAATCGATTGTACAAAAATTTTTAAGCCTCGGTTTTTGAAACAAAATAAATATTTTAAAAATAAAAATTTTTTTTCGGGCAAAACCCGGGCAGCGATTGGATCACTGCCCGGGGGGGCAGCGATGGTCGCTGCCCAGCGCAGCGCTGGGCGCTGCGCAGGGCGGCGCACGGCGCTGCCCATGGGCAGCGCCAGCCCTAGGGGCAGCCGGGCTGCCCGGCCCGAGCCCCTTTGGGGCGCGGGCAGCCCGCGAAAAATTATTTTTAATTTTTAAATTAAAATTTTAATATGTTAAAATTCTATTTTTGGTCCGATCGAAAATTGTTTTTGATTGGTCCACGAGGCATCAGATCAAATTGTTCGAGTCCGAAAATTTTAAAATTGATTTTTGGATAAATTTTAATTTTTTGGAAAATTTAAATATTTTATCCGTTAAATCAGATTTTATGAAATTAATTATTTTTGGTACAATTGATGATAAGATATGATCTTATGGATATATTGAGTAAAATATGATTTTATGTATAAAATTGGATTTTATAGATAAAATATGATTTTATTTGATAAAAAGATAAAATATGATTTTGTATGTAAAATAAGATTTTATATATGGAATATGATTTTATCCTTTTAAATTTAAATTGCCATTGCATGTTATCCAATAAATTAATTTTGAATTAAATGTTATTGGATAAGGATGATCGATTGCCATGACAATTTTGTAGGTGTATGTTAGGAATTTACATTTGTTTTTATTGTTGTTGGATTTATTAATGGGCCTGGTTTATGGCCCAATATGAATTGTCATATGTAATAAAAGTGGGCCTGGTTTATGACCCGTTCCCACCCCTTGAAATGTATCCCCTACTTGTCATTGTTATTTATTGTAAATACATTAGATTTAGTGGGAGATGAAGATTTGAAGACGGAGGTGGGCCCAGCAGACAATAAAGACAGAAGAAATGTAAATTGGAAGCTCAATGTAATAGGATTGCATTGCATACTGCATATTACCTAGGATTGGACTAAGACTCGTGATTGGCAACCACGGGTCGATTAGAAATGGAATCGATCATCCTATATAATATATGATATTATTGTTTGTATGCATGTTTTAGACAAAATTGTGTGAATCCGGCAAGCATACAAAATTTTAAAATGATGAGACAAATTTTCAAAATTAAAATCCCTCATTTTAAATATGATTTAAAATTGATATCAAGATAAATAAAGGAAATTTAAAATTGTTTAAATGTTCCTACCTTCCATCAACGATCAATGTATGAGATGCTACCCGCGGATACGGTCCGGCTCATATTATTGGGGGGGCCCGTTCGTCGGAAAGCTGTACATTGGATCAACACATGTTGTAAGTTGGGTGGAACTCCCATGGGATCGGCTCATATTATTGGGGGATCCACATGGCGACCGTCCATCACAACTTAATATTGATGGGTAATCTTGACATGTCACAATAAACGGCGTCATATTATTGGGCCCTTATTGGACATGAGGTAAAAACGTGGAGGTTGCTTTGGAAGCAATTGGGCTCTACCTTTTGAAAAATATGGTTGGCTGATATTATTCGGGACCATAGTTTGTCAATTGGACTCCATGTTCTCACTAAGGAAAACAGTTTCCCGTTCTCACTAGAGGGTAGTGAAATCGTTAAAATAGTGGGAGTGAGATTCATAAAATAAATTTCGCCTATTTTATGTCTTAGTAAATTAATTAAACAATCATCGATAATTTTCTGTTTCATCTCAGTATATCATTATGATGAATATTCGTAATCCACATGTTTCAATTCTCCAACAAAACAAACTTACTGGCGCAAACAATACAGAATAATTCCATAAGTTAAGATTGTCCTAAGTTCGGAAAAGATTTTCTAAATGTTAGAAAAGGCTTCTCCGAAAACAGCCCCGGCTGATGTAACTGCCGAAAGGTTGGTCGAACTAGAGAAATGGTTGGACCATGATCTCAAGGCCAAATGTTACATGCAAAATTGGACAAGTCTAAACAAGTTTGCCATCACTGCAAGAAACCCGGTCATTGAAAACGTAACTGCAAGGAATACCTCGAGCAGTTGCGAACTGCAAAGGGTATGTTTTACATTGAAATAAATGTTTTTCTTAATACTACTTCTTGGGTATTGGATACCAAATGTAGATCTCATATTTGCAATGAGTTGCAAATGATGACAAGAAGTAATAGGCTAAGGATGGGTGAGACCCAGTCAAGGCTCGGGAATGGTTCCAGAGTTAAATCCATAGCTATGGAAAATATTTATTTAATTTTGCAGAACGATTTTAAGTTACTTTTGAGAGATGTTTTATTTGTTCCAGATTTGATTAAAAACATTATTTCTGTTTCTATGCTTGATAGAGATGGTTATTCTTGAAATTTTGTGAATGAGATTTGCAATATTTACAAGAATGAATGTTTGATTGGAAATGGACAACTTGAAAACAATCTATATAACTTAAAATTAAAAGACGTTCCAATAAATTATGTTGATAAACCGGTAACAACAAACAAAAGGAAAATCGATAGTCAAAACCCGGCAAACCTTTGGCATGCTAGGCTAGGTCATATTTCCTCAAGGAGGATGAACAAGCTAGTGGGAGATGGCATGTTTGATATGTCTGATATTAACTCTCTACCTACTTGTGAGTCCTGCCTGAAAGGAAAAATGACTAAATCTCCTTTTAAGGGGAAACCTAAGCGTAGTCAAAATCTGTTGGATTTGATCCATACAGACGTTTGTGGTCCATTTAGAATTGGTACTCAATTTGGCCACACCTACTTCATTACCTTTACTGATGATTATTCAAGGTATGGGTATTTATATTTAATGAAATATAAGTCTGAAGCATTTGAAAAGTTCAAAGAATTCAAGGCTGAAGTAGAAAACAAGCTAGGTAAAAGTATTAAAGCACTTCGATCGGATCGAGGTGGAGAATACTTAAGTACCGAGTTTTTGGACTATCTGAAAGAGAATGGGATTCTCTCTCAGTGGACTCCTCCTATGACACCTCAGCTAAATGGTGTATCGGAGCGTCGTAATCGAACTTTGTTGGACATGGTTCGATCCATGATGAGCTTCACTGAGCTTCCACCTTCGTTTTGGGGCTATGCGCTTGAAACGGCGGTATTGTTGTTGAACAACGTCCACACCAAAGCAGTGGACAAAACTCCATACGAGTTATGGAATGGCAAAGCTCCTAAGTATTCGTACTTGAGGATTTAGGGATGTCCTGCTTACGTGAAGCAGACAGTGGGAGATAAGTTGGATAGTCGATCCACCTTATGTTATTTTTTAGGGTATCCGAAGAATTCAATCGGATATTATTTCTATCATCCTGCTGAAACAAAGGTGTTTGTTTCAAGGAATGCCACCTTCTTGGAGAAGGAGTTCTTATTGGATAAGAAAGGCGAGATGATGGAACTCGAAGAAATTCGAGAAGAACCCGAAATACAAAATAACGATCCTACACCTCAGGAACCATTGATAGACACGCATATACCTAGAAGATCCGAGAGGACTTCTAGACCTCCTATTCGATATGGTCTTCTTCTTGAAGGGGATCAAGATGAACCCGATGTTGGATGTGATCCAAGAAACTTCAAGGAAGCAATTTCTGATGCGGATTCAAATTTATGGCTTGAAGCTATGCAGTCGGAAATAGATTCGATGCATACAAACCAAGTTTGGTCTTTAGTAGATCCTCCCAATGGAATTGTTCCAATAGGGTGTAAATGGATCTACAAGAGAAAGCTTGGGCCTGATGGTAAGGTATTGACCTACAAGGCGCGATTGGTGGCGAAAGGTTATACTCAAAGACGAGGAGTTGACTATGATGAAACCTTTTCACCAGTTGCAATGTTCAAGTCCATAAGAATCCTTATTGCCATAGCTGCTTGGTATGACTATGAGATATGGCAAATGGATGTGAAGACTGCTTTTCTTAATGGAGACATTAAGGAAGAAATCTATATGACGCAGCCTGAGGGATACACATCCATGGGAAGCGAGCATAAGGTATGCAAGCTTCAGAGATCAATCTATGGTCTAAAACAAGCATCAAGAAGTTGGAACCAGAAATTTGATGAAACAATAAAGGATTTTGGTTTCATCAAGAACCCGGAGGAACCATGCGTGTACAAGAAAGTAGTTAAGGATGCTGTGACATTCTTAGTACTTTATGTTGATGACATCCTACTCATTGGGAATGACGTAGGGATGTTGCAGTCAACAAAGATATGGTTATCAGGTAGATTCTCGATGAAGGATTTGGGTGAGACATCCTATATTCTAGGGATACAGATCTATAGAGATAGATCTAAGAGAATGATAGGACTCACTCAATCAACCTACATCGACACCATATTGAAACGGTTTTCAATGGATGGGTCCAAGAGAGGACATCTACCCATGTGTCATGGAGTTTCTCTATCCAAGTCTATGTGTCCCAAGACTGATGAAGAGATAGAGAAAATGACACATGTACCATATGCGTCAGCCATTGGTAGTATCTTGTATGGGATGATATCTACCAGACCGGATGTAGCATTTGCTCTGAGTGTCACGAGCAGATATCAAGCTAATCCCGGTCAAATGCATTGGAAAGCCGTGAAGGACATTCTTAAGTACTTATGAAGGACTAAGAATATGTTCATGGTATATGGAGGAAGAGAACTAAAATTGGAAGACTATACCGACTCTAGCTTCCAAAGTGACGTGGATGACTCGAAGTCAACCTCTGGATTTGTGTTCATGCTCAATGGCGGTGCTGTCTCTTGGAAGAGTTCCAAGCAGGACACCACAGCGGATTCCACCACTGAGGCAGAATACATTGCAGCATCAGCTGCTGCTAAAGAGGCCGTTTGGATGAGGAATTTCGTCCAAGAGTTGGGCGTTATTCATGAAGTTGTTGGTCCAGTCCCGGTGTACTGTGACAACATGGGTGCCGTTGCTCAGGCAAAGGAACCAAGGTCTCATCGAAGATCCAAACATGTACTGAGGAAATACCACATCATCCGGGAGATTGTGGAAAGAGGAGACATCACTGTCGAAAGAGTGGCCTCTGCAGACAATATCGCTGATCCACTTACTAAGCCCTTGCCAGTACCATTATTTGACAAACATCGCGAAGCAATGGGTCTACGTAGTATGACTAGTTGGCTTTAGGGCAAGTGGGAGATTGAAAGAGTGGGTGCCCGGTGAGCCAACTTGTGGCTAAGGGCTTTGATGACTCTTTGTATAAACAATCTTTTGTTTAATATAATTTACACTTTTATTAATGGCAATGACTTTATCTTTCTTCATATTGTTATATTGTGATATACTATTGTTGTTTTGATAAAGACCTTGAATATACTATAGTGTATGTAAGATGTGGTAGCACATAGGGATGACTATCATGAAACACATCTTATAGTCACTGTATATTCTAAACTGTTCCTAGTCGATTGAGCCGTACGATAATAAGGATAAGGATCGCTCGAGTTTGAGACTAGCATTTGCGATGCAGAGTACCATGTTTCATTGGTAAGGAACATAGAGATGTTTGAAGCATGCAAATGGATATTCATATGATGAATGATCGAACTACCCTATCCGGACTTTCCAAGTGGTTATCACTTATCGAGTGGATAAAGTCCGCGGTTTTGGTTGTACACCATTAGTCCTTACTACTTGAAACATCATTGAGACTCTATATGCTAGTACTGTGCTTTGACTCGTTTACCGACTCCATTGGGGTCATCAGGTGTCGGGATTGGGTACAGTTACAACACATATAGGAGTCGATGCTTTGTTGTCAAGGATTCACCACATACTTGCGAGTGTGGATATCCTATGCGATCTGAGGAGATATTAGTGTGACGAATCTCTGGCCAGAGTACATGGTGTGTTTTAAGAAATGGTTTCTTAGTAGCACATGCGATGTCACTATTTGATCTTCAAGATGTATTGCATAGTTATCGAATCTCAAACGACTCTCGATATACCAATGGTTGTTGATTCGATCGGGATATATGGATGAAGGGACCGTACTGTACGCTAACCAAAATCTATTGGTTCTTGCAGGCACTATCAGTGATACCTAGGGAATCATGGGGCGATGTTGCTAGGCGCTCTTACCATGATTCGATGGGCAAGTCGGAAATTGTTGTTCCGAGTCACAAGGAGTTGTGAGCCCACGGCTAGCTGTATCCCTGAACCATTGAGGGTCACACAGAGTAATGGATTTTTAATCCCCGTTGAGATAGTTAAATTTAAAGAGTTAAATTTAATGAACAAAGAAGTTGGACTTCTTATTTAAGAGTAGAGGAGTAAGATTTCCTAAAATGACATAGGGATGGGCATTTTTGGAAATCACTGAATTCGGATTCAAAAAAATTTATCTTGACTTTAAAAGGTGCAGAAATGGTTTCTGTGCACATTGGTGAAATCGGTTTATCAATCGGAGTCATGATGAATTTTATATTAATTTCTGAACATGCGGGCTTTGCTTGTCGCTTGAACTTATGACTAATGGGCCCTAAGCTGTTAGCGGCCTACATTATAAATAAGTTATTGCAGTACAAAAATTACATACAACAGGTCACAATTTTCGAAAAACCCTAGTTTTCTCTCTAACAGTGGCCGCCCCCCTCCCCTCTGCTCAGGAAAATCCAGCCTGTGAATTTTGAATTACAGTCTGGTTTAACGGATCAAATTCGTTAATTCTCTTCGTAGAAACTTCTGATAGATTTTCTAGTGCAATCTATCAGAGGGATTAAATCTCTGTTCGTGGACCTGATTGAAGAACAGTTCGTCCATCAGTTCCTGGGAGATACAACAAGAGCAGAGCAATCTGTTGGTGTCCATAATCTCGATTCGAGATTGGAGGTAAAAATTTATAATTGTTATTTAATTTTTACACACACAATTTAATCGTAAAGTTTTGATACCCATTATGGAATCGTTCCATATAAAATTTTTAATCTTCCGCTGCACCGGGTATCAATTCTGATTGATCTGATCGCCGTTCTCCAACAGACAGCACCGCCATTGAGCATGAACACAAATCCAGAGGTTGACTTCGAGTCATCCACGTCACTTTGGAAGCTAGAGTCGGTATAGCCTTCCAATTTTAGTTCTCTTCCTCCATATACCATGAACATATTCTTAGTCCTTCGTAAGTACTTAAGAATGTTCTTCACGGCTTTCCAATGCATTTGACCGGGATTAGCTTGATATCTGCTCGTGACACTCAGAGCAAATGCTACATCCGGTCTGGTAGATATCATCCCATACATGATACTACCTATGGCTGACGCATATGGTACATGTGTCATTTTCTCTATCTCTTCATCAGTCTTGGGACACATGGACTTGGATAGAGAAACTCCATGACACATAGGTAGATGTCTTCTCTTGGACCCATCCATTGAAAAACTTTTCAATATGGTTTCGATGTAAGTTGATTGAGTGAGTCCTATCATTCTCTTAGATCTATCTCTATAGATCTGTATCCCTAGAATATAGGATGCCTCACCCAAATCCTTCATCGAGAATCTACCTGATAACCATATCTTTGTTGACTGCAACATCCCTACATCATTCCCAATGAGTAGGATGTCATCAACATAAAGTACTAAGAATGTCACAACATCCTTAACTACTTTTTTGTACACGCATGGTTCCTTCGGGTTCTTGATGAAACCAAAATCCTTTATTGTTTCATCAAATTTCTGTTTCCAACTTCTTGATGCTTGTTTGAGACCATAGATTGATCTCTGAAGCTTGCATACCTTATGCTCGCTTCCCATGGATGTGTATCCCTCAGGCTGCGTCATATAGATCTCTTCCTTAATGTTTCCATTAAGAAATGCAGTCTTCACATCCATTTGCCATATCTTATAGTCATACCAAGCAGCTATGGCAATAATGATTCTTAGGGACTTGAATATTGCAACTGGTGAAAAGGTTTCATCATAGTCAACTCCTTGTCTTTGAGTATAACCTTTCGCCACCAATCGTGCCTTGTAGGTCAATACCTTACCATCAGGCCCAAGATTTCTCTTGTAGATCCATTTACACCCTATTGGAACAATTCCATCGGGAGGATCTAATAAAGACCAAACTTGGTTTGTATGCATCGAATCTATTTCCGACTGCATAGCTTCAAGCCATAAATTTGAATCCGCATCAGAAATTGCTTCCTTGAAGTTTCTTGGATCACATCCAACATCGGGTTCATCTTGATCCCCTTCAAGAAGAAGACCATATCGAATAGGAGGTATAGATGTCCTCTCGGATCTTCTAGGTATAGGCGTGTCCATCATTGGTTCCTGAGGTGTAGGATCATTATTTTGTATTTCGGGTTCTTCTCGAATTTCTTCGAGTTCCATCATCTCGCCTTTCTTATCCAATAAGAACTCCTTCTCCAAGAAGGTGGCATTCCTTGAAACAAACACCTTTGTTTTAGCAGGATGATAGAAATAATATCCGATTGAATTATTCGGATACCCTACAAAATAACATAAGGTGGATCGACTATCCAACTTATCTCCCACTGTCTGCTTCACGTAAGCAGGACATCCCCAAATCCTCAAGTACGAATACTTAGGAGCTTTGCCATTCCATAACTCGTATGGTGTTTTGTCCACTGCTTTGGTGTGGACGTTGTTCAACAACAACACCGCCGTTTCAAGCGCGTAGCCCCAAAATGAAGGTGGAAGCTTAGTAAAGCTCATCATGGATCGAACCATGTCCAACAAAGTTCGATTACGACGGTCCGATACACCATTCAGCTGTGGTGTCATAGGAGGAGTCCACTGAGAGAGAATCCCATTCTCTTTCAGATAGTCCAAAAACTCGGTACTTAAGTATTCTCCACCTCGATCCGATCGAAGTGCTTTAATACTTTTACCTAGTTTGTTTTCTACTTCAGCCTTGAATTCTTTGAACTTTTCAAATGCTTCAGACTTATATTTCATTAAATATAAATACCCATACCTTGAATAATCATCAGTAAAGGTAATGAAGTAGGTGTGGCCAAATTGAGTACCAATTTTAAATGGACCACAAACATCTGTATGGATCAAATCCAACAGATTTTGACTATGCTCAGGTTTCCCCTTAAAAGGAGATTTAGTCATTTTTCCTTTCAGGCAGGACTCACAAGTAGGTAGAGAGTTAATATCAGACATATCAAACATGCCCTCTCCCACTAGCTTGTTCATCCTCCTTGAGGAAATATGACCTAGCCTAGCATGCCAAAGGTTTGCCGGGTTTTGACTATCGATTTTCCTTTTGTTTGTTGTTACCGGTTTATCAACATAATTTATTGGAACGTCTTTTAATTTTAAGTTATATAGATCATTTTCAAGTTGTCCATTTCCAATCAAACATTCATTCTTGTAAATATTGCAAATCCCATTCACAAAATTGCAAGAATAACCATCTCTATCAAGCATAGAAACAGAAATAATGTTTTTAATCAAATCTGGAACAAATAAAACATCTCTCAAAAGTAACTTAAAATCGTTCTGCAAAATTAAATAAACGTCTCCCACAGCTTTGGCTTCAACTCTAGAACCATTTCCGAGCCTCAGCTGGGTCTCACCCATTCTAAGCTTGCGACTTCTTGTCATCACTTGCAAATCATTGCAAATGTGAGATCCACATCCAGTATCCAATACCCAAGAAGTAGTATTAAGTGAAACATTTATTTCAATATAGAACATACCCTTCGTAGTTCGCAACTGCTCTAGATGTTCCTTGCAGTTACGTTTCCAATGACCGGGTTTCTTGCAGTAATGGCAAACATCCTTGGACTTTTCCATGTTTGAAGCCTTAGTCTTGTTCTTCTTCTCGGGTCCGGTTTTCTTGGGTGGGGCAGAACGTTTCTTACCCTTTGTACTTGGCCCCTTCTTAGCAGAGGAAGAGGAGCCCACCAAGAGAACCGGTTTATCCTTCTTTAAAGTGGCATCATATGTTACAAGCATATTGACCATCTCTTCAAGGGAGGCCTCTATCTTGTTCATATTGAAATTCACCACAAATCCGTCAAACGAAGAAGGAAGAGAGAGAAGTAATAAGTCCACGTTGAGTTCATGCTCCAACACCAAAGCAAGCGTTACCAACTTCTGTATGAGCCAAATCACTCGTACCCCATGATCACGGACCGAAGTCCCTTCACGCATGCGACACGTCATTAGCTCTTTTACAGTAGCGAACCTTTCAGCTCTCGATTGAGCCCCAAAAAGTTCCTTGAGTTGTACGTGAATGTCAGCAGCATTCACGGTGTCCTCAAATCGCCTCTGGAGTTCATCAGACATCGAGGATTGCATATAGCATTTGGCCTTGATATCATGGTCCCACCATGTATCAAGTTTGGCCAACTCTTCCGGACTTATGTCAGCTGGTGCTTCCTTCGGAGGAGATTTTTCTAACACGTAGAGCATCTTCTCCGAGGTGAAGATAATCTTCAACTTACGGAACCATTCCGTATAGTTTGCGCCAGTCAGTTTATTTTGTTCGAGAATAGAGAATAGTGGATTGTGCGAATTCATCTTTATGAAATACTGAAAAGAAACAGACAATTATCAGTGATTGTTTAATTAATTTACTAAGACATAAAATAGGCGAAATTTATTTTATGAATCTCACTCCCACTATTTTAACGATTTCACTACCCTCTAGTGAAAACGGGAAACTGTTTTCCTTAGTGGGAACATGGAGTCCAATTGACAAACTATGGTCCCGAATAATATCAGCCAACCATAATTTTCAAAAGGTAGAGCCCAATTGCTTCCAAAGCAACCTCCACGTTTTTACCTCATGTCCAATAAGGGCCCAATAATATGACGCCGATTATTGTGACATGTCAAGATGACCCATCAATATTAAGTTGTGATGGACGGTCGCCATGTGGATCCCCCAATAATATGAGCCGATCCCATGGGAGTTCCACCCAACTTACAACATGTGTTGATCCAATGTACAGCTTTCCGACGAACGGGCCCCCCCCAATAATATGAGCCGGACCGTATCCGCGGGTAGCATCTCATACATTGATCGTTGATGGAAGGTAGGAACATTTAAACAAATTTAAATTTCCTTTATTTATCTTGATATCAATTTTAAATCATATTTAAAATGAGGGATTTTTAATTATAAAAATTTGTCTCATCATTTTTTTTTTTTTAAAATTTTGTATGCTTGCCGGATTCACACAATTATGTCTAAAACATGCATACAACTATAATATCACATATTATATAGGATGATCGATTCCATTTCTAATCGACCCGTGGTTGCCAATCACGAGTCTTAGTCCAATCCTAGGTAATATGCAGTATGCAATGCAATCCTATTACATTTGCTTCCAATTTACATTTCTTCTGTCTTTATTGTCTGCTGGGCCCACCTCCATCTTCAAATCTTGATCTCCCACTAAATCTAATGTATTTACAATAAATAACAATGACAAGTAGGGGATACATTTTTAAGGGGTGGGAACGGGCCATAAACCAAGCCCACTTTTATTACATATGACATTCATATTGGGCCATAAACCAGGCCCATTAATAAAACCAACAACAATAAAACAAATGTAAATTCCTAATATACACCTACAAAATTGGTCATGGCAATAGATCATCCTTATCCAATAATATTTAATTCAAAATTAATTTATTGGATAACATGCAATGGCAATTTAAATTAAAAGAATAAAATCATATTCCATATATAAAATCTTATTTTACATACAAAATCATATTTTATCTTTTTATCAAATAAAATCATATTTTACATATAAAATCCAATTTTATACATAAAATCATATTTTACTCAATATTTCAATAAGATCATATCTTATCATCAATTGTACCAAAAATAATTAATTTCATAAAATCTGATTTAACGGATAAAATATATAAATTTTCCAAAAATTCAAATTTATCCAAAAATCAATTTTAAAATTTTCGTACTCGAACAATTTGATCCGACGCCTCGTGGACCAATCAAAAACAATTTTCGATCGGACCAAAAATAGAATTTTAACATATTAAAATTTTAATTTAAAAAATAAAAATTAATTTTCTCGGGCCGCCCGGGACGCTCCTGGGCAGCCCGTCGCTGCCCCTAGGGCTGCGATCCAAATCGCTGCCCGGTGTTTTGCCCGGAAAAAAATTTTATTTTAAAAAAAAAATTTATTTTGTTTCAAAAACCGAGGCTTAAAAATTTTTTGTACAATCGATTAATTTAATCGCTTGATCTGAGCAACCTGGCTTTGATACCACTGTTGGATAACGGTGATCAGATCAATCAGGATTGATACCCGGCGCAGCGGAAGTTTAAAAATTTTATATGAAACGATTCCATAATGGGTATCAAAACTTTACGATTAAATTGTGCGTGTAAAAATTAAATAACAATTAAATTTTTACCTCCAATCTCGAATCGAGATTATGGACACCAACAGATTACTCTGCTCTTGTTGTATATCCCAGGAACTGATGGACGAACAATTCTTCAATCAGGTCCACGAACAGAGATTTAATCCCTCTGATATATTGCACTAGAAAATCTATCAGAAGTTTCTACGAAGAGAATTAACGAATTTGATCCGTTAAACCAGACTGCAAATTCAAAATTCACAGGCTGGATTTTCCCGAGCAGAGAGGGAGGGGGACGGCCACTTAGAGAAAACACAGCTAGGGTTTTCGAAAATATTTTGTGACCTTTGTTGTGTAATTTCTGTACTGCAATAACTTATTTATAATGTGGGCTGCTAACAGCTTAGGGCCTATTAGTCATAAGTTCAAGCCTGACAAGCAAAGCCCGCATGTTCAGAAATTAATATAAAATTCATCGTGACTCAGATTGATAAACCAATTTCACCAATGTTCACAGAAACCATTTCTGCATCTTTTAGAGTCAAGATAAATTTTCTGAATCCGAATTCAGTGGTTTCCAAAAATGGCCATCCCTATGTCATTTTAGGAAATCTTACTCCTCTATTCTCAAATAAGAAGTCCCACTTCTTTGTTCATTAAATTTAACTCTTTAAATTTAACTATCTCAACGGGGATTAAAAATCCATTACTCTGTGTGACCCTCAATGGTTCAGGGATACAGCTAGCCGTGGGCTCACAACTCCTTGTGACTCGGAACAACAATTTCCGACTTGCCCATCGAATCATGGTAAGAGCGCCTAGCAACATCGCCCCATGATTCCCTAGGTATCACTGATAGTGCCAGCAAGAACCAATAGATCTTGGTTAGCGTACAGTACGGTCCCTTCATCCATATATCCCGATCGAATCAACAACCATTGGTAAATCGAGAGTCGTTCGAGATTCGATAACTATGCAATACATCTTGAAGATCAAATAGTGACATCGCATGTGCTACTAAGAAACCATTTCTTAAAACACATCATGTACTCTGGCCAGAGATTCGTCACACTAATATCTCCTCAGATTGCATAGGATATCCACACTATCAAGTATGTGGTGAATCCTTGACAACAAAGCATCGACTCCTATATGTGTCGTAACTGTACCCAATCCCGACACCTGATGACCCCAATAGAGTCGGTAAATGAGTCAAAGCATAGTACTAGCATATAGAGTCTCAATGATGTTTCAAGTAGTAAGGACTAATGGTGTACAACCAAAACCACGGACTTTATCCACTCGATAAGTGATAACCACTTGGAAAGTCCGGATAGGGTAGTTCGATCATTCATCGTATGAATATCCATTTGCATGCTTTGAACATCTCCATGTTCCATATCAATGAAACGTGGTACTCGGCATCGCAAATGCTAGTCTCAATCTTGAGCGATCCTTATCCTTATTAACGGACGGCTCAATCGACTAGGAACTGTTTAGAATATACAGTGATTATAAGATGTGTTTCATGATAGTCATCCCCATGTACTACCACATCTTACATACACTATAGTATATTCAAGGTCTTTATCAAAACAACAATAATATATCACAATATAACAATATGAAGAAAGATAAAGTCATTGCCATTAATAAAAGTGTAAATTATATTAAACAAAAGATTGTTTATACAAAGAGTCATCAAAGCCCTTAGCCACAAGTTGGCTCACCGGGCACCCACTCTTTCAATCTCCCACTTGCCCTAAAGCCAACTAGTCATACTACGTAGACCCATTGCTTCGCGATGTTTGTCAAATAATGGTCCTGGCAAGGGCTTAGTAAGTGGATCAGCGATATTGTCTGCAGAGGCCACTCTCTCGACAGTGATGTCTCCTCTTTCCACGATCTCCCGGATGATGTGGTATTTCCTCAGTACGTGTTTGGATCTTTGATGAGACCTTGGTTCCTTTTCCTGAGCAACGTCACCCGTGTTGTCACAGTACACCGGGACTGGACCAACAACTTCAGGAATGACGCCCAACTCTTGGACGAAATTCCTCATCCAAACCGCCTCTTTAGCAGCAGCCGATGCCGCAATGTATTCTGCCTCAGTGGTGGAATCCGCTGTGGTGTCCTGCAAGGAACTCTTCCAAGAGACAGCACCGCCATTGAGCATGAACACAAATCCAGAGGTTGACTTCGAGTCATCCACGTCACTTTGGAAGCTAGAGTCGGTATAGCCTTCCAATTTTAGTTCTCTTCCTCCATATACCATGAACATATTCTTAGTCCTTCGTAAGTACTTAAGAATGTTCTTCACGGCTTTCCAATGCATTTGACCAGGATTAGCTTGATATCTGCTCGTGACACTCAGAGCAAATGCTACATCCGGTCTGGTAGATATCATCCCATACATGATACTACCTATGGCTGACGCATATGGTACATGTGTCATTTTCTCTATCTCTTCATCAGTCTTGGGACACATGAACTTGGATAGAGAAACTCCATGACACATAGGTAGATGTCCTCTCTTGGACCCATCCATTGAAAACCTTTTCAATATGGTTTCGATGTAAGTTGATTGAGTGAGTCCTATCATTCTCTTAGATCTATCTCTATAGATCTGTATCCCTAGAATATAGGATGCCTTACCCAAATCCTTCATCGAGAATCTACCTGATAACCATATCTTTGTTGACTGCAACATCCCTACATCATTCCCAATGAGTAGGATGTCATCAACATAAAGTACTAAGAATGTCACAACATCCTTAACTACTTTTTTGTACACGCATGGTTCCTTCGGGTTCTTGATGAAACCAAAATCCTTTATTGTTTCATCAAATTTCTGGTTCCAACTTCTTGATGCTTGTTTGAGACCATAGATTGATCTCTGAAGCTTGCATACCTTATGCTCGCTTCCCATGGATGTGTATCCCTCAGGCTGCGTCATATAGATCTCTTCCTTAATGTTTCCATTAAGAAATGCAGTCTTCACATCCATTTGCCATATCTCATAGTCATACCAAGCAGCTATGGCAATAAGGATTCTTATGGACTTGAATATTGCAACTGGTGAAAAGGTTTCATCATAGTCAACTCCTTGTCTTTGAGTATAACCTTTCGCCACCAATCGTGCCTTGTAGGTCAATACCTTACCATCAGGCCCAAGCTTTCTCTTGTAGATCCATTTACACCCTATTGGAACAATTCCATCGGGAGGATCTACTAAAGACCAAACTTGGTTTGTATGCATCGAATCTATTTCCGACTGCATAGCTTCAAGCCATAAATTTGAATCCGCATCAGAAATTGCTTCCTTGAAGTTTCTTGGATCACATCCAACATCGGGTTCATCTTGATCCCCTTCAAGAAGAAGACCATATCGAATAGGAGGTATAGAAGTCCTCTCGGATCTTCTAGGTATAGGCGTGTCCATCATTGGTTCCTGAGGTGTAGGATCATTATTTTGTATTTCGGGTTCTTCTCGAATTTCTTCGAGTTCCATCATCTCGCCTTTCTTATCCAATAAGAACTCCTTCTCCAAGAAGGTGGCATTCCTTGAAACAAACACCTTTGTTTCAGCAGGATGATAGAAATAATATCCGATTGAATTATTCGGATACCCTACAAAATAACATAAGGTGGATCGACTATCCAACTTATCTCCCACTGTCTGCTTCACGTAAGCAGGACATCCCCAAATCCTCAAGTACGAATACTTAGGAGCTTTGCCATTCCATAACTCGTATGGTGTTTTGTCCACTGCTTTGGTGTGGACGTTGTTCAACAACAACACCGCCGTTTCAAGCGCGTAGCCCCAAAACGAAGGTGGAAGCTTAGTGAAGCTCATCATGGATCGAACCATGTCCAACAAAGTTCGATTACGACGCTCCGATACACCATTCAGCTGTGGTGTCATAGGAGGAGTCCACTGAGAGAGAATCCCATTCTCTTTCAGATAGTCCAAAAACTCGGTACTTAAGTATTCTCCACCTCGATCCGATCGAAGTGCTTTAATACTTTTACCTAGTTTGTTTTCTACTTCAGCCTTGAATTCTTTGAACTTTTCAAATGCTTCAGACTTATATTTCATTAAATATAAATACCCATACCTTGAATAATCATCAGTAAAGGTAATGAAGTAGGTGTGGCCAAATTGAGTACCAATTTTAAATGGACCACAAACATCTGTATGGATCAAATCCAACAGATTTTGACTACGCTCAGGTTTCCCCTTAAAAGGAGATTTAGTCATTTTTCCTTTCAGGCAGGACTCACAAGTAGGTAGAGAGTTAATATCAGACATATCAAACATGCCCTCTCCCAATAGCTTGTTCATCCTCCTTGAGGAAATATGACCTAGCCTAGCATGCCAAAGGTTTGCCGGGTTTTGACTATCGATTTTCCTTTTGTTTGTTGTTACCGGTTTATCAACATAATTTATTGGAACGTCTTTTAATTTTAAGTTATATAGATCATTTTCAAGTTGTCCATTTCCAATCAAACATTCATTCTTGTAAATATTGCAAATCCCATTCACAAAATTGCAAGAATAACCATCTCTATCAAGCATAGAAACAGAAATAATGTTTTTAATCAAATCTGGAACAAATAAAACATCTCTCAAAAGTAACTTAAAATCGTTCTGCAAAATTAAATAAACGTCTCCCACAGCTTTGGCTTCAACTCTAGAACCATTTCCGAGCCTCAGCTGGGTCTCACCCATTCTAAGCTTGCGACTTCTTGTCATCACCTCCAAATCATTGCAAATGTGAGATCCACATCCAGTATCCAATACCCAAGAAGTAGTATTAAGTGAAACATTTATTTCAATATAGAACATACCCTTCGCAGTTCGCAACTGCTCTAAATATTCCTTGCAGTTACGTTTCCAATGACCGGGTTTCTTGCAGTAATGGCAAACATCCTTGGACTTTTCCATGTTTGAAGCCTTTGTCTTGTTCTTCTTCTCGGGTCCGGTTTTCTTGGGTGGGGCAGAACGTTTCTTACCCTTTGTACTTGGCCCCTTCTTAGCAGAGGAAGAGGAGCCCACCAAGAGAACCGATTTATCCTTCTTTAAAGTGTCATCATATGTTACAAGCATATTGACCATCTCTTCAAGGGAGGCCTCTATCTTGTTCATATTGAAATTCACCACAAATCCGTCAAACGAAGAAGGAAGAGAGAGAAGTAATAAGTCCACGTTGAGTTCATGCTCCAACACCAAATCAAGCGTTACCAACTTCTGTATGAGCCAAATCACTCGTACCCCATGATCACGGACCGAAGTCCCTTCACGCATGCGACACGTCATTAGCTCTTTTACAGTAGCGAACCTTTCAGCTCTTGATTGAGCCCCAAAAAGTTCCTTGAGTTGTACGTGAATGTCAGCAGCATTCACGGTGTCCTCAAATCGCCTCTGGAGTTCATCAGACATCGAGGCTTGCATATAGAATTTGGCCTTGATATCATGGTCCTACCATGTATCAAGTTTGGCCAACTCTTCCGGACTTATGTCAGCTGGTGCTTCCTTCGGAGGAGATTTTTCTAACACGTAGAGCATCTTCTCCGAGGTTAAGACAATCTTCAACTTACAGAACCATTCCTTATAGTTTGCGCCAGTCAGTTTATTTTGTTCGAGAATAGAGAATAGTGGATTGCGCGAATTCATCTTTATGAAATACTGAAAAGAAACAGACAATTATCAGTGATTGTTTAATTAATTTACTAAGACATAAAATAGGCGAAATTTATTTTATGAATCTCACTACCACTATTTTAACGATTTCACTACCCTCTAGTGAAAACGGGAAACTGTTTTCCTTAGTGGGAACATGGAGTCCAATTGACAAACTATGGTCCCGAATAATATCAGCCAACCATAATTTTCAAAAGGTAGAGCCCAATTGCTTCCAAAGCAACATCCAAGTTTTTACCTCATGTCCAATAAGGGCCCAATAATATGACGCCGTTTATTGTGACATGTCAAGATGACCCATCAATATTAAGTTGTGATGGACGATCGCCATGTGGATCCCCCAATAATATGAGCCGATCCCATGGGAGTTCCACCCAACTTACAAAATTTGTCGATCCAATGTACAACTTTCCGACGAACGGGCCCCCCCAATAATATGAGCCGGACCGTATCCGCGGGTAGCATCTCATACATTGATCGTTGATGGAAGGTAGGAACATTTAAACAATATTTAAATTTCCTTTATTTATCTTGATATCAATTTTAAATCATATTTAAAATGAGGGATTTTAATTTTGAAAATTTGTCTCATCATTTTAAAATTTGTATGCTTGCGGGATTCATACAATTTAGTCTAAAACATGCATACAACGATAATATCATATATTATATAGGATGATCGATTCCATTTCTAATCGACCCGTGGTTGCCAATCACGAGTCTAAGTCCAATCCTAGGTAATATGCAGGTATGCAATGCAATCCTATTACATTGAGCTTCCAATTTACATTTCTTCAGTTTTTATTGTCTGCTGGGCCCACCTCCGTCTTCAAATCTTCATCTTCCACTAAATCTAATGTATTTACAATAAATAACTATGACAAGTAGGGGATACATTTTAAGGGGTGGGAACGGGCCATAAACCAGACCCACTTTTATTACATATGACAATTCATATTGGGCCATAAACCAGGCCCATTAATAAATCTAACAACAATAAAAACAAATGTAAATTCCTAACATACACCTACAAAATTGGTCATGACAATCGATCATCCTTATCCAATAATATTTAATTCAAAATTAATTTATTGGATAACATGCAATGGCAATTTAAATTAAAAGGATAAAATCATATTCCATATATAAAATCTTATTTTACATACAAAATCATATTTTATCATTTTATCAAATAAAATCATATTTTACATATAAAATCCAATTTTATACATTAAATCATATTTTACTCAATATTTCCATAAGATCATATCTTATCATCAATTGTACCAAAAATAATTAATTTCATAAAATCTGATTTAACGGATAAAATCTATAAATTTTCCAAAAATTCAAATTTATCCAAAAATCAATTTTAAAATTTTCGGACTCGAACAATTCGATCCGACGCCTCGTGGACCAATCAAAAACAATTTTCGATCGGACCAAAAATAGAATTTTAACATATTAAAATTTTAATTTAAAAAATAAAAATTAATTTTCCCGGGCCGCCCGGGATGCTCCCGGGCAGCCCGTCGCTGCCCCTAGGGCAGCGACGAGCCCTGCCCCCCCGGGCAGCGATCCAAATCGCTGCCCGGTGTTTTGCCCGGAAAAAAATTTTATTTTAAAAAAAAAATTTATTTTGTTTCAAAAACCGAGGCTTAAAAAATTTTTGTACAATCGATTAATTTAATCGCTTGATCTGAGCAACCTGGCTTTGATACCACTGTTGGATAACGGTGATCAGATCAATCAGGATTGATACCCGGTGCAGCGGAAGTTTAAAAATTTTATATGGAACGATTCCATAATGGGTATCAAAACTTTACGATTAAATTGTTCGTGTAAAAATTAAATAACAATTAAATTTTTACCTCCAATCTCGAATCGAGATTATGGACACCAACAAATTACTCTGCTCTTGTTGTATATCCCAGGAACTGATGGATGAACAATTCTTCAATCAGGTCCACGAACAGAGATTTAATCCCTCTGATAGATTGCACTAGAAAATCTATCAGAAGTTTCTACGAAGAGAATTAACGAATTTGATCCGTTAAACCAGACTGCAAATTCAAAATTCACAGGCTGAATTTTCCCGAGCAGAGAGGGAGGGGGGCGGCCACTTAGAGAAAACACAGCTAGGGTTTTCGAAAATATTTTGTGACCTCTGTTGTGTAATTTCTGTACTGCAATAACTTATTTATAATGTGGGCTGCTAACAGCTTTGGGCCTATTAGTCATAAGTTCAAGCCTGACAAGCAAAGCCCGCATGTTCAAAAATTAATATAAAATTCATCGTGACTCAGATTGATAAACCAATTTCACCAATGTTCATAGAAACCATTTCTGCATCTTTTAGAGTCAAGATAAATTTTCTGAATCCGAATTCAGTGGTTTCCAAAAATGCCCATCCCTATGTCATTTTAGGAAATCTTACTCCTCTACTCTCAAATAAGAAGTCCCACTTCTTTGTTCATTAAATTTAACTCTTTAAATTTAACTATCTCAACGGGGATTAAAAATCCATTACTCTGTGTGACCCTCAATGGTTCAGGGATACAGCTAGCCGTGGGCTCACAACTCCTTGTGACTCGGAACAACAATTTCCGACTTGCCCATCGAATCATGGTAAGAGCGCCTAGCAACATCGCCCCATGATTCCCTAGGTATCACTGATAGTGCCTGCAAGAACCAATAGATCTTGGTTAGCGTACAGTACGGTCCCTTCATCCATATATCCCGATCGAATCAAAAACCATTGGTAAATCGAGAGTCGTTCGAGATTCGATAACTATGCAATACATCTTGAAGATCAAATAGTGACATCGCATGTGCTACTAAGAAACCATTTTTTAAAACACATCATGTACTCTGGCCAGAGATTCGTCACACTAATATCTCCTCAGATTGCATAGGATATCCACACTATCAAGTATGTGGTGAATCCTTGACAACAAAGCATCGACTCCTATATGTGTCGTAACTGTACCCAATTCCGACACCTGATGACCCCAATAGAGTCGGTAAACGAGTCAAAGCACAGTACTAACATATAGAGTCTCAATGATGTTTCAAGTAGTAAGGACTAATGGTGTACAACCAAAACCACAGACTTTATCCACTCGATAAGTGATAACCACTTGGAAAGTCCGGATAGGGTAGTTCGATCATTCATCGTATGAATATCCATTTGCATGCTTTGAACATCTCCATGTTCCATACCAATGAAATGTGGTACTCGGCATCGCTAATGCTAGTCTCAATCTCGAGCGATCCTTATCCTTATTAACGGACGGCTCAATTGACTAGGAACTGTTTAGAATATACAGTGATTATAATATGTGTTTCATGATAGTCATCCCCATGTACTACCACATCTTACATACACTATAGTATATTCAAGGTCTTTATCAAAACAACAATAGTATATCACAATATAACAATATGAAGAAAGATAAAGTCATTGCCATTAATAAAAGTGTAAATTATATTAAACAAAAGATTGTTTATACAAAGAGTCATCAAAGCCCTTAGCCACAAGTTGGCTCACCGGGCACCCACTCTTTCAACTGGTGCATCTCATTCCTTCATTTCTGCACGTTTTTTTAAGAGGCATAAGTTACCATGCATTGCACTAGACGTAGTGATGTCTGTTTCTACTCCGACGGGCCAATCTGCTTTGGCTAAGCGTCTAGTGATGGGTTGCCCTTTAGAGTTCGAGGGGAACATTCTGTTAGCAAATCTCATGGTTCTTGCGATGGATGACTTCGATTGTATTCTGGGGATAGACATGCTGACTACCTATCGAGCTTCCGTGGACTGCTATCAGAGATTAGTACGCTTTCATCCGGAAGGGAGTGAGAGCTGGTTTTTCTATGGTAAGGGAGCGCGACCCCCGATGCCTTTGGTATCAGCTTTGAGAGCCTGTCGAGCTCTAGAGTCTGGCGGGGAAGGCTACCTTATCTATGCAGTTGATTTGTCCACTGAGAGTATTGGGATCTGATGAGATTCCGGGTTTTCCTCCTGTTAGGGAAGTCGAGTTTGACATAGAGTTGATGCCGGGTACTTCGCCTATTTCGCGAGCACCGTATCGTCTGGCTCCGTCAGAGATGCATGAGTTGAAAAATCAGCTACTTGATCTTTTGGACAAGGGGTACATTCGTCCTAGTGTATCTCCTTGGGGAGCTCCTGTTCTTTTTGTAAAGAAGAAGGATGGGTCGATGCGGCTGTGCATTGACTATCGGCAGCTGAATCGAGTCACTGTGAAGAACAAGTATCCTTTGCCTCGTATTGATGACTTGTTTGATCAGCTGCAGGGAACTTCAGTTTACTCCAAGATTGACTTGAGATCTGGGAATCATTAGTTGAGAGTCCGAGATCAAGACGTAGCCAAGACTGCATTCTGTACTCGCTATGGGCATTACGAGTTTCTAGTGATGCAATTTGGTTTGACTAATGCGCTGGCTATATTTATGGACCTCCTGATGAACCGTGTCTTCAAGGAGTATTTGGACAAGTTTGTCGTGGTCTTCATTGACGACATCTTGGTGTATTCGCGTAATATGGAAGAGCATGTTTCTCACTTGCGGTTGGTACTGCAGACTCTTCGGGATGAGCAGTTGTACGCCAAGATGAGCAAGTGTGAGTTCTGGATGGATCGAGTGGTCTTTCTTGGCCATATCATATCCAGGGAGGGGATTTATGTTGATCCAAGCAAGATTGAGGCGGTGCTTAATTGGTCGCGTCCGACGATAGTTGCTGAGATCCATAGTTTTTTGGGTCTAGCAGGGTATTATCATCGCTTCATTTTGAATTTCTCTCATCTAGCTCGACCTTTGACGCAGCTTACCCGCAAGGGTGTGGATTTTGAGTGGTCCTCCGAGTGTGAGGAGAACTTCTGTGAGCTTCGACGGCGGTTGACTTCTGCGCCGGTGTTGGCATTACCGTCAGGATCTGGAGGGTATGTGGTGTACACTGATGCTTCTCTTCAGGGGTTAGGTTGTGTCCTGACTCAGAATGGACTTGTGATCGCATACACTTCTAGACAACTGAAGCTTCATGAGGACAACTACCCAGTCCATGATTTAGAATTGGCAGCCATTGTGTTCGCTTTGAAGATCTGGCGTCATTATCTGTATGGCGAGAAATTTGAGATCTTCACTGACCATAAGAGTCTCAAGTATTTGTTCACTCAGGCGAAGTTGAACATAAGGCAGAGACGTTGGATGGACTTTCTTAAGGACTATGATTGCGAGATTAAGTACCATCCGGGAGCTGCTAATCTCACTGCTGATGCATTGAGTCGCAAGGTGCGACTATCCGCACTTCAGACTTGTTTGATGTCTAGTGCGATCAGTGACTGTTGTACTTCAGGATATACTTTCAAGCATAAGAAAGGTATGCAGAGTATCTAGATGTTTGCGATGTTATCTGAGCCAGCTTTGTATTCGCGGATTCGAGATGCTCAGATGTCTGATTTGAAGACCCAGCGTTTAGCTCGTCTAGCTAACGAGGGTAGCTCGTCTGGATTTCATTATCAGTCAGATGACTTTTTGTGTTTGTCTGGTAGGCTTGTGATTCCGCATGATGTAGAGTTGCGAGAGGAGATTTTGTCTCAGGCGCATCACACTAAGTTGAGTATTCATCCTGGGAGCAACAAGATGTACAAGGATCTACGTACTCGTTTCTGGTGGAAAGGAATGAAACGCAGTGTTTATCAGTTTGTTTCGAGATGTTTGGTGTGTCAACAGGTCAAGGCAGAGCACCGACGACCTGGAGGATTTCTTCACAGTCTGCCTATTCCTGAATGGAAATGGGAGTTTATCACAATGGACTTTGTGACCCATTTGCCCATATCCCCGAGCAACTGTGATGCTATCTGGGTTGTGGTGGACCGACTCACCAAGTCAGCGCATTTCATTGCCTATAGCCGGGAGTACAATGTGGATCGTATGGCTCGGTTGTACATTCAGGAGATCGTTCGACTTCATGGAGTGCCTGTGAGCATTGTCAGCGATCGGGACCCCAGGTTCACTTCTAGATTCTGGGGGAGTGTTCAGCGTGCGATGAGTACTACTCTCAGTTTGAGCACTGCCTATCATCCGGAGACTGATGGTCAGTCAGAGCGCACTATCCGTACTTTGGAGGATATGCTTAGAGCGGGCGTCATGGATTTTGGTTCAGCCTGGCAGGATCATTTGCCATTGATCGAGTTCGCGTACAACAACAGCTATCATACTAGCATTGGGATGACACCTTTTGAGGCGTTGTACGGACGACGTTGTCGTACTCCACTCTTCTGGGAAGAAGTGGGGGAGAGACAGGCTGAGGGACCGGAGTTTATCCAGCAGGCGGTAGACATTGTTGATCAGATCAAGAAACGAATTAAGACTGCACAGGATCGTCAGGCCAGTTATGCTAACACCAAGCGTAGACCTTTGCAGTTCGATGTCGGGGAGAAAGTGTTTCTGAGAGTGTCACCTTTCCGCAGAATTC
This sequence comes from Henckelia pumila, assembly GCF_033568475.1. Lineage (NCBI taxonomy): Eukaryota > Viridiplantae > Streptophyta > Magnoliopsida > Lamiales > Gesneriaceae > Henckelia > Henckelia pumila. The sequence goes on from NC_133123.1 coordinate 171,513,804, forward strand.
TCAGATTTGGCCTTAAGGGCAAGTTGTCTCCCAGGTTTATCGGTCCATTTGAGATCTTGGAGAGCATTGACGATTTGGCTTATCGACTAGCTTTGCCACCGCATCTTTCCAGTATTCACGATGTGTTCCACGTATCTCTGTTGCGACGGTATGTGGCGGATGAGTCTCATATTCTGCATCGGTCTGAGGTTCAGGTGAGCAAGGATTTGACCTATGTTGAGAAACCTATTCGTATCCTAGATCATAAGGATAAGGTTGTTGGAAAACGCGGCGATCAGATCAATTATGATTAATACCCGGTGCAGCGGAAGTTTAAAATTTTTGTATGGAACGATTCCATAATGGGTATCAACCTTATGATTAAATTGTGTGTGTAAAAATTAAATAACGATTATAAAATTTTTACCTTTAATCTCGAATCGAGATTTTGGACACCAACAGATTTCTCTGCTCTTGTTGTATATCCCTGGAACTGATGGACGAACTGTTCTTCAATCAGGTCCACGAACGGATATTTAATCCCTCTGATAGATTGCACTAGAAAATCTATCAGAAGTTTTCTACGAAGAGATTAACGAATTTGATCCGTTAAACCAGACTGTAATTCAAAATCACAGGCTGGATTTTTCTCGAGTAGAGGGAGAGGGGGGGGACGGCCACCTTTTAAAAATAAACTAGGGTTTTCGAAAAATCCTTGTGACCTGTTGTGTGTAATTTCTGTACTGCAATAACTTATTTATAATGTAGGCCACTAACAGCTTAGGGCCCATTAGTCATAAGTTCAAGCCCGACAAGCAAAGCCCGCATGTTCAGAAATTAATATAAAATTAATCGTGACTCCGATTGATAAACTGATTTCACCAATGTGCACAGAAACCATTTCTGCACCTTTTAAAGTCAAGATAAATTTTTCTGAATCCGAATTCAGTGATTTTAAAAAATGGCCATCCCTATGTCATTTTAGGAAATCTTACTCCTCTACTCTTAAATAAGAAGTCCAATTTCTTCGTTCATTAAATTTAACTCTTTAAATTTAACTCTCTCAACGGGGATTAAAAAACCATTACTCTGTGTGACCCTCAATGGTTCAGGGATACAGCTAGCCGTGGGCTCACAACTCCTTGTGACTCGGAACAACAAATTCCGACTTGCCCATCGAATCATGGTATGAGCGCCTAGCAACATCGCCCCATGATTTCCTAGGTATCACTGATAGTGCCTAAAAGAACCAGTAGATTTTGGTTAGCGTACAGTACGGTCCCTTCATCCAAATATCCCGATCGAATCAACAACCATTGGTATATCGAGAGTCGCTCGAGATTCGATAACTATGCAATGCATCTTGAAAATCAAATAGTGACATCGCATGTGCTACTAAGAAACCATTTCTTAAATCACATCATGTACTCTGGCCAGAGATTCGTCACACTAATAACTCCTCAGATCGCATAGGATATCCACACTCGCAAGTATGTGGTGAATCCTTGACAACAAAGCATCGACTCCTATATGTGTTGTAACTGTACCCAATCCCGACACCTGATGACCTCAATAGAGTCGGTAAACGAGTCAAAGCACAGTACTAGCATATAGAGTCTCAATGATGTCTCAAGTAGTAAGGACTAATGGTGTACAACCAAAACCGCGGACTATATCCACTCGATAAGTGATAACCACTTGGAAAGTCCGGATAGGGTAGTTCGATCATTCATCCTATGAATATCCATTTGCATGCTTCGAACATCTCTATGTTCCTTACCAATGAACTGTGGTACTCCGCATCGCAAATGCTAGTCTCAAACTCGAGCGATCCTTATCCTTATTATCGGACGGCTCAATCGACTAGGAACAGTTTAGAATATTCAGTGACTATAAGATGTGTTTCATGATAGACATCTCCATGTTCTACCACATCTTACATACACTATAGTATATTCAAGGTCTTTATCAAAACAACAATAGTATATCACAATATAACAATATGAAGAAAGATAAAGTCATTGCCATTAATAAAAGTGTAAATTATATTAAACAAAAGATTGTTTATACAAAGAGTCATCAAAGCCCTTAGCCACAAGTTGGCTCACCGGGCACCCACTCTTTCAATCTCCCACTTGCCCTAAAGCCAACTAGTCATACTATGTAGACCCATTGCTTCGCGATGTTTGTCAAATAATGGTCCTGGCAAGGGCTTAGTAAGTGGTCAGCGATATTGTCTGCAGAGGCCACTCTTTCGACAGTGATGTCTCCTCTTTCCACAATCTCCCGGATGATGTGGTATTTCCTCAGTACGTGTTTGGATCTTTGATGAGACCTTGGTTCCTTTGCCTGAGCAACGGCACCCGTGTTGTCACAGTACACCGGGACTGGACCAACAACTTCAGGAATGACGCCCAACTCTTGGACGAAATTCCTCATCCAAACGGCCACTTTAGCAGCAGCTGATGCTGCAATGTATTCTGCTTCAGTGGTGGAATCCGCTGTGGTGTCCTGCTTGGAACTCTTCCAAGAGACAGCACCGCCATTGAGCATGAACACAAATCCAGAGGTTGACTTTGAGTCATCCACGTCACTTTGGAAGCTAGAGTCGGTATAGCCTTCCAATTTTAGTTCTCTTCCTCCATATACCATGAACATATTCTTAGTCCTTCGTAAGTACTTAAGAATGTCCTTCACGGCTTTCCAATGCAATTGACCGGGATTAGCTTGATATCTGCTCGTGACACTCAGAGCAAATGCTACATCCGGTCTGGTAGATATCATCCCATACATGATACTACCTATGGCTGACGCATATGGTACATGTGTCATTTTCTCTATCTCTTCATCAGTCTTGGGACACATAGACTTGGGTAGAGAAACTCCATGACACATGGGTAGATGTCCTCTCTTGGACCCATCCATTGAAAACCGTTTCAATATGGTGTCGATGTAGTTTGATTGAGTGAGTCCTATCATTCTCTTAGATCTATCTCTATAGATCTGTATCCCAAGAATATAGGATGCCTTACCCAAATCCTTCATCGAGAATCTACCTGATAACCATATCTTTGTTGACTGCAACATCACTACATCATTCCCAATGAGTAGGATGTCATCAACATAAAGTACTAAGAATTTCACAGCATCCTTAACTAATTTCTTGTACACGCATGGTTCCTCCGGATTCTTGATGAAACCAAAATCTTTTATTGTTTCATCAAATTTTTGGTTCCAACTTCTTGATGCTTGTTTTAGACCATAAATTGATCTCTGAAGCTTGCATACCTTATGCTCGCTTCCCATGGATGTGTACCCCTCAGGCTGCTTCATATAGATTTCTTCCTTAATGTCCTCTCTTGGACCCATCCATTGAAAACCGTTTCAATATGGTGTCGATGTAGGTTGATTGAGTGAGTCCTATCATTCTCTTAGATCTATCTCTATAGATCTGTATCCCAAGAATATAGGATGCCTCACCCAAATCCTTCATTGAGAATCTACCTGATAACCATATCTTTGTTGACTGCAACATCCCTACATCATTCCCAATGAGTAGGATGTCATCAACATAAAGTACTAAGAATGTCACAGCATCCTTAACTACTTTCTTGTACACGCATGGTTCCTCCGGATTCTTGATGAAACCAAAATCTTTTATTGTTTCATCAAATTTTTGGTTCCAACTTCTTGATGCTTGTTTTAGACCATAAATTGATCTCTGAAGCTTGCATACCTTATGCTCGCTTCCCATGGATGTGTACCCCTCAGGCTGCTTCATATAGATTTCTTCCTTAATGTCTCCATTAAGAAAAGCAGTCTTCACATCCATTTGCCATATCTCATAGTCATACCATGCAGCTATGGCAATAAGGATTCTTATGGACTTGAACATTGCAACTGGTGAAAAGGTTTCATCATAGTCAACTCCTTGTCTTTGAGTATAACCTTTTGCCACCAATCGCGCCTTGTAGGTCAATACCTTACCATCAGGCCCAAGCTTTCTCTTGTAGATCCATTTACACCCTATTGGAACAATTCCATCGGGAGGATCTACTAAAGACCAAACTTGGTTTGTATGCATCGAATCTATTTCCGACTGCATAGCTTCAAGCCATAAATTTGAATCCGCATCAGAAATTGCTTCCTTGAAGTTTCTTGGATCACATCCAACATCGGGTTCATCTTGATCCCCTTCAAGAAGAAGACCATATCGAATAAGAGGTCTAGAAGTCCTCTCGGATCTTCTAGGTACAGTCGTGTCAAGCAATGGTTCCTGAGGTGTAGGATCGTTATTTTGTATTTCGGGTTCTTCTCGAATTTCTTCGAGTTCCATCATCTCGCCTTTCTTATCCAATAAGAACTCCTTCTCCAAGAAGGTGGCATTACTTGAAACAAACACCTTTGTTTCAGCAGGATAATAGAAATAATATCCGATTGAATTCTTCGGATACCCTACAAAATAACATAAGCTGGATCGACTATCCAACTTATCTTCCACTGTCCGCTTCACATAAGCAGGACATCCCCAAATCCTCAAGTACGAATACTTAGGAGCTTTGCCATTCCATAACTCGTATGGTGTTTTGTCCACTGCTTTAGTGTGGACGTTGTTCAACAACAATACCGCCATTTCAAGCGCATAGCCCCAAAACGAAGGTGGAAGCTCAGTGAAGCTCATCATGGATCGAACCATGTCCAACAAAGTTCGATTACGACGCTCCGATACACCATTAAGCTGTGGTGTCATAGGAGGAGTCCACTGAGAGAGAATCCCATTCTCTTTTAGATAGTCCAAAAACTCGGTACTCAAGTATTCTCCACCTCGATCCGATCGAAGTGCTTTAATACTTTTACCTAGCTTGTTTTCTACTTCAGCCTTGAATTCTTTGAACTTTTCAAATGCTTCAGACTTATATTTCATTAAATATAAATACCCATACCTTGAATAATCATCAGTAAAGGTAATGAAGTAGGTGTGGCCATATTGATTCCCAACTCTAAATGGACCACAAACATCTGTATGGATCAAATCCAACAGATTTTGACTACGCTCAGGTTTCCCCTTAAAAGGAGATTTAGTCATTTTTCCTTTTAGGCAGGATTCACAAGTAGGTAGAGAGTTAATATCAGACATATCAAACATGCCCTCTCCCACTAGCTTGTTCATCCTCCTTGAGGAAATATGACCTAGCCTAGCGTGCCAAAGGTTTGCCAGGTTTTGGCTATCGATTTTCCTTTTGTTTGTTGTTGCCGGTTTATCAACATAATTTATTGGAACGTCTTTTAGTTTTAAGTTGTATAGATCGTTTTCAAGTTGTCCATTTCCAATCAAACATTCATTCTTGTAAATATTGCAAATCCCATTCACAAAATTGCAAGAATAACCATCTCTATCAAGCATAGAAACAGAAATAATGTTTTTAATCAAATCCGGAACAAATAAAACATCTCTTAAAAGTAACTTAAAACCGTTCTGCAAAATTAAATAAACATCTCCCACGGCTTTTGCTTCAACTCTGGAACCATTTCCGAGCCTCAGCTGGGTCTCACCCATCCTAAGCCTGCGACTTCTTGTCATCACCTGCAAATCATTGCAAATGTGAGATCCACATCCGGTATCCAATACCCAAGAAGTAGTATTAAGTGAAACATTTATTTCAATATAGAACATACCCTTTGCAGTTCGCAATTGCTCTAGATATTCCTTGCAGTTACGCTTCCAATGACCGGGCTTCTTGCAGTAATGGCAAACATCCTTGGATTTTTCCATGTTTGAAGCCTTTGTCTTGTAATTCTTCTCGGGTTCGATTTTCTTGGGTGGGGCAGAACGTTTCTTACCCTTTGTACTTGGCCCCTTCTTAGCAGAAGAAGAGGAGCCCACCAAGAAAGCCGGTTTATCCTTCTTTAATGTGGATTCATATGTCACAAGCATATTGACCATCTCTTCAAGGGAGGCCTCTATCTTGTTCATATTGAAATTTACCACAAATCCGTCAAACAAAGAAGGAAGAGACAGAAGTAGTAAGTCCACGTTGAGTTCATGCTCCAACACCAAATCAAGGGTTACCAACTTCTGTATGAGCCAAATCACTCGTACCCCATGATCACGGACCGAAGTCCCTTCACGCATGCGACACGTCATTAGCTACTTTACAGTAGCGAACCTTTCAGCCCTCGATTGAGCCCCAAAAAGTTCCTTGAGTTGAACGTGAATGTCAGCAGCATTCATGGTGTCCTCAAATCGCCTCTGGAGTTCATCAGACATCGAGGCTTGCATATAACATTTGGTCTTGATATCATGGTCCCACCATGTATCAAGCTTGGCTAACTCCTCCGGACTTACGTCAGCTGGTGCTTCCTTCGGAGGAGATTTTTCTAACACGTAGAGCATCTTCTCCGAAGTCAAGACAATTTTCAACTTACGGAACCATTCCGTATAGTTTGCGCCAGTCAACTTATTTTTTTCGAGGATCGAGAAAAGTGGATTACGCGAATTCATCGTATGAAATACTGAAAAGAAACAGACAAATATCAGTGATTGTTTAAGCAATTTACTAAGACATAAAATAGGCAAAATTTATTTTATGAATCTCACTCCCACTATTTTAACGATTTCACTACCCTCTAGTGAAAACGGGAAACTGTTTTCCTTAGTGAGAACATGGAGTCCAATTGACAAACTTATAGTCCCGAATAATATCAGCCAACCATAATTTTCAAAAGGTAGAGCCCAATTGCTTCCAAAGCAACCTCCACGTTTTTACCTCATGTCCAATAAGGGCCCAATAATATGACGCCGATTATTGTGACATGTCAAGATGACCCATCAATATTAAGTTGTGATGGACGGTCGCCATGTGGATCCCCCAATAATATGAGCCGATCCCATGGGAGTTCCACCCAACTTACAACATGTGTTGATCCAATGTACAGCTTTTCGACGAACGGGCCCCCCCAATAATATGAGCCGGACCGTATCCGCGGGTAGCATCTCATACATTGATCGTTGATGGAAGGTAGGAACATTTAAACAAATTTAAATTTCCTTTATTTATCTTGATATCAATTTTAAATCATATTTAAAATGAGGGATTTTTAATTATAAAAATTTGTCTCATCATTTTTTTTTTTAAAATTTTGTATGCTTGCCGGATTCACACAATTATGTCTAAAACATGCATACAACTATAATATCACATATTATATAGGATGATCGATTCCATTTCTAATCGACCCGTGGTTGCCAATCACGAGTCTTAGTCCAATCCTAGGTAATATGCAGTATGCAATGCAATCCTATTACATTTGCTTCCAATTTACATTTCTTCTGTCTTTATTGTCTGCTGGGCCCACCTCCATCTTCAAATCTTGATCTCCCACTAAATCTAATGTATTTACAATAAATAACAATGACAAGTAGGGGATACATTTTTAAGGGGTGGGAATGGGCCATAAACCAAGCCCACTTTTATTACATATGACATTCATATTGGGCCATAAACCAGGCCCATTAATAAAACCAACAACAATAAAACAAATGTAAATTCCTAACATACACCTACAAAATTGGTCATGGCAATCGATCATCCTTATCCAATAACATTTAATTCAAAATTAATTTATTGGATAACATGCAATGACAATTTAAATTTAAAAGGATAAAATCATATTTCATACATAAAATCTTATTTTACATATAAAATCATATTTTATCTTTTTATCAAATAAAATCATATTTTATCTATAAAATCCAATTTTATACATAAAATCATATTTTACTCAATATATCCATAAGATCATATCTTATCATCAATTGTACCAAAAATAATTAATTTCAAAATTCAATTAAAGGATAAAATATTAAAATTTTTCAACAATTCAAATTTATCCAAAAATCAATTTTAAAATTTTCGGACTCGAACAATTCGATCCGACGCCTCGTGGACTAATCAAAACAATTTTCGATCGGACCAAAAATAGAATTTTAACATATTAAAATTTAATTTAAAAAATTAAAAATAATTTTTCCCGCGGGCCGCCCGGGACGTTCCCGGGCCGGGCAGCGACGATCGCTGCCCTGGGCAGCGATCACATCGCTGCCCATGGGCAGCGCCGAGCGCTGCGCCGGGCAGCGACGATCGTTGCCCCTGCCCCGGGCAGCGATCCAATCGCTGCCCGGGTTTTTGCCCGGAAAAAAAAATATTTTTATTTTAAAATATTTATTTTGTTTAAAAAACCGAGGCCTAAAAAATTTTTTGTACAATCGATTAATTTAATCGCTTGATCTGAGCAACCTGGCTCTGATACCACTGTTGGAAAACTCGGCGATCAGATCAATTATGATTGATACCCGGTGCAGCGGAAGTTTAAAATTTTTGTATGGAACGATTCCATAATGGGTATCAACCTTACGATTAAATTGTGTGTGTAAAAATTAAATAACGATTATAAAATTTTTACCTTTAATCTCGAATCGAGATTTTGGACACCAACAGATTTCTCTGCTCTTGTTGTATATCCCTGGAACTGATGGACGAACTGTTCTTCAATCAGGTCCACGAACGGATATTTAATCCCTCTGATAGATTGCACTAGAAAATCTATCAGAAGTTTTCTACGAAGAGATTAACGAATTTGATCCGTTAAACCAGACTGTAATTCAAAATCACAGGCTGGATTTTTCTCGAGTAGAGGGAGAGGGGGGGGGGGGGGGGGACGGCCACCTTTTAAAAATAAACTAGGGTTTTCGAAAAATCCTTGTGACCTGTTGTGTGTAATTTCTGTACTGCAATAACTTATTTATAATGTAGGCCACTAACAGCTTAGGGCCCATTAGTCATAAGTTCAAGCCCGACAAGCAAAGCCCGTATGTTCAGAAATTAATATAAAATTCATCGTGACTCCGATTGATAAACCGATTTCACCAATGTGCACAGAAACCATTTCTGCACCTTTTAAAGTCAAGATAAATTTTTCTGAATCCGAATTCAGTGATTTTCAAAAATGGTCATCCCTATGTCATTTTAGGAAATCTTACTCCTCTACTCTTAAATAAGAAGTCCAACTTCTTCGTTCATTAAATTTAACTCTTTAAATTTAACTATCTCAACGGGGATTAAAAAACCATTACTCTGTGTGACCCTCAATGGTTCAGGGATACAGCTAGCCGTGGGCTCACAACTCCTTGTGACTCGGAACAACAATTTCCGACTTGCCCATCGAATCATGGTATGAGCGCCTAGCAACATCGCCCCATGATTCCCTAGGTATCACTGATAGTGCCTACAAGAACCAGTAGATTTTGGTTAGCGTACAGTACGGTCCCTTCATCCAAATATCCCGATCGAATCAACAACCATTGGTATATCGAGAGTCGCTCGAGATTCGATAACTATGCAATGCATCTTGAAGATCAAATAGTGACATCGCATGTGCTACTAAGAAATCATTTCTTAAATCACATCATGTACTCTGGCCAGAGATTCGTCACACTAATATCTCCTCAGATCGCATAGGATATCCACACTCGCAAGTATGTGGTGAATCCTTGACAACAAAGAATCGACTCCTATATGTGTTGTAACTGTACCCAATCCCGACACCTGATGACCCCAATAGAGTCGGTAAACGAGTCAAAGCATAGTACTAGCATATAGAGTCTCAATGATGTCTCAAGTAGTAAGGACTAATGGTGTACAACCAAAACCGCGGACTATATCCACTCGATAAGTGATAACCACTTGGAAAGTCCGGATAGGGTAGTTCGATCATTCATCATATGAATATCCATTTGCATGCTTCGAACATCTCTATGTTCCTTACCAATGAAACGTGGTACTCCGCATCGCAAATGCTAGTCTCAAACTCGAGCGATCCTTATCCTTATTATCGGACGGCTCAATCGACTAGGAACAGTTTAGAATATTCAGTGACTATAAGATGTGTTTCATGATAGACATCTCCATGTTATACCACATCTTACATACACTATAGTATATTCAAGGTCTTTATCAAAACAACAATAGTATATCACAATATAACAATATGAAGAAAGATAAAGTCATTGCCATTAATAAAAGTGTAAATTATATTAAACAAAAGATTGTTTATACAAAGAGTCATCAAAGCCCTTAGCCACAAGTTGGCTCACCGGGCACCCACTCTTTCAAAGGTCTTGCGGAACAAAGTCATTCCTTTGGTTTTGGTTCAGTGGCAGCGCCGAGGCACTGAAGAAGTTACTTGGGAGCTTGAGGACAGGATGCGTGAAGACCATCCTGAGTTGTTTTGATTTCATTCTTAAGTTGTATTCAGTTGCAAACTCTGTAAACGTTTGATTTGAATAAAGAATGTTTCTGATTTCTGTATTACATTCAGTACTTAAGATCTGATTTCGAGGACGAAATATCTTAAGTGGGGGAGAATGTAGTAGCCCGTAATCAAAATCAGTGATTAAGGAATTAATCATAATTACTTGGGAAGGTTTCAGAAGCTCCGAAGGCAGGATCGGAAGCTCCGAACAGGATCGGAAGCTCCGATCGAATTACGTCAGGCATGACGTGTGGCAGGATCGGAAGTTTCGATCACCTCTATCCGAAGTCAACAAGTCAGATTTGGACACGTGGCAGATAAGTGAGATCGGAAGCTCCGATGTCGGGATCGGACGTTCCGATCGAGGAACGGAGGTTCCGATCGTCGTCTATAAATAGGGGGTGCCGAGCTCACATTTGAGTGCACCAATTCCTCTCTTCTCTCTCAATTCCTTAGCCTTCTAACTCAGATCTAGGGAATTCTAGGCGTTCCATCGGGAATCCGAAAGTGGCATAACGATCCAGGCGTCGTAGCAGAGCTGTGGCCTAGTTTTGAGGCACTCAACATCAAAGGGCTAAGAACGGACGAAGGTATAGCTTTTGCTTCCTATAAATATTTAGGAGTATGCAATAGCTTAGTTAAGGCTTTTAGAGCACTTTAATGATAGTGGTATCATTTGGCAGTGTAGAGCAGACTATAGGCATGGACCTAGAGTTGGTAGAGCTTGCACTGAATTGAGGTACGAAAGTACTGTTCGAGATATCCTGACTGAGTATGCATGTATTATGTGATTGCATGATTTATATGTCATGATTTATGCTGCATTCATTTGCATATTGAGCTATCTCCTTCAAGATGTCTATTAGTAGGGTTGTACCCTATCCTGTTAGTGGATGGACTTCCATGGCTTTGGGTCCGATAAATCCACTGGTATTATGGTATGGGGCCACCTCCTGAAGCGACGACACAGCGTGCTACATACCAGGGCCCGGTCTGTCTCTGTTATTTGATCCTTGACCTCGAGTTTATAGGGAGTTCACTTTGCATGCATGTATACTCATACTCTCGTACTGAGCGTTTTATGCTCACGTCTCATACTCTGTGTTTCTGGACACCCTATTCCATGGGGAAGGTTTTTTGATTGGACGAGGCGGGTGGATCCAAGAGGGGCTAGGCAGTGGTTGGCCAGCTGGAGCTTCGCCTGGTTTTATTCTATGGTTATTGGATTGATACAACTATTCGATTTGGTTGCATTATATTTGGGTATTTACAGATTCCTTTACTTTGGATTGTATAATGTCTATGGTTTTCGCAGCTTAATTCTGATTACTGTTTTGATTAAGTTAATTGCATGCCTAAATTCTGTTTAGTAGGTGATCCGGGTAAGGGTCACTACATGGTATCTGTCCTATCCAAAGTCATACCCTGTTGTGACTGTTGCCAAATTTCTAGACTGAGTAGCCTTCCCTATATAGTCCCTGGAGCACAAAGGCCTCCAAAACAACCTTCGAAGTATGAGAACCTCCAGAGTAATACCGACTAAGGGTCGCGCTACCTCACGTCTAGTCCTGGTTACAGTCCACATCTCCTGGTATTACTTAGTCTGTCATCTTGATGAAAATCCATTATCACTAGGTAATAACCTAAAAATATCAAAACAGCCAATTGCTCTATGAAAACTCGCCTAGAACAAACATTCATGCCCCCTCATGAATCACATCATCCCTGGCAAACACTTGGCTTACTAGAATATTCTAGGTAAAACATCTAGAACTATTCATGAAAAATTCCCAAGTACTCATTTAAACAATGATCAAATTTTTATTCAAAATAACCAAGTTAATCTTTAATGATTAAAATACTTGAACCACAAATCCAGGTTCCAATACAATCTTTTATTACAATCCCATGTAATACATAACTTAATCAAAATATTACACTGAAAGATGTACAATACAACAATAACTGAGTTCATCAAATACTGAAATCTTTAATACATCTGATTACAACTGAAATACTGTTTACAACAAAATATAGTATTTAAATTCATGCGGAAGTCTTTCATTCCATCTACTGATCTTGAACATGAAGTTTCCCATCTGCTACTCATGTCAGCAGAACTTCTTCATCTCAAGATCTAAAAGATAAAATCTTGCTAATCTACTGGATCCTTCCAATATTGATGGGTTCCTAATCTGGTAGATGAGACAAGATTTCCCTGACAATCTCTCCAACTACAAGTGAAGAGTCTTCCGGGGTGGCTTCCTTGGTCGACTCAGAATGGATGACTACATGTCATACATTCCATTCAACCCTGAGAAGCACCTGGCGTTGAAAACTGGATCTTATCTTCCAGCTCCATCCTACTGGAATCCACATAATACGAACTTCTGTTGCCAACCTTGGCAATGAAGATCTTGGAAAAGCCTAGACATCATGATATTCCAATTCCTGATACTGCTATCGTCATTGAAACCAAATTGTAATCCTAAAAAGGATAACCCAAAATCAATACTATGTCCCAAAGAATCTTATTTCATGCTCTGATACCATAAATGTAGTGACCCGCGCCGTGATCACCTACTAATCAGAACTTAAGCATGCAATTAATCAATAAAATAATCTTAATCAGAGTAATTGCGGAATTAAAGAAACTCAAATACCAGGTAAGCAAAACCTAGTGGTCAACCCTGCTATCTAGCCTTGGTCACCACCTAACATCCCTGTCTCCGGGAGAACTACCTGCAACTGCCCCATGGAATAGGGCATCCAGCCAATAGAAAATAACCGGAAGTGAGCCTAACATGCTCAGTACGAGAGTATGAGTATACGATGTTATGTGTGCATGTATGCAAGTGAACTGGGTACCAAGACACAAGGTTAAGAATATCTGATAGAGAATAACTTGGGTCTTGGTATGTACCACGCTGAGCTATCACTACAGGAGGTGACAGACATACCTAAATGTCCTGATGGTGACCTAACACAAATCCACGTGTCCAACCAAATATCAGTGACCTGACACGAGCTCATGTGTCCAACTAATATTGGTGACCTGACACGAGCCTATGTGTCCAACCATCTACTGACAAGGTAAATATCCCAATACCGGATATCTCAAGGATACAGGCTCAATATGCTCAAGGATATCTCGAATAATACTTCCGTACCTTTCTAAGTCAGATCCTAGAAGCTTCCATCTAGGTCCAAGCCTACCATGCAACACTACAACATAAATACCCATGCATTACCTAGCATGCCAAATATCACCTATTAGGCTCTAAAAGCCTTAATTAAACTATAGCCTACTCCCTATTTACTATAGGGAACCAAAGCCATACCTTTGTCCGTCATCAGCCCGCTGATGTCGCATGCCCCAGAGCCTGGTCATAGCCTAGCTACGACCCCTGGACGCCTCGCCAGAGCTCTGCCACCTGGCTGCTACTGCGGACACTGTCCGCTATAAAAAATACTATTTCCAACTCCAACTCCAACTCTTAAAGAAAGAGTCCCGAAGCCCTTAAATAGAGCAATTACCGGGAGAGGAGAGGAAAATTGTGCCTTCAAAATGAGGATTTCGGACCCCTATTTATAGGCAAAGTTCGGACGGTCCGAACTGCCACTTGTCCGAGTCTTTAAGACATCTGTCTCTGCTGAGTTCGGATGGTCCAAACTCGGGTTCAGAGGGCCCAAATTGTTCGGAGGGCCCGAAGTGGTCCGTGTGCTCCGAACTGTTTTGGTCCTTCCGAAATCATTTTTGGACCCCCGGGACCTACCCCACCATTTTCGGACGTTCTGGATCTGATTTCCACTTATTTTCACCAAATAAGGACTCCTTAAACATGTTTTGACACTTTTAAAATTATATGCCGTTTTCTAACATGTTTAAAATCACTTAATCTTGTAAAATGGAATCGGGCTACTACAAGGGGTACTTCTGATATGCTGATATTTGAGTTTTTTATGATGATATGAGATGCGTATGAGTTGTATTGGATTGTTGGATTGATATAGATACAGTTTGGATTGTCGGTTTACAGCCGTTACGCCGTCGGTTCAAGAATTGATTGAGTTTTAAGTCTTGTTGATTGAGCTGAGAATTACTTGAGTTGTGTAGTGCCCGAAAATATGAAGTTATTAATTACGCAATTTGAGATTTAAATTCCGAATATGAGAAAATATTAATTTGAGAATTTACGGAAGTAGAGATTTAAATTTCGGGTCGAAAATATTTAATTTGAGGATTTTAGGCTTTTAAAATTTTAATATCCGAAATTATTAAATTAAAAGATTAAAAATATTTGAATTAAATATTTATGGGATTTAAGATTTAAATTCTGAGTTTCGGAAATTAAAGAATATTTAATTAGAAGGTGAAAGTCGTTCAGGAATCGAATTGCAATTATCAAAGTTTCAGGGGTAAGGCCCGAGATTATTTAATTTTAATCCGAGAATATTTAATTTGAGAATTTTAAGAGTTTAGAATTAAATTATAATATTGTTAAATTATTTAGGATTGAAATTGAATTAAAAAGATTGGTTGAGAACTGATTTGCAATTATGCCAAAGTTCAGGGACCAAAGTGCAATTTCCTTTCAACTTGCTATGTATAAACGTGTAATGTGTAGAATTTATCAGATTTCTTAGCCAAACTCAGCCAAGAAATCGAGAGGAGAATAAAGAAGGTTTCCAAGGCCATTTTCAACCTTTAAAGCTCCGGTAAAAATTGATCCGCCCGGTAGAATTTTTGGTTGATCATATATTTGCGATCACGACTTTGAGTGCTACGTTTTGACGTAAGTTTTATGAAGTTCTACCATATTTTAATTTTATGATGTTTTTAGAATTAAGATTTGATTGTATAAACATGCTCTAGTATATACGACGATAACATATCTAAGACGGATCGAGAAAAGATCGTCCTTTGGAAATGTTTTCGAAGTATTGAAGAATTTTGAAAAATCTGAATTTTGGGGACTTTTTTGTACGTGTATGTGCTGCAAACTTGGTGATGTTATAGTGTTTAAGTGGTGATAATATTGAAGTTAATGTGTTTGGAATTCATGTTTCGAACCGTTACGCTGCCGGTTTTGATTTTGATTGAAAAATCAAGTCTTGTAGTTGTTTCAGATTTGATGAGATTGAAATAGGAGTGAAAGCTGATGTTAAGCTATGTTATAAATTCATTTCAGAATTGAAGTGAAAGATTATCGATGTCGAGTCGTCGAGTTCGAGCCATTTGAATATTGAATCAGAAATGAGAGCAACAAAGATCTTGAGTTATCAAGATTGAGAAGAGCAGAATTTTGATAGTTTGTGACTGATCAAGACTTGCATGAGTTCAGATACTTGAATCAGAATAAAGGTATGAATAGAAATTAAATAAGATGTGAAGAATAACTCGAGATCTTTTATTATTATAGAGTTTCCTAAAATCACATAATTATTTAAATGCTCTTATATAATTGCATTGGTATTGTTTCTTGGAATGATTACATGATTTATGTGTTCAATATATTTATCAGTATTTCTATGATTTAATGCATCAAGAGTATGTTGCATTCATCTTGAACCCTACCTTGATAAGCACAAAGGGCTGATTGGCCTAGAGTGCAGATAACGTTTGGAGGGCTATAGTTGAGTGGCACGGAATGTAGATGTGCCGGTCTTTGGATTTCTTGAATCTTGTCAATGGTTACCGAAGATTTATTCCAAGCCTTAATTGTTTCAAGTAGTTTTTTGTTCTCAGTCAAAGTTGCTTGGAACACTCTTTTCAAGGTGTCATTCTCAGTAGCCAGCAGACTTATCTTGACCTTAAGACCATCAAGCTCTTTTCGCTGCATGCAACTTGACTCGCTTGACTTATCTTTTAGGTCAGCTCTTTCTGCCTTTACCTCCTCGAATTCCTTGGATAATGTTTTGTATTCATTAGCCATTTCGTGTAAAGCAGTAACTAGATCACTGTGAGTAAATTCAGGTGAACCAAAGTCAAATACCTCCTCAGCTTCTTCTTCGATGTCAGCCATAAGACATTCAACCTTTTCATCATCGCTGTCATCTGAAGAGCTTCCGGTATTGGGGTTGTCAGAGTCAGACTCAGCCCACTTGCTTTTGCTTTCGTCTGCTACTAGAACCCTTTGGTTTCTTCCTTTTCCAAACATCCTCTTGTCCTCCTTGCCCTTTCTTCTTTTGAAAACTTGCTTCTGATCATTGCTCTTAGGCTTGGTGCAATCTGCAATGAAGTGGCCTGGCTTGCCACAGTTAAAACAAGTAGGACCATCGTCTGTATGGTCCGATTTATGATAATTTTTAAATTTAGAATTGTTTTTACGCATAAATCTACCAAATTTCTTGACAAAGAGTGTCATGGCTTCGTTGCTGATTTGCTCAACTGATCTCTTTGGAGCTTCCTCGACTGGTGGACGCATCACCGTTGAGGTTAAGGCCTTGGTTGGTTGAGAGGTAGATGGTTCATCTTCTGTCCTCATGTTGAGCTCGAACTCGTAGGCTTTGAGATCTGCAAAGAGATCATGCAGTTCAACCTTGCTTAAGTCTTTTCACTCCCTCATGGCCATTGTCTTGATCTCCCATTCTTTGGGCAAAGCTCTCATAACCTTCACAGCAATTTCACGGTTAGTATAAGTTTTTCCTAAAGCAATAAGGTCACAAATGATACTACTAAACCGTTCATCAAATTCGGCCATGGTTTCCCCTGGCTTCATTTTGGCATTGTCATATTTTTGAATGGCCATAGTGAGCTTGTTTTCCTTGGTTTGGTCATTTCCTTCACACAGCTGAGTGAGCTTCTCCCAAATCTCCTTTGCTGTGGAGCATGACTTGATTTTACTGAACATGTTCTTATCCAGAGTTTTGTATAGGATGGCCCGATTTATTGGTCCACAAGTCAATCGAAAGCCGTATAGGTGTTTTAGCATAAGTATATTAAGTAGGGAATCCAATGCACTCTATTTTGTTTGAATAACCTAATAAGGTGTTGATCACTTTTTTACAAAGTATCGACCCTTCCAAATGATTATTGATGTCGTAAATAAAAGAGTTATTGGTCCAAAAGTCAATCAAAACCCGTATAGGTGTTTTAGCAGATCGACAAAGATCAGGCTCCTCAGGTAAAGACTCAAGAACTTGGAAGGCATTCTGATTACGCAGGACACCCTAAGGAGGTGGCCGCCGCTGCTGGTTACGCCTTCTCTTCTTAGCGGTCCAAGTGCCCACACCAGGGGCAAAAGGAGCAGGGCCTCCTGTGGCCACTGAGGGACCCGCCTCCTGAGGCTGCAGAGGAGGGTTCCCGATCACAACCTTATCCTTCCCAACAGAAGGCTTTGGGCGAGGAGGTCTTGGGTTCTTCCCGTGCTCACACAGAGGTAGAATGACCCAACATCTTGCAATCAGTGCAGAAGGAAAGGAACCTCTCATAAACGACCTCAATATCTTGAGTGTGCTCACCCTATCCCACCCACATGTGCTTGATATGCTCCTCAAGCACGTTCATTTCGACACAAACACGGGCAAAAGCCCCTCTCGATCTCTCTGCCGTATCCTTATCCAATTTGATTGGATTTCCGAGAATTCTGGCGATAGCATACAAGCTTTTCTTGTTATACAAATGCAGGGGGAGCTCAGGGAATCTGACCCAAACTGGGGCAATGGGCGACTCAACCTCAAATTTGAATTTAGGGGTCCACTTGGAAAAGCGAATCCCGACTGCTCCCAAAAAAATCCCTCCCTTCGTCCAAAGATGAGCAAAATCCTCTTCACTAGAAAGAGTGATGACCAAATAACCCCAAGGGAGGAATTTCATATTAAACAAAGTCTTAAAATCCATTTGAGAGAAAGCAATTGAAATCAGGCTATTGGGAGCAGTGGACCGATTCCCCTTAATTTTGCCCAGCAAGGCAAACTTAAAAGGCTCAATCAGGGAGGAAATTACCTCATCCGGGAATCGAATACCCGATTTTCCATCCCGAAAATTTGGCTCCGGAAGATCCTCCATCGAAGTGATCACATCAGCAAAGCTCTTCCTCGAAGCTCGAGGAGATGGAGGGGCTAAAGCATCCCGAAACGAAACAGGGACTGAATCAGCCATTTTGGAGCTGGGGATGACTGGCAGGTCAACAATTTTGAATTGTAAATCACCAATTTGGACTTGAGGATCCAAGTCAACCATTTGGAGGTCAACATCACAAATTTTGACTGCAGAGTCAATAATTTTGACCGGGTTGACCACAGGGTCAACAATTTTGACTGTGTTGACCGAGGGATCAACAATTTTGACCGGGTTGACAAAGTCAACCATTTGACCATGACCAAGTCCAATTTTGACCGCAGAATCAACGATTTTGACTGGGTTGACCACGCATTGACTGGCTGAGTTGACACAGTGAGTAAGGCCGGGTGACTCGCCCGAGTTGACCCGCGAGTCACCGACTGGAGTACCACCGAGGGCCGGCGAGGTGGTGGAGAACACGATTTTAGGGTCCAATTGTGCAGACTCGGACGGCAAGAGGGGACAAAACCCTTGACTCGGCGACGAACTCGGAAAAGGGGGAAAAAATGGGCGTTTCCGGCCGGCGGCAAAAAACCCAAAATTGAAGGAAAGGAGTTGCCGACAGGTACAAGGAGAGGTTGAACAAGAGAGGAATTGGAGAACGGAGCATCCACGGCGGAGAAATTGGGGGAAGAAGACGATGGGGATAGGGTTTCAGGGGCTGGGATCGTAGATCCAATTTTCTGATCAAAAGGGCCGGAAATCGGGAACGGGCCTTGGTTCATCTGAAGCGAAAAGGCCTGAGGATTCCAGATCGGCCTTTGGAACGAACTAAAACCGTCTGAGCACGCCGGAATCTTAGAAACAAAATACGGGTTCGCAGTGAAAAGTAACGGCATCTGGTTGGATGGAAAAATCGACGGATTTGGGGCAAATGGAGGCTGGGCAAGGGTCAAAAAGGGAAGAGGAGAAGGAGACGCACCTGGGACAGCAAGACGGCACCGAAAAAATGAACAGCCGTCGTCGCAATCGGAAGGGACGAAATAGGCGAGATTTCAATCGAGCAATTGATAGGGCAAATGGAGTCCATTTTGTCTGAAATTTGAACAGTAGCACCGCCGAAAAGAGGCGGTTCTGGTGGGGTGGTCAGCCAGCCGGGAACCGGCGACGGCATTGGCGGTGACGGCAAGCTGTGAATAGTGAATAGTAGCACTGTCGGATTCCGGCCGGCCGAACACTTCATCATCAGAATTGCCTCCTCAAGACGAAGCTACCATCCAAATTTTAGGTCAATCGGACGTCGATTGCCTGTCCAAATCAGTCGCCGAAGTTTGCCCTTCTGCGTCATTTCTGATCGCGGCGTCGGCCATCCTTTTTTTTGGCGTCGCACCACCTTCATCCGACTCGCCTCTTCCTCCTGAACAAGTTCCTACCTTCACTTTTTCCTCTACTTCTCTAGATCCGTCGGGCTCTCATTCTGAACCTCCGCAGCCACTGTTCATCACGCAGCCTTCTAGTGTTTCTACTTTTTCGGCCTCCTCCGGCCACCATTCTCCGAACCCATCCTCGATATGTGATCCTCTCGGTCAGACAAAGCAAATGCATACTCCAATTGCTTCGATCCGTGCATATCCTGCTCTTAATTCCAGATCAAAAATTTGAAAGTCTTCTCGCCCCAAATCGTCTTCTTCTCCGGCCGATTACTCCATCATTGTTGCTTCATTTTCTAATTCCTTGCTGGGTTTAACTCCCCCGTCCAAGGCCATCATTTCTCAACCACCCTTCGCCGATATTTTTCCCTCTTCGGAAAACACCCAAAATTCGATTCCAAACCCTTGTTCTTCACCGAGTCAGGCCGAGTTCACCCCTCCGCCGCCCGAGTTTTCCAGAATGGACCCCGGTTCTAGTGTCTTCGTCCCTTTGCCGATCATCGATGGTACTCTAACGGGTGCCGTGCGAGTCAACCCAGAGTCCCTTCCTCGAGTCAAACGAGTCAACCCGCCAGTCAAATCAGTTGACTCCTTGGTCAAAATTGCTGACCCTGCGGTCAAAATTGGAGTCAACCCAGTTGATCATTTGGTCAACCCTTGCTCAATTCTTGTTGTTTCGCACCCGATTTCGTTTCGGGACACTTTGGCGCCTCCGCCCCCTCGTACTGTGAAGAAAAGCTTCGCAGATGTTCTTGATTCGATGGATGATTTGTCGGAGCCGAGCTTTTTGAATGGGAAACCGGGTATTTGATTCTCGGATGAGGTAATTTCTTCTCTCGCTGAACCTTTTAAGTTTGCTCTGGTAGGCAAGATTTCGGGAAATAGGTCCTCTGTGCCTAATTCTGCGATATCTGCGGCTTTTTATAAAATAGGATTTATTGATCCTTTTAATTAGAAATTTCTCCCCCGGGGTTACTTGGTTGTCACCTTTTCTTGTGAGGAAGATTACACGCGTATCTGGATGCCTGGTTTGCTTTATGTGGGGCCGATTGGGATCCGCTTTTCTAAGTGGACCCCAGAGTTTAAGTTTGAAATGGAATCGCCTGTTACCCCTGTATGGGTTCGTTTCCCAGAACTGCCTTTACATTTGTTTAAAAAAAAGAGTCTTTATGCTTTCGCCAAAATTCTGGGAAATCCTCTTAAGATAGATGAGCACACTATTAATGTTTCTAGAGGGGCTTTTGCTCGGGTTTGTGTCGAGCTCAATGTCTTAGAGGAAAGGATTAAGCAGATTTGGGTGGGATGGGGTGATCATACCCAGGAGATTGATGTTGTTTATGAAAAAATCCCTGCTTATTGTACGGACTGCAAAATTCTTGGCCATTCTATAGCCGTTTGCTACTCTCACGGTTAGAATCCCAAGCCTCAGCTTCCGGTTCCCTCTACTAGAGCTCCGCCGTGGGCTGATGGCAGTTCTGATCAACAGCCTTCAGGGAGTGGTGCCTCTGAGACTGTTGAGCGTCTTGATTAGAATATTCCTGGGCCTGCTTTTGTGCCTAGGAAAGTGAGGAGACGCCCTGTTAAGTGTCGTGATCCCCCCAGGATTTATCCGGGTCCTTCCATTGATCCCTCGTCCGGGAATGCTTTCCAGGTCCTTGCGACTCTTGAGGAGTATTCAGTTCTGGATAGTTCGGCTTTGTGAACTGTTTCTCCTGACCATACCATTTAGCCATGTGCTATTGAGGGTGTTTCTTTCCAAGCGGGGACGCCTTTGGCCCTAGACACTCATTTGGCTGCTGCCAGCAGTGTCCTTGTTTCCCAGTCAGTCCATATCCCCCAGTCAGTCCTTTTCAATTCCATCGGAGACATTCTATACGGAGCTTTAGAAATTGGCTGAGTACCTGACGTCAGTTCGATGCCAAATTCAATCTCACGAATAGGCGGTAATCCCGGAATCTCATCCGAGAACACATCAGGAAACTCTCTAACCACTGATATGTCAGTCAACATTGGGCTAGACTTCAAAACATCCACTGCAAAGATAAAAAAACCCTCTGCTCCTCTCTGCAACAGTCTAGTCATAAACAAAACAGAAATCAAAGGAATTCTAGATCGAGAACCCTTACCAAAGAATCTCCACTCATCTTTCATCTTTGGTCTGAAATGGACTACTTTCTGAAAACAATCCACTGTAGCCCTGTACTCAGTCAAAACATCTATACCAACTATGCAGTCAAAGTCAGACAAACTAAGTATAACACAGTCAAACTTTATCAAATTCCCTTCACTGCTCAATACACAATTCCTAACAAAATTCCTCGAAACAATTCCTCCACCCAAAGGTGAAGTAACAGAAACCACGACAGGCAATGGCTCAAAAGGTAAGACATGCATCAATACAAATTTCTCAGATATGAAAGAGTGAGACGCACCCGTATCTATCAAAATATAAGCAGGATAACCAAAGATTGTACAGTTACCTGCAAACACATCATCAGGTGCTGCCTGAGCCTGATCCTCATTCAGAGCAAAAACTCTCGTCTGCTGTCGAGGAGGTAGGTTCAAGTTCTGGTTACCTACTTGACGGTTTTGTTGTTGCGGCTTGAAAGAGTGAACTGCATTCACTTTCCTCTGAGGCGGTGCAGGCTGTTTAGAAGCATTACCACTCTGTGCTTGCTCCAATCCTCTCTGGGGACAAAGTCTAGCATAATGTCCCGTATGCTGACAAATGTAGCAATTCCCAAAAATTCCTCTACACTGGTCGCTGGAGTGACGACCTCCACACTTGCTTCAAGAGGCTCCAGAGGAACCTGATCCCTGTCCCGAACTGTACCGATTCGAGCCACCAGAGCTCGAAGAACTTCTTCCTGATTTCTTAAACTGTTTTCCCTTCGGTCGGTAGTAGTCCTTTCTGTTGCCTCCACTGCTACCACCTTCGGATCTCTGAGGCGGATTCTGATATTGAGACGATTGTGCTTGAAACTGTCTATGCTATTGCTGAGGTGCAAAATGATTCCCTCTCTGCCTCATCAGTCTTGCCTCAGCACCCTTGGCCTGATCTATTGCATCAGCAAAGTTATTGGGCCTTCCAGTATTCACCAGAGTGAAGATATCAAGATTCAAGCCATTGATGAATTGATCGGCTTTAGCTTCTTCGTTATCAGCAATGTGAGGTGCGAACCTCAATAAGCTGTCAAACTTGGCAACATAATCCTCGATATTCAGGTTTCCTTGTTTCAGATTTGCGAATTCTGCACCTTTATCCTTTCGATACGAAACTGGAAAGAATCGTTTATAGAACTCAGATTTAAAAAGATTCCAGTCAATAGCAGTACCTCGATTCTCAAAAGCCCTCTTTGTCGCGATCCACCAGTTCTTCGCAACTCCTCTCAATTGATGAATGACTAACCAGATTCTGTGGTCATCAGAATAGTCGAGAGAATCAAAAATCTGGTCTATGTCATCCAACCAACTCTTGCAGTCAACTGGATTCTCCATACCCTTCAAAATCGGGGGTCGGAAAGATTGGAACCTCTTCAGTAAGGTTTCCATAGGAGTAGCTGTGGCATCCATCTGATCTGTCACTGTACTGAAAGAGTGGGTGCCCGGTGAGCCAACTTGTGGCTAAGGGCTTTGATGACTCTTTGTATAAACAATCTTTTGTTTAATATAATTTACACTTTTATTAATGGCAATGACTTTATCTTTCTTCATATTGTTATATTGTGATATACTATTGTTGTTTTGATAAAGACCTTGAATATACTATAGTGTATGTAAGATGTGGTAGAACATGGAGATGTCTATCATGAAACACATCTTATAGTCACTGTATATTCTAAACTGTTCCTAGTCGATTGAGCCGTCCGATAATAAGGATAAGGATCGCTCGAGTTTGAGACTAGAATTTGCGATGCAGAGTACCACGTTTCATTGGTAAGGAACATAGAGATGTTCGAAGCATGCAAATGGATATTCATATGATGAATGATCGAACTACCCTATCCGGACTTTCCAAGTGGTTATCACTTATCGAGTGGATAAAGTCCGCGGTTTTGGTTGTACACCATTAGTCCTTATTACTTGAAACATCATTGAGACTCTATATGCTAGTACTGTGCTTTGACTCGTTTACCGACTCTATTGGGGTCATCAGGTGTCGGGATTGGGTACAGTTACAACACATATAGGATTCGATGCTTTGTTGTCAAGGATTCACCACATACTTGCAAGTGTGGATATCCTATGCGATCTGAGGAGATATTAGTGTGACGAATCTCTGGCCAGAGTACATGATGTGTTTTAAGAAATGGTTTCTTAGTAACACATGCGATGTCACTATTTGATCTTCAAGATGTATTGCATAGTTATCGAATCTCGAACGACTCTCGATATACCAATAGTTGTTGATTCGATCGGGATATATGGATGAAGGGACCGTACTGTACGCTAACCAAAATCTATTGGTTCTTGCAGGCACTATCAGTGATACCTAAGGAATCATGGGGCGATGTTGCTAGGCGCTCTTACCATGATTCGATGGGCAAGTCGGAAATTGTTGTTCCGAGTCACAAGGAGTTGTGAGCCCACGGCTAGCTGTATCCCTGAACCATTGAGGGTCACACAGAGTAATGGATTTTTAATCCCCGTTGAGATAGTTAAATTTAAAGAGTTAAATTTAATGAACGAAGAAGTTGGACTTCTTATTTAAGAGTAGAGGAGTAAGATTTCCTAAAATGACATAGGGATGGACATTTTTGGAAATCACTGAATTCGGATTCAGAAAAATTTATCTTGACTTTAAAAGGTGCAGAAATGGTTTCTGTGCACATTGGTGAAATCGGTTTATCAATCGGAGTCATGATGAATTTTATATTAATTTCTGAACATGCGGGATTTGCTTGTCGGGCTTGAACTTATGACTAATGGGCCCTAAGCTGTTAGCGGCCTAAATTATAAATAAGTTATTGCAGTACAGAAATTAAACACAACAGGTCACAAAATTTTCGAAAAACCCTAGTAATTTTCCTCTGAAGTGGCCGACCCCCTCTCCCCTCTGCTCGGTAAAATCCAGTCTGTAAATTTTGAATTACAGTCTAGTTTAACGGATCAAATTCGTTAATTCTCTTCGTAGAAACTTCTGATAGATTTTCTAGTGCAATATATCAGAGGGATTAAATATCCGTTCGTGGACCTGATTGAAGAACAGTTCGTCCATCAGTTCCAGGGATATACAACAAGAGTAGAGCAATCTGTTGGTGTCCATAATCTCGATTCGAGATTGGAGGTAAAAATTTATGATTGTTATTTAATTTTTACACACACAATTTAATCGTAAGGTTGATACCCATTATGGAATCGTTCCATATAAAATTTTTAAACTTCCGCTGCACCGGGTATCAATTCTGATTGATCTGATCGCCGCGTTCTCCAACAGTGGTATCAGAGCCAGGTTGCTCAGATCAAGCGATTAAATTAATCGATTGTACAAAAATTTTTTAAGCCTCGGTTTTTTGAAACAAAATAAATATTTTAAAAATAAAAAAAAAAAATTTCGGGCAAAAACCCGGGCAGCGATTGGATCGCTTCCTGGGGGGGGGGCAGCGATGGTCGCTGCCCCGGGCAGCGCACGGCACTGCCCAGCGCTGCGCTGGGCGCTGCGCAGGGCAGCGATCGTTGCTGCCCGGCCCGACCCCATTAGGGCGTGGGCAGCCCGGGAATGTCCCGGGCGGCCCGTGGAAATTTTTTTTTTTTTTAATTTTAAATTAAATTTTAATATGTTAAAATTCTATTTTTGGTCCGATCGAAAATTTTTTTTGATTGGTCCACGAGGCGTCGGATCGAATTGTTCGAGTCCGAAAATTTTAAAATTGATTTTTGGATAAATTTGAATTTTTGGAAAATTTAAATATTTTATCCGTTAAATTGAATTTTGAAATTAATTATTTTTGGTACAATTGATGATAAGATATGATCTTATGGATATATTGAGTAAAATATGATTTTATGTATAAAATTGGATTTTATAGATAAAATATGATTTTATTTGATAAAAAGATAAAATATGATTTTGTATGTAAAATAAGATTTTATATATGAAATATGATTTTATCCTTTTAAATTTAAATTGCCATTGCATGTTATCCAATAAATTAATTTTGAATTAAATGTTATTGGATAAGGATGATCGATTGCCATGACCAATTTTGTAGGTGTATGTTAGGAATTTACATTTGTTTTTATTGTTGTTGGATTTATTAATGGGCCTGGTTTATGGCCCAATATGAATTGTCATATGTAATAAAAGTGGGCTTGGTTTATGGCCTGTTCCCACCCCTTAAAAATGTATCCCCTACTTGTCATTGTTATTTATTGTAAATACATTAGATTTAGTGGGAGATCAAGATTTGAAGATGGAGGTGGGCCGAGCAGAAAATAAAGACAGAAGAAATGTAAATTGGAAGCTCAATGTAATAGGATTGCATTGCATACTGCATATTACCTAGGATTGGACTAAGACTCGTGATTGGCAACCACGGGTCGATTAGAAATGGAATCGATCATCCTATATAATATGTGATATTATTGTTGTATGCATGTTTTAGACAAAATTGTGTGAATCCGGCAAGCATACAAAAAATTTTAAAAATGATGAGACAAATTTTCAAAATTAAAATCCCTCATTTTAAATTTGATTTAAAATTGATATCAAGATAAATAAAGGAAATTTAAATTTGTTTAAATGTTCCTACCTTCCATCAACGATCAATGTATGAGATGCTACCCGCGGATACGGTCCGGCTCATATTATTGGGGGGGCCCGTTCGTCGGAAAGCTGTACATTGGATCGACACATGTTGTAAGTTGGGTGGAACTCCCATGGGATCGGCTCATATTATTGGGGGATCCACATGGCGACCGTCCATCACAACTTAATATTGATGGGTCATCTTGACATGTCACAATAAACGGCGTCATATTATTGGGCCCTTATTGGACATGAGGTAAAAACGTGTAGGTTGCTTTGGAAGCAATTGAGCTCTACCTTTTGAAAATTATGGTTGGCTGATATTATTCGGGATCATAGATTGTTAATTGGACTCCATGTTCTCACTAAGAAAAACAGTTTCCCGTTTTCACTAGAGGGTAGTGAAATCGTTAAAATAGTGGGAGTGAGATTCATAAAATAAATTTCGCCTATTTTATGTCTTAGTAAATTACTTAAACAATCACTGATATTTGTCTGTTTCTTTTCAGTATTTCATAAAGATGAATTCGCGTAATCCACTTTTCTCGATCCTCGAACAAAATAAGTTGACTAGCGCAAACTATACGGAATGGTTTCGTAAGTTGAAGATTGTCTTGACTTCGGAAAAGATTCTCTACGTGTTAGAAAAATCTCCTCCGAAGGAAGCACCAGCTGACATAAGTCCGGAAGAGTTAGCCAAACTTGATACATGGTGGGACCATGATATCAAGGCCAAATGCTATATGCAAGCCTCGATGTCTGATGAACTCCAGAGGCGATTTGAGGACACCGTGAATGCTGCTGACATTCACGTACAACTCAAGGAACTTTTTGGGGCTCAATCGAGGGCTGAAAGGTTCGCTACTGTAAAGGAGCTAATGACGTGTCGCATGCATGAAGGGACTTCGGTCCGTGATCATGGGGTACGAGTGATTTGGCTCATACAAAAGTTGGTAACCCTTGATTTGGTGTTGGAGCATGAACTCAACGTGGACTTACTACTTCTGTCTCTTCCTTCTTCGTTTGACGGAGTTGTGGTGAATTTCAATATGAACAAGATAGAGGCCACCCTTGAAGAGAT
The DNA here is from genome assembly GCF_033568475.1 of Henckelia pumila. Taxonomy (NCBI): domain Eukaryota; kingdom Viridiplantae; phylum Streptophyta; class Magnoliopsida; order Lamiales; family Gesneriaceae; genus Henckelia; species Henckelia pumila. Next base: position 171,541,358 of record NC_133123.1, read on the forward strand.
GATCAATATGCTTGTGACATATGAATCCACATTAAAGAAGGATAAATCGGCTTTCTTGGTGGGCTCCTCTTCTTCTGCTAAGAAGGGGCCAAGTCAAAAGGGTAAGAAACGTTCTGCCCCACCCAAGAAAATCGAACCCAAGAAGAAGTACAAGACAAAGGCTTCAAACATGGAAAAATCCAAGGATGTTTGCCATTACTGCAAGAAGCCTGGTCATTGGAAGCGTAACTGCAAGTAATATCTGGAGCAGTTGCGAACTGCGATGGGTATGTTCTATATTGAAATAAATGTTTCACTTAATACTACTTCTTGGGTATTGGATACCGGATGTGGATCTCACATTTGCAATGATTTGCAGGTGATGACAAGAAGTCGCAGGCTTAGAATGGGTGAGACCCAGCTGAGGCTCGGAAATGGTTCCATAGTTGAAGCTAAAGCTGTGGGAGATATTTATTTAATTTTGCAGAACGGTTTTAAGTTACTATTGAGAGATGTTTTATTTGTTCCGGATTTGATTAAAAACATTATTTCTGTTTCTATGCTTGATAGAGATGGTTATTCTTGCAATTTTGTGAATGGGATTTGCAATATTTACAAGAATGAATGTTTGATTGGAAATGGACAACTTGAAAATGATCTATATAACTTAAAACTAAAAGACGTTCCAATAAATTATGTTGATAAACCGGCAACAACAAACAAAAGGAAAATCGATAGCCAAAACCCGGCAAACCTTTGGCACGCTAGGCTAGGTCATATTTCCTCAAGGAGGATGAACAAGCTAGTGGGAGAGGGCATGTTTGATATGTCTGATATTAACTCTCTACCTACTTGTGAATCCTGCCTAAAAGGAAAAATGACTAAATCCCCTTTTAAGGGGAAACCTGAGCGTAGTCAAAATCTGTTGGATTTGATCCATACAGATGTTTGTGGTCCATTTAGAGTTGGTACTCAATATGGCCACACCTACTTCATTACCTTTACTGATGATTATTCTAGATATGGGTATTTATATTTAATGAGATATAAGTCTGAAGCATTTGAAAAGTTCAAAGAATTCAAGGCTGAAGTAGAAAACAAGCTAGGTAAAAGTATTAAAGCACTTCGATTGGATCGAGGTGGAGAATACTTAAGTACCGAGTTTTTGGACTATCTAAAAGAGAATGGGATTCTCTCTCAGTGGACTCCTCCTATGACACCACAGCTTAATGGTGTATCGGAGCGTCGTAATCGAACTTTGTTGGACATGGTTCGATCCATGATGAGCTTCACTGAGCTTCCACCTTTGTTTTGGGGCTATGTGCTTGAAACGACGGTATTGTTGTTGAACAACGTCCACACTAAAGCAGTGGACAAAACACCATACGAGTTATGGAATGGCAAAGCTCCTAAGTATTCGTACTTGAGGATTTGGGGATGTCCTGCTTACGTGAAGCGGACAGTGGGAGATAAGTTGGATAGTCGATCCAGCTTATGTTATTTTGTAGGGTATCCGAAGAATTCAATCGGATATTATTTCTATTATCCTGCTGAAACAAAGGTGTTTGTTTCAAGGAATGCCACCTTCTTGGAGAAGGAGTTCTTATTGGATAAGAAAGGCGAGATGATGGAACTCGAAGAAATTCGAGAAGAACCCGAAATACAAAATAACGATCCTACACCTCAGGAACCATTGATAGACACGCCTGTACCTAGAAGATCCGAGAGGACTTCTAGCCCTCCTATTCGATATGGTCTTCTTCTTGAAGGGGATCAAGATGAACCCGATGTTGGATGTGATCCAAGAAACTTCAAGGAAGCAATTTCTGATGCGGATTCAAATTTATGGCTTGAAGCTATGCAGTCGGAAATATATTCGTTGCATACAAACCAAGTTTGGTCTTTAGTAGATCCTCCCAATGGAATTGTTCCAATAGGGTGTAAATGGATCTACAAGAGAAAGCTTGGGCCTGATGGTAAGGTATTGACCTACAAGGCGCGATTGGTGGCGAAAGGTTATACTCAAAGACAAGGAGTTGACTATGATGAAACCTTTTCACCAGTTGCAATGTTCAAGTCCATAAGAATCCTTATTGCCATAGCTGCTTGGTATGACTATGAGATATGACAAATGGATGTGAAGACTGCTTTTCTTAATGGAGACATTAAGGAAGAAATCTATATGAAGCAGCCTGAGGGGTACACATCCATGGGAAGCGAGCATAAGGTATGCAAGCTTCAGAGAACAATTTATGGTCTAAAACAAGCATCAAGAAGTTGGAACCAGAAATTTGATGAAACAATAAAGGATTTTGGTTTCATCAAGAACCCGGAGGAACCATGCGTGTACAAGAAAGTAGTTAAGGATGCTGTGACATTCTTAGTACTTTATGTTGATGACATCCTACTCATTGGAAATGACGTAGGGATGTTACAGTCAACAAAGATATGGTTATCAGGTAGATTCTCGATGAAGGATTTGGGTGAGGCATCCTATATTCTAGGGATACAGATCTATAGAGATAGATCTAAGAGAATGATAGGACTCACTCAATCAACCTACATCGACACCATATTGAAATGGTTTTCAATGGATGGGTCCAAGAGAGGACATCTACCCATGTGTCATGGAGTTTCTCTATCCAAGTCTATGTGTCCCAATACGGATGAAGAGATAGAGAAAATGACACATGTACCATATGCGTCAGCCATAGGTAGTATCATGTATGGGATGATATCTACCAGACCGGATGTAGCATTTGCTCTGAGTGTCACGAGCAGATATCAAGCTAATCCCGGTCAAATGAATTGAAAAGCCGTGAAGGACATTCTTAAGTACTTACGAAGGACTAAGAATATGTTCATGGTATATGGAGGAAGAGAACTAAAATTGGAAGGCTATACCGACTCTAGCTTCCAAAGTGACGTGGATGACTCGAAGTCAACCTCTGGATTTGTGTTCATGCTCAATGGCGGTGCTGTCTCTTGGAAGAGTTCCAAGCAGTACACCACAGCGGATTCCACCACTGAGGCAGAATACATTGCAGCATCAGCTGCTGCTAAAGAGGCCGTTTGGATGAGGAATTTCGTCCAAGAGTTGGGCATCATTCCTGAAGTTGTTGGTCCAGTCCCGGTGTACTGTGACAACACGGGTGCCGTTGCTCAGGCAAAGGAACCAAGGTCTCATCAAAGATCCAAACACGTACTAAGGAAATACCACATCATCCGGGAGATTGTGGAAAGAGGAGACATCACTGTCGAAAGAGTGGCCTCTGCAGACAATATCGCTGATCCACTTACTAAGCCCTTGCCAGGACCATTATTTGACAAACATCGCGAAGCAATGGGTCTACGTAGTATGACTAGTTGGCTTTAGGGCAAGTGGGAGATTGAAAGAGTGGGTGCGCGGTGAGCCAACTTGTGGCTAAGGGCTATGATGACTCTTTGTATAAACAATCTTTTGTTTAATATAATTTACACTTTTATTAATGGCAATGACTTTATCGTTCTTCATATTATTATATTGTGATATACTATTGTTGTTTTGATAAAGACCTTGAATATACTATAGTGTATGTAAGATGTGGTAGAACATGGAGATGTCTATCATGAAACACATCTTATAGTCACTGTATATTCTAAACTGTTCCTAGTCAATTGAGCCGTCCGATAATAAGGATAAGGATCGCTCGAGTTTGAGACTAGCATTTACGATGCAGAGTACCACGTTTCATTGGTAAGGAACATAGAGATGTTCGAAGCATGCAAATGGATATTCATATGATGAATGATCGAACTACCCTATCCGAACTTTCCAAGTGGTTATCACTTATCGAGTGGATAAAGTCCGCGGTTTTGGTTGTACACCATTAGTCCTTATTACTTGAAACATCATTGAGACTCTATATGCTAGTACTGTGCTTTGACTCGTTTACCGACTCTATTGGGGTCATCAGGTGTCGGGATTGGGTACAGTTATAACACATATAGGAGTCGATGCTTTGTTGTCAAGGATTCACCACATACTTGCGAGTGTGGATATCCTATGCGATCTGAGGAGATATTTGTGTGACGAATCTCTGGCCAGAGTACATGATATGTTTTAAGAAATGGTTTCTTAGTAACACATGCGATGTCACTATTTGATCTTCAAGATGTATTGCATAGTTATCGAATCTCGAACGACTCTCGATATACCAATGGTTGTTGATTCGATCGGGATATATGGATGAAGGGACCGTACTGTACGCTAACCAAAATCTATTGGTTCTTGCAGGCACTATCAGTGATACCTAGGGAATCATGGGGCGATGTTGCTAGGCGCTCTTACCATGATTCGATGGGCAAGTCGGAAATTGTTGTTCCGAGTCACAAGGAGTTGTGAGCCCACGGCTAGCTGTATCCCTGAACCATTGAGGGTCACACAGAGTAATGGATTTTTAATCCCCGTTGAGATAGTTAAATTTAAAGAGTTAAATTTAATGAACGAAGAAGTTGGACTTCTTATTTAAGAGTAGAGGAGTAAGATTTCCTAAAATGACATAGGGATGGGCATTTTTGGAAATCACTGAATTCGGATTCAGAAAAATTTATCTTGACTTTAAAAGGTGCAGAAATGGTTTCTGTGCACATTGGTGAAATCGGTTTATCAATCGGAGTCATGATGAATTTTATATTAATTTCTGAACATGCGGGCTTTGCTTGTCGGGATTAAATATCCGTTCGTAGACCTGATTGAAGAACAGTTCGTCCATCAGTTCCAGGGATATACAACAAGAGTAGAGCAATCTGTTGGTGTCCATAATCTCGATTCGAGATTGGAGGTAAAAATTTATAATTGTTATTTAATTTTTACACACACAATTTAATCGTAAGGTTGATACCCATTATGGAATCATTCCATATAAAATTTTTAAACTTCCGCTGCACCGGGTATCAATTCTGATTGATCTGATCGCCGCGTTCTCCAACATGTACTACCCTGTTCATTCGGAGGGGTGTTTGTAGGAGGATTCTTCTATGAGGAACAACTGGCTGTGGGTTCCTATTCAACACACTTCGAGGACCCATAATCTGATAATCAAAGGTTAGGACACAGAATCTCATTCCCAAAATTCCATAAGGTCCAAAACCTTCTCTGAATAATAGTACCACTTGAGAATATTCGCATTCGATCCAGAACCAACAATTGATATCTCAAGTAATTTCATGCTTTAAAAATTAAATCACATAATCATGTAATTTAATTAATTCTCAATCAGTAAAGCATGCTCGCATCGTATTTAATAATCAATTAAATAATTCAAACACATGCGAGAATAATCCAGGTGAATTAAACGCAATTTTTTTTATTTTTTTTATATAAATGCACGGACCCCGGACCACCTCCGGATAAGGGTCCGGACATACGAAAATTTTCAAAAATAAAACAGAAGACCCACAGACCCTTAAACGGGCCTTTGCACGGACCCCTGCATGGGCCCCGTGCATACCTCCGTGTGAAGGCCCATGCCTATGCAAATCGACAAAAAAACAATAACGCGAGACAGAGGAAGTCCGGACCCATGCACGGGGGCATGTCCAGGGTCCGTGCCCTGCTGCAAAACTAGAAAATCAAGGCAATACAAAACTGAAATCATGCAATACAACTCCTGTAGTAGCCCGTACCCTAATTGAGTAATTAAAGGATTAATGCTAATTAAATAAATTGGGTATCGAACGGATCGGAAGCTCCGAAGGCACGATCAGAAGCTCCGAACAGGATCGGAAGCTCCGATGAGCGATCGAAGGCACCGATAATATTACGTCATCCATGACGTGTGGTTAGATAGGAAGCTCCGATCAGGATCGGAAGCTCCGATCACCCCTATTCGGAGTCAACAAGTGATATTTTGACACGTGGCAGATCAGGATCTTCGGAAGCTCCGATGGCAGGATCGGACGTTCCAATCGAGGTTCGGACGTTCCGATCAAGGATCGGAAGTTCTGATCGTTGTTTATAAATAAAGGGCCGAGGCTTCATTTTCAATTGCAAATTCCGAGTATTTCCCTCTCCTTTCTAGTCTATTCGAGTTGTTCTAGCCTTCCTAGGCTTGACCCGATGGTCGGCGAGGCGTTTGGAAGTGTTAGAAGAGTTGTGCCCAAGTTTTGGAGGCATCGACATCAAAGGGCTAACGACGGACGAAGGTATAGCTTTTGCTTCCTATAAATATTTAGGAGTATGCTTTAGTTTAGTTAAGGCTTTTAGAGCGCTATAATAATAGTAGTATCATTTGGCAGTGTAGAGCAGACTATAGGCGTGGACCTAGAGTTGGTAGAGCTTGCACTGTTTTGAGGTACGAAAGTACTATTCGAGATATCCTGACTGAGTATGCATGTATTATGTGACTGCATGATTTATATGCCATGATATTATGCTGCATTCATTTGCATCTTGCTGTATCTCTTTCGAGATGTCTGTTAGTAGGGTTGTACCCTATCCTGTTAGTGGATGGACTTCCATCGATTTGGGTCCGGCGTATCCACGGTTATCTCGGTATGGGAGCCACCTCCTGAAGCAATGACACAGCGTGCTACATACCAGGGCCCGGTCTGTCTCTATTATCTGATCCTTGACCTCGAGTTTATAGGAAGTTCACTTTGCATGCATGTATACTCATACTCTCGTACTGAGCGTTTTATGCTCACGTCTCGTACTCTGTGTTTCTGGACACCCTATTCCATGGGGCAGGTTTGCGATTGGACGAGGAGGGTGGATCCAGGAGGGGCTAGTCAGTGGTTGGCCAGCTGGAGCTTCGTCTAGGTTTTATTACTGTTGTTTGGGTTGATACAGCTATTCGATTTGGTTGTATATTATTTGGATAAATTACAGATTCCTTTACTTGGGATTGTATAATGTTTATGGTTTCCGCAGTTTTATTCTGATATCTGCTTTATTAAGTTAATTCATGCCTAAGTTCTGTTTAGTAGGTGATCCGGATAAGGGTCACTACATTTATGGTATCAGAGCATGCAAAAGAATTCTTGGCATTTAGTCTCATCATGAGGTATTTTTGTAGATGGCAAATCGTGATGACCAGAGTTCTCATGGCAGTATTGGTGGGCGTTGGGGTGATGCCGACCGAAAGCATCGTTGAGAACGGCGTCATCGTCATCATGACGATGAGCGTTTCACTGTGCGTCGATTTTTAGCTATGGGTCCTAAGCCCTTAGTTGGAGGTGAGTCTCCGGAGGATGAGGAGAATTGGTTAGACCGTATGGAGACGACTTTTCAGACTTTTCACTGCACCGAGGAGCAGAAGATGGAGACCCTTGGCTATCTTCTGGATGGGCGAGCCCGTAGGTGGTGGAGGTTTACTTCTGCACCCTTTATTGCGGCGAGAGGAGTGGCCACCTAGTCTGAGTTCCGCACAGCTTTCCAAAAGCGGTATTTTCCTCCTGCACTCCGTCAGTCGAAGCAGGCGAGCTACTGAGTCTGCGACAGGGAGCCATGTTTATCGATGAGTATCAGTAGAGGTTCTTTGATCTGCTATCCTATTGCCCCGAGATTGCTGATAGCTCAGAGATGAAGTATAATCTGTTCCTTCAGGGCCTTAAACCTGAGATCCATGACCGTGTGGCGGTTGGCGACGACATGTCCTACGAGGGTTTGGTGAGCCGTTGTCACCAGGAGGAGGACAACATTCGGCGGAACAGGTCTTTCCCTCAGTCGAGGCCTGCTAGTTCTTTGGGTCCCCGTGCCCAATCTTTCAAGAAGTCTGGATCTACTTCTTCCTCTGGTTCTGGAGGTGTTGTCCGTTTCGGTAAGAAGGACAAGTGTGATCACTGTGGGAAGAACCATCCATCCGACAAGTGCCATAGAGCTTCTGGAGCTTGTTTCCATTGTGGAGAGACTGGTCATATCCAGAGGGATTGTCCACTGTCTGGAGGAGGCGGTTCTGGTTCTGGTTCAGGATCTGGTTCTCAGGCCACCGTTCAGCAGAGGTTGCAGGGACAGCCTGCTGGGAGTTCTCATTTGAGACCATGAGCTTCTGGCCAGGTGTTTGCCCTGAGACATGATCAGGCAGTGGAGGAGAATGAGAAAGTCATCGCAGGTACATTTCTGCTTTATGGTATACCTGCTCTTGTACTTATTGACACTGGTGCATCTCATTCCTTCATTTCTGCACGTTTTGTTAAGAGGCATAAGTTACCATGCATTGCACTAGACGTAGTGATGGCTGTTTCTACTCCGACGGGCCATCTGCTTTGGCTCGTAATGGGTTGCCCTTTAGAGTTCGAAGGGAACATTCTGTTAGCGAATCTCATGGTCCTGGCGATGGACGACTTTGATTGCATTCTGGGAATAGATATGTTGACTACCTATCGAGCTTTAGTGGACTGCTATCAGAGACTAGTACGCTTTTATCCGGAGGGAAGTGAGAGCTGATTTTCTATGGTAAGGGAGCGCGACCTACGATGCCTTTGGTATCATCTTTGAGAGCCTGTCGAGCTCTAGAGTCTGGCGGGGAAGGCTACCTTATCTATGCAGTTGATTTGTCCGCTGAGAGCATTGGGATAGAGAGCATTCCTGTTGTGGATGAATTTCCAGATGTATTTCCTGATGAGATTCCGAGTTTTCCTCCTGTTAGGGAAGTCGAGTTTGGCATAGAGTTGATGCCGGGTACTTCACCTATTTCTCGAGCACCGTATCGTCTGGCTCCGTCAAAGATGCGTGAATTGAAGAATCAGCTACAGGATCTTTTGGACAAGGGGTACATTTGTCCTAGTGTATCTCCTTGGGGAGCTCCTGTTCTCTTTGTAAAGAAGAAGGATGGGTCGATGCGGTTGTGCATTGACTATCGGCAGCTGAATCGAGTCACTGTGAAGAACAAATATCCGTTGCCTCGTATTGATGACTTGTTTGATCAGCTGCAGGGCACGTCAGTTTACTCCAAGATTGACTTGAGATCTGGGTATCATCAGTTGAGAGTCCGTGATCAGGACGTAGCCAAGACTGCATTCCGTACTCACTATGGGCATTATGAGTTTTTAGTGATGCCGTTTGGTTTGACTAATGCGCCAGCTATATTCATGGATTTGATGAACCATGTCTTCATGGAGTATTTGGACAAGTTTTTCGTGGTCTTCATTGACGACATCTTGGTGTATTCGCGTAATACGGAAGAGCATGTTTCTCACTTGCGGTTGGTACTACAGACTCTCCGGGATGAGCAGTTGTACGCCAAGCTGAGCAAGTGTGAGTTTTGGATGGATAGAGTGGTCTTTCTTGGCCATATCATATCCAGGGAAGGGATTTCTGTTGATCAAAGCAAGATTGAAGCGGTACTAAATTGGTCGCGTCCGACGACAGTTGCTGAGATCCGTAGTTTTCTGGGTCTAGCAGGGTATTATCGTCGCTTCATTCTGAACTTCTCTCAGTTAGCTCGACCTTTGACGCAACTTACTCGCAAAGGTGTGGATTTCAAGTGGTCCTCCGAGTGTGAGGAGAATTTCTGTGAGCTTCGACAACGGTTTACTTCTGCACTGGTGTTGGCATTACCGTCAGGATCTGGAGGGTATGTGGTATACACAGATGCTTCTCTTTAGGGGTTAGGTTGTGTCCTGACTCAGAATGGGCATGTGATCGCATACGCTTCTAGAAAGCTGAAGCTTCACGAGGACAACTACCCAGTCCACGATTTGTAGTTAGCATCCATTGTGTTCGCTTTGAAGATCTGCCGTCATTATCTGTATGGCAAGAAATTTGAGATCTTCACCGACCATAAGAGTCTCAAGTATTTTTTCACTCAGGCAGAGTTGAACATGAGGCAGAGACGTTGGATGGACTTGCTTAAGGACTATGATTGCGAGATTAAGTACCATCCGGGAGCTGCTAATCTCACCGCTGATGCCTTGAGTCTCAAGGTGCGACTATCCGCACTTCAGACTTGTTCGATGTCTAGTGCGATCAGTGACTGTTGTACTTCAGGTTATACCTTCAAGCATAAGAAAGGTATGCAGAGTATCCAGATGTTTGCGATATTATCTGAGCCAGCTTTGTATTCGCGGATCCGAGATGCTCAGATGACTGATTCGAAGATCCAGCGTTTAGCTCGTCTAGCTAACGAGGGTAGCTCGTCTGGATTTCATTATCAGTTAGATGACTTTCTGTGTTTGTCTGGTAGACTTGTGATTCCGCAGGATGAAGAGTTGCGAGAGGAGATTTTGTCTCAGGCACATCGCACTAAGTTGAGTATTCATCCTGGGAGCAACAAGATGTACAAGGATCTACGTACTCGTTTCTGGTGAAAGGGAATGAAACGTAGTGTTTATCAGTTTGTTTTGAGATATTTGGTGTGTCAACAGGTCAAGGCGGAGCACCGACGACCTGGAGGATTGCTTCACAGTCTGCCTATTCCTGAATGGAAATGGGAGTTTATCACAATGGAATTTGTGACCCATTTTCCGGCATCCACAAGGAACTGTGATGCTATCTGGGTTGTGGTGGATCGACTCACCAAGTCAGCGCATTTCATTGCCTATAGCCGGGAGTACAATGTGGATCGTATGGCACGGTTGTACATTCAGGAGATCGTTTGACTTCATGGAGTGCCTGTGAGCATTGTTAGCAATCGGGACCCCAGGTTCACATCTAGATTCTGGGGGAGTGTTTAGCGTGCGATGGGTACTACTCTCAGTTTGAGTACTGCCTATCATCCGGAGACTGATGGTCAGTCAGAGCGCACTATCCGTACTTTGGAGGATATGCTTAGAGCGTGCGTCATGGATTTTGGTTCAGCCTGGCAGGATCATTTGCCGTTGATCGAGTTCGCGTACAACAACAGCTATCACACTAGTATTGGGATGGAACCTTTTGATGTGTTGTACGGGCGACGTTGTCGTACTCCACTCTTCTGAAAAGAAGTGGGGGAGAGACAGGCTGAGGGACCGGAGTTTATCCAGCAGGCAATAGACATTGTTGATCAAATCAAGAAACGGATTAAGACTGCACAGGATCGTCAGGCCAGCTATGCTAATATCAAGCGTAGGCCTTTGCAGTTCGATGTCGGGGAGAAAGTGTTTCTGAGAGTGTCACCTTTCCGCAAGATTCTCAGATTTGGCCTTAAGGGCAAGTTGTCTCCCAGGTTTATCGGTCTGTTTGAGATCTTGGAGAGCATTGGCGATTTGGCTTATCGACTAGCTTTGCCACCACATCTATCTAGTATTCACGATGTGTTCCACGTATCTCTGTTGCGACGGTATGTGGTGGATGAATCTCATATTCTGCAGCGGTCTGAGGTTCAGGTGAACAAGGATTTGACCTATGTTGAGAAACCTATTCGTATCCTAGATTATAAGGATAAGGTTTTACGGAACAAAGTCATTCCTTTGGTTTTGGTTCAGTGGCAGCGTCGAGGCACTGAGGAAGCTACTTGGGAGCTTGAGGACAGGATGCGTGAAAACCATCCTGAGTTGTTTTGATTTCATTCTTAAGTTGTATTCAGTTGCAAACTCTATAAATGTTTGATTTGACTAAAGAATGTTTCTGATTTTTGTATTTCATTCAGTACTTAAGATCTGATTTCAAGGACGAAATATCTTAAGTGGGGGAGAATGTAGTAGCCCGTACCCTAATTGAGTAATTAAAGGATTAATGCTAATTAAATAAATTGGGTATCGGACGGATCAGAAGCTCCGAAGGCACGATCGGAAGCTCCGAACAGGATCGGAAGCTCCGATGAGCGATCGGAGGCACCGATAATATTACGTCATCCATGACGTGTGGTTAGATCGGAAGCTCCGATCAGGATCGGAAGCTCTGATCACCCCTATTCGGAGTCAACAAGTGATATTTTGACACTTGGCAGATCAGGATCTTTGGAAGCTCCAATGGCAGGATCGGACGTTCCGATCGAGGTTCGGACGTTCCGATCAAGGATCGGAAGTTCCGATCGTTGTCTATAAATAAAGGGCCGAGGCTTCATTTCCAATTGCCAATTCCGAGTATTTCCCTCTCCTTTCTAGTCTATTCGAGTTGTTCTAGCCTTCCTAGACTTGACCCGGTGGTCGGCAAGGTGTTCGGAAGTCGTAGCAGAGTTGTGCCCAAGTTTTGGAGGCATCGACATCAAAGGGCTAACGACGGACGAAGGTATAGCTTTTGCTTCCTATAAATATTTAGGAGTATGCTTTAGTTTAGTTAAGGCTTTTAGAGCGCTATAATGATAGTAGTATCATTTGGCAGTGTAGAGCAGACTATAGGCGTGTACCTAGAGTTGGTAGAGCTTGCACTGTTTTGAGGTACGAAAGTATTGTTCGAGATATCCTGACTGAGTATGCATGTATTATGTGACTACATGATTTATATGCCATGATATTATGCTACATTCATTTGCATCTTGCTGTATCTCTTTCGAGATGTCTGTTAGTAGGGTTGTACCCTATCCTGTTAGTGGATGGACTTCCATCGATTTGGGTCCGGCGTATCCACGGTTATCTCGGTATGGGAGCCACCTTCTGAAGCAACGGCACAGCGTGCTGCATACCAGGGCCCGGTCTGTCTCTGTTATCTGATCCTTGACCTCGAGTTTATAGGGAGTTCACTTTGCATGCATGTATACTCATACTCTCGTACTGAGCGTTTTATGCTCACGTCTCGTACTCTGTGTTTCTGGACACCCTATTCCATGGGGCAGGTTTGCGATTGGACGAGGAGGGTGGATCCAGGAGGGGCTAGTCAGTGGTTGGCCAGCTGGAGCTTCGTCTAGGTTTTATTACTGTTGTTTGGGTTGATACAGCTATTCAATTTGGTTGTATATTATTTGGATAAATTACAGATTCCTTTACTTGGGATTATATAATGTTTATGGTTTCCGCAGTTTTATTCTGATATCTGTTTTATTAAGTTAATTGCATGCCTAAGTTCTGTTTAGTAGGTGATCCGGGTAAGGGTCACTACAACTCCCCAACTCAACCAAAACATAAATCATATATTACCAAAACAATCTCCTAAAAAAAAACATGAAGTTCTAGGGTTGTAAATTCCATCTATCTAGTAGAACATGCTTCGGTTTTAGTTATACAATCCAAAATACGATACAAGTTCGAAATATAGATTCGACTCCTAAACCCAAGGCCTCACTTCTATCCTCTCGATCACCTATCCATGAGTTCTCTGGCTCGTTCCTGCCCCACCTGTTGCCAAGTACACATACAACAAAGACAACATCCGGATAATTCGGTGAGAATACAATTCTCAGTAAAAGAGACTAACATGTAATATCATATAAACATATCAGTCATGATATGAATCAACTTCCAAATATAATCAAGTATTCCAATCAAGTAATGAATTAAAATGATATGCATGACTTTAAAACTTCTGGATTAACAGACTCAGATAATCAAAAGGAATTCTTCTTTCTTTTTTTCTTCGGTTTGAGATCCCGAGGTTAAAATATCCAAAATCACACCGAACTCCCCTTTCGAGGTGGACGTGGCATATTTTAATCCTCTAGACTCCAGAGCATTATAGTGAGTTAATCGATGCTTGTAGTAAATTGCCTACCAAGGCCACTCAGCTAAAATCTCCAAATCGTCTAATTCAAAATGAATAATCAATCATCTCAATATGAATGCATATGAAATCTCATGCATTCAATAAAAATTCAATCATAAATTCAAATAAGCATATAAACATGCAATATGTGATTTCTTCTAGGACACTCGAATCAATCCAGATTCGAGTTAATCGTCCTTTTCCATTCCAAAGTCGTCTTATACCTTCTCGTCATTTCACAATCTTCAATCTGTAAAACAACAAATCTCAATTCAATATCTATTCCAGTTCTACGATCGATAAGTAAGAAAGTCGATACTATACCGGCTCAATCTTCCAAATTGATCGAAGCTAAAATCTCGCAACTCCAAGGACTTCGAATCAATCTAACAGAAGAATTCACATGATCAATATCGATAGTAAAACCTCATCAAACTCGGTATAATCAAATCAATAGAAACGTTATCCCGAAATTCAAACTGACGGCATAACGGCTATATTCTGATAAACCGAAAACGCAGACAGCATAATATCAATCCAAACAACTCATATCAATCATCATTCAAAAATTCAAATCCAATACATCTCAAAACCCATCTTTTCGAAAAACATAAGAAAATTCATATCAAATCCAATCGACGCTCTATTTCAATTCCGTTTGAGAATAAACGATAAGAATAATCTCTAGAACTTCATATCCGATAAGAATCAAATTCAAACTACATCCAAAATTTCAAACCTCTTAGAAATAAGAGAAACTTACTTCCAAACGGAGCACTCGACGTTGTGATCGCAGATATCTACTCGAGATTGAATTCCAACGGACGGATCGAGCTAAAATCGAAATCCCAAAAGCTTGGAAGCTTGTTGGGGTGCTTCCATGGTGGAGAGATGCTTGGGAGGGATGAAGGAAGGGAATGAAAGACTTAGTCAAAGTCTCTAGGTTATAACAAATCCACAATTTGCGTTTTAGTCCCTGAAATTTCCAAAAATTGCAAAATAGTCCTTGATCAATAAAAAGTCGGCTTTTCAATTCTGAAATCACTGATTATCTCAATTAAATTCAATTAAGATAAAAATGGGGCGTTACAAGATGCAAATGTATGCAGCAAAAAATCATGGCATATAAATCATGCAGTCACATAATACATGCATACTCAATCAGGATATCTCGAACAGTACTTTCGTACCTCAAATACTAGGCAAGCTTTACAAGCTCTAACTCCACGCCTATATTCCGTGCTACAAAGCCAAATGATACTAATATCATTAAAGTGCTCTAAAAACCTTAACTAAGCTATTGCATACTCCTAAATATTCTTAGGAAGCAAAAGCTATACCTTCGTCCGTCGTTAGCGCTTTGATGTCGATTGCCTCAAAACTAGGCCACAGCTCCTCTACTACGTCTGGACCGCTATGCCACTTCCGGATTCCCAACGGGACGCCTAGAATGCCCTAGATCTAAGCTGGAAGACCAAAGAATCGAGAGAAGAGAGGTGATTGGTGCATCTCTAATGCCCCATTTTTATATTAATTGAGCTTAATTGAGATAATCAGAGTTTCCAGAGTTAAAGAGCCGACTTTTTTTTGATCGGGGTCTATTTTGCAAAATTCGGATTTTTCAAGGACTAAAACGCAAAAATGAGATTTGTTATATTATTTGGTCTTGGACTTGGGTTGACTAAGTCTCATTGTCTTCTCCACCTTCTTCCTCATCGTGTTCTCTCCATTGAAGGAGCCCAAAGCCTTCCCCAAGCTTTCAGATTTCAGTTTCATCTCGATCCGGCCGTTAAAATTTATTTCTGAAGGCAGTTTAGCGATCACTGCAGCGAGAGCTCCGTTATATCGTAAGTTTTTCTACGATCAGATACATTCTAGTTTTCGGATGTTGTTAGAATAGTTTGAGTTTCGAGTATGTTGTTCTTGGCAGAGTTCTGATCATTTATTATCTGTCGGTTTTGAAATAGAGCGACATTCGGATTTGTTATGATTTTTGGAAGCCTATTTTCAAAAATTTAGTTTTGAGATTTGATGAGTTTGCCTTGTTGTTGTTGTCTTAGCATTGTTATGAGTTAGTATCGTAGTTGAACTGCTGTCTGCATTTTTGGTTTGTTCAGTTTATAGCCGTTATGCTGCCGGTTTGAGTTTTTGGGATGTCGAACCGTTTTTGAGTTGTTGAACTTTGGCTTGTGAGTTGATCGTTGTTGTTGATCATCTCTTGTCTCCGTACAGATTCGTTGGAGTTTTATCGAGCCCTGTGTTGACAGCATTTGATCGTCAAGAGTTAGACGAAGAACGGTAAAGAGATTTCCTTGAGTCGTTGTTGTTGTTTAGGTTGTATAGTTTTTGATACAATATTTTGTTGTAGCTTATCCAGAGTTGGAACTACTGCATTGAAAGGTAAAAGCAGTCATCATTAGCGAGATAGCATACTCGGGACAGTTGGTTCTTGAGTTTCCCTTAAAATCACATACTTGCATTAATACTTGTTCTAGCATGTGGAACTTGTATTTTGTTGATTGATTGAGCATTTGTTATGTGGCTTATGTTTTATGTTTTGTTATGCATTCATCTTGAGCCAACTTTGATTTCAGCGGGTAGAACAGCCCTTTTTGTTTAGACTTTTTGGGGGCTATACTGTGAGTGACCTGGGTGTAGAGGTTCACCTATTGTCAGCATACTCCTTATAGTTGCACCAAAGTCTAGGGGAGTGGGATACGTGGCACCACCTCGATTGGGAGAGTCGGTGAGTCGTTACGTGATCTCATCCTCGGGATCCCAGAAGTACAGCAGCAATCCCCCATTTATCAGAACTGATATCCCGATTTAAAGACATGCATATAATTATCTTGATTTGATTATGTTGTGTTGAAAGCGTGTTGTTGAGATATTACATGTATTACTTATTATTTTGCTTTTACTGGGAATATCATTCTCACAGATTTATTCGGTTGTTGCTTTGTTTTGTATGTGTACTTGGCAACAGGTGTGACAGGACCAAGTCAGAAGAGGCATGGTTAGCTTCGGGATAGAAGTGAGACTCGGTTTAGAAGTCGTGTCAGCATGTATACCTAGTGATGTTGGAACATGTTTAGATATCAAACTTCGTCGTTATGTTGTATTGATTATGCGAGTTTTCTGGTTGAATGTTGTTGTTGCATGTTCTATACTTTGAGCAGTTGTTAAGCTCTAGAACTTCATGTATTAGTTGGAAGAACTGCTTTTGTAATGAATGATTATGATTGAAATGTGTTGGAATCGAGTTTGCTGAAGTTCTAGTTGATTTTCTGGTTTTTTTTTTGTTCTGGAGCAGGGTGCGAATGGTTTGCTATTTTTAGCAGACCGAGCGCCCCCCCCCCCCCCATGAGTTCTCGACCTGTGGTGCAGGCTCTACTGTCTTCCCACTCCTCAGTTCGATTGCTTTTACCTGCTCCTTCGGATTCTTCTCCGTGTCACTCGGAAAGGTACCCTGATCTCTGCTGGAAATTGATTTGGCCAATTGCCCTATCTTATTATCCAGATTATTTATCGAAGCATCTTGATTCTGCATCCGGGTTTCAGTAGATGATATGAATTGCTGCATCATCTGCTCTAAACTCGATTTCCCTTCTTGAGGCTGTCTGCCGTAGTTCTGATTCCCATATGGCTTATTGTTCTGTCCACTCCACGAGAAATTTGGATGTTGTCTCCACCCTGGATTATAGGAGTTTGAGAATGGGTCATTCCTTGGGCGATTTTGATTCCCCATGTGACTTGCCATAACTCCCTCTGGTTGAGAAAATGTTTGACAGTCTTTCGTAAAATGTTCTGCACCACATTTTTCACACCATACTTCTTGAACTCGCATCACAGAGTTTCCTATACTCAGTTCCTCAATTCTCTTGTTCATGACTTCAAGTTGAGCAGCCACTGATGTGAATGCATCAACCAGATGAATCCCATTAGATTTTCGGGCTGCACTCCTTTCAGATAAAGAGTGATAGCTACTAGATGCCATTTCCTCAATTAATTCATAACCATCCTCTAACGATTTTCGCAGTAAATTTCCACCTGCAGCTGCATCTAACATGGTACGATTAGAGTGAGAAAGACCATAATAAAAAGTTTGTACCACAAGACCATCTGGTAATTGGTGGTGTGGACATCTCCTTAGTAGATCTTTGTAGTGCTCCCATGCTTCATAGAATGTTTCCTGTTCTCCTTGGGAAAAAGTTGTAATGTCAGTTCTTAGTTTCATTGACTTAGATGGTGGAAAGTATTTGGTGAGGAAAGATTTCGCCAGATCATCCCATGTCATGATGGAACCTGCAGGTAAATTTGTCAGCCATGCTTTCGCCTTATCTCGTAGTGAAAAAGGGAATAAACGCAAACGAATAGCGTCATCAAAAACTCCCTGTATCTTGAATGTATCACAAATTTCCAGAAAATTTGTGAGGTGCACATAGGGTTCATCAATGACAGTCCCGCCAAATTGAAGTGTGTTCTGAATCATTTGAAGAATAGCAGGTTTTATCTCAAAGTGATTTGCCGCTACAGTTGGCCTGATGATGCTTGGTCTAGAACTTTCGATGTTTGGTAAGGTGAGATCCATCATGGATCTGTAAACTGGTTGTTCTTGTTCTTGTTCTTCTTCCATTTCTTCTTGTTGTTGCCTTCTTCTTCTTCTGTGAAAAGTTCTCTCGATTTCTGGATCAAAAGGCACTAATTCTTCAGATGAGTGTCGCATGCACTGCAAGAGAATCCTGCAGTTCACAGATGGACAAGAGTGATTAAAATTGTAATAGAGAAAACCAAATAAAACAAATTAAAATCTCAATAGTCCCCGGCAACGGCGCCAAAAACTTGATCGACGGAATACTAACACTTAAATTTGCTCTAAAAATCTCTCAATTCCAGTCGAAATAATCGCAAGTGCACGATTCAAGTTATAATAAGATGTACTGAGTAAGAGTATCGTCCTCAGGGACCAAACGATAATAATTTGTTTCTTTGATTTTTAACTACACAAAGTATCAAAAATTTGATTTTGGATTCTATCTAACATTTAACACTAAGAACTCAATGTAAATAATTTTAAATTTCACAATCACGAAACCAATTTGCACCACTAAAAGAAATAACAATTTGAAAGTATTTTGTTGGAATTTCGGTTCACCTTCCCCCTAATTGAACTGGACGATTGGAACTTAATTAATGAGCATAAGTTTGACAGAAATCCCTGTAACATTGACACTCTCTCTCGAGGTTATGCCAAACCAATCAAATTAGTGAAACAATTAAATCTCTCTAATTATTTATCACGACCGATTGCTTTGTGTTCTATGAATTCTACAGCTTTCAACCTGGTGGTCTATGGCTATCAACATGTATTAAATACCATATCTCTATGCATATTTTAAGTCCATGGATTCTATCATTCGTCCTAATTATGAACCTATCTCTCGACAGCAATTCATAATTTACGAATCTATGTTAAGGGTAGCTAATCATCAACATAGAAAAAAACACATGATAAAATCAATTATAACATAAATCAAATCTCAATACGTCCGATGATTCAATCACACTACAGTGTTTCGGGGTTTGGATCCCCTTGATTCCAACAAAATATAAGTTTAGCTACTGAACATCATTACAAAATTCAATCTAAAAACAATGCTTAACATAAAAATTCAGAAAAGATGAAGAGAAAAACTCCCAACGGAGATGAGAAATCTTCAATATTCAGAGCCGCCTCCTCCTGTCTCTGTGCGTGTGTCCAACCCTCAAAACTATTTAATAACATCCTATTTATATGTCCCCAGATTCCTCGTCAAACCAATTACCCGAAATAAAATATTTCCCAAAATTACGTGCAGGCTCCCGAGCGGTAGAAAAGAGCCGCCCGGGCGCCTGAGCTCTGCCTCGAGGGTTTTTCTTCAAATGAGAGTGCGCGCAGGCGGTAGAAAAGTGCCGCCCGAGTGCCTGAGCTCTGCCTCGAGGGTTTTTCTTCAAACGGGAGTGCGCGCAGGTGGTAGAAAAGTGCCGCCCGAGCGCCTTGTCTTTTTCCAGAAATACAAAGCCCTTCTCTTGCTTTCCTCATGGCCACATGCTTGTAACGCCTTCTCACTATAAATCAGCATTTCCTAGTGATTTTCTGCAGTACAAATAAATAAACCAAAGGAGTGACTACAAACACAATAAAACAACTAAACAGAACAAGAATGGTAAGGAACAGACACAACGTAACCGAAACGAATGCAAAACAAACACAAAACATGCAAAATAACACACAAAAATGACTCCTATCAATGTTCTTCATCCGGGTTTCATTGCCTTGTCTTTTATTGGCTAGCTTGAGTCGTGGATGTTGCTGATATTTTGCTGTTATGGAGGGCTTCTGGTGTCTCTATCGCTAGAGGTTGTTTTTTTGTTATCACTGATATAGTTTCTAGGGTTGTTCTGTATTTTTTTATCTCTTGATACCCTAGCTGCTTTGATGTTTCTACTTGCTTTGTATATCCTTTTGAGGAGGTCTTGGTCTAGTCCCCCTTCTCTTTTAGGTTTCCTTGTATTTTCTTTTTATGTCTATATACTGGTAGGGGTCTGCCTAACCCCTCCCCCCCCCCCCCCCGCTTCCGGCAGTGGTTTTTGTTTTTTTTTTTTAAAAAAAACCCTGGTTAAGCATTTAGCCTAGATGGCATGGACTTTTCTCCAAAGCTTAGGAGACCACAGTTCGAATCCTCTTATCCAAATTTTCATTTTCATTTTTTATTTTCGTTTTAAAATTTTGCATGTTTTAGAGAGAGAAATTGTTTAAAAAAAGCCCTAAAATCGCCCTAAAATAGCTGCCTCATGGCCGGCCGACCGGCGCCGCATTCCGGCAAGCCCATTAGTCCATCTGAATTGCCTTGTCGTGGCGATCAACATACTCAAATTTCAGCTCAATCGGAGTTCGTTTGCCCGTCCAAATCTGCTCCCAAAGTTTTGAGTTTTCCGGCCATCTCGTCGGCTCCGGCCTCCGCACCGCCTGTGCTATCATGCGATATACCATCGGAATCGTCTCTTCAAGGCGCAGCTACTGTCCAAATTTCTTCAAATTTGGAGTTTTTCCGGCATCACTGTTCATGCGAACGCCGATGATTGTTTCCTCTTTTCCAAGCACGTCCGGCCACTCCCAGATGATTGGGACCCCGATCTGGGATCCTTGTCTTCAGACGCTTCCAATGACATATTCCGTGAGCCAATCAAAGTTCCCTGGCATCGGGAATTTTAGATCTACGCTGCGGCCCCATTTGCAACTCGGCCAACCGGAATCTTTTGTCAATTACTCCGGCGTCCACCGTCCGATGATGACGAATTTTGGATCGTGTACTCCTGATGCCATGGGCTTTCTAACGGTGCCTCCAATTTCCCAATCAGAGATGCCATTCGGAAAAGCCCAATTTACGATTGGGTTCATCTCGCTGGCGACTGAGTTGCCCTGGTTTGCCCCAGTTCTGACCGAGTCTGTGTCTTTGGCCACCGGTTCCATGATCCCCTCATCATCTCCGGTCGTCGGTGGTGCTCAGGCAGGTGACTCACAAGTTGACTCCATCAAGTCACCGAGTCAGCCCATATGTGTTGAATTGGCAGTCAACCCTCTGAGTTCTGCGTGTTTGACTGATCCAGTTTTTATTTCGGTCCCTCCTGTGGTTCCTAAGGTCTCCTTCAGGGATGTTGTGGTGCCCTCGTCTTCTTGTTCGCACAATCTGAGCTTTGATGATGTTGCAGACACGATGAGTGAGGCCCTTTCTCCGACTTTACGTGATGGGATTCCCGGGATTCTTTTCCCGGATCAGGTTATTTCCTCTTTATCTGAGCCTTTTAAATTCGCTCTGGTTGGGAGAATTTTTGGGAATAGGGGTGTGACTCCAAATTGTGATATAATTGCTGCTATTTCTCGTTTGGGTTTGAAGGGTTCCCATTCAGTGAAATTTCTTCCTCGTGGTTTCTTATTTTTTAATTTTTCTGCTGAGGAGGATTATCTATTATTTTGGGGTCGATCTGAGATTTCTATTCGGTCCGTTAAGATTCGGTTTTCTAAATGGACTCCGGAATTTTGATTTGAGGAGGAGTCGTCTGTGGTACCTATTTAGGTCAAGTTTTCAAATCTGCCCCTTCACCTCTATGATAAGAAAAGTCTGTTTCCATTAGCAAAGATCCTTGGTAAACCTGTTAAGATTGATGATTTCACTTTTGAGGGTTCCCGGGGTTCTTTTGCCAGGGTTTGTATTGAGATGGATGTCCTCCTGGATCGTCTTGAGCAGATTTGGTTTGGATGGGGGGATTTCTGTCAGACAGTGGATGTGGTGTATGAGAATGTTCCACATTTCTGCACGCATTGCAAGTTATTGGGTCATTCCCTAGAGTTTTGCTCTCGGAATGGGCCCCCTGTTCGCAGGAGAAGACCCCGTCGTCGGGGTAAGTCTTCACGTGCTCCTCAGGATTCTGGTACAGTTCCTGGGGATCAGGAGCAGATTGTTCAGTAGGACTTAGGTCCTCTTTCCACTTTTGTTCAGCCTGCTTCCACTGATGGATGGACTGTTCAGAGGGGTAGACTGCGGTCTCGTCAGCCTCAGCGTCGTGTGCTTCCTCAGTCTTTGAGGAATTCCTTTGATGTCCTCCGGCACGTCAAAGAAGATGTTGGTCAGGATGTTGCTTTGGGTGGCATCCCTGCTGTTGGTATTAGTTCTGCTTCGGACTCGCAGTTGGACATTGAGGATGAGTCTGGAAAGATAGAGGTGGTGCCTATTGCTACACCACTGCCAGCTGTTTCTATTGATGCTCAGAGCTTGGGATTTGTTCCTCCAGATCCAATTTGTCTTTCAGTGCTGGATGTTACTACTGATAGCGTTAGGAAGGCGAAGATTTCGATGGCCCCTCCTGCCTCTTCGAGTCATTCTCTGTTCCTATCAGTTCGCACGCGCTCTCAAAAGCGCTATGGATCTTTGACTCAGCAGCGTCGCCAGCGTGCTGCTTCTGGGCGTCCTCCTTGAGAAGTTATTTGATGATGGTTTTTTAGGTGGGGGAGTACTGCTGGTTCTCCTTGCTCTCTGATGTTTTATTCTGTTTTATGGACTCTTGTAGTCTTTTATTTTTATGTTTTGATGTACTTTGGTATCCTTTAGAGAGGTCTTGGCCTAGTCCCGCTCTTTAGTTGGTGTTTGTTTTGTTGTGTTTATAAAATAAGTGGCTTTGCCACCTTTTCTCCAAAAAAAAAAAAACCCTGAATCCTAAACCCTAAACCCTGAACCCTAAACCCTAAAACGGAAACACCGCCGGAAGCAAGGGGGTTAGGCAGACCCCTACCTATATATAAAAACATAAAAGAGCGAGACAAATAAAACCTAACGGGGGAGGGGGACTAGGCCAAGACCTCCCCAAAAGGCTATACAGAGGTAATAGTAACATTAGAGCAGCTAGGGTATCGGCAAAAATACAACCTAAACAACCCTAGGAAATAAGTAAATACAGACAAAAAACCTAGACCACTAACTAAGTCATCTACAGCAGTCATCCTGAGCAGCAAAAAGCCAGCAGATATCGACAGCCCGAGCTCAGCAAAATCCAAAACCGATACTGAGGCGTGAAAGAGTGGCTGGCGTCATCCAGGACAGGACTAAAGATCAGATCTACGCTAGAAATATGTCCAGAAGTCACGATCAGCTGGGGAGTAACTATACAGCAGAGGCCACCTGGAAAAGGGGACGACCGCAAACCAGCAGATCCGGAGCAAAATATTAGGAGTATGGTGAAGAGAACACGAGCCATACCCATAGATCCAAGTACCCAAGAAAAACAAAGAAAGGAAGGGCGCAAGAGGTCGCCCACGAGACAGCCATCCAACAGCAAGAATCAGGCAAGGGGAAACCATAGTGAATGCCTGGAAAATCCATCTCCCTGAAGAAGCAAAGCAAACGGCAGGGAGACAAAAAAACGCCAAAAAACTCCGGGAAAAGGCCGGAGAGCTATACCTGCAAAGAAAAATAAATATCTACATATATCTAAATCTAGGATGACCTAGACCAAAAAGGAGAGCAAACAAAGAAGAAGAAAGCCCAAGAAAAACGGCTATAAGCGAGCGTGAGGCTCTAAGAAAACCTAGATCTAAGGTAAGGAAGCCCGGAAGAGTCAGAACGGGCCAACGCAGCGATGGGAGTGGTTAAAGGAACACCAATCTCCAACAAACACTGCCTATGATCATGAGCCTGCCGCGCCAACGCATCCGCAACCGAATTCCCTTCCCGATAGATATGCGAGAAATGAACCGGCCTATTCCGCACCAAAACACGCGTCCTCGAAACAATATGGTCCAAATCCCAATGGCACCTCCGAGATCTAAGAATCTGAATGGCAATCTGGGAATCGGTCTCAATCCAAAGGGGAAAAAGGCTAAGGTCAGAACAGAGAAGAATACCCCTCCAAACCACCCAAAGGTCTGCACAGACATTGGACCCCAAACCAATGAACTCACTAAAAAATGCCAAGACCCTACCAGAAGAATCCCGGACAACCCCTCCCACAGATGACTCACCCGGGTTACCTCTCGAGCTCCCATCCACATTGAGCTTGAAGGACCCAGGTGGAGGCCTCAACCAACGGACGATGGCAGTCTTGTGAATCCGTTGGAGGCCGACCGAAATGCCCATCTTCCTCGCAGCCTGCAAAGCCCCCAGCCAAAGACGGGGCTTGATAACAGTTGCGGAATGAGAAAGTTGTTGGAAAACGGCGATCAGATCAATCAGAATTGATATCCGGTGCAGCGGAAGTTTAAAATTTTTATATGGAACGATTCCATAATGGGTATCAAAACTTTATGATTAAATTGTGTGTGTAAAAATTAAATAACAATTATAAATTTTTACCTCCAATCTCGAATCGAGATTATGGACACTAACAGATTGCTCTGCTCTTGTTGTATCTCCCAGGAACTGATGGACGAACTGCTCTTCAATCAGGTCCACGAACAGAGATTTAATCTCTATGATAGATTGCACTAGAAAATCTATCAGAAGTTTCTACGAAGAGAATTAACGAATTTGATCCGTTAAACCAGACTGCAAATTCAAAATTCACAGGCTGGATTTTCCCGACAGAGAGAGGAAGGGGGCGGCCACTTTAGAGAAAACAAAGCTAGGGTTTTCGAAAAATCTGTTTTGTAATTTCTGTACAGCAATAACTTATTTATAATGTGGGCTGCTAACAGCTTAGGGCCCATTAGTCATAAGTTCAAGCCTGAAAAGAAAAGCCCATCGTGACTCAGATTGATAAACCAATTTCACCAATGTTCACACAAACCATTTCTGCATCTTTTAGAGTCAAGATAAATTTTCTGAATCCGAATTCAGTGATTTCCAAAAATGCCCATCCCTATGTCATTTTAGGAAATCTTACTCCTCTACTCTTAAATAAGAAGTCCCACTTCTTTTTTCATTAAATTTAACTCTTTAAATTTAACTATCTCAACGGGGATTAAAAATCCATTACTCTGTGTGACCCTCAATGGTTCAGGGATACAGCTAGCCGTGGGCTCACAACTCCTTGTGACTCGGAACAACCATTTCCGACTTGCCCATCGAATCATGGTAAGAGCGCCTAGCAACATCGCCCCATGATTCCCTAGGTATCACTGATAGTGCCTGCAAGAACCAATAGATTTTGGTTAGCGTACAGTACGGTCCCTTCATCCATATATCCCGATCGAATCAATAACCATTGGTAAATCGAGAGTCGTTCGAGATTCGATAACTATGCAATACATCTTGAAGATCAAATAGTGACATCGCATGTGCTACTAAGAAACCATTTCTTAAAACACATCATGTACTCTGGCCAGAGATTCGTCACACTAATATCTCCTCAGATTGCATAGGATATCCACACTAGCAAGTATGTGGTGAATCCTTGACAACAAAGCATCGACTCCTATATGTGTCGTAACTGTACCCAATCCCAACACCTGATGACCCCAATAGAGTCGGTAAACGAGTCAAAGTATAGTACTAGCATATAGAATCTCAATGATGTTTCAAGTAGTAAGGACTAATGGTGTACAACCAAAACCGCGGACTTTATCCACTCGATAAATGATAACCACTTGGAAAATCCGGATAGGGTAGTTCGATCATTCATCGTATGAATATCCATTTGCATGCTTTGAACATCTCTATGTTCCATACCAATGAAACGTGGTACTCGGCATCGCAAATGCTAGTCTCAATCTCAAGCGATCCTTATCCTTATTCATGGACGGCTCAATCGACTAGGAACCTGTTTAGAATATACAGTGACTATAGGATGTGTTTCATGATAGTCATCCCCATGTACTACCACATCTTACATACACTATAGTATATTCAAGGTCTTTATCAAAACAACAATAGTATATCACAATATAACAATATGAAGAAAGATAAAATCATTGCCATTAATAAAAGTGTAAATTATATTAAACAAAAGATTGTTTATACAAAGAGTAATCAAAGCCCTTAGCCACAAGTTGGCTCACCGGGCACCCACTCTTTCAATCTCCCACTTGCCCTAAAGCCAACTAGTCATACTACGTAGACCCATTGCTTCGCGATGTTTGTCAAACAATGGTCCTGGCAATGTCTTAGTAAGTGGATCAACGATATTGTCTGCAGAGGCCACTCTTTCGACAGTGATGTCTCCTCTTTCCACGATCTCCCGGATGATGTGGTATTTCCTCAGTACGTGTTTGGATCTTTGATGAGACCTTGGTTCCTTTGCCTGAGCAACGGCACCCATGTTGTCACAGTACACCGGGACTAGACCAACAACTTCAGGAATGACGCCCAACTCTTGGACGAAATTCCTCATCCAAACGGCCTCTTTAGCAGCAGCTGATGCTGCAATGTATTCTGCCTCAGTGGTGGAATCCGCTGTGGTGTCCTGCTTGGAACTCTTCCAAGAGACAGCATCGCCATTGAGCATGAACACAAATCCAGAGGTTGACTTCGAGTCATCCACGTCACTTTGGAAGCTAGAGTCGGTATAGCCTTCCAATTTTAGTTCTCTTCCTCCATATACCATGAACATATTCTTAGTCCTTCGTAAGTACTTAAGAATGTCCTTCACGGCTTTCCAATGCATTTGACCGAAATTAGCTTGATATCTGCTCGTGACACTCAGAGCAAATGCTACATCCGGTTTGGTAGATATCATCCCATACATGATACTACCAATGGCTGACGCATATGGTACATGTGTCATTTTCTCTATCTCTTCATCAGTCTTGGGACACATAGACTTGGATAGAGAAACTCCATGACACATGGGTAGATGTCCTCTCTTGGACCCATCCATTGAAAACCTTTTCAATATGGTGTCGATGTAGGTTGCTTGAGTGAGTCCTATCATTCTTTTAGATCTATCTCTATAGATCTGTATCCCTAGAATATAGGATGCCTCACCCAAATCCTTCATCGAGAATCTACCTGATAACCATATCTTTGTTGACTGCAACATCCCTACATCATTCCTAATGAGTAGGATGTCATCAACATAAAGTACTAAGAATGTCACAGCATCCTTAACTACTTTCTTGTACACGCATGGTTCCTTCGGGTTCTTGATGAAACCAAAATCCTTTATTGTTTCATTAAATTTCTGGTTCCAGCTTCTTGATGCTTGTTTTAGACCATAGATTGATCTCTGAAGCTTGCATACCTTATGCTCGCTTCCCATGGATGTGTATCCCTCAGGCTGCATCATATAGATCTCTTCCTTAATGTTTTCATTAAGAAATGCAGTCTTCACATCCATTTGCCATATCTCATAGTCATACCAAGCAGCTATGGCAATAAGGATTCTTATGGACTTGAACATTGCAAATGGTGAAAAAGTTTCATCATAGTCAACTCCTTGTCTTTGAGTATAACCTTTCGCCACCAATCGCGCCTTGTAGGTCAATACCTTACCATCAGGCCCAAGCTTTCTCTTGTAGATCCATTTATACCCTATTGGAACAATTCCATCGGGAGGATCTACTAAAGACCAAACTTGGTTTGTATGCATCGAATCTATTTCCGACTGCATAGCTTCAAGCCATAAATTTGAATCCGCATCAAAAATTGATTCTTTGAAGTTTCTTGGATCACATCCAATGTCGGGTTCATCTTGATCCCCTTCAAGAAGAAGACCATATCGAATAGGAGGTCTAGAAGTCCTCTCAGATCTTCTAAGTATAGGCGTGTCCATCAATGGTTCCTGAGGTGTAGGATCATTATTTTGTATTTCGGGTTCTTCTCGAATTTCTTCGAGTTCCATCATCTCGCCTTTCTTATCCAATAAGAACTCCTTCTCCAAGAAGGTGGTATTCCTTGAAACAAACACCTTTGTTTCAGGAGGATGATAGAAATAATATCCGATTGAATTCTTCGGATACCCTACAAAATAACATAAAGTGGATCGACTATCCAACTTATCTCCCACTGTCTGCTTCACGTAAGCAGGACATCCCCAAATCCTCAAGTACGAATACTTAGGAGCTTTGCCATTCCATAACTCGTATGGTGTTTTGTCCACTGCTTTGGTGTGGACGTTGTTCAACAACAATACCGCCGTTTCAAGCGCATAGCCCCAAAACAAAGGTGGAAGCTCAGTGAAGCTCATCATGGATCGAACCATGTCCAACAAAGTTCGATTACGACGCTCCGATACACCATTCAGCTGAGGTGTCATAGGAGGAGTCCACTGAGAGAGAATCTCATTCTATTTTAGATAGTCCAAAAACTCGGTACTTAAGTATTCTCCACCTCGATCCGATCAAAGTGTTTTAATACTTTTACCTAGCTTGTTTTCTACTTCAGCCTTGAATTCTTTGAACTTTTCAAATGCTTCAGACTTATATTTCATTAAATATAAATACCCATACCTAGAATAATCATCAGTAAAGGTAATGAAGTAGGTGTGGCCATATTGAGTACCAATTCTAAATGGACCACAAACATCTGTATGGATCAAATCCAACAGATTTTGACTACGCTCAGGTTTCCCCTTAAAAGGAGATTTAGTCATTTTTCCTTTCAGGCAGGACTCACAAGTAGGTAGAGAGTTAATATCAGACATATCAAACATGCCCTCTCCCACTAGCTTGTTCATCCTCCTTGAGGAAATATGACCTAGCCTAGCATGCCAAAGGTTTGCCGGGTTTTGACTATCGATTTTCCTTTTGTTTCTTGTTACCGGTTTATCAACATAATTTATTGGAACGTCTTTTAATTTTAAGTTATATAGATCGTTTTCAAGTTGTCCATTTCCAATCAAACATTCATTCTTGTAAATATTGCAAATTCCATTCACAAAATTGCAAGAATAACCATCTCTATCAAGCATAGAAACAGAAATAATGTTTTTAATCAAATCTGGAACAAATAAAACATCTCTCAAAAGTAACTTAAAACCGTTCTGCAAAATTAAATAAACATCTCCCACAGCTTTAGCTTCAACTCTGGAACCATTTCCGAGCCTCAGCTGGGTCTCACCCATTCTAAGCTTGCGACTTCTTGTCATCACCTGCAAATCATTGCAAATGTGAGATCCACATCCGGTATCCAATACCCAAGAAGTAGTGTTAAGTGAAACATTTATTTCAATATAGAACATACCCTTCGCAGTTCGCAACTGATCTAGATATTCCTTGCAGTTACGTTTCCAATGACCGGGCTTCTTGCAGTAATGGAAAACATCCTTGGACTTTTCCATGTTTGAAGCCTTTGTCTTGTACTTCTTCTCGGGTTCGGTTTTCTTGGGTGGGGCAGAACGTTTCTTACCCTTTGTACTTGGCCCCTTCTTAGCAGAAGAAGAGGAGCCCACCAAGAAAGCCGGTTTATCCTTCTTTAAAGTGGATTCATATGTTACAAGCATATTGACCATCTCTTCAAGGGAGGCCTCTATCTTGTTCATATTGAAATTCACCACAAATACGTCAAATGAAGAAGGAAGAGATAGAAGTAATAAGTCCACGTTGAGTTCATGCTCCAACACCAAATCAAGCGTTACCAACTTCTGTATGAGCCAAATCACTCGTACCCCATGATCACGGACCGAAGTCCCTTCACGCATGTGACACGTCATTAGCTCTTTTACAGTAGCGAACCTTTCAGCTCTCGATTGAGCCCCAAAAAGTTCCTTGAGTTGTACGTGAATGTCAGCAGCATTCACGGTATCCTCAAATCGCCTCTGGAGTTCATCAGACATCGAGGCTTGCATATAGCATTTGGCCTTGATATCATGGTCCAACCATGTATCAAGTTTGGCCAACTCTTCCGGACTTACATCAGCTGGTGCTTCCTTCGGAGAAGATTTTTCTAACACGTAGAGCATCTTCTCCGAGGTTAAGACAATCTTCAACTTACGGAACCATTCCGTATAGTTTGCGCCTGTCAGTTTATTTTGTTCGAGGATAGAGAATAGTGGATTACGCGAATTCAACTTTATGAAATACTGAAAAAAAACAGACAATAATCAGTGATTGTTTAATTTATTTACTAAGACATAAAATAGGCAAAATTTATTTTATGAATCTCACTCCCACTATTTTAACGATTTCACTACCCTCTAGTGAAAACGGGAAACTGTTTTTCTTAGTGAGAACATGGAGTCCAATTGACAAACTATGGTCCCGAATAATATCAGCCAACTATAATTTTCAAAAGGTAGAGCCCAATTGCTTCCAAAGCAACCTCCACGTTTTTACCTCATGTCCAATAAGGGCCCAATAATATGATGACGTTTATTGTGACATGTCAAGATGACCTATCAATATTAAGTTGTGATGGACGGTCGCCATGTGGATCCCCCAATAATATGAGCCGATCCCATGAGAGTTCCACCCAACTTACAACATGTGTCGATCCAATGTACAGCTTTCCGACGAACGGGCCCCCCCAATAATATGAGCCGAACCGTATCCGCGGGTAGCATCTCATACATTGATCGTTGATGGAATGTAGGAACATTTAAACAATTTTAAATTTCCTTTATTTATCTTGATATCAATTTTAAATCATATTTAAAATGAGGGATTTTAATTTTGAAAATTTGTCTCATCATTTTTAAAAATTTGTATGCTTGCGGGATTCATACAATTTTGTCTAAAACATGCATACAACTATAATATCATATATTATATAGGATGATCGATTCCATTTCTAATAGACCCGTGGTTGCCAATCACGAGTCTAAGTCCAATCCTAGGTAATATGCAGGTATGCAATGCAATCCTATTACATTGAGCTTCCAATTTACATTTCTTCAGTCTTTATTGTCTGCTGGGCCCACCTCCGTCTTCAAATCTTCATCTCCCACTAAGTCTAATGTATTTACAATAAATAACCATGACAAGTAGGGGATACATTTTAAGGGGTGGGAACGGGCCATAAACCAGGCCCACTTTTATTACATATGACAATTCATATTGGGCCATAAACCAGGCCCATTAATAAATCCAACAACAATAAAAAACAAATGTAAATTCCTAACATACACCTACAAAATTGGTCATGGCAATCAATCATCCTTATCCAATAACATTTAATTCAAAATTAATTTATTGGATAACATGCAATGGCAATTTAAATTAAAAGGATAAAATCATATTCCATATATAAAATCTTATTTTACATACAAAATCATATTTTATCTTTTTATCAAATAAAATCATATTTTACATATAAAATCCAATTTTATACATAAAATCATATTTTACTCAATATTTCCATAAGATCATATCTTATCATCAATTGTACCAAAAATAATTAATTTCATAAAATCTGATTTAACGGATAAAATCTATAAATTTTCCAAAAATTCAAATTTATCCAAAAATTAATTTTAAAATTTTCGGACTCGAACAATTCGATCCGATGCCTCGTGGACCAATCAAAAATAATTTTCGATCGGACCAAAAATAGAATTTTAATATATTAAAATTTTAATTTAAAATTAAAAATTAATTTTTCGCTGGCCGCCTGGGACGCTCCCGGGCTGCCCGGTTTGAGCCCTTTTGGGCCGGGCAGCCCGGCTGCCCCTAGGGCAGCGTGTTGGAGAACGCGGCGATCAGATCAATCAGAATTGATACCCGGTGCAGCGGAAGTTTAAAATTTTTTTATATGGAACGATTCCATAATGGGTATCAACCTTACGATTAAATTGTGTGTGTAAAAATTAAATAACGATTATAAAATTTTTACCTTTAATCTCGAATCGATATTTTGGACACCAAAAGATTGCTCTGCTCTTGTTGTATATCCCTGGAACTGATGGACGAACTGTTCTTCAATCAGGTCCACGAACGGATATTTAATCCCTCTGATAGATTGCACTAGAAAATCTATCAGAAGTTTCTACGAAGAGATTAACGAATTTGATCCGTTAAACCAGACTGTAATTCAAAATTCACAGACTGGATTTTACCGAGCAGAGGGGAGAGGGGGTCGGCCACTTCAGAGGAAAATCACTAGGGTTTTCGAAAATTTTGTGACCTGTTGTGTCTAATTTCTGTACTGCAATAACTTATTTATAATGTAGGCCACTAACAGCTTAGGGCCCATTAGTCATAAGTTCAAGCCCGACAAGCAAAGCCCGCATGTTCAGAAATTAATATAAAATTCATCATGATTCCGATTGATAAACCGATTTCACCAATGTGCACAGAAACCATTTTTGCACCTTTTAAAGTCAAGATAAATTTTTCTGAATCTGAATTCAGTGGTTTCCAAAAATTCCCATCCCTATGTCATTTTAGGAAATCTTACTCCTCTACTCATAATTAATAAGTCCAACTTCTTTGTTCATTAAATTTAACTCTTTAAATTTAACTATCTCAACGGGGATTAAAAATCCATTACTCTGTGTGACCCTCAATGGTTCAGAGATACAGCTAGCCGTGGGCTCACAACTCCTTGTGACTCGGAACAACAATTTCCGACTTGCCCATCGAATCATGGTAAGAGCGCCTAGCAACATCGCCCCATGATTCCCTAGGTATCAGTGATAGTGCCTGCAAGAACCAATAGATTTTGGTTAGCGTACAGTACGGTCCCTTCATCCATATATCCCGATCGAATCAACAACCATTGGTATATCGAGAGTCGTTCGAGATTCGATAACTATGCAATACATCTTGAAGATCAAATAGTGACATCGCATGTGTTACTAAGAAACCATTTCTTAAAACACATCATGTACTCTGGCCAGAGATTCGTCACACTAATATCTCCTCAGATCGCATAGGATATCCACACTCGCAAGTATATGGTGAATCCTTCACAACAAAGCATCGACTCCTATATGTGTTGTAACTGTACCCAATCCCGACACCTGATGACCCCAATAGAGTCGGTAAACGAGTCAAAGCACAGTACTAGCATATAGAGTCTCAATGATGTTTCAAGTAGTAAGGACTAATGGTGTACAACCAAAACCGCGGACTTTATCCACTCGATAAGTGATAACCACTTGGAAAGTCCGGATAGGGTAGTTCGATCATTCATCGTATGAATATCCATTTGCATGCTTCGAACATCTCTATGTTCCTTACCAATGAAACGTGGTACTCTGCATCGCAAATGCTAGTCTCAAACTCGAGCGATCCATATCCTTATTATCGGACGGCTCAATCGACTAGGAACAGTTTAGAATATACAGTGACTATAAGATGTGTTTCATGATAGACATCTCCATGTTCTACCACATCTTACATACACTATAGTATATTCAAGGTCTTTATCAAAACAACAATAGTATATCACAATATAACAATATGAAGAAAGATAAAGTCATTGCCATTAATAAAAGTGTAAATTATATTAAACAAAAGATTGTTATACAAAGAGTCATCAAAGCCCTTAGCCACAAGTTGGCTCACCGGGCACCCACTCTTTCAATCTCCCACTTGCCCTAAAGCCAACTAGTCATACTACGTAGACCCATTGCTTCGCGATGTTTGTCAAATAATGGTCCTGGCAAGGGCTTAGTAAGTGGATCAGCGATATTGTCTGCAGAGGCCACTCTTTCGACAGTGATGTCTCCTCTTTCCACAATCTCCCGGATGATGTGGTATTTCCTCAGTACGTGTTTGGATCTTTGATGAGACCTTGGTTCCTTTGCCTGAGCAACGGCACCCGTGTTGTCACTGTACACCGGGACTGGACCAACAACTTCAGGAATGACGCCCAACTCTTGGACGAAATTCCTCATCCAAACGGCCTCTTTAGCAGCAGCTGATGCTGCAATGTATTCTACTTCAGTGGTGAAATCCGCTGTGGTGTCCTGCTTGGAACTCTTCCAAGAGACAGCACCGCCATTGAGCATGAACACAAATCCAGAGGTTGACTTCGAGTCATCCACATCACTTTGGAAGCTAGAGTCGGTATAGCCTTCCAATTTTAGTTCTCTTCTCCATATACCATGAACATATTCTTAGTCATTCGTAAGTACTTAAGAATGTCCTTCACGGCTTTCCAATGCATTCGACCGGGATTAGCTTGATATCTGCTCGTGACACTCAGAGCAAATGCTACATCCGGTCTGGTAGATATCATCTCATACATGATACTACCAATGGCTGACGCATATGGTACATGTGTCATTTTCTCTATCTCTTCATCTGTCTTGGGACACATAGACTTGGATAGAGAAACTCCATGACACATGGGTAGATGTCCTCTCTTGGACCCATCCATTGAAAACCGTTTCAATATGGTGTCGATGTAGGTTGATTGAGTGAGTCCTATCATTCTCTTAGATCTATCTCTATAGATCTGTATCCCTAGAATATAGGATGCCTCACCCAAATCCTTCATCGAGAATCTACCTGATAACCATATCTTTGTTGACTGCAACATCCCTACGTCATTCCCAATGAGTAGGATGTCATCAACATAAAGTACTAAGAATGTCACAGCATCCTTAAC
This sequence comes from Henckelia pumila, assembly GCF_033568475.1. NCBI lineage: Eukaryota > Viridiplantae > Streptophyta > Magnoliopsida > Lamiales > Gesneriaceae > Henckelia > Henckelia pumila. The sequence continues at coordinate 171,575,834 of NC_133123.1, forward strand.
TACTTTCTTGTAAAGCCATAAATTTGAATCCGCATCAGAAATTGCTTCCTTGAAGTTTCTTCGATCACATCCAACATCGGGTTCATCTTGATCCCCTTCAAGAAGAAGACCATATCGAATAGGAGGTCTATAAGTCCTCTCGGATCTTCTAGGTACAGGCGTGTCTATCAATGGTTCCTGAGGTGTAGGATCGTTATTTTGTATTTCGGGTTCTTCTCGAACTTCTTCGAGTTCCATCATCTCGCCTTTCTTATCCAATAAGAACTCCTTCTCCAAGAAGGTGGCATTCCTTGAAACAAACACCTTTGTTTCAGCAGGATAATAGAAATAATATCCGATTGAATTCTTCGGATACCCTTCAAAATAACATAAGCTGGATCGACTATCCAACTTATCTCCCACTGTCCGCTTCACATAAGCAGGACATCCCCAAATCCTCAAGTACGAATACTTAGGAGCTTTGCCATTCCATAACTCGTATGGTGTTTTGTCCACTGCTTTAGTGTGGACGTTGTTCAACAACAATACCGCCGTTTCAAGCGCATAGCCCCAAAACGAAGGTGGAAGCTCAGTGAAGCTCATCATGGACCGAACCATGTCCAACAAAGTTCGATTACGACGCTCCGATACACCATTAAGCTGTGGTGTCATAGGAGGAGTCCACTGAGAGAGAATCCCATTCTCTTTTAGATAGTCCAAAAACTCGGAACTCAAGTATTCTCCACCTCGATCCGATCGAAGTGCTTTAATACTTTTACCTAGCTTGTTTTCTACTTCAGCCTTGAATTCTTTGAACTTTTCAAATGCTTCAGACTTATATTTCATTAAATATAAATACCCATACCTAGAATAATCATCAGTAAAGGTAATGAAGTAGGTGTGTCCATATTGAGTACCAACTCTAAATGGACCACAAACATCTGTATGGATCAAATCCAACAGATTTTGACTACGCTCAGGTTTCCCCTTAAAAGGAGATTTAGTCATTTTTCCTTTCAGGCAGGATTCACAAGTAGGTAGAGAGTTAATATCAGACATATCAAACATGTCCTCTCCCACTAGCTTGTTCATCCTCCTTGAGGAAATATGACCTAGCCTAGCGTGCCAAAGGTTTGCCAGGTTTTGGCTATCGATTTTCCTTTTGTTTGTTGTTGCCGGTTTATCAACATAATTTATTGGAACGTCTTTTAGTTTTAAGTTGTATAGATCGTTTTCAAGTTGTCCATTTCCAATCAAACATTCATTCTTGTAAATATTGCAAATACCATTCACAAAATTGCAAGAATAGCCATCTCTATCAAGCATAGAAACAGAAATAATGTTTTTAATCAAATCCGGAACAAATAAAACATCTCTCAAAAGTAACTTAAAACCGTTCTGCAAAATTAAATAAATATCTCCCACAGCTTTAGCTTCAACTCTGGAACCATTTCCGAGCCTCAGCTGGGTCTCACCCATTCTAAGCCTGCGACTTCTTGTCATCACCTGCAAATCATTGCAAATGTGAGATCCACATCCGGTATCCAATACCCAAGAAGTAGTATTAAGTGAAACATTTATTTCAATATAGAACATACCCTTCGCAGTTCGCAACTGCTCTAGATATTCCTTGCAGTTACGCTTCCAATGAACGGGCTTCTTGCAGTAATGGCAAACATCCTTGGATTTTTCCATGTTTGAAGCCTTTGTCTTGTACTTCTTCTCGGGTTCGATTTTCTTGGGTGGGGCAGAACGTTTCTTACCCTTTGTACTTGGCCCCTTCTTAGCAGAAGAAGAGGAGCCCACCAAGAAAGCCGGTTTATCCTTCTTTAATGTGGATTCATATGTCACAAGCATATTGACCATCTCTTCAAGGGAGGCCTCTATCTTTTTCATATTGAAATTTACCACAAATCCGTCAAACGAAGAAGGAAGAGACAGAAGTAGTAAGTCCACGTTGAGTTCATGCTCCAACACCAAATCAAGGGTTACCAACTTCTGTATGAGCCAAATCACTCGTACCCCATGATCACGGACCGAAGTCCCTTCACGCATGCGACACGTCATTAGCTCCTTTATAGTAGCGAACCTTTCAGCCCTCGATTGAGCCCCAAAAAGTTCCTTGAGTTGTACGTGAATGTCAGCAGCATTCACGGTGTCCTCAAATCGCCTCTGGAGTTCATCAGACATCGAGGCTTGCATATAGCATTTGGCCTTAATATCAAGGTCCCACCATGTATCAAGTTTGGCTAACTCTTCCGGACTTATGTCAGCTGGTGCTTCCTTCGGAGGAGATTTTTCTAACACGTAGAGCATCTTCTCCGAAGTCAAGACAATGTTCAACTTACGGAACCATTCCGTATAGTTTTCTCCAGTCAACTTATTTTGTTCGAGGATCGAGAAAAGTGGATTACGCGAATTCATCTTATGAAATACTGAAATGAAACAGACAAATATCAGTGATTGTTTAAGCAATTTACTAAGACATAAAATAGGCGAAATTTATTTTATGAATCTCACTCCCACTATTTTAACGATTTCACTACCCTCTAGTGAAAACGGGAAACTGTTTTCCTTAGTGAGAACATGGAGTCCAATTGACAAACTATGGTCCCGAATAATATCATCCAACCATAATTTTCAAAAGGTAGAGCCCAATTGCTTCCAAAGCAACCTCCACGTGTTTACCTCATGTCCAATAAGGGCCCAATAATATGACGCCGATTATTGTGACATGTCAAGATGACCCATCAATATTAAGTTGTGATGGACGGTCGCCATGTGGATCCCCCAATAATATGAGCCGATCCCATGGGAGTTCCACCCAACTTACAACATGTGTCGATCCAATGTACAGCTTTCCGACAAACGGGCCCCCCCAATAATATAGCCGGACCGTATCCGCGGGTAGCATCTCATACATTGATCGTTGATGGAAGGTAGGAACATTTAAACAAATTTAAATTTCCTTTATTTATCTTGATATCAATTTTAAATCATATTTAAAATAAGGGATTTTAATTATGAAAATTTGTCTCATCATTTTTAAAATTTTGTATGCTTGTCGGATTCACACAGTTTTGTCTAAAACATGCATACAACTATAATATCAATCCTAGGTAATATGCAGTATGCAATGCAATCCTATTACATTGAGCTTCCAATTTACATTTCTTCGTCTTTATTGTCTGCTGGGCCCACCACCGTCTTCAAATCTTCATCTCCCACTAAATCTAATGTATTTACAATAAATAACAATGACAATTAGGGGATACATTTTTAAGGGGTGGGAACGGGCCATAAACCAAGCCCACTTTTATTACATATGACAATTCATATTGGGCCATAAACCAGGCGCATTAATAAATCCAACAACAATAAAAAGAAATGTAAATTCTTAACATACACCTACAAAATTGGTCATGGCAATCGATCATCCTTATCCAATAACATTTAATTCAAAATTAATTTATTGGATAACATGCAATGGCAAATTAAATTTAAAAGGATAAAATCATATTTCATATATAAAATCTTATTTTACATACAAAATCATATTTTATCTTTTTATCAAATAAAATCATATTTTATCTATAAAATCCAATTTTATACATAAAATCATATTTTACTCAATATATCCATAAGATCATATTTTATCATCAATTGTACCAAAAATAATTAATTTCAAAATTCAATTTAACGGATAAAATATTTAAATTTTCCAAAAATTCAAATTTATCCAAAAATCAATTTTAAAATTTTCGGACTCGAACAATTCGATCCGATGCCTCGTGGACCAATCAAAAACAATTTTCGATCGGACCAAAAATAGAATTTTAACATATTAAAATTTAATTTAAAAATTAAAAAATTAATTTTTCCCGCGGGCCGCCCGGGACATTCTCGGGCTGCCCGCGCCCTAATGGGGTCGGGCCGGGCAGCGCCGTGCGCTGCCCTGGGATCGCTGCCCCCCCCCCAGGCAGCGATCCAATCGCTGCCCGGGTTTTTGCCCGAAATTTTTTTTTTTTTTTTAAAATATTTATTTTGTTTCAAAAACCTAGGCTTAAAAAATTTTTGTACAATCGATTAATTGAATCGCTTGATCTGAGCAACCTGTCTCTAATACCACTGTTGGAGAACGCGGCGATAGATCAATCAGAATTTATACCCGGTGCAGCGGAAGTTTAAAATTTTTTTATATGGAACGATTCCATAATGGGTATCAACCTTACGATTAAATTGTGTGTGTAAAAATTAAATAACGATTATAAAATTTTTACCTTTAATCTCGAATCGAGATTTTGGACACCAACAGATTGCTCTGCTCTTGTTGTATATCCCTGGAACTGATGGACGAACTGTTCTTCAATCAGGTCCACGAACGGATATTTAATCCCTCTGATAGATTGTACTAGAAAATCTATCAGAAGTTTCTACGAAGAGAATTAACGAATTTGATCCGTTAAACCAGACTGTAATTCAAAATTCACAGACTGGATTTTATCGAGCAGAGGGGAGAGGGGGTCGGCCACTTCAGAGGAAAATCACTAGGGTTTTCGAAAATTTTGTGACCTGTTGTGTCTAATTTCTGTACTGCAATAACTTATTTATAATGTAGGCCACTAACAGCTTAGGGCCCATTAGTCATAAGTTCAAGCCCGACAAGCAAATCCCGCATGTTCAAAAATTAATATAAAATTCATCATAACTCCGATTGATAAACCGATTTCACCAATGTGCACAGAAACCATTTCTGCACCTTTTAAAGTCAAGAAAAATTTTCTGAATCCGAATTCAGTGGTTTCCAAAAATGCCCATCCCTATGTCATTTTAGGAAATCTTACTCCTCTACTCATAATTAAGAAGTCCAACTTCTTTGTTCATTAAATTTAACTCTTTAAATTTAACTATCTCAACGGGGATTAAAAATCCATTACTCTGTGTGACCCTCAATGGTTCAGGGATACAGCTAGCCGTGGGCTCACAACTCCTTGTGACACGGAACAACAATTTCCGACTTGCCCATCGAATCATGGTAAGAGCGCCTAGCAACATCGCCCCATGATTCCCTAGGTATCACTGATAGTGCCTGCAAGAACCAATAGATTTTGATTAGCATACAGTACGGTCCCTTCATCCATATATCCCGATCGAATCAACAACCATTGGTATATCGAGAGTCGTTCGAGATTCGATAACTATGCAATACATCTTGAAGATCAAATAGTGACATCGCATGTGTTACTAAGAAACCATTTCTTAAAACACATCATGTACTCTGGCCAGAGATTCGTCACACTAATATCTCCTCAGATCGCATAGGATATCCACACTCGCAAGTATGTGGTGAATCCTTGACAACAAAGAATCGACTCCTATATGTGTTGTAACTGTACCCAATCCCGACACCTGATGACCCCAATAGAGTCGGTAAACAAGTCAAAGCACAGTACTAGCATATAGAGTCTCAATGATGTTTCAAGTAGTAAGGACTAATGGTGTACAACCAAAACCGCGGACTTTATCCACTCGATAAGTGATAACCACTTGGAAAGTCCGGATAGGGTAGTTCGATCATTCATCGTATGAATATCCATTTGCATGCTTCGAACATCTCAATGTTCCTTACCAATGAAACGTGGTACTCTGCATCGCAAATGCTAGTCTCAAACTCGAGCGATCCTTATCCTTATTATCGGACGGCTCAATCGACTAGGAACAGTTTAGAATATACAGTGACTATAAGATGTGTTTCATGATAAACATCTCCATGTTCTACCACATCTTACATACACTATAGTATATTCAATGTCTTTATCAAAACAACAATAGTATATCACAATATAACAATATGAAGAAAGATAAAGTCATTGCCATTAATAAAAGTGTAAATTATATTAAACAAAAGATTATTTATACAAAGAGTCATCAAAGCCCTTAGCCACAAGTTGGCTCACCGGGCACCCACTCTTTCAATCTCCCACTTGCCCTAAAGCCAACTAGTCATACTACGTAGACCCATTGCTTCGCGATGTTTGTCAAATAATGGTCCTGGCAAGGGCTTAGTAAGTGGATCAACGATATTGTCTGCAGAGGCCACTCTTTCGACAGTGATGTCTCCTCTTTCCACAATCTCCCGGATGATGTGGTATTTCCTCAGTACGTGTTTGGATCTTTGATGAGACCTTGGTTCCTTTGCCTGAGCAACGGCACCCGTGTTGTCACAGTACACCGAGACTGGACCAGCAACTTCAGGAATGACGCCCAACTCTTGGACGAAATTCCTCATCCAAACGGCCTCTTTAGCAGCAGCTGATGCTGCAATGTATTCTGCTTCAGTGGTGAAATCCGCTGTGGTGTCCTGCTTGGAACTCTTCCAAGAGACAGCACCGCCATTGAGCATGAACACAAATCCAGAGGTTGACTTCGAGTCATCCACGTCACTTTGGAAGCTAGAGTCGGTATAGCCTTCCAATTTTAGTTCTCTTCCTCCATATACCATGAACATATTCTTAGTCATTCGTAAGTACTTAAGAATGTCCTTCATGGCTTTCCAATGCATTCGACCGGGATTAGCTTGATATCTGCTCGTGACACTCAGAGCAAATGCTACATCCGGTCTGGTAGATATCATCCCATACATGATACTACCAATGGCTGACGCATATGGTACATGTGTCATTTTCTCTATCTCTTCATCTGTCTTGGGACACATAGACTTGGATAGAGAAACTCCAAGACACATGGGTAGATGTCCTCTCTTGGACCCATCCATTGAAAACCGTTTCAATATGGTGTCGATGTAGGTTGATTGAGTGAGTCCTATCATTCTCTTAGATCTATCTCTATAGATCTGTATCCCTAGAATATAGGATGCCTCACCCAAATCCTTCATCGAGAATCTACCTGATAACCATATCTTTGTTGACTGCAACATCCCTACGTCATTCCCAATGAGTAGGATGTCATCAACATAAAGTACTAAGAATGTCACAGCATCCTTAACTACTTTCTTGTACACGCATGGTTCCTCCGGGTTCTTTATGAAACCAAAATCCTTTATTGTTTCATCAAATTTCTGGTTCCAACTTCTTGATGCTTGTTTTAGACCATAAATTGATCTCTAAAGCTTGCATACCTTATGCTCGCTTCCCATGGATGTGTAACCCTCAGGCTGCTTCATATAGATTTCTTCCTTAATGTCTCCATTAAGAAAAGCAGTCTTCACATCCATTTGCCATATCTCATAGTCATACCAAGCAGCTATGGCAATAAGGATTCTTATAGACTTGAACATTGCAACTGGTGAAAAGGTTTCATCATAGTCAACTCCTTGTCTTTGAGTATAACCTTTCGCCACCAATCGCGCCTTGTAGGTCAATACCTTACCATCAGGCCCAATCTTTCTCTTGTAGATCCATTTACATCCTATTGGAACAATTCCATCGGGAGGATCTACTAAAGACCAAACTTGGTTTGTATGCATCGAATCTATTTCCGACTGTATAGCTTCAAGCCATAAATTTGAATCTGCATCAGAAATTGCTTCCTTGAAGTTTCTTGGATCACATCCAACATCGGGTTCATCTTGATCCCCTTCAAGAAGAAGACCATATCGAATAGGAGGTCTATAAGTCCTCTCGGATCTTCTAGGTACAGGCGTGTCTATCAATGGTTCCTGAGGTGTAGGATCGTTATTTTGTATTTCGGGTTCTTCTCGAATTTCTTCGAGTTCCATCATCTCGCCTTTCTTATCCAATAAGAACTCCTTCTCCAAGAAGGTGGCATTCCTTGAAACAAACACCTTTGTTTCAGCAGGATAATAGAAATAATATCCGATTGAATTCTTCGGATACCCTACAAAATAACATAAGCTGGATCGACTATCCAACTTATCTCCCACTGTCCGCTTCACGTAAGCAGGACATCCCCAAATCCTCAAGTACGAATACTTAGGAGCTTTGCCATTCCATAACTCGTATGGTGTTTTGTCCACTGCTTTAGTGTGAACGTTGTTCAACAACAATACCGCCGTTTCAAGCGCATAGCCCCAGAATGAAGGTGGAAGCTCAGTGAAGCTCATCATGGACCGAACCATGTCCAACAAAGTTCGATTACGACGCTCCGATACACCATTAAGCTGTGGTGTCATAGGAGGAGTCCACTGAGAGAGAATCCCATTCTTTTTTAGATAGTCCAAAAACTCGGTACTCAAGTATTCTCTACCTCGATCCGATCGAAGTGCTTTAATACTTTTACCTAGCTTGTTTTCTAATTCAGCCTTGAATTCTTTTAACTTTTCAAATGCTTCAGACTCATATTTCATTAAGTATAAATACTCATACCTAGAATAATCATCAGTAAAGGTAATGAAGTATGTGTGGCCATATTGAGTACCAACTCTAAATGGACCACAAACATCTGTATGGAATCCAACAGATTTTGACTACGCTCAGGTTTCCCCTTAAAAGGAGATTTAGTCATTTTTCCTTTCAGGCAGGATTCACAAGTAGGTAGAGAGTTAATATCAGACATATCAAACATGCCCTCTCCCACTAGCTTGTTCATCCTCCTTGAGAAAATATGACCTAGCCTAGCGTGCCAAAGGTTTGCCGGGTTTTGGCTATCGATTTTCCTTTTGTTTGTTGTTGCCGGTTTATCAACATAATTTATTGGAACGTCTTTTAGTTTTAAGTTGTATAGATCGTTTTCAAGTTGTCCATTTCCAATCAAACATTCATTCTTGTAAATATTGCAAATCCCATTCACAAAATTGCAAGAATAGCCATCTCTATCAAGCATAGAAACAGAAATAATGTTTTTAATCAAATCCGGAACAAATAAAACCTCTCTCAAAAGTAACTTAAAACCGTTCTGCAAAATTAAATAAATATCTCCCACAGCTTTAGCTTCAACTCTGGAACCATTTCCGAGCCTCAGCTGGGTCTCACCCATTCTAAGCCTGCGACTTCTTGTCATCACCTGCAAATCATTGCAAATGTGAGATCCACATCCGGTATCCAATACCCAAGAAGTAGTATTAAGTGAAACATTTATTTCAATATAGAACATACCCTTCGCAGTTCGCAACTGCTCTAGATATTCCTTGCAGTTACGCTTCCAATGACCGGGCTTCTTGCAGTAATGGCAAACATCCTTGGATTTTTCCATGTTTGAAGCCTTTGTCTTGTACTTCTTCTCGGGTTCGATTTTTCCATTTCTGCATCTTTTAGAGTCAAGATAAATTTTATGAATCCGAATTCAGTGATTTCCAAAAATGCCCATCCCTATGTCATTTTAGGAAATCTTACTCCTCTACTCTTAAATAAGAAGTCCCACTTCTTTGTTCATTAAATTTAACACTTTAAATTTAACTATCTCAACGGTGATTAAAAATCCATTACTCTGTGTGACCCTCAATGGTTCAGGGATACAGCTAGCCGTGGGCTCACAACTCCTTGTGACTCGAAACAACCATTTCCGACTTGCCCATCGAATCATGGTAAGAGCGCCTAGCAACATCGCCCCATGATTCCCTAGGTATCACTGATAGTGCCTGCAAGAACCAATAGATTTTGGTTAGCGTACAGTACGGTCCCTTCATCCATATATCCCGATCGAATCAATAACCATTGGTAAATCGAGAGTCGTTCGAGATTCGATAACTATGCAATACATCTTGAAGATCAAATAGTGACATCGCATGTGCTACTAAGAAACCATTTCTTAAAACACATCATGTACTCTGGCCAGAGATTCGTCACACTAATATCTCCTCAGATTGCATAGGATATCCACACTAGCAAGTATGTGGTGAATCCTTGACAACAAAGCATCGACTCCTATATGTGTCGTAACTGTACCCAATCCCGACACCTGATGACCCCAATAGAGTCGGTAAACTAGTCAAAGTACAGTTCTAGCATATAGAGTCTCAATGATGTTTCAAGTAGTAAGGACTAATGGTGTACAACAAAAACCGCGGACTTTATCCACTCGATAAATTATAACCACTTGGAAAGTCCGGATAGGGTAGTTCGATCATTCATCGTATGAATATCCATTTGCATGCTTTGAACATCTCTATGTTCCATACCAATGAAACGTGGTACTCGGCATCGCAAATGCTAGTCTCAATCTCGAGCGATCCTTATCCTTATTCACGGACGGCTCAATCGACTAGGAACCTGTTTAGAATATACAGTGACTATAAGATGTGTTTCATGATAGTCATCCCCATGTACTACCACATCTTACATACACTATAGTATATTCAAGGTTTTTATCAAAACAACAATAGTATATCACAATATAACAATATGAAGAAAGATAAAGTCATTGCCATTACTAAAAGTGTAAATTATATTAAACAAAAGATTGTTTATACAAAGAGTCATCAAAGCCCTTAGCCACAAGTTGGCTCACCGGGCACCCACTCTTTCAAAAGTCTCAAATAAGACAAAATTTGGAACTTAACCGTCTCCGCAGAGGAGGGTAAGTGACGGTGCTTAGCATCATTGCGTGCAGTCCAAAGGAACCAAAACACGACAAAAGGAATGAATTCCCTCACATTACCCCCAGAGACCACTCGCGACCCATTTTCCAAGCACTGAGAAACAGACTGAAGTTCTCAGTGAGAGGGATGCGAACTCTAAAGATAGCCCCAAAGAAATGCCACACAGAGCGGGCGATGGGACCGTCGATGAAAATGTGCATGAATGTCTCCGACATCGCACAGCACTGGCACTTGGACACAAGGGAGAAACCCCGCTGCTGGAGCACCTCATCCACAGGAAACCACTGATGCCAAAACCTCCACAGAAAGAAGGACATGGTGGGCCTCATCCAGCGCCCCCAACAGGGAGTTAAGATATTCGAGACCAAACCTCTCGGTCTGACCTGCTCCCAAGCAGATCTCACAGAAAAGGCACCATCGGTGCTGTGGGTCCAGATAATCGCATCCAGCTCATCCACCAAAACAGGAATCTGGACGATCTCCTCCGCCATCGAGGGAGCGGCGACAGCGCAGAGGAGATCAAAATCCCAGTCTCCCTCCAAAATGAAGCTGGAAACACGCACACACTGATCCCCTCTGACATCACACCTGCTCGACAGAGGGGCATCACCCAACCAAGTATCATCCCAAAAAGAGACATCCCCAGGACCAATCCTCCACCGGATACAAGGCTCCGCACGAGGTCTAATCTGGAGAAAGTGCCTCCAAGTGGGGGAAATGGCTTCACGAGAAGGAGCACAAATAGGGCTGACAGTCCGGCAATACTTCCTCGAAAGGAATCTTGCCCAGAGAGAGGAACCCTGCCGGAATCTGAACCACAGCTTCATGGAAAAGCTGTCAACAATGTCCTTGAGCATGCAAAAACCCAGGCTTCCTCCATTCACAGGGAGGCAGGCGTGAGACCAGTGGGCCCAGTGCCACTTCTTCTCTAAGGGTCTGGAGCCCCAAAGAAAAGCATTGAAAATACGCTCCAATTTCTCCAAAACAGCCAAAGGAGGTTCGATCACCTGGCAGAGATAGATCGGGATCGAAAGGAGCACACTGCGGATCAGTGTCATCCTACTCCCAGGAGAAAGGGAACGGGACTCCCAGCCCTCCTGTTTTTTTCGGACCGACTACAGAAGAGGATCAAAGAGAGAGCACTTGCGGTTCCCACGGAAAAGCGGAGCTCCAAGGTATTTCAAGGGCAGCTGCCCCTCCGCAAATCCAGTGATTCGCAGCAAACGGGAGCGGCGATGAGCGGTCCAGCCCGGAGGAAAGATCATAGCACTCTTGGCCACATTAACGAGCTAGCCCGAGCAATACTCATAGTGAGCAAAAAAATCTTTGAGACGCTGAAGTGTTGGAGAACGCGGCGATCAGATCAATCAGAATTGATACCCAGTGCAGTGGAAGTTTTAAAATTTTATATGGAACGATTCCATATCATGGGTATCAAAACTTTACGATTAAATTGTGCGTGTAAAAATTAAATAACAATTAAATTTTTACCTTCAATCTCGAATCGAGATTATGGACACCAACAGATTACTCTGCTCTTGTTGTATATCCCTGGAAATGATGGACGAACTGTTCTTCAATCAGGTCCACGAACGGATAATTAATCCCTCTGATAGATTGCACTAGAAAATCTATCAGAAGTTTCTACGAAGAGAGTTAACGAATTTGATCCGTTAAACCAGACTGTAATTCAAAATTCACAGACTGGATTTTCCGAGCAAAGGGGAGGGGGCGGCCACTGTCAGAGAAAAATACTAGGTTTTTCGAAAATTTGTGACCTGTTGTGTGTAATTTTTGTACTGCAATAACTTATTTATAATGTAGGCCGCTAATAGCTTAGGGCCCATTAGTCATAAGTTCAAGCCCGACAAGCAAAGCCCGCATGTTCAGAAATTAATATAAAATTCATCATGACTCCGATTGATAAACCAATTTCACCAATGTGCACAGAAACCATTTCTGCACCTTTTAAAGTCAAGATAAATTTTTCTGAATCCGAATTCAGTGATTTCCAAAAATGCCCATCCCTATGTCATTTTAGGAAATCTTACTCCTCTACTCTTAATTAAGAAGTCCAATTTCTTTGTTCATTAAATTTAACTCTTTAAATTTAACTATCTCAACGGGGATTAAAAATTCATTACTCTGTGTGACCCTCAATGGTTCAGGGATACAGCTAGCCATGGCCTCACAACTCCTTGTGACTCGGGACAACAATTTCCGACTTGCCCATCGAATCATGGTAAGAGCGCCTAGCAACATCGCCCCATGATTCCCTAGGTATCACTGATAGTGCCTGCAAGAACCAATAGATTTTGGTTAGCGTACAGTACGATCCCTTCATCCATATATCCCGATCGAATCAACAACCATTGGTAAATCGAGAGTCGTTCGAGATTCGATAACTATGCAATACATCTTGAAGATCAAATAGTGATATCGCATGTGCTACTAAGAAACCATTTCTTAAAACACATCATGTACTCTGGCCAGAGATTCGTCACACTAATATCTCCTCAGATCGCATAGGATATCCACACTCGCAAGTATGTGGTGAATCCTTGACAACAAAGCATCGACTCCTATATGTGTTGTAACTGTACCCAATCCCGACACCTGATGACCCCAATAGAGTCGGTAAACGAGTCAAAGCACAGTACTAGCATATAGAGTCTCAATGATGTTTCAAGTAGTAAGGACTAATGGTGTACAACCAAAACCGCGGACTTTATCCACTCGATAAGTGATAACCACTTGGAAAGTTCGGATAGGGTAGTTCGATCAATCATCATATGAATATCCATTTGCATGCTTCGAACATCTCTATGTTCCTTACCAATGAAACGTGGTACTCTGCATCGCAAATGCTAGTCTCAAACTCGAGCGATCCTTATCCTTATTATCGGACGGCTCAATCGACTAGGAACAGTTTAGAATATTCAGTGACTATAAGATGTGTTTCATGATAGACATCTCCATGTTCTACCACATCTTACATACACTATAGTATATTCAAGATCTTTATCAAAACAACAATAGTATATCACAATATAACAATATGAAGAAAGATAAAGTCATTTCCATTAATAAAAGTGTAAGTTATATTAAACAAAAGATTGTTTATACAAAGAGTCATCAAAGCCCTTAGCCACAAGTTGGCTCACCGGGCACCCACTCTTTTAATCTCCCACTTGCCCTAAAGCCAACTAGTCATACTACGTAGACCCATTGCTTCGCGATGTTTGTCAAATAATGGTCCTGGCAAGGGCTTAGTAAGTGGATCAGCGATATTTTCTGCAGAGGCCACTCTTTCGACAGTGATGTCTCCTCTTTCCACAATCTCCCGGATGATGTGGTATTTCCTCGGTACGTGTTTGGATCTTTGATGATACCTTGGTTTCTTTGCCTGAGCAACGGCACCCGTGTTGTCACAGTACACCGGGACTGGACCAACAACTTCAGGAATGACGCCCAACTCTTGGACGAAATTCCTCATCCAAATGGCCTCTTTAGCAGCAGCTGATGCTGCAATGTATTCTGCCTCAGTGGTGGAATCCGCTGTGGTGTCCTGCTTGGAACTCTTCCAAGACACAGCACCGCCATTGAGCATGAACACAAATCCAGAGGTTGACTTCGAGTCATCCACGTCACTTTGGAAGCTAGAGTCGGTATAGCCTTCCAATTTTAGTTCTCTTCCTCCATATACCAATAACATATTCTTAGTCCTTCGTAAGTACTTAAGAATGTCCTTCACGGCTTTCCAATGCATTTGACCGGGATTAGCTTGATATTTGCTCATGACACTCAGAGCAAATGCTACATCCGGTCTGGTAGATATCATCCCATACATGATACTACCTATGGCTGACGCATATGGTACATGTGTCATTTTCTCTATCTCTTCATCAGTCTTGGGATACATAGACTTGGATAAAGAAACTCCATGACACATAGGTAGATGTCCTCTCTTGGACCCATCCATTGAAAACCGTTTCAATATGGTGTCGATGTAGGTTGATTGAGTGAGTCCTATCATTCTCTTAGATCTATCTCTATAGATCTGTATCCCTAGAATATAGGATGCCTCACCCAAATCCTTCATCGAGAATCTACCTGATAACCATATCTTTGTTGACTGCAGCATCCCTACGTCATTCCCAATGAGTAGGATGTCATCAACATAAAGTACTAAGAATGTCACAGCATCCTTAACTACTTTCTTGTACACGCATGGTTCCTCCGGGTTCTTGATGAAACCAAAATCCTTTATTGTTTCATCAAATTTCTTGTTCCAACTTCTTGATGCTTGTTTTAGACCATAAATTGATCTCTGAAGCTTGCATACCTTATGCTCGCTTCCCATGGATGTGTACCCCTCAGGCTGCTTCATATAGATTTCTTCCTTAATGTCTCTATTAAGAAAAGCAGTCTTCACATCCATTTGCCATATATCAAAGTCATACCAAGCAGCTATGGCAATAAGGATTCTTATGGACTTGAACATTGCAACTGGTGAAAAGGTTTCATCATAGTCAACTCCTTGTCTTTGAGTATAACCTTTCGCCACCAATCGCGCCTTGTAGGTCAATACCTTACCATCAGGCCCAAGATTTCTCTTGTAGATCCATTTACACCCTATTGGAACAATTCCATTGGGAGGATCTACTAAAGACCAAACTTGGTTTGTATGCATCAAATCTATTTCCGACTGCATAGCTTCAAGCCATAAATTTGAATCCGCATCAGAAATTGCTTCCTTGATGTTTTTTGGATCACATCCAACATCGGGTTCATCTTGATCCCCTTCAAGAAGAAGACCATATCGAATAGGAGGTCTAGAAGTCCTCTCGGATCTTCTAGGTATAGGCGTGTCCAGCAATGGTTCCTGAGGTGTAGGATCATTATTTTGTATTTCGGGTTCTTCTCGAATTTCATCGAGTTCCATCATCTCGCCTTTCTTATCCGATAAGAACTCCTTCTCCAAGAAGGTGGCATTCCTCGAAACAAACACCTTTGTTTCAGCAGGATGATAGAAATAATATCCGATTGAATTCTTCGGATACCCTACAAAATAATATAAGGTGGATTGACTATCCAACTTATCTCCCACTGTCTGCTTCACGTAAGCAGGACATCCCCAAATCCTCAAGTACGAATACTTAGGAGCTTTGCCATTCCATAACTCGTATGGTGTTTTGTCCACTGCTTTGGTGTGGACGTTGTTCAACAACAACACCGCCGTTTCAAGCGCATAGCCCCA
This sequence comes from Henckelia pumila, assembly GCF_033568475.1. NCBI lineage: Eukaryota > Viridiplantae > Streptophyta > Magnoliopsida > Lamiales > Gesneriaceae > Henckelia > Henckelia pumila. Next base: position 171,591,589 of record NC_133123.1, read on the forward strand.
AAACGAAGGTGGAAGCTCAGTGAAGCTCATCATGGATCGAACCATGTCCAACAAAGTTCGATTACGACGCTTCGATACACCATTCAGCTGTGGTGTCATAGAAGGAGTCCACTGAGAGAGAATCCCATTCTCTTTTAGATAGTCCAAAAACTCGGTAATTAAGTATTCTCCACCTCGATCCGATCGAAGTGCTTTAATACTTTTACCTGGCTTGTTTTCTACTTCAGCCTTGAATTCTTTGAACTTTTCAAATGCTTTAGACTTATATTTCATTAAATATAAATACCCATACCTAGAATAATCATCAGTAAAGGTAATGAATTAGGTGTGGCCATATTGAGTACCAACTCTAAATGGACCACAAACATCTGTATGGATCAAATCCAACAGATTTTGACTACGCTCAGGTTTCCCCTTAAAAGGAGATTTAGTCATTTTTCCTTTCAGGCAGGATTCACAAGTAGTTAATATCAGACATATCAAACATGCCCTCTCCCACTAGCTTGTTCATCCTCCTTGAGGAAATATGACCTAGCCTAGCGTGCCAAAGGTTTGCCGGGTTTTGACTATCGATTTTCCTTTTGTTTGTTGTTGTCGGTTTATCAACATAATTTATTGGAACGTCTTTTAGTTTTAAGTTGTATAGATCGTTTTCAAGTTGTCCATTTCCAATCAAACATTCATTCTTGTAAATATTGAAAATCTCATTCACAAAATTGCAAGAATAACCATCTCTATCAAGCATAGAAACAGAAATAATGTTTTTAATCAAATCTGGAACAAATAAAACATCTCTCAAAAGTAACTTAAAACCGTTCTGCAAAATTAAATAAATATCTCCCACAGCTTTAGCTTCAACTCTGGAACCATTTTCGAGCCTCAGCTGGGTCTCACCCATTCTAAGCTTGCGACTTCTTGTCATCACCTGCAAATCATTGCAAATGTGAGATCCACATCCGGTATCCAATACCCAATAAGTAGTATTAAGTGAAATATTTATTTCAATATAGAACATACCCTTCGCAGTTCGCAACTGCTCTAGATATTCCTTGCAGTTACGCTTCCAATGACCGGACTTCTTGCAGTAATGGCAAACATCCTTGGATTTTTCCATGTTTGAAGCCTTTGTCTTGTACTTCTTCTCGGGTTCGATTTTCTTGGGTGGGGCAGAACGTTTCTTACCCTTTGTACTTGGCCCCTTCTTAGCAGAAGAAGAGGAGCCCACCAAGAAAGCCGGTTTATCCTTCTTTAAAGTGGATTCATATGTCACAAGCATATTGACCATCTCTTCAAGGGAGGCCTCTATCTTGTTCATATTGAAATTCACCACAAATCCGTCAAACGAAGAAGGAAGAGATAGAAGTAGTAAGTCCACGTTGAGTTCATGCTCCAACACCAAATCAAGGGTTACCAACTTCTGTATGAGCCAAATCACTCGTACCCCATGATCACGGACCGAAGTCCCTTCACGCATGCGACACGTCATTAGCTCCTTTACAGTAGCGAACCTTTCAGCCCTCGATTGAGCCCCAAAAAGTTCCTTGAGTTGTACGTGAATGTCAGCAGCATTCACGGTGTCCTCAAATCGCCTCTGGAGTTCATCAGACATCGAGGCTTGCATATAGCATTTGGCCTTGATATCATGGTCCCACCATGTATCAAGTTTGGCTAACTCTTCCGGACTTATGTCAGCTGGTGCTTCCTTCGGAGGAGATTTTTCTAACACGTAGAGCATCTTCTCCGAAGTCAAGACAATCTTCAACTTACGGAACCATTCCGTATAGTTTGCGCCAGTCAATTTATTTTGTTCGAGGATCGAGAAAAGTGGATTACGCGAATTCATCTTTATGAAATACTGAAAAGAAACAGACAAATATCAGTGATTGTTTAATTAATTTACTAAGACATAAAATAGGCGAAATTTATTTTATGAATCTCACTCCCACTATTTTAACGATTTCACTACCCTCTAGTGAAAACGGGAAACTGTTTTCCTTAGTGAGAACATGGAGTCCAATTGACAAACTATGGTCCCGAATAATATCAGCCAACCATAATTTTCAAAAGGTAGAGCCCAATTGCTTCCAAAGCATCCTCCACGTTTTTACCTCATATCCAATTAGGGCCCAATAATATGACGCCGTTTATTGTGACATGTCAAGATGACCCATCAATATTAAGTTGTGATGGACGGTCGCCATGTGGATCCCCCAATAATATGAGCCGATCCCATGGGAGTTCCACCCAACTTACAACATGTGTCGATCCAATGTACAGCTTTCCGACGAACGGGCCCCCCCAATAATATGAGCCGGACCGTATCCGCGGGTAGCATCTCATACATTGATCGTTGATGGAAGGTAGGAACATTTAAACAATTTTAAATTTCCTTTATTTATCTTGATATCAATTTTAAATCATATTTAAAATGAGGGATTTTAATTTTTGAAAATTTGTCTCATCATTTTAAAATTTTGTATGCTTGCCGGATTCACACAATTTTGTCTAAAACATGCATACAACAATAATATCACATATTATATAGGATGATCGATTCCATTTCTAATCGACCCGTGGTTGCCAATCACGAGTCTTAGTCTAATCCTAGGTAATATGCAGTATGCAATGCAATCCTATTAATTGTGCTTCCAATTTACATTTCTTCTGTCTTTATTGTCTGCTGGGCCCACCTCCGTCTTCAAATCTTCATCTCCCACTAAATCTAATGTATTTACAATAAATAACATTGACAAGTAGGGGATACATTTTTGAGGGGTAGGAACGGGCCATAAACCAAGTCCACTTTTATTACATATGACAATTCATATTGGGCCATAAACCAGGCCCATTAATAAATCCAACAACAATAAAAACAAATGTAAATTCCTAACATACACCTACAAAATTGGTCATGGCAATCGATCATCCTTATCCAATAACATTTAATTCAAAATTAATTTATTGGATAACATGCAATGGCAATTTAAATTTAAAAGGATAAAATCATATTTCATATATAAAATCTTATTTTACATACAAAATCATATTTTATCTTTTTATCAAATAAAATCATATTTTATCTATAAAATCCAATTTTATACATAAAATCATATTTTACTCAATATATCCATAAGATCATATCTTATCATCAATTGTACCAAAAATAATTAATTTCAAAATTCAATTTAACGGATAAAATATTTAAATTTTCAAAAAATTCAAATTTATCCAAAAATAAATTTTAAAATTTTCGGACTCGAACAATTCGATCCGACGCCTCGTGGACCAATCAAAAACAATTTTCGATCGGACCAAAAATAGAATTTTAACATATTAAAATTTTAATTTAAAAATTAAAAATAATTTTTCGCAGGCCGCCCGGGACACTCCCGGGCTGCCCGCGCCCCAAAGGACTCGGGCCGGGCAGCGACGATCGCTGCCCCCCCCCCCCGGGCAGCGATCCAATTGCTGCCCGGGTTTTGCCCGGAAAAAAAATTTTTATTTTTAAATTATTTAATTTGTTTCAAAAACCGAGGCTTAAAAATTTTTTGTACAATCAATTAATTTAATCGCTTGATCTGAGCAACCTGGCTTTGATACCACTGTTGGAGAACGCGGCGATCACATCAATCAGAATTGATACCCAGTGCAGCGGAAGTTTTAAAATTTTATATGGAACGATTCCATATCATGGGTATCAAAACTTTACGATTAAATTGTGCGTGTAAAAATTAAATAACAATTAAATTTTTACCTCCAATCTCGAATCGAGATTATGGACACCAACAGATTACTCTGCTCTTGTTGTATATCCCTGGAACTGATGGACGAACTGTTCTTCAATCAGGTCCACGAACGGATAATTAATCCCTCTGATAGATTGCACTAGAAAATCTATCAGAAGTTTCTACGAAGAGAGTTAACGAATTTGATCCGTTAAACCAGACTGTAATTCAAAATTCACAGACTGGATTTTCCGAGCAGAGGGGAGGGGGCGGCCACTGTCAGAGAAAAATACTAGGTTTTTCGAAAATTTGTGACCTGTTGTGTGTAATTTCTGTACTGCAATAACTTATTTATAATGTAGGCCGCTAACAGCTTAGGGCCCATTAGTCATAAGTTCAAGCCCGACAAGCAAAGCCCGCATGTTCAGAAATTAATATAAAATTCATCATGACTCCGATTGATAAACCGATTTCACCAATGTGCACAGAAACCATTTCTACACCTTTTAAAGTCAAAATTTTTTTTCTGAATCCGAATTCAGTGATTTCCAAAAATGCCCATCCCTATGTCATTTTAGGAAATCTTACTCCTCTACTCTTAATTAAGAAGTCCAACTTCTTTGTTCATTAAATTTAACTCTTTAAATTTAACTATCTCAACGGGGATTAAAAATCCATTACTCTATGTGACCCTCAATGGTTCAGGGATATAGCTAGCCGTGGGCTCACAACTCCTTGTGACTCGGGACAACAATTTCCGACTTGCCCATCGAATCATGGTAAGAGCGCCTAGCAACATCGCCCCATGATTCCCTAGGTATCACTGATAGTGCCTGCAAGAACCAATAGATTTTGGTTAGCGTACAGTACGGTCCCTTCATCCATATATCCCGATCGAATCAACAACCATTGGTAAATCGAGAGTCGTTCGAGATTCGATAACTATGCAATACATCTTGAAGATCAAATAGTGACATCGCATGTGCTACTAAGAAACCATTTCTTAAAACACATCATGTACTCTGGCCAGAGATTCGTCACACTAATATCTCCTCAGATCGCATAGGATATCCACACTCGCAAGTATGTGGTGAATCCTTGACAACAAAGCATCGAATCCTATATGTGTTGTAACTGTACCCAATCCCGACACCTGATGACCCCAATAGAGTCGGTAAACGAGTCAAAGCACAGTACTAGCATATAGAGTCTCAATGATGTTTCAAGTAGTAAGGACTAATGGTGTACAACCAAAACCGCGGACTTTATCCACTCGATAAGTGATAACCACTTGGAAAGTCCGGATAGGGTAGTTCTATCATTCATCATATGAATATCAATTTGCATGCTTCGAACATCTCTATGTTCCTTACCAATGAAACGTGGTACTCTGCATCGCAAATGCTAGTCTCAAACTCGAGCGATCCTTATCCTTATTATCGGACGGCTCAATCGACTAGGAACAGTTTAGAATATACAGTGACTATAAGATGTGTTTCATGATAGACATCTCCATGTTCTACCACATCTTACATACACTATAGTATATTCAAGGTCTTTATCAAAACAACAATAGTATATCACAATATAAAAATATGAAGAAAGATAAAGTCATTGCCATTAATAAAAGTGTAAGTTATATTAAACAAAAGATTGTTTATACAAAGAGTCATCAAAGCCCTTAGCCACAAGTTGGCTCACCGGGCACCGACTCTTTCATGAAGACCACGGGATCCCCCATTGGCAAAAATAATGACATCGTCAGCATAGGCCAAATGGGAAATCGGCAAATCACACCCAGACCGATATCTCATATCGGCATGCTGGAGGAAAAACCGGTCCAAACCATGGGACAGATACTCCGCTCCAAGAACAAAGAGGAGGGGAGATAACGGGTCACCCTGTCTTAGGCCCCTCGAGGAAGCAAAGAAACCAGCAGGGGTGCCGTTGACAATAACCGAAAACTTGCAAAAAGAAATGCAAGCCCTCACCATCCTCACAACCTGCTCCGAAAAACCAAACCTTTGGAGGACATCCAGAAGAAAAGACCATTGAACTCTATCATTGGCCTTAGCCATGTCCAATTTCAGAATGACATTGCCACCATGGGCAGGGAGATTAAGACTTTGAGTGAGCTCTTGTGCGAGAAGGATATTGTCAGCAATCATCCGCCCCGGCACAAAGACACTCTGACTCTGAGAAACGATTCTCCCCACCACCGACCTCAGACGAGAGTATAAAAGCTTCGAAATGATCTTGTTGGAAACATTACACAAGCTGACGGGACGGAAGTCCGTCCAAGCTTGTGCACCCTCGACCTTGGGGATCAAAGTGATCGTGGTGGCAGTGAATCCCTGGGTCATAAGAGAGCCCCGAAAGAAATCAAGGACGGCTTCCATGACATCATGCTGCACAAAATCCCAGCAGCTCTGAAAGAAAACCGAAGAATACCCATCGGGGCCCGCCACACTATCTCGAGGTATGGAAAAAATGACAGCACGAACCTCCTCCAAGGAAGGTGCGGCGGCAAAGCTAAGGTTCTCCTCCTCCGAAATCTCCGAGAAGAAGCAAGAAAAATCCGAAATATCCAGGGCAAAGGGATCTCCAGTGAGGAGGCGCTCGAAATAGGCAGCCCCAGACTGCTTGATGAGACCAGGAGAGGTGAGGCAAATTCCATCCTCCCAGATACGAAAGATCTTATTGACCACATTCTTCTTCTTCACCAAGTTGTGTAAAAGCTTCGTATTCCTCTCCCCGTCCTCAAGCCAATTACAAGCAGCTTTCTGCTTCCAAAAATCCGCTTCCATAGCGGTGACTCTAGACAGCTCCTCATTGCACCCGGACAAGCGGGTCCAGCAATGCTCAGAGAGGTCCGCTTCACAGGCGGCCTCAGCCAGCTTAACCGACCTCTCCGCCTCAGGGATCTTATCAAAAATGTTCCCAAACACATCCCGGTTCCACCACTTGAGGTGGCCCTTCAACCGCTTCAGCTTGGAAAAGAGCCTGGGCATGCCTTGCAAAGAGCAGGGCATGTTCCAGTTAAGCCTGACAGTTTGAAGGAACCCCGGGTGATGAGTCCACATGCTCTGGAACCAAAACGATCTCGGCCCCCGAGCAAAGACAGGAGCAGACACCAAAAGAGGACAATGGTCCGAAACCGTGCGACTGAGGTGTTCAACTCTCACTGAGTTGAAATGATCACCCCAATCCACAGAGACAAAGACTCTATCAAGATGCTTCCAAATGGACTTATTCGTCCAGGTGAACGAAGAGCCCTCAAAACCAGCGTCGACCAGCGTAGACTCCAAGACAAAATTATTAAATTCGTCCATGGGGAGCTGCCTCCCACCAGAAGAGCCAAGACACTCGGAGGCATCCCTCACGACATTAAAATCCCCCCCGACAAGCCAAGGACCACCATCAGGCTTGACCTGCAGCAAAGAAGCCCACAAGTCGCGCCATAAAATGTAGTCACACTTGGCATAAATGAAAGAGCAAAAAACATGGGTCGGAAAAAAGGGAGCCGACACGCGAAGATGGAGGAACTGAGCGTGATCAAAGACACACTCCGCCTTCACATCGTCCGCCAAAAAAACCCAAATATGACCAGAAACATTCGAAAGAACTCTCTGGAAACCAAGACGACGGGTCATGAAGCGCTGATCAAGAGCAATCATCGGCTCTAGGATAGCCAAGAGCTTGACCCGCTTCTCTTTCACCAAGGCATGAAGCCACTCCTGGGACTCAGAGCTCCTGATTCCCCTGATGTTCCATATCAGGCACTTCATTTGGAACGGGCGGAGTAAGGCCCCGTCTTCTTTCTAGACTCCTGGCGAGTCTGCTGTCGCTTCGTGTCAGAACGAAGAGTTCTCTAGGAGGGTAAGACAGAGAAATCAAAATCCTCATCATATCTCCCAAAGTCTCTCCCATCACACGATTCAGTCCTACAGATGGAACTAGAATCATCCTCGCTAACAAACTCTGTAATTGGGTCGAGGTCCTGACCAAAAGGACCCTGTTGAGAGACGAGGCCCTCAAAGGGAGGGGCGGAGGACTCCCCAGGAGTCCCAGGAAGCGAGGGGACGGAATGGCTACTGTGATTCAGAGAGAAATGAACAGTAGCCTCAAAGGCAGGCAAAGGGGCGTCCTGTTGAAAACCATGCTCCATCTCACCAACCACAGAAGAGGCACCAACCTCCTCCTCAACCTAGCGAGCCCAAGAAAGGGCCAAGCAGGGGTCAGGTCCCTCTTGGGGAGCGACAACAGGCTGCGGGTCAGGAGCACCAACATCTCCTCCCATCGCAGTATCACTGCACCCAGAAGCAATGTCCTTAACAACCTCTCCATCCACATGGAGATCTGGACTCTGCTCAGTAGACTAGAAAGGAGCCTCAGTCCTCTTCAGTCGAATGCGAACGTGTGTATGTGTCATGTTATCCCAGTTATATGCAACTTCAAAAGACAAGTTTCAAAACTATTTGCCGACCTATAACAATTCAGTGTAAGCCTCACAATCCAGAACTCTCCTCTCAAAAATCCTCGAACACAACACAACTTCCTTAAAAATAATTACGCACCGTTGGATTTTGCACCCAACATTTTAAAAGTCCCAATAATTACCCGCATACTTAGCTAAAACTAGATAGGATTCGAATTTCAATCCCCTCGTCTGTAGCCCGGATGGAACTACAATCCCATTAGGTCCGCAAACTTAGCTATGAAATAATGAATAGAATTTCATTCATATTTCAAGCCCGGATGGAATCAAAATATTAATTTTTTTTTTCAAAAGATTAACCCCATGTAATCCGCATACTTAGCCACAAACAAGATGAAAAGAATTTCATAAATCTCGCTCGCAACCCGGATGGAGTTGATTGGTTTCCAAAAATTAATTTTCTTCTTAAAAACCAAAAATTTTAGGTGCGCCCAAGAAAGTATATGCCACATCAAAGAAATCATCAAAATTCAAGAACTATCATGTTTCACAAACACCTATTGTTGTGCAATGGTCCAACAGACCTCCACAATATCTAATACATCGCTACACTTCACCGGTTAAACATGCGTGCTTAAAATATTCAACAAACAACCTCCGGTTTCTCATATCCAATCAAGAGTAAAATTTTTTCAAAAATTCATAATTTTTCAACTATCTCATCATAGGCTAGAAATCATCATCCTTTACTCATGCACACAAAACACACATGAAACAATTTATGAACCATATGCAATTACGCAAAAAATACAATGATGCAATGAAATGCAATGCATGAATGCACCCCCCACACTTAAACAACACATTGTCCTCAATGCAAGACAACAAAAGAATGCAACCAAATAACTAAACAAAATGAAATGCAAAAACGCAAAACGGGACTCCCCTGGTTTATAGGTCTGCGGCATCGTCCTCTTCAGCCTCTGGAGGAAGGACAGGAGAGGCATACTGGAAGGGGAAGGGTGGCGGATACGGCAAAGCAGCCGAAACAGCATTTGGATCAAGACCATGGTGCAATGTAAGATTTCGCAATAAAGCATCCAAAGCTTGCGAATTATGAGCCGCCACCGTATTGTATGCATCTTGATGATGGGCGAAGGCAGTGAGCTCACGGATGGAATCGGCTTGAGAGCGACGAGGAGGAGGAGGTGGCCTTTGGGGGGCTAGCGGTTGTTGAAATTGGCCGTCCCTCATAAAATTTTTAACACGATGCTCCCTCTTGGCTTCAATGAAAGCGGAGTCGAGTGGTCCCTGAGGCTGCAACCACTCTTCATCATTCCGAATGACAACCCCGGCACGTATGCATAGATAAGTGATGATCATGGGGAAGTAGAGACCCACTGTGACATTATGGATTGACCTGTGAATCTCACTATGAAGAACACGCCCCACATTAATTGGTGCTCCTACTTCAAGCGCATACAGAAGGGTAGCGCGGTCAAGATTGACGTCGCTGGAATGTAATATCGGCATCAAACGCCGAATCACGAAAGCATACCATGCTGCAGGAAGCACACGTAAGAACCACTCCTTGAAGTTCACTATAGAAACTGGGTTAACCCATGTAGCCCCTGGGTATGCCAGTTGTTCAAGCAGCTCATCCAGATCCGGGCCGTCTTGCAGGCTTTGATAGAGCGAATCATCCACCTCCGGGATTTCAAATAAAGCATTCAACTCATGGGGCAAAAAAGAAATCAGCTTTCTGTTGGAAAACGCGGCGATCAGATCAATCAGGATTGATACCCGGTGCAGCGGAAGTTTAAAAATTTTATATGGAACGATTCCATAGTGGGTATCAAAACCTTACAATTAAATTGTGTGTAAAAATTAAATAACAATTATAAATTTTTACATTTAATCTCGAATCGAGATTTTGGACACTAACAGATTTCTCTGCTCTTGTTGTATATCCCTGGAACTGATGGACGAACTGTTCTTCAATCAGGTCCACGAACGGATATTTAATCCCTCTGATAGATTGCACTAGAAAATCTATCAGAAGTTTCTACGAAGAGATTAACGAATTTGATCCGTTAAACCAGACTGCAATTCAAAATTCACAGACTGGATTTTCCGAGCAGAGGGGAGAAGGGGGGCGGCCACTACTGAGAGAAAAATAGGGTTTTTTCGAAAATTGTGACCTGTTGTATGTAATTTTTGTACTGCAATAACTTATTTATAATGTAGGCCACTAACAGCTTAGGGCCCATTAGTCATAAGTTCAAGCCCGACAAGCAAAGCCCGCATGTTCAGAAATTAATATAAAATTCATCGTGACTCCGATTGATAAACCGATTTCACCAATGTGCACAGAAACCATTTCTGCACCTTTTAAAGTCAAGATAAATTTTTCTGAATCCGAATTCAGTGATTTTAAAAAATGCCCATCCCTATGTCATTTTAGGAAATTTTACTCCTCTACTCATAATTAAAAAATCCAACTTCTTTGTTCATTAAATTTAACTCTTTAAATTTAACTATCTCAACGGGGATTAAAAATCCATTACTCTGTGTGACCCTCAATGGTTCAGGGATACATCTAGCCGTGGGCTCACAACTCCTTGTGACTCGGAACAACAATTTTCGACTTGCCCATCGAATCATGGTAAGAGCGCCTAGCAACATCGCCCCATGATTCCCTAGGTATCACTGATAGTGCCTGCAAGAACCAATAGATTTTGGTTAGCGTACAGTACAGTCCCTTCATCCAAATATCGCGATCGAATCAACAACCATTGGTATATCGAGAGTCGTTCGAGATTCGATAACTATGCAATACATCTTGAAGATCAAATAGTGACATCGCATGTGCTACTAAGAAACCATTTCTTAAATCACATCATGTACTCTGGCCAGAGATTCGTCACACTAATATCTCCTCAGATCGCATAGGATATCCACACTCGCAAGTATGTGGTGAATCCTTGACAACAAATCATCGACTCCTATATGTGTTGTAACTGTACCCAATCCCGACACCTGATGACCCCAATAGAGTCGGTAAACGAGTCAAAGCACAGTAATAGCATATAGAGTCTCAATGATGTTTCAAGTAGTAAGGACTAATGGTGTACAACCAAAACCGCGGACTTTATCCACTCGATAAGTGATAACCACTTGGAAAGTTCGGATAGGGTAGTTCGATCATTCATCGTATGAATATCCATTTGCATGCTTCGAACATCTCTATGTTCTTTACCAATGAAACGTGGTACTCTGCATCGCAAATGCTAGTCTCAAACTCGAGCGATCCTTATCCTTATTATCGGACGGCTCAATCGACTAGGAACAGTTTAGAATATACAGTGACTATAAGATGTGTTTCATGATAGGCATCCCCATGACATCTTACATACACTATAGTATATTCAAGGTCTTTATCAAAACAACAATAGTATATCACAATATAACAATATGAAGAAAGATAAAGTCATTGCCATTAATAAAAGTGTAATTTATATTAAACAAAAGATTATTTATACAAAGAGTCATCAAAGCCCTTAGCCACAAGTTGGCTCACCGGGCACCCACTCTTTCAATCTCCCACTTGCCCTAAAGCCAACTAGTCATACTACGTAGACTCATTGCTTCGCGATGTTTGTCAAATAATGGTCCTGGCAAGGGCTTAGTAAGTGGATCAACGATATTGTCTGCAGAGGCCACTCTTTCGACAGTGATGTCTCCTCTTTCCACAATCTCCCGGATGATATGGTATTTCCTCAGTACGTGTTTGGATCTTTGATGAGACCTTGGTTCCTTTGCCTGAGCAACGGCACCCGTGTTGTCACAGTACACCGGGACTGGACCAACAACTTCAGGAATGACGCCCAACTCTTGGACGAAATTCCTCATCCAAACGGCCTCTTTAGCAGCAACTGATGCTGCAATGTATTCTGCCTCAGTGGTGGAATCCGCTGTGGTGTCCTGCTTGGAACTCTTCCAAGAGACAGCACCGCCATTGAGCATGAACACAAATCCAGAGGTTGACTTCGAGTCATCCACGTCACTTTGGAAGCTAGAGTCGGTATAGCCTTCCAATTTTAGTTCTCTTCCTCCATATACCATGAACATATTCTTAGTCCTTTGTAAGTACTTAAGAATGTCCTTCACGGCTTTCCAATGCATTTGACCGAGATTAGCTTGATATCTGCTCGTGACACTCAGAGCAAATGCTACATCCGGTCTGGTAGATATCATCCCATACATGATACTACCTATGGCTGACGCATATGGTACATGTGTCATTTTCTCTATCTCTTCATCAGTCTTGGGACACATAGACTTGGATAGAGAAACTCCATGACACATGGGTAGATGTCCTCTCTTGGACCCATCCATTGAAAACCGTTTCAATATGGTGTCGATGTAGGTTGACTGAGTGAGTCCTATCATTCTCTTAGATCTATCTCTATAGATCTGTATCCCTAGAATATAGGATGCCTCACCCAAATCCTTCATCGAGAATCTACCTGATAACCATATCTTTGTTGACTGCAACATCCCTACATCATTCCCAATGAGTAGGATGTCATCAACATAAAGTACTAAGAATGTCACAGCATCCTTAACTACTTTCTTGTACACGCATGGTTCCTCCGGGTTCTTGATGAAACCAAAATCCTTTATTGTTTCATCAAATTTCTGGTTCCAACTTCTTGATGCTTGTTTTAGACCATAAATTGATCTCTGAAGCTTGCATACCTTATGCTCGCTTCCCATGGATGTGTACCCCTCAGGCTGCTTCATATAGATTTCTTCCTTAATGTCTCCATTAAGAAAAGCAGTCTTCACATCCATTTGCCATATCTCATAGTCATACCACGCAGCTATGGCAATAAGGATTCTTATGGACTTGAACATTGCAACTGGTGAAAAGGTTTCATCATAGTCAACTCCTTGTCTTTGAGTATAACCTTTCGCCACCAATCGCGCCTTGTAGGTCAATACCTTACCATCAGGCCCAAGCTTTCTCTTGTAGATCCATTTACACCCTATTGAAACAATTCCATCGGGAGGATCTATTAAAGACCAAACTTGGTTTGTATGCATCGAATCTATTTCCGACTGCATAGCTTCAAGCCATTAATTTGAATCCGCATCAGAAATTGCTTCCTTGAAGTTTCTTGGATCACATCCAACATCGGGTTCATCTTGATCCCCTTCAAGAAGAAGACCATATCGAATAGGAGGTCTAGAAGTCCTCTCGGATCTTCTAGGTACAGGCGTGTCTATCAATGGTTCCTAAGGTGTAGGATCGTTATTTTGTATTTCGGGTTCTTCTCGAATTTCTTCGAGTTCCATCATCTCGCCTTTCTTATCCAATAAAAACTCCTTCTCCAAGAAGGTGGCATTCCTTGAAACAAACACCTTTGTTTCAGCAGGATAATAGAAATAATATCCGATTGAATTCTTCGGATACCCTACAAAATAACATAAGCTGGATCGACTATCCAACTTATCTCCCACTATCCGCTTCACGTAAGCAGGACATCCCCAAATCCTCAAGTACGAATACTTAGGAGCTTTGCCATTCCATAACTCGTATGGTGTTTTGTCCACTGCTTTATTGTGGACGTTGTTCAACAACAATACCGCCATTTCAAGCGCATTGCCCCAAAACGAAGGTGGAAGCTCAGTGAAGCTCATCATGGATCGAACCATGTCCAACAAAGTTCGATTACAACGCTCCGATACACCATTAAGCTGTGGTGTCATAGGAGGAGTCCACTGAGAGAGAATCCCATTCTCTTTTAGATAGTCCAAAAACTCGGTACTTAAGTATTCTCCACCTCGATCCGATCGAAGTGCTTTAATACTTTTACCTAGCTTGTTTCCTACTTCAGCCTTGAATTCTTTGAACTTTTCAAATGCTTCAGACTTATATTTCATTAAATATAAATACCCATACCTCGAATAATCATCAGTAAAGGTAATGAAGTAGGTGTGGCCATATTGAGTACCAACTCTAAATGGACCACAAACATCTGTATGGATCAAATCCAACAGATTTTGACTACGCTCAGGTTTCCCCTTAAAAGGAGATTTAGTCATTTTTCCTTTTAGGCAGGATTCACAAGTAGGTAGAGAGTTAATATCAGACATATCAAACATGCCCTCTCCCACTAGCTTGTTCATCCTCCTTGAGGAAATATGACCTAGCCTAGCGTGCCAAAGGTTTGCCGGGTTTTGGCTATCGATTTTCCTTTTGTTTGTTGTTGCCGGTTTATCAACATAATTTATTGGAACGTCTTTTAGTTTTAAGTTGTATAGATCGTTTTCAAGTTGTCCATTTCCAATCAAACATTCATTCTTGTAAATATTGCAAATCCCATTCACAAAATTGCAAGAATAACCATCTCTATCAAGCATAAAAACAGAAATAATGTTTTTAATCAAATCCGGAACAAATAAAACATCTCTTAAAAGTAACTTAAAACCGTTCTGCAAAAATAAATAAACATCTCCCACAACTTTAGCTTCAACTCTGGAACCATTTCTGAGCCTCAGCTGGGTCTCACCCATTCTAAGCCTGCGACTTCTTGTCATCACCTGCAAATCATTGCAAATGTGAGATTCACATCCGGTATCCAATACCCAAGAAGTAGTATTAAGTGAAACATTTATTTCAATATAGAACATACCCTTCGCAGTTCGCAACTGCTCTAGATATTCCTTGCAGTTACGCTTCCAATGACCGGGCTTCTTGCAGTAATGGCAAACATCCTTGGACTTTTCCATGTTTGAAGCCTTTGTCTTGTACTTCTTCTCGGGTTCGATTTTCTTGGGTGGGGCAGAACGTTTCTTACCCTTTGTACTTGGCCCCTTCTTAGCAGAAGAAGAGGAGCCCACCAAGAAAGCCGGTTTATCCTTCTTTAATGTGGATTCATATGTCACAAGCATATTGACCATCTCTTCAAGGGAGGCCTCTATCTTGTTCATATTGAAATTCACCACAAATCCGTCAAACGAAGAAGGAAGAGACAGAAGTAGTAAGTCCACGTTGAGTTCATGCTCCAACACCAAATCAAGGGTTACCAACTTCTGTATGAGCCAAATCACTCGTACCCCATGATCACGGACCGAAGTCCCTTCACGCATGCGACACGTCATTAGCTCCTTTACAGTAGCGAACCTTTCAGCCCTCGATTGAGCCCCAAAAAGTTCCTTGAGTTGTACGTGAATGTCAGCAGCATTCACGGTGTCCTCAAATCGCCTCTGGAGTTCATCAGACATCGAGGCTTGCATATAGAATTTGGCCTTGACATCATGGTCCCACCATGTATCAAGTTTGGCTAACTCTTCCGGACTTATGTCAGCTGGTGCTTTCTTCGGAGGAGATTTTTCTAACACGTAGAGCATCTTCTCCGAAGTCAAGACAATCTTCAACTTACGGAACCATTCCGTATAGTTTGCGCCAGTCAATTTATTTTGTTCGAGGATCGAGAAAAGTGGATTACGCGAATTCATCTTTATGAAATACTGAAAAGAAACAGACAAATATCAGTGATTGTTTAAGTAATTTACTAAGACATAAAATAGGCGAAATTTATTTTATGAATCTCACTCCCACTATTTTAACGATTTCACTACCCTCTAGTGAAAACGGGAAACTGTTTTTCTTAGTGAGAACATGGAGTCCAATTGACAAACTATGGTCCCGAATAATATCAGCCAACCATAATTTTCAAAAGGTAGAGCCCAATTGCTTCCAAAGCAACCTCCACGTTTTTACCTCATGTCCAATAAGGGCCCAATAATATGACGCCGTTTATTGTGACATGTCAAGATGACCCATCAATATTAAGTTGTGATGGACGGTCGCCATGTGGATCCCCCAATAATATGAGCCGATCCCATGGGAGTTCCACCCAACTTACAACATGTGTCGATCCAATGTACAACTTTTCGACGAACGGGCCCCCCCAATAATATGAGCCGGACCGTATCCGCGGGTAGCATCTCATACATTGATCGTTGATGGAAGGTAGGAACATTTAAACAAATTTAAATTTCCTTTATTTATCTTGATATCAATTTTAAATCATATTTAAAATGAGGGATTTTAATTTTGAAAATTTGTCTCATCATTTTTAAAATTTTGTATGCTTGCCGGATTCACACAATTTTGTCTAAAACATGCATACAACTATAATATCACATATTATATAGGATGATCGATTCCATTTCTAATCGACCCGTGGTTGCCAATCACGAGTATTAGTCCAATCCTAGGTAATATGCAGTATGCAATGCAATCCTATTACATTGAGCTTTCAATTTACATTTCTTCTGTCTTTATTGTCTGCTGGGCCCACCTTCATCTTCAAATCTTGATCTCCCACTAAATCTAATGTATTTACAATAAATAACAATGACAAGTAGGGGATACATTTTCAAGGGGTGGGAACGAGCCATAAACCAAACCTACTTTTATTACATATGACAATTTATATCGGGCCATAAACCAGGCCCATTAATAAAACCAACAACAATAAAAACAAATGTAAATTCCTAACATACACCTACAAAATTGGTCATGACAATCGATCATCCTTATCCAATAACATTTAATTCAAAATTAATTTATTGGATAACATGCAATGACAATTTAAATTTAAAAGGATAAAATCATATTTCATACATAAAATCTTATTTTACATACAAAATCATAATTTATCTTTTTATCAAATAAAATCATATTTTATCTATAAAATCCAATTTTATACATAAAATCATATTTTACTCAATATATCCATAAGATCATATCTTATCATCAATTGTACCAAAAATAATTAATTTCAAAATTCAATTTAACAGATAAAATATTTAAATTTTCCAAAAATTCAAATTTATCCAAAAATCAATTTTAAAATTTTCGGACTCGAACAATTCGATCCGACGCCTTGTGGACCAATCAAAAACAATTTTCGATCGGACCAAAAATAGAATTTTAACATATTAAAATTTAATTTAAAAATTAAAAAATTAATTTTTCCCGCGGGCCGCCCGGGACTTTCCCGGGCTGCCCGCGCCCTAATGGGGTCGGGTCGGGCAGCGCCGAGCGCTGCCCTGCGCAGCGCCCAGCGATGCGCTGGGCAGCACCGTGCGCCGCCCTGTGCAGCGCCTAGCGCTGCGCAGGGCAGCGCACGACCATCGCTGCCCCCCCGGGCAGCGACCATCGCTGCCCCCCCGGGCAGCGATCCAATCGCTGCCCGGTTTTTTGCCCGAAAAAAAAATTTTATTTTTAAATATTTATTTTGTTTCAAAAACCGAGGCCTAAAAAATTTTTGTACAATCGATTAATTTAATCGCTTGATCTGAGCAACCTGTCTCTGATACCACTGTTGGAATACGCGGCGATCAGATCAATCAGGATTGATACCCGGTGCAGCGGAAGTTTAAAAATTTTATATGGAACGATTCCATAGTGGGTATCAAAACCTTACGATTAAATTGTGTGTGTAAAAATTAAATAACAATTATAAATTTTTACCTTTAATCTCAAATCGAGATTTTGGACACCAACAGATTGCTCTGCTCTTGTTGTATATCCCTGGAACTGATGGACGAACTGTTCTTCAATCAGGTCCACGAACGGATATTTAATCCCTCTGATAGATTGCACTAGAAAATCTATCAGAAGTTTCTACGAAGAGATTAACGAATTTGATCCGTTAAACCAGACTGCAATTCAAAATTCACAGACTGGATTTTCCGAGCAGAGGGGAGAAGGGGGGCGGCCACTACTGAGAGAAAAATAGGGTTTTTTTGAAAATTGTGACCTGTTGTATGTAATTTCTGTACTGCAATAACTTATTTATAATGTAGGCCACTAACAGCTTAGGGCCCATTAGTCATAAGTTCAAGCCCGACAAGCAAAGCCCACATGTTCATAAATTAATATAAAATTCATCGTGACTCCGATTGATAAACCGATTTCACCAATGTGCACAGAAACCATTTCTGCACCTTTCAAAGTCAAGATAAATTTTTCTGAATCCGAATTCAGTGATTTTAAAAAATGCCCATCCCTATGTCATTTTAGGAAATCTTACTCCTCTACTCATAATTAAGAAGTCCAACTTCTTTTTTCATTAAATTTAACTCTTTAAATTTAACTATCTCAACGGGGATTAAAAATCCATTACTCTGTGTGACCCTCAATGGTTCAGGGATACATCTAGCCGTGGGCTCACAACTCCTTGTGACTCGGAACAACAATTTCCGACTTGCCCATCGAATCATGGTAAGAGCGCCTAGCAACATCGCCCCATGATTCCCTAGGTATCACTGATAGTGCCTGCAAGAACCAATAGATTTTGGTTAGCGTACAGTACAGTCCCTTCATCCAAATATCCCGATCGAATCAACAACCATTGGTATATCGAGAGTCGTTCGAGATTCGATAACTATGCAATACATCTTGAAGATCAAATAGTGACATCGCATGTGCTACTAAGAAACCATTTCTTAAATCACATCATGTACTCTGGCCAGAGATTCGTCACACTAATATCTCCTCAGATCGCATAGGATATCCACACTCGCAAGTATGTGGTGAATCCTTGACAACAAAGCATCGACTCCTATATGTGTTGTAACTGTACCCAATCCCGACACCTGATGACCCCAATAGAGTCGGTAAACGAGTCAAAGCACAGTACTAGCATATAGAGTCTCAATGATGTTTCAAGTAGTAAGGACTAATGGTGTACAACCAAAACCGCGGACTTTATCCACTCGATAAGTGATAACCACTTGGAAAGTCCGGATAGGGTAGTTCGATCATTCATCGTATGAATATCCATTTGCATGCTTCGAACATCTCTATGTTCTTTACCAATGAAACGTGGTACTCTGCATCGCAAATGCTAGTCTCAAACTCGAGCGATCCTTATCCTTATTATCGGACGGCTCAATCGACTAGAAATAATTTAGAATATACAGTGACTATAAGATGTGTTTCATGATAGACATCCCCATGTTCTACCACATCTTACATACACTATAGTATATTCAAGATCTTTATCAAAACAGCAATAGTATATCACAATATAACAATATGAAGAAAGATAAAGTCATTGCCATTAATAAAAGTGTAAATTATATTAAACAAAAGATTGTTTATACAAAGAGTCATCAAAGCCCTTAGCCACAAGTTGGCTCACCAGGCACCCACTCTTTCACTTCCCCCTAACAAACGCTTTGCTATCTGTCCTCTCTGCTGCATTCGCATAAAATTCTCGGACAATCGGCACTACAGCTGGAGGAGGTTGCTCGCAGAATTTTGTCCAACCGCGCTCATGAATAGTCTGAACAATATCTGGATAGGTCAAGTCTTCCTCAAAACCACGTTCAGGAATGGGTGAACGACTTACCTTGGCTTCGATGTACCAATCACGAGCGGCGCCATTGACAAAGAGCCCGGTGAACTCGGCATAAGAACGATCAGCGGCCCGAGAAGAGGACTCGCCTTGGCTTCGAACGCGTTTAGTCCCATTGAGAGTAGGAAGATGATAGGAAAAGTGAAAGATGCAATTCGTCGAACACCTTGCGTGCGAATAAGAATCCGGAAACTCCTTGAAGAACACAAGAGCAACAACGAAAAACAACGTCCGGTAGATGCCTAAGAGTAAGAAAAGCCCGACAAATATAACCCACGACGAGAGAAAATTGAGAAAGGCGACTGGCGGCTGAGCAAAGTTTCGCCGAGAGAGAGGGCCGGAGAAGATTGCGTCTGAGAAGTTGTTGTGTTACCTCTGAGAGATCCCTGCGGATTAAAAGAAAGAAAGAAGAATTTAAGGAGATAAAAAGATAGACAAGAAATTTGGGGTTTTAGGGATTTGGAGCGAGAGGGGGAAAAGATGTGAAAGACAGAAAGAAAAGAAATCTGCGTTTTAATTAAGGCAAAAGGGGTGTCGCTCGATTGGTAGGATATTGCGGATCGAGCAACACTAAAATGTGTAAACCACTGCCCGAGCAAAAGTTCTCTCGCTCAATCGGTAGGAAGTTTTCGATCGAGCGAGAGAAAATATTCCAACTTACTGTTTTCGATCGAGCGAGAGTAAAAGAGCCCTCGCTCGATCGGCAAGAGTTTTCGGATCGAGCGAGATAAAATAAAATATATATATATATATATATATATATATATATATATTTGATTTTTCAAAATTTTCGGAAAACAAGACACATTGGGAAATAAAAATAAGGCTAAAGAAAGCAAAAGAATAAAAAAACGAGCAAAAGCAAAAGAGAAAGAAACACTGGGTTGCCTCCCAGTCAGCGCTAAATTTGCAGTCAGTCTATAGCTCGACTGCATGCCGTGATTTATTCGACATTTGGCGGGGCATCTAGAGTGATATCGTGCTCTTCCACTCCGACGTTTACTTTGACTCCTTCATAGTAGTGCTTAAGCCGGTGGCCATTCACCTTGAATGTTTTGGATGTGTCCAAACTTTGAATTTTGACTGCACCATGAGAAAAGACATTAGTTACAACAAAAGGTCCATTCCAACGCGAACGTAACTTACCTGGAAACAAGCGAAGTCGTGAATGATAGAGCAAAACTTTCTGACCGACTTCGAAGTTCCGTCGAGAGATCATCTTGTCATGGAAGGCCTTTGTTTTGTCCTTGTAAATTTTAGAGCTGGCATAGGCATCATTCCGGATCTTTTCTAATTCTGGTAACTGTAGCTTTCGGTGCTCGCCGCTCTCATCCATCTGCATATTGAAATTTTTTATAGCCCAATAAGCTCGATGCTCCAACTCCACTGGTCGATGACATGCCTTCCCAAAAATCAACCGATATGGAGACATTCCAATCGGTGTCTTGAATGCGGTTCTATATGCCCACAAGGCATCATCCAATCGCAAGCTCCAATCCTTTCTCGTAGGATTCACGGTCTTCTCTAGGATAGATTTGATTTCTCTGTTTGATACCTCAGCTTGACCGTTGGATTGTGGATGATATGTCATGGAAATCCGGTGCGTCACATGGTATTTCTTCCGTAAACTTGCCACGTTTCGGTTGCAGAAGTGTGTGCCTCTATCACTGTTGAGGGCTCTAGGAATTCCAAACCTAGAGAAAATGTTATGCTTGATAAACTCTGCAACAACTTGAGAATCGTCAGTACGGGTGGCCTTTGCTTCCACCCACTTCGAGACATAATCCACAACAAGTAATATATAAATATAACCATATGAACTCGGAAAGGGTCCCATGAAGTCGATGCCTTAAACATCAAAGATCTCACAAACTAGAATAGGTTGTTGGGGCATCTCCTTTCGTTGGGAGATGTTACCTGTCTTTTGGCATTGAGCACACGACTTACAGAATAGGTAAGCGTCTCGAAATAAAGAAGGCCAGAAGAATCCGCTGTCCAACACCTTTCTTGATGTCCTTTTCGGCCCAAAGTGGCCACCACAGGCATAAGAATGACAAAACGTGAGGATAGAGAGATACACATCGACGTATAACTTGATCAGCGCAGTGTTTCCACAAGTATGGATCATCCCACACATAATAATTTGCATTGCTTCTCACTTTGTCTTTTTGCGCCTTGGAAAATTCAGAGGAAAAACCATTAGTAACTAAATAATTCACAATATTTACGTACCATGGTAATTCGGCGCTCGCCGAAAACAGCTGTTCATCAGGAAATTCTTCACGCAAATTCAGCTCCTCATCAATATGAACTAGATGACTCAAGTGATCAGCAACTTGAATCTCGGCCCCTCTTTTGTCTTTGATTTCTACATCAAATTTGCTCAGCAGCAGTATCCATCGGATCAGCCTTGGTTTTGCCTCTTTCTTCGCCATCAGAAAATGAATAGCTGCATGATCAGAGTAAACAATAACTTTAGCACCAAGTAAATATGAGAAAATTTTTCTAATGCAAAAACAACAGCTAAAAGCTCTTTTTCAGTAGTGGAATAATTTCGTTGGGCATCGTTCAGGATACGTGAAGCATAGTAAATAGCATGTGATGCTTTCCCAACTCTCTGGCCTAAAACAGCGCCAACGACATAGTCACTGGCGTCACACATGATATCGAATTGCTTGCTCCAATCCGGTGGTTGGATTATTGGTGCAAACTTCAATGAGTTCTTCAATTTGTCAAAGGATGATTTGCATGACTCCGTAAACTCAAATGACACATCTTTTTGTAATAGCTTGCACATGGGGGATGCGATCTTGGCGAAATCCTGAATGTACCTCCTGTAAAAACCTGCATGGCCAAGAAAAGAACGCACTTCCCGCACACATGTGGGATAAGGGGGAGACTGAATGATATCAATTTTAGCCCTATCTACCTCTATTCCCTTAGATGACACAACATGACCCAAAACCACACCTTGCCCAACCATAAAATGATATTTTTCAGAATTTAAAACTAGGTTGGTTTCGACACACCTTTTAAGGATGAGCGCAAGGTTAGATAGATAGTTTTCAAAGGAATCACCATAGACAGTGAAGTCATCCATTAAATGTAGTAGCCCGGTTCCATTTTACAAGATTAAGTGATTTTAAACAAGTTAGAAAATGACATATAATTTTAAAAGTGTCAAAACATGTTTAAGGAGTCCTTATTTGGTTAGAATAAGTGGAAAATCAAATTTGGAACGTCCGAAAATGGTGGGGTAGGTCCCGGGGGTCCCGGGGGTCCAAAACCAGTTCGGAAGCATGAGAAACAGTTCGGAGCTACCGGGCAGATCGGAGCTTCCGATCCGAGAACGGAGCTTTCGATCCGAGAACGGAGCTTCCGATCTCAACCAGAAACAGGTGTCAAGGAGATTGAAACACGTGGCCAGATGCAGGAGATCGGAGCTTCCGATCCTGCGATTGGAGCTTCTGATCTCGGCCGTCCAAAACGTGGCAAACATGCACCGATCGGAGCTTCCGATCAGGAGATCGGAGCTTCCGATCGTGGCCTATAAATAGGGGTCCGAATCCCTCATTTTTAAGTGCAATTTTCCCTCTCCTCTCCCGATAATCGCTCTATTTAAGGGCTTCGAGACTCTTTCTTTAAGAGTTGGAGTAGGAAATAGTTTATTTTATTGCGGATAGTGTCCGCAGTAGCAGCCAGGCGGCGGAGCTCTGAAGAGGCATCTAGGAGTCATAGCTAGGCTATGCCCAAGCTCTGGGGCATGCGACATCAGCGGGCTGACGACGGACGAAGGTATGGCCTTGGTTCTCTATAGTAATTAGGGAGTAGGCTATAGTTTAATTAAGGCTTTTAGAGCCTAGTAGGTGATGTTTGCCATGCTAGGTAATGCATGGTTATTTATGCTATAGTGCTGCATGGTAGGCTTGGACCTAGAGGGGGAGCTTCTAGGATCTGCCTTAGTAAGGTACAGAAGTATTATACGAGATATCCAGATTGAGTATGCATGTATTATGTGTTTGCATGGATTATGTGATTGCATGTTTTATATGCCTTTATATACAGCATATCATGACTGTATGTTGCATACATGAGCATATTGAGCTTTTACCTTAGAGGTATCGTGTAGTAGGGCGCTCACCCTACGAGTTTGTGGATGGTTGGATACGTAAGTCTTGTGTCAGGTCACCTTTATGGTTGGACACATGTACTAGTATCAGGTCACCATTATCCACTGGGTATATGAGCCACCTCCTAATGCGACGGCACAGCGTGCTATATACCCTGGGCCCGGTCTTTGAGCTTGTTTCTTGACCTGAGAGTCTTGGTACCCAGTTCACTTGCATACATGCACACATAACACCGTATACTCATACTCTCGTACTGAGCATGTTAGGCTCACTTCCGGTTATTTTCTGTTGGCTGGATGCCCTATTTCATGGGGCAGATGCAGGTAGTTCTCCCGGAGACAGGGAGGTTAGGTGGTGACCAAGGCTGGATAGCGG
This sequence comes from Henckelia pumila, assembly GCF_033568475.1. NCBI lineage: Eukaryota > Viridiplantae > Streptophyta > Magnoliopsida > Lamiales > Gesneriaceae > Henckelia > Henckelia pumila. The sequence goes on from NC_133123.1 coordinate 171,615,701, forward strand.
GGTTGACCACTAGGTTTTGCTTACCTGGTATTTGACTTACTTTAATTCCGCAGTTTCTCTGATTAAGATTATTTTATTAATTAATTGCATGCTTAAGTTCTGATTAGTAGGTGATCACGGTGCGGGTCACTACATTTATGGTATCAGAGCATGCAATAAGATTCTTTGGGACATAGTATTGATTTTGGGTTATCCTTTGTAGGATTACAAGTTGGATTCAATAACGATAGCAGTATCAGGAATTGGAATAGCAGGATGTCTAGGCTTTTCCAAAATCGTCATTGCCAAGGTTCGCAGCGGAGGATTGTATTATGTGGATCCCAGCAGGATGGAGCTGGAAGAGAAGATCTAGTTTTCAACGCTAGGCACTTCTCCAGGTTGAACGGAATGTGTGACATGTAGTCATCCATTCTAAGTCGACCAAGGAAGCCACTCCGGAAGACTCTTCACTAATAGTTGGAGAGATTGACGGGAAAATCTTGTCTCATCTACCAGATAAGGAACCCAAAAATTTTGGAAGGATCCGGTAGATTAGCAAGATTTTATCTTTGAGATCTTGCGATGAAGAAGGTCTGCTGACCTGAGAAAAACTTCATGTTCAAGATCAGTAGATGGAATGAAAGACTTCCGCAAGAGTTTAAATATTGTATTCTCTTGTAAACATTATTTCAGTTGTAATCAGATGTATTAAAGATTTCAGTATTTGATGTACTCAGTTATTGTTGTATTGTACATCTTTCAGTGTAATCTTTTGATTAAGTTATGTATTACATGGGATTGTAATAAAGATTGTGTTAGAACCTGGATTTGTCATTCAAGTGTTGTAATCTTTGAGATTAACTTGGTTATTTTGAATAAAAGACTGATCATTGTTTTAATGAGTACTTGGGATTTTGCATGTTTTCAATGAATAGTTCTAGATGTTTTACCTAGAATATTCTAGTAAACCATGTGTTTTTAGAGATGATGTGATTCATCAGGATGCATGAATGTTTGTTCTAGACGGATTTATTTAGAACAATTGGCTGTTTTGATCTTTTTAGGTTGTTACCTAGTGGTAATGGATTTTCATCAGGATGACAGACTAAGTAATACCAAGAGTTGTGGATTGTGACCAGTACTAGACGTGAGGAAGCGCGACCCTTAGTCGGTATTACTCTAGAAGTTTTCTTACTTCAAAGGTTGTTTTGGAGGCCTTTGTGCTCCATAGACTATATTGGGAAGGCTACCCAGTCTGGAAATTTGGCACTGTCACAGCAGGGTATGACTTTGGATAGGACAGATACCAGGTATGGTATCAAGGTTTAGTTATCCTCTGTTTGAGATACAAATGTTCCGTTATCAGAACAGTCTTGGAATAGATTTTTCCTTGACAAGTAATTGTTCTGAGTAGATAAGTTTTGATCTAGATTTATGATTTCAAAGATTAGTTGAATTGATATTCAACAGGATTTAATTATCAGATGTTTGCAAACTCGGGATTTGAGTTGTGCCTCTACAGATAATTTTCCTTGACCAGTGATTTTGGTCCAGATAGGAATATTTCATAATATCAGAGAGTCGGGGATGAGTTATGCCAGGATGCTCTTGGCTGTCGGGTTCCGAGATGGTATAGTAAGTGCGACCTTATGCCGGCATACTCTCGAAGGATTCTTTTGTTCTAGTTTGGCATTATAGGAAGGCTTACCTCAGTCTCGTTGTATGTACAGTCATAGCAATGGGTATAACTATCAGGAAAATATTCAGGATTTATTTGAGTCTTCTGGAATTGCATTTGGTGCTGGATTAGTGCCAAAGGGATTGTGGTGAGTTATTGTCTGACTTTATCAGAGATACAAACTTTGGTTTTCGTGGACAGAATAGTCTTGGAAAGGATTCCTTGACAAGTGAATATTTTGAACGGATAGTCCTCGCATGTGATACTGGGGGAGAACCAGGAGGTTTTACCAGTATTGCCTGATTCTATCAGAGGTATAATTAGTGATCAGGATCTTGATTACAAGATGAACAGGAAATTCTAAGTGATGAATCTACTTAGGTAAGTTTCCCTGTAAGAATTGAAATTTTATTAATGGGTTATCAAGCAAAGATGAGAACACTGGATGACTTATACTGGGAGACGTGAACTATGATCATTGCGACAGTTACGTTAAAGTATAATTTGGTGTCAGTTAGATAACTTTGAAAGGATAATCGATTCTATTGACAGATGTCATGAGCCTGCTAAGTCACAGCGTGGATGCGACAATATAAGAATTCACTTGGATAGTGGAAAGATGAACACTTAGGTGTTCATGTATGTTTTGAAATGGTCAGTTAAACTGGTGCAAGTTTGGTGCCCAGTGACTATTTGCAATTATTTGTCTGAGGTTGATACAGATGTTATATTCTTTTGCATAAAGAATGATTAGAATTATTCACTTTTTGATAGACTGAAAAGATGAGTAGAGTACTCAAATATTCAGTTCTCAGGAATGATTTGCAGTAATTCTGGGACTTCAGTGTCAGAAATTAATCTAGCAAGCATTTGAATTTTAATGAATACTAACAGGATAACATCAAGTGTTTAGACATGAAAAAAGGACAGCAGCTGAGATATAAGGTTATCAAATCCAGCGAGATTGTTGTCACTGATTTTTTTTTCAGGATGTCTAATGGATGCATTGATAAGTCTGATTTGATGAGATTGATTCAGGGGTTTTTGCTAAGTTGTATTGTTTTTAGGACTTTGCCTAAGAGGGATGAAACGGTTTTGTTCATCCAGTAGTGCAAGTCAGAATTCAACAAGAAATGATTATCCCTGAGAGGATAAGAAATATTCTCATTTTCAGGTGTTATCTGAAGTTATGAGATGGGTGTCAATATAAATTGGCACTAGAGATTGCACTAATCGATTTGTTAATCAACAGAATAATTGTATTGATGTTTTCCAAGAAGAGAACCTGAGAGGTTCAAGAAATCAAGAATTGTGGACAAGGACGTTGTCACAGTTGTTATGACAAGTGTTAGTCATAAAGTATGCAAATCCTTTCGGTGTAGAAAAATTTGTGTCTGAGGTTCTTTCTGGTGAAAAGGAATGAAGAAAAATGTGTATTAGTATACTTCTATATGTTTGGTGTATCAGTAGGTCAAGGCAGAACACTGACAACTTGAAGGATTGCTTCACAGTTTATCCATTCCTGAGTGGAAATGAGAGTTGATCATGATGGACTTCGTGACCCATTTACCGATGAGCTCGAGGAATTGTGATGCTATCTGGGTTGTGGTGGACCGACTCACCAAGTCAGCATATTTCATTCCTTATAACCGAGACTTCAGTTTTGATAGGATGGCACGATTGTACATCCAGGATATTGTTCGATTGCACTGAGTGCCTGTGAGCATAGTCAGCGATCGAGATCCCAGGTTTACTTCCAGGTTCTGGGGGAGTCTTCAGCGCGCTATGGGTACTAATCTTAGTTTGAGTATAGCATATCACCCAGAGACTGACGGGCAGTTAGAGCGCACGAATCGTACTCTTGAAGACATGTTGCGAGCATGTTCTATGGATTTTGGTCCAGCATGGCAAGATCAGTTGCCATTGATTGAGTTTGCGTACAACAACAGTTACCATCGCAGTATTGGGATGGCTCCGTTTGAGGCGTTGTACGGGCGATGATGTCGTACTCCACTGTTCTGGGAGGAAGTGAGGGAGCGACAGGTTGAGGGACCAGAGTTAGTCCAGCAAGCTGTTGATATTGTTGGACAGATCAAGAAGAGAATTAAGGTTGCGCAGGATCGACAAGCTAGCTATACGAATGTCAGGCGCAGACCTTTACAGTTTGAGGTGGGTGAGAAAGTATTCCTGAAAGTCTCACCATTTCGCAGGATTTTGAGATTTGGTTAAGCTATCTCCTAGGTTTATTGGTCTATTTGAAATATTGAGATTTGGACTCGCCACAGTTTAAGACATTATTGGCTTTACCCCCGTATTTGTCTAAGTATCCACGACGTGTTCCATGTTTCACTATTACGATGATATGTGGCGGATGAGTCTCATATCTTACAGCCATCTGAGATACAGTTGGACTCGGATTTGATATATGTGGAGAGACCTTTGCGTTTCATAGGTCACAAGGATAAGGTGTTACGCAAGAAGACCATTCCTCTTGTTCTAGTTCAGTGGCAGCACCGAGGCATTAAGGAGGCCACTTGGGAACTTGAGAGTCGTATGCGTACAGATTATCCAGAGCGATTTTGAATTGTTGTATTTTCAGGTTGTAACTTGTAAAATGAATCAGTTTGAATAAAAGATGTTTATTCAATATTTTACTGCATTCAGTACTTAAGATTGTTCGAGGATGAAATATCTTAAGTAGGGGGAGAATGTAGTAGCCCGGTTCCATTTTAAAAGATTAAGTGATTTTAAACATGTTAGAAAATGACATATAATTTTAAAAGTATCAAAACATGTTTAAGGAGTCCTTATTTGGTTAAAATAAGTGGAAAATAAAATCTGAAATGTTCGAAAATGGTGGGGTAGGTCCCGGGGGTCCCGGAGGACCAAAACCAGTTCGGAAGCATGAGAAATAGTTTGGAGCTATCGGGCAGATCGGAGCTTCCGATCCGAGATAGGAGCTTCCGATCTGAGAACGGAGCTTCCAATCCGAGAACGGAGCTTCCGATATCAACCAGAAACAGGTGTCAAGGAGATTGAAACATGTGGCCAGATGCAAGAGATCAGAGCTTCCGATCCTGCGATCAAAGCTTCCGATCTCGGCCGTCCAAAACGTGGCAAACATGCACCGATCGGAGCTTCCGATCGTGGCCTATAAATAGGGGTCCGAATCCCTCATTTTTAAGTTCAATTTTCCCTCTCCTCTCCCGGTAATCGCTCTATTTAAGGGCTTCGTGACTCTTTCTTTAATAGTTGGAGTAGGAAATAGTTTATTTTATAGCGGACAGTGTCCGCAGTAGCAGCCAGGCGGCGGAGATCTGGCGAGGCATCTAGGAGTCATAGCTAGGCTATGCCCTGGCTCTGGGGCATGCGACATCAGCGGGCTGACGACGGACGAAGGTATGGCCTTGGTTCCCTATAGTAAATAGGGAGTAGTCTATAGTTTAATTAAGGCTTTTAGAGCTTAGTAGGTGATGTTTGGCATGCTAGGTAATGCATGGTTATTTATGCTGTAGTGCTGCATGGTAGACTTGGACCTAGAGGGGGAGCTTCTAGGATCTGCCTTAGTAAGGTACGGAAGTATTATTCGAGATATCCAGATTGAGTATGCATGTATTATGTGTTTGCATGGATTATGTGATTGCATGCTTTATATGCCTTTATATACAGTATGTCATGACTGTATGTTGCATACATGTGCATATTGAGCTTTTACCTTAGAGGTATCCTGTAGTAGGGCGCTCACCCTACGAGTTTGTGGATGGTTGGATACGTAAGTCTTGTGTCAGGTCACCTTTATGGTTGGAAACATGTACTAGTATCAGGTCACCATTATCCACTGGGTATATGAGTCACCTCCTAATGCGACGGCGCAGCGTGCTATATACCCTGGGCCCGGTCTATGAGCTTGTTTCTTGACCTGAGAGTCTTGGTATCCAGTTCACTTGCATACATGCACACATAACACCGTATACTCATACTCTCGTACTGAGCATGTTAGGCTCACTTCCGGTTATTTTTTGTTGGCTGGATGCCCTGTTCCATGGGGCAGATGCAGGTAGTTCTCCCGGAGACAGGGAGGTTAGGTGGTGACCAAGGCTGGATAGTGGGGTTGACCACTAGGTTTTGCTTACCTGTTATTTGACTTACTTTAATTCCGCAGTTTCTCTGATTAAGATTATTTTATTAATTAATTCCATGCTTAAGTTCTGATTAGTAGGTGATCACGGTGCGGGTCACTACAGTAAAACTTCTAAGATATGCTCAATAAAGTCGGAAAAAATACTAACCATACACCGTTGGAAAGTGGCCGGTGCATTGCAAAGTCCAAAGGGCATTCGTCGATATGCAAAGGTGCCAAACATGCATGTGAATGTCGTTTTCTCCTGATCCTCTAGCGCGATAGCGATCTGAAAATAACCAGAATATCCATCAAGAAAACAATAGTAAGGATGACACGCTAACCTTTCAATCATTTTATCAATAAAGGGTAAAGGAAAGTGGTCCTTTCGGGTTCCGACATTTAGCTTCCTATAGTCAATACAAACCCTCCACCAATTTTGAATACGGGTGGGAACCATCTCGTCATCCTTATTCTGCACCATAGTGATTCCGGTTTTCTTGGGCACCACTTGAAACGAACTGACCCACTGACTGTCAGAAATTGGGTAGATAACCCCAACTTCAAGTAGCTTCAGAATTTCAGCCTTTACCACCTCCATCATTGGTGGATTCAGTTTGCGTTGCGGCTGACGTGAGGGATTCGCTCCTTCCTCCATTAAAATTCGATGCATGCATGTGGAGGGGCTAATTCCCTTAATGTCTGCTATGGTACATCCAATAGCAGTCTTGTGCTCTTGTAACACCCCGACTAATCGCTCCTCTTGATCGACTTCCAAACTATTGGAGATGATAACCGGTAGTGTTTCTCCTTTACCAAGAATCCCATCTTTCGTCTGCATAATGGGTGCTGTAATAGCCATTGTTGGAATACGCGTTCTCTGATCACACAGATGTGATACCCGGAGCAGCGAAAGTTTAAAAATTTTGTTTTTTTTGATATGGAACGATTCCATATCGTGGGTATCAAATCCTAACGATTAAAATCTTGCAAGTAAAAATATAAATTCACAATTAAATATTTTTACCTCTTCAAGCTAAGGCTTGATTATGGACTCCAACAGAATTTGATCTGCTATTCTTGTAAATCCCGGGAACCGATGACTATCACGATCAACCTTCGGAATTAAGTCCACGAATAGAAAACTAAAACCCTCTAATTGATTGCACTAGAAATCAATCAGATGTTTATCGAAGAGAATAAACAGATTTGATATGTCAATTCAGAATGTAATTTTTCACAAAAATTACAAACTGAATTATCTCAAAAAGGAGCAGAGGAATTCGAAAATTCCCCTTGAAATATTATGCAGTATTTTTGAAATTTGCAAGAGTTAATGCTATGTAATTTTCGAACACTACACATATATTTATAGATAATTTCTAGACTAGATTAAGTTATAATTGTATTATGACACTAACTCCTTAGGGCCCACAATCCATAACTTAAGCCTAACAAGCCAAGCCTGTTATTATAGAAATTAATATAAAATTCATCGTGACTTCGATTGATAAACTGATTTTACCAATGTGCACAGAAACCATTTCTGCATCTTTTAAAGTCAAGATAATTTTTCTGAATCCGAATTCAGTGATTTCCAAAAATGCCCATCCCTATGTCATTTTAGAAAATTTCACTCCCTTTTACTTAAGAAGTCCAACTTCTCTTTCATTAAATTTAACTCTTTAAATTTAACTATCTCAACGAGGTTTAGTAATCCATTACTTCTGTGACCCTCAATGGTTCAGGGATACAGCTAGACGTAGGCTCACAACTCCTTGTGACTCGGAACAACAATTTCCGACTTACCCATCGAATCATGGTAAGAGCGCCTAGCAACATCGCCCCATGATTCCCTAGGTATCACTGATAGTGCCTGCAAGAACCAGTAGATTTTGGTTAGCGTACAGTACGGTCCCTTCATCCATATATCCCGATCAAATCAACAACCATTGCTGCATCGAGAGTCGTTCGAGATTTGATAACTATGCAATGCATCTTGAAGATCAAATAGTGACATCGCATGTACTACTAGAAAACCGAGTAACCTAAAACACATCATGTACTCTGGCCAGAGATTCGTCACACTAATATCTCCTCAGATCGCATAGGATATCCACACTCGCAAGTATGTGGTGAATCCTTGACAACAAAGCATCGAATCCTATGTGTGTCGTAACTGTACCCAATCCCGACACCTGATGACCCCAATAGAGTCGGTAAACGAGTCAAAGTACAGTACTAGCATATAGAGTCTCAATGATGTTTCAAGTAGTAAGGACTAATGGTATACAACCAAAACCGCGGACTTATCCACTCAAATAATCATAACCACTTGGAAAGTCCGAATAGGGTAGTTCGATCATTCATCATATGAATATCCATTTGCATGCTTTGAACATCTCCATGTCCATTACCAATGAAACGTGGTACTTGGCATCACAAATGCTAGTCTCAATCTCGAGCGATCCTTATCCTTATTAGCGGACGGCTCAATTGACTAGGAACTGTTTAGAACATACAGTGACTATAAGATGTGTTTCAAAATAGTGATCTCTGTTTATTCACTATGTCATCTTACTTACACTATAGTATATTCAAGGTCTTTATCAAAACAACAATAGTATATCACAATATAACAATATGAAGAAAGACAAAGAAAATGCCATTAATGAATGTAAATTATATTAAACAAAGATTGTTTATACATAGAGTCATAAAAGCTCTTAGCCACAAGTTGGCTAACCGGGCACCCACTCTTTCAATCTCCCACTTTCCCTAAAGTCAACTAGTCATTCTACGTATGTGAGGACCTCGATTCTAATCAACTAATCACAAATAGTAAAACAATCATCGATAAATAAATGAGCCAATTTTTTTTTTCAAAAACAGTGCCTCGCTCGAGCGGTAGAAAAATATTCGGCTCGAGCGAGATCATCTCGGGCTCAACTATAAAAAAATCAATTTAACTCGTTCTTTGACATACATCAATTCTAAGAATAATCGGGGCATAAAAATACATGCAGTATTATAAATCAACAATAAAAGCATGCTTCAATAAATAACCGAGTTCTAAAAGTTATTCGACTCTAAATCGACGCCTCACATCTATCATTCGATCCCAAGCTAACCACGTCGACTCTGACTAGCTCCTGCCCCACCTGTTGTCAAGTACACATACAAAACAAGACAACATCCGGATAACTCCGGTGAGAATAAAATCCCAGTAAAAGCGACGTAACATGTAATATCAAGTAAGTATATTAAAATCATAATATACATTCAAATTCTTCAATGGAAATGCCAATGAAATGCATGTGTTTAAAAATCGGGATTATCAAATCAGATAATCAAGGGAATATCGGACAATCGGTTGGGATCCCGAGGTCAAGATCACGCAACTAACCCACCTACGCTCCCGCTCGAAATGGTGCTACACGTCTCAAACCTCTAGACTTTGGCGCAACTATAGGAGTATGCTGACAGTGGGGGAACTCAACATCCCAGGCCACTCGATATAGCTCCCAAACATCTAATTCGAATGTGGGCAACTCAGCCCTCTAAAAATTTAAGAAATTTGGCTCAAGATGAATGCATATGAATCAAATGCAATTTAATCGAATCGAAAATAATAAATCTATGTATTCAGACATCAATGTATCGAAGATGTCAACACATTCAACTCGTATATTCAAACTCATGAATATAATATCGAAAATCATTGAAGTAATTCAAATAAGAAATCTCATGCTTTTCAAATCGAATATATAAATCACTTACTTCAAACAATTTCATATAGACAAACTCATGTCTTTCAAGTAATATTGAAAATCAATTAAATCATTCAAATTCACATTCAATATCAAATAATCAAATAAACATGCAAGTATGTGATTTTAATCGGGAACTCGAGAATCTCAAACTCGCTCGAGTATTCATTTCCTTAGAAATCGACATCTGCTCATACCTCAATTTTTCAAGTCTGGAAAAGTCCAATCCCTAAACTGCTGATCTCTGCCTTTAAATATCCTCGACTGGCTTCCAATCTGCGAAAAATCACATAATATACAAAAGTCAACCATAGTCAACTCTGGTCAAATTTTGACCAATAATTCGTCAACTTTATCGCGTTCTCACCGCTTCACTGTTTCGAATCTCGACTCGAAACTTGGATATTTGGATCTATCACGTTGAGACGATAAAAAATGGTTAACTCGCCGGAGGTCGCCGGAAAATCGGAGAAGACGGCGGCGGCGTCCGGCGGCGATGTCAAAACTACTCCAAAAATTATGAAATTTGGCAGGCTTGTCGAGTTCGACGAGAAGATTCCAACCATATAAGCCACGACCGGAACGGACCACCGAGGCGGCCGGGATCTACAAATTTCAGTCCGGTTCCGGCGACTTGAAAATGCTTTGATCTGCCCTATAAACGCCGCAAAAAGCTACCAAAAGCTTAGGGAATTTTCTAAACATCATCTACTATCATCTAGCAACTCAAAAACTAACAAAAACGAGCTCAAATCGCGAAATTTCCGACGAAAAAGATGATGAACAGTACCTGCAAAAATCTGTGCAAATTGCGTCTGTTCTTTGTCGATTTTCCGATGATCCAACCGTCGGATCTTTGATTTCTTTATACTAATAGATTCATCTTGATCTTAGCTACAACTTCACCGTTCGGATCTTTGATCGAAGTCCGGTGAATGGCCGGAAAAATAAAAAACATGGACTGCTACAGTGAAACCAAATTATGTGCTGAACCCGTCTGTTCTAACTCGATTTCCCGACGATCCAACCGTCGGATCGTCGATTTCTTTACACCAATAGCTTTGTCTTGATGTTGGCTACAAAGTGACTGATCGGATCTTAGATCGGAGCTCCGGTGAACAGTCGGCGATGGAAAACGTGGGACTGCTACAGTGAATACGAAAATTGGGGAAAAATTCAAAACTCTGTAATTGCTTTTATGATGCCCATCGCGCGTTGTTTTCTATTTATAGTAACCCGATAATTTCCTGATCCAGACCAATTTATTAGATGCTCAAATAGTAAAATTAATCTCCAATATGATATTTTTCTGATACACACACCCAACATCAATTAATACCATTTCTGAAATTATTGACTTTGACCAGTCAATTGGACTCAAAATTTTCCCAATTAAATACTAAATCCAATTTAGACTCTGACCAGTCCACTTGGTAAAATATTCTTCCAAATTAAGTTATCTGGCATAAATAATTATTTTTATTTTAATATCTCAATAATTAATCCCAAAATGCCAAATATTGGAGATCTCTAAAAAAATAATCAAACTCATTGATTAAATGACACGTGTATTTGTAAATACACTCTATAATCTCATTAGCAATAATAATTATTTCGTCAACTCAATAATTATTTCAATTGCTAATTAATTCGGTAAATATATTTTGGGGCGTTACAACGTAATCCCATTGCTTCGCGATATTTGTCAAACAATGGTCCTGGCAAGGGCTTAGTAAGTGGATCATCGATATTTTCTGTAGAGGCCACTCTCTCGACAGTGATGTCTCCTCTTTCCACAATCTCCCGGATGATGTGGTATTTCCTCAGTACATGTTTGGATCTTTGATGAGACCTTGGTTCCTTTGCCTGAGCAACGGCACCAGTGTTGTCGCAGTACACCGGAACTGGACCAACAGCTTCAGGAATTACGCCCAACTCTTGGACGAAATTCCTCATCCAAACGGCCTCTTTAGCAGCAGCTGATGCAGCAATGTATTCTGCCTCAGTGGTGGAATCCGCTGTGGTGTCCTGCTTGGAACTCTTCCAAGAGACAGCACTGCCATTGAGCATGAATACAAATCCAGAGGTTGACTTCGAGTCATCCACGTCGCTTTGGAAGCTAGAGTCGGTATAGCCTTCCAATTTCAATTCTCTTCCTCCATAAACCATGAATATATTCTTAGTCCTTCTCAAGTACTTAAGAATATCCTTCACGGCTTTCCAATGCATTTGACCGGGGTTGGCCTGATATCTGCTCGTGACACTCAGAGCGAAGGCTACATCCGGTCTGGTAGATATCATCCCATACATAATACTACCTATGGCTGACGCATATGGTATGTGTGTCATTTTCTCTATCTCTTTGTTAGTCTTGGGAAACATAGACTTGGATAGAGAAACTCCATGACACATAGGTAGATGTCCTCTCTTGGACTCATCCATAGAAAACCTTTTCAATATGGTGTCGATGTAGGTTGCTTGAGTGAGTCCTATCATTCTCTTAGATCTATCTCTATAGATCTGTATCCCTAGAATATAGGAGGCCTCACCCAAATCCTTCATCGAGAATCTACCTGATAACCATATCTTTGTTGACTGCAACATCCTTACGTCATTCCCAATGAGTAGGATGTCATCAACATAAAGCACTAAGAACGTCACCGCATCCTTAACTACTTTCTTGTACACGCACGGTTCCTTCGGGTTTTTTATGAAACCAAAGTCCTTTATTGTTTCATTAAATTTCTGGTTCCAACTTCTTGATGCTTGTTTGAGACCATAAATTGATCTCTGAAGCTTGCATACCTTATGCTTGCTTCCCATGGATGTGAATCCCTCGGGCTGCATCATATAGATTTCTTCCTTAATGTTTCCATTAAGAAATGCAGTCTTCACATCCATTTGCCATATCTCATAGTCATACCATGCTACTATGGCAATAAGGATTCTTATTGTAGTAACTCGTATCCAAAATTAGCGATTAATGAGTATATTAATCATGTAATCATGTTTAGATTAAGTAAAACATGATTAAGGAAATTCCAAAAGGGTTAACGGAGTTCATAAATGGATCCAGGACACTTGAAAATGGCTTGGAAGACCCCAAGACTCGAGTGGGATCGGAACCACCGATCCAGGATCGGATCTTCCGATCTTGGTGACATCGGAACCAAATCGGAACCACATCGGAACCAAGGAGATCGGATCTTCCGATCAGCGATCGGAGCTTCCGATCGACTGTCGGTGACAGGTGTGTGGTTGCATGTGGTTGAGATTGACACGTGGCATCGGAGCTTCCGATCGGAGGAACGGAGCTTGCGATCTGCCGGAACGGAACGTCCGATCAGGGAACAGAACGTCCGATTGATGTCTATAAATATAGGGTCCGAGCTCCTCATTTCTTGCCAATTCCGAATTCCTCTCCTTCGCCCTAGTAGCTCTATTTTGGGCTTTGGGTACTTTTATTTTAGAGTTGGAGTGGGAAATATACTTTAGTATAGTCAGACAGTGTCTGATATAGTAGCGGAGCAGTGCTCGTGTAGCGGGGCAGTGTTCGAGGCTGTGGAGCTGCAGCAGGGGTGTACCTCTAGTTGCGGAATAGTCGCCATCAGTGGGCTGACGACGGACGCAGGTATAGCTATGGTCTCCTTAAATTATTTAGGAGTATGCAATAGCTTAGTTAAGGCTTTTAGAGCTTAAATATTGATGCATGGGTAATTGCATTGTAATGCTGATATAGGCTTGGAACCTAGAGTGGGACTGCTAGGAACTGCCTGTAGTAAGGTACGTAAGTACAGACTGAGATTGCCAGCGGGTTTTCCATGCTTATATGTTGCATTTTTCATGTCATTTATTATGCAGCATGTGCATATCATATTGTGCCTGTCCATCTTATGAGATGAGCCACGTAGGGTCGCTCAGCCCTGTCTGAACGGTTGATTTCTAGGGCCTATTGACTGACGGGTCATGGGTGGCTAGCATCGGGGGACACGGTCCACGTCCTATAGGAATGAGCAGTGTACGCAGGGTTTGCTCCTCAGGTTGTACCACTCATGTCCTAGGCGCTATTACTAAGCAGTTATATACAGTTATCCCAGATATGGATACCCTATCATTTGCATGCATCATATTTGTATGTTTTACCCAGTGCTTTTGTATTGAGCTTAGAGCTCACGTCCAGTCTTTTTTTGTGTATTTGGACACTCCATTCGAAGGGGCAGGTGTAGGTACAGGATTGAGCACCAGGAGCTTGGAGTAGCCAGTGACCAGTGAAGACAGCAGGATTAGCTGTAGGTTTTGCCTTTAGGCTATTTATTCAATTTGGTTGTATAAATCGAATTGGTTTAACCGGTTGTATTCTGCCGGTCTGTTTTTATTTAAGTCTTCCGCAGCGAATTTATTTAATGCATGTTTAATTATGCTCTTAACTCTGATTAGGTAGTGGATCTGGGTAGGGTCACTACATTTATTGGTATCAGAGCATATGCATGCAAGAGACTTGGGATATAGTAATGAGACTTTGGGTTATCCTTATAGGATTGATGAGACCTTGGAAGAGGTGATGATGAGGCGATTAGTTTGCCCAGAGACTATCATCATCGGCAGGATTTCTGAAGATTTGGCTAATGGGATTCCAGCAAGAGCGGACAGGAGTGATGGATCGTGTCCGAGTTTTCAAGACTTCTACTCATGTGGATCCTAGTTTTGGATCGAGTACCGGATGCCAGAGGCAGTGGCATAGCATTGGATGGGACGCACTTGATGCTTGCATCTGTACAGTCCATACCATGATAACACTACTCTGAAGATTCTCCAGTTGTAGATGGAGAGATTGTCAGATAGACCTTCACCAAAAAATGTCTCGAGTGCCTAAAGCATGACAGGTTTCGAGAGTGAGGTCTTTAACCTCATGCAGAACATGGTTTTGCCGGTATGCCGATATCGATACGTTCGGTATGCACACGGAAAACTTCATGATCAGAAGCATGATATGAATACAAGAAGAACGCTGATGGTAGATCGTGAGCAAGAGGGGTCGACTGACATGCACTGACGCAGAGCATAGCTGATTAGCTATCACGAGCCATTTCTCCGGAGTTCTTTGTAGGAGGACATGTAGAGAGACTTGGTCGGGAGTATGCTTGTATCGATGCGTGTGTCGATTAGAAGCTTCATGCTCAAGAAACGAAGACTTGTACGATGATTTTAAATACTGTATCGTTGTAGTTGTAAACAGTATTTCAGTTGTAATGAATCATCACACTTTGGTTGTATCATTTCAAGTTCGATTGTACATTTCATTGTATTTTGAATACTGTATGTATTACATGAGATTGTAATAAAGATAATTGTACATAACTTGAAATAAGTGATACATGTTTTATTTATCCAGCAATTCGTGAATGATTGCAAGTGATTTTGCTAGGATTGGCTTTGTTTTAGTTGATTAATGTTCAACTATTGTAGCTCATGAGGTTTGAGTGGGCCGACTGTGACAGTGTGATTTGTGGTTAGTCTGGACATTTTCCTAGGATTGACCTAGTTGGTCGGTGGACTAAGTTAGTGCCAGCGAGGAGTGGACTCATCTGGAGGCATTAAGAGTATTGTTCGGTTTAGAACATTTGGGCTTTGTTCTAGGTTGTTTCCTTAGAACGGTAGGCTGTCTGACCTTCGTTAGGTTGAGACTTGTGATGATGGGTTTTCATCGGGATACCAGGTCCAATATATGCCGAGAGTTGTGGACTATGACCATGACTAGACGTGATGGGGCGCGACCCTATGCCAGTGTTACTCTGGGAGTCCTTGTACTTCAGAGGTTACCTGGGAGCCTTTGTGCTTCAGGAGATGGCGGTGGGAAGGCTACTCAGTCTAGAGATTTGGTGACAGTCACGACGAGGTATGACCTTGGATTAGATATCAGGTTTGACATCGATGGTTTGATATCGTCTGGTGTGCCAGAGATATTGTTTATGTTATGCTGTGGGAACCAATCATGGAGGGATTTCTTGACAAGTGTGTACTCTGGGCAGATAGGTTTTAACCTTTAGGTTACTGATATACGTGTGGATCTAGTAGGTGGATGGATTCTACCAGCGATGGCTATGGGTTGTCATCACAGTTGTAGTTAGAATTTTCCTGTAATAGGAATCATCCAAGAACTTGGATGAGATGCTGTTTTAAGACTTTGACTCGAATGCGAGGACTACTCCATGATGATGGACTTCATCTGTGATGGTTTATACCGTATGCTAAGGATTGTATAAGCATTAATTAAGATGTGAGGGAAGCATGGCCTATGACCATGAAACCTTGGTGGTTGTCCAGGTGGGTTATCGTGGTAAGCTACCTTAGTCTTAATTTGTTGCACAATCTTAGCGTGAGATATGATCAGAAGAGTGTTCGAAGATTGTGGAAATCTTTGGGATTCTTTAGTTATTATTCTTGGACTTGACGAGCCGTGGTGTTCATTCTGGATGGACGAAGCAAGGATAGTTAGTGCAGTGTTTGCGCTACGTACTGTCTGATATTTTCAGAGATTGAGCGTAGGATTTTCCATGGGATGGAAATGGACTGAGTTTATCTTGATGTTTGCCTAGGGTGAACAAGACAACGATTAGTAGTGCTGAAAAGGCGCAGGACTTGTGCCAAGTAAACTACTTATGTACCGTGATCTGACGCCGTTTGGAAATGGTTCTTTGTGGCAGCTAAGTCATGGTTATTGACCGAGCCATGTAAGTTGGATGATCAGTGGTGGTCTGATCTGATAAGTGCGAGCTTAAGTAGATCGACAAATTCGATTGGTTGAGCCAATCAGGGTTGATCAGGATGTAGCAATTAAGAAATACTTGAGATAGTATTTTGTCGAGTAATGCTTATGGGATGAGTACTGAATATCATCTCAGAGAAATTGGAGATTTGAGTTATTTAGTCTCAGTGATCGCCAGAGATGAATCTTCTGGGATTGCTGTAATCGAGAACGATTGCAAGTGGACTTGTATGATCAAGTTAAGTGCTAACTTGACAGTGGAGACAAGAAAGGAGTTGGTAGTTTCCAGTATAGTGCATTCTTGTTATGAAAGAAGCTGATATTAATTCGATCAATTGCTTAGTGATAGCAATAGGTCAGGAAAGGATCTTGTTGTTGTTTCATGTGAGAAGTTTTCCATTGAACAACAATAGTGAAGATTGTTGACCGGACATTTCGGTTAAGTGAGGGCATCTATGTGTACCGTTGTGGTTGGATCCGATGAGTAGTTGGGAATGCTAATGGACATTAGCAAGGAAACATCAGTTGTCTGATCTGTGTGACATTAGCTAGGATCTGATCCTCGAGATCTAGCAGGATGTGTCACTAGTCTTCTAGCGTGAAGAATGATGCCTCTGAAATGACAGAAATAGTCAAGGATCGACTTAGTAGCCAACGAGGTTTGACTTTGGGATAGAAGATTTCGCAAGATCGTGACAGATCGAAATTGTTTTTTTCGAGTCAGTGAGTCACATCTATGCGGATTTTTTTGTCAAGAATATTGCGCGTTAGCAATAATCGATATTCGGAGGTGCGTTGGTTGGCAAGTTACTTCGAGCACAATTATTTCCCAGGATTGATTAGGGAATCGACGAATTAGATCGTTCAGTGCTGAGACTGATGCGTTCGGCAAGGGAGCGGTTTGACTATTGAGAATCTGTTGGGATTTAGTTCCAGGATCAGTATGTTCAACCTTGGGAGATTGTTATGAGCTGATGGTATTATCAGAGACTATGAGTTGAGTTATACCAGGTGCAATGACTGTCGAGTTTCGAGACGGAGTAGGAAGCGTTTCCATATGTCTGTGCACTGTGGAATGTCCCAGTCGAGCAGATTGGTGAGAGCTTGCCTTAGTCTTGATGGGTGTACAATGATTGCGAGTATGAATAACTATCAGGAGGACGTTCATCGATTAAATTCATGAGGTGAATAACCTATGATCGAGATGATGTAAATCATTGAAGGCGTAATGACTTCTATTGCAATGTATGCGTGACTTCGCAGGCCAATGGCTAGGAGATGAGGTAGCGTCATGAATTGCAAGTGATGATAGTTATCATCAGGGCACAGTGTTGAGGTTATACTGAGAAACGTGGACAGCAGAATGTACTAGACATAACGGTTTAAGTTTCCAGTATTCCTTGAGAAGCCGGTTATGCTTCAGGGAGAATGGGGAGGGTAACCAGTCTAGGGAACATTGTGGGCAGTTACGTTGAAATATAGACTTTAATCCACTGGATTATCTTAAAGCGAGATTCATGTTAAAATGTGTCAGCACAATGTTGGGATTAGTGTTTTCCTAGCTAGAGGTGTTGAGCACCGAGAACTTTTGGAACCATTAGGTGGTTAGTTTTGATTAGTGATTCAACGATTGTCATAAACCAGTCAAGTTATGACTTGGTCTTCGCTAGTATAAGATTTCCTTTGAGACGATAATCTTAATCAGGCGGGTATTGTATCTTTCGTGGTCAGAAAGATCGTGTTCCGAGTGAATGATGTATCAGTGTTACGATACGCTAGCGCAAGGGAAGTTCGATTATCGACCAGTAGCGCAGTAATTTTCAGCTGGGAAAATGTTAATGCGGTTCAACATTAAGCTTGCAGAGGATTCGATGGGAGTCTGAGTGTGTCGGAGGATATTTCGACCAGACACTCGAGCAAGGGTTTCTTGTACGTTCTCGAGGTTTTACCCTAGATTTTGAGGACGAAATCTTTTAAAGGGGGGAGAATGTAGTAACCCGTATCCAGAATTAGCGATTAATGAGTATATTAATCATGTAATCATGTTTAGATTAAGTAAAATATGATTAAGAAAATTCCAAAAGGGTTAACGGAGTTCATAAATGGATCCAGGACACTCGAAAATGGCTTGGAAGACCCCAAGACTCAAGTGGGATCGGAACCACCGATCCAGGATCGGAGCTTCCGATCTTGGTGACATCGGAACCAAATCGGAACCACATCGGAAGCAAGGAGATCGGATCTTCCGATCAGCGATCGGAGCTTCCGATCGACTGTCGGTGACAGGTGTGTGGTTGCATGTGGTTGAGATTGACACGTGGCATCGGAGCTTCCGATCGGAGGAACGGAACTTCCGATCTGCCGGAACGGAACGTCCGATCAGGGAACGGAACGTCTGATCGACGTCTATAAATATAGGGTCCGAGCTCCTCATTTCTTGCCAATTCCGAATTCCTCTCCTTCGCCCTAGTAGCTCTATTTTGGGCTTTGGGTACTCTTATTTTAGATTTGGAGTGGGAAATATACTTTAGTATAGTCAGACAGTGTCTGACATAGTAGCGGAGCAGTGCTCATGTAGCGGAGCAGTGCTCGAGGCTGTGGAGCTGCAGCAGGGGTGTACCTCTAGTTGCGGAATAGTTGCCATCAGTGGGCTGACGACGGACGCAGGTATAGCTATGGTCTCCTTAAATTATTTAGGAATATGCAATAGCTTAGTTAAGACTTTTAGAGATTAAATATTGATGCATGGGTAATTGCATTGTAGAGCTGATATAGGCTTGGAACCTAGAGTGGGACTCCTAGGAACTGCCTGCAGTAAGGTACGTAAGTACAGACTGAGATTGCCAGCGGTTTTTGTAGTCTTATATGTTGCATTTTGCATGTCATTTATTATGCAGCATGTGCATATCATATTGTGCCTGTCCATCATATGAGATGAGCCACGTAGGGTCGCTCAGCCCTGTCTGGACGGTTGATTTCTAGGGCCTATTGACTGACGGGTCATGGGTGGCTAGCATCGGGGGACACGGTCCACGTCCTGTAGGAATGAGTAGTGTACGCAGGGTTTTCTCCCCGGGTTGTACCACTCATGTCCTAGGCGCTATTACTGAGCAGTTATATATAGTTATCCCAGATATGGATACCTTATCATTTGCATGCATCATATTTGTATGTTTTACCCAGTGCTTTTGTATTGAGCTTAGAGCTCACGTCAAGTCTTTTTTTGTGTATTTGGACACTCCATTCGACGGGGCAGGTGTAGGTGCATGATTGAGCACCAGGAGCTTGGAGTAGCCAGTGACCAGTGAAGACAGCAGGATTAGCTATAGGTTTTGCCTTTAGGCTATTTATTCAATTTGGTTGTATAAATCGAATTGGTTTAACCGGTTGTATTCTGCCGGTCTGTTTTTATTTAAGTCTTCTGCAGCGAATTTATTTAATGCATGTTTAATTATGCTCTTTACTCTGATTAGGTAGTGGATCCGGGTAGGGTCACTACACTTATGGACTTGAACATTGCGACTGGTGAAAAGGTTTTATCATAGTCAACTCCTTGTCTTTGAGTATAACCTTTTGCTACCAATCGTGCCTTGTAGGTTAGTACCTTGCCATCAGACCCAAGTTTTCTCTTGTAGATCCATTTACACCCTATTGGAACAATTCCATCGGGAGGATCTACTAAAGACCAAACTTGGTTTGTATGCATCGAGTCTATTTCCGACTGCATAGCATCAAGCCATAAATTCGAATCCGCATAATAAATTGCTTCCTTGATGTTTTTTGGATCACATCCAATGTCGGGTTCACTTTGATCCCCTTCAAGAAGAAGACCATATCGAATAGGAGGTCTAGAAGTCCTCTCGGATCTTCTAGGAATTGGCGTGTTCGTTGAAGGTTCTTGAGGTGTGGGATCGTTATTTTGTATCTCGGGTTCTTTTCGAATTTCTTCGAGTTCCATCATCTTGCCTTTCTTATCTAATAAGAACTCCTTCTCCATGAAGGTGGCATTCCTCGAAACAAACACTTTTGTTTCATTAGGATGATAGAAATAATATCCTATTGAATTCTTCGGATATCCTACAAAATAACATAAGGTGGATCGACTATCCAACTTATCTCCCACTGTCTGCTTCACGTAAGCAGGACATCCCCAAATCCTCAAGTATGAATACTTAGGAGCTTTGCCATTCCATAACTCGTATGGAGTTTTATTCACTGCTTTGGTGTGAACATTGTTCAACAACAACACCGTCGTTTCAAGTGCATAGCCCCAAAACGAAGGAGGGAGCTCAGTGAAGCTCATCATAGATCGAACCATGTACAACAAAGTTTGATTGTGACGCTCCAAGACACCATTCAGCTGAGGTGTCATAGGAGGAGTCAACTGAGAGAGAATCCCATTCTCTTTTAGATAACTCAAAAACTCGGTACTTAAGTATTCTCCTCCTCGATCCGATCGAAGTGCTTTAATACTTCTACCTTGTTTGTTTTCTACTTCAGCCTTGAATTCTTTGAACCTTTCAAATGATTCAGACTTATATTTCATTAAATATAAATACCCATACCTAGAATAATCATCAGTAAAGGTAATGAAGTAGGTGTGATCAAATTTAGTACCGATGCTAAATGGTCTGCAAACATCTGTATGGATCAAATCCAACAGATTTTGACTACGCTCAGGTTTCCCTTTGAAAGGAGATTTAGTCATTTTTTCTTTTAGACAGGACTTACAAGTAGGTAGAGAGTTGATATCAGATATATCAAACATGCCCTCTCCCACTAGCTTATTCATCCTCCTTGAGGAAATATGATCTAGCCTAGCATGCCAAAGGTTTGCCGGGTTTTGACTATCGATTTTCCTTTTGTTTGTTGTTACCGGTTTATCAACATAATCAACTGGAACGTCTTTTAATTTTAAGTTATATAGATCGTTTTTAAATTGTCCATTTCAAATCAAACATTCATTCTTGTAAATATTGCAAATCCCATTCGCAAATTTTCAAGAAATATCTTCTCTATCAAGAATAGAAAAAGAAATAATGTTTTAATGAAATCTTGATAAAAATAAAAACATCTCTCTCAAAATATAGTTTAAAATTGTTTTTTGCAAAATTAAACAAATGTCTCCCATAGCTTTTGGATTCAACTCTGGAACCATTCCCGAGCCTTAACTGGGTCTCATCCATCCTAAGCTTACGACTTCTTTTCATCATCTGCAACTCATTGCAAATGTGAGATCTACATCTGGTATCCAATTCCCAAGAAATAATATTAAGTGAAACATTTATAAAATATATCCTTTGTAGTTCGTAACTACTCGATATACATTCTTTGCAGTTTCACTTCCAGTAACCGGGTTTCTTGCAGTGATGGCAAACTTATTTAGACTTGTCCATCTTTGCATGTAACATTTGTCCTTGAGATCATGGTCCTACCATTTCTCTAGTTCGGCCAACCTTTCCGAAGTTACATCAGCCGGGGCTATTTTTCAGAGGAGCCTTTTCTAACACATAGAAAATCTTTTCCGAATTCAGGACAATCTTAACTCATGGAACCTTTTCGTATAGTTTGCGCCAGACAATAACCGATGATTGTTTAATTAATTTATACTGATGTGGATTACGAAGATTCATCATAATGATATACTGAAATGAAACAGACAATAACCGATGATTGTTTAATTAATTTACTAAGACATAAAATATGGCGAAATTTATTTTATGAATTTCACTCCCACTATTTTAACGGTTTCACTATCCTCTAGTGAAAACGGAAAACTAGTTTCCTTAGTGGGAACATGGAGTCCAATTGACAAACTATAGTCCCGAATAATGTCAGCCAACCATAATTTTCAAAAGATAGAGCCCAATTGCTTCCAAAGCAACCCCCATGTTTTTACCTCATGTCCAATAAGGGCCCAATAATATGATGCCGTTTATTGTGACATGTCAAGATTACCCATCAATATTAAGTTGTGATAGACGATCGCCATGTGGATCCCCAATAATATGAGCCAATCCCATGGGAGTTCCACCCAACTTACAACATGTGTCGATCCAATGTACAGCTTTCCGACGAACGGGCCCCCCCAATAATATGAGCCGGACCGTGCCCGCGGGTAGCATCTCATACATTGATCGTTGATGGAAGGTAGGAACATTTAAACAATATTTAAATTCCCTTTTATAAATCTTGATATCAATTTTAAATCATATTTAAAATGAGGGATTTTTAATTTTGAAAATTCGTCTCATCTTTTAAAGTTTGTATGCTTGCAGGATTCATACAATTTAGTCTAAACATGCATACAACAATAATATCATATATTATTTAAAGGATGATCGATCCCAATCACTAATCGACCCGTGGTTTCCAATCACGAGTCTAAGTCCAATCCTAGTTGATATGCAAGTATGCAATGCAATCCTATTACATTGAGCTTTCAATTTATATTTCTTCGATCTTTATTATCTGCTGGGCCCACCATTATCTTCAAATCTTTATCTCCCACTACGTCTAATAAATTTACAATAAATTTCGATGACAATTAGGGAATACATATTTAAGGGTGGGAACGGGCCATAAACCAGACCCACTTTTTATTACAAATAACAATTCAAATTGGGCCATAAACCAAGCCCATTAATAAAACCCAACAACAATAAAACCAAATGTAAACAATCTAACATACACCTATAATATTGGTCATGACAATCGATTATTCTTTTATCCAACAATTAATTCAATAATTAAATAATTGGATAACATGCAATGACATCATAATTGAAAAGATAAAATCAAATTTTATCTTATCCTTTCATAAGATCATATCTTATCATCAATTGTACCAAAATAATTAATTTTATAAAATCTAATTTAACGGATAAAATTTATAAATTTTCCAAAAATTCAAATTTATCTAAAAATCAATTTTAAAAATTTCGGACTCAAACAATTTGATCCGACGCCTCGCGGACCAATCAAAAACAATTTTCGATCGAACCAAAAACTAAAATTTCAAAAATTTAAAATTCTGGAAAAAATAAAAATTTAATTTTTCGGGCAGCCCGGGACGTTCCCGGGCAGCCCCGCCCCCACGTGGGGCAGGGCAGCCCTGCCCCCATGTGGGGTGTAGGGCAGCGATCTCGCTGCCCTTGGGCAGCAACGATTGCTGCCCTTGGGTAGCGATCATGCTGCCCTTTGGGCAGCGATCTCGCTGCCCCGGGCAGTGACGATCGCTGCCCCGTTGCCCTGTTTAAATTTAATTTTTGTTTAAAATTTTGTTTTGTTTTCCAAAAACCGAGGCTTAAAAATTTTGTACAATCGATTAATTTTAATCGTTTGATCAAAGAACGACCTGTCTCTGATACCAGTGTTGGAACACGCGTTCTCTGATCACACGGAAGTGATACCCGGAGCAGCGGAAGTTTAATTTTTTTTTTTCGATATGGAACGATTCCATATCGTGGGTATCAAATCCTAACGATTAAAATCTTGCAAGTAAAAATATAAATTCACAATTAAATATTTTTAACTCTTCAAGCTAAGGCTTGATTATGGACTCCAACAAAATTTAATCTGCTCTTCTTGTAAATCCCGGGAACCGATGACTATCACGATCAACCTCCGGAATTAAGTCCACGAATAGAAAACTAAAATCCTCTGATTGATTGCACTAGAAATCAATCAGATTTTTATTGAAGAGAATAAACAGATTTGATCTGTCAATTCAGAATGTAATTTTTCACAAAAATTACAGACTGAATTATCTCAAAAAAGAGCAGAGGAATTCAAAAATTTCCCTTGAAATATTATGCAGTATTTTCGAAAATTGCAAGAGTGAATGCTATGTAATTTTCGAACACTACACATATATTTATAGATAATTTCTAGACTAGATTAAATTATAATTGTATTAGGACACTAACTCCTTAGGGCCCACAATCCATAACTTAAGCCCAACAAGCCAAGTCTGTTATTATAGAAAATAATATAAAATTTATCGTGACTCCGATTGATAAAATGATTTTACCAATGTGCACAGAAACCATTTCTGCATCTTTTAAAGTCAAGATAATTTTTCTGAATCCGAATTCAGTGATTTCCAAAAATGCTCATCCCTATGTCATTTTAGGAAATTCCACTCCCTTTTAGTTAAGAAGTCCAACTTATCTTTCATTAAATTTAACTCTTTAAATTTAACTATATCACCGGGGTTTAGTAATCCATTACTTGTGTGACCCTCAATGGTTCAGGGATACAGCTAGTCGTGGGCTCACAACTCCTTGTGACTCGGAACAATAATTTCTGACTTACCCATCGAATCATTGTAAGAGCGCCTAGCAACATCGCCCCATGATTCCCTAGGTATCACTGATAGTGCCTGCAAGAACAAGTAGATTTTGGTTAGCGTACAGTACGGTCCCTTCATCCATATATCCCGATCGAATCAACAACCATTGGTGCATCGAGAGTCGTTCGAGATTCGATAACTATGCAATGCATCTTGAAGATCAAATACTGACATCGCATGCGCTACTAGGAAACCGAGTAACCTAAAACACATCATGTACTCTGGCCAGAGATTCGTCACACTAATATCTTCTCAGATCGCATAGGATATCCACACTCGCAAGTATGTGGTCAATCCTTGACAACAAAGCATCGACTCCTATATGTGTCGTAACTGTACCCAATCCCGACACCTGATGACCCCAATAGAGTCGGTAAATGAGTCAAAGTACAGTACTAGCATATAGAGTCTTAATGATGTTTCAAGTAGTAAGGACTAATGGTGTACAACCAAAACCGCGGACTTATCCACTCAAATAATAATAACCACTTGGAAAGTCCGAATAGGATAGTTCGATCATTCATCATATGAATATCCATTTGCATGCTTTGAACATCTCCATGTCTATTACCAATGAAACGTGGTACTTGGCATCACAAATGCTAGTCTCAATCTCGAGCGATCCTTATCCTTATTAGCGGACGACTCAATTGACTAGGAACTTTTTAGAACATACAGTGACTATAAGATGTGTTTCATAATAGTGATCTCTCTTTATTCACTATCTCATCTTACTTACACTATAGTATATTCAAGGTCTTTATCAAAACAAAAATAGTATATCACAATATAACAATATGAAGAAAGACAAAGAAAATGCCATTAATGAATGTAAATTATATTAAACAAAGATTGTTTATACATAGAGTCATAAAAGCCCTTAGCCACAAGTTGGCTAACCGGGCACCCACTCTTTCAGCCACCTCTAGCTCATCTTTCCCTGCATGCTCACAATAATCTTTTTGCCAAGAAATCCACAATATCAACAGAAAACACACAATCATGACTATCAGGAAATTTCATGGCATCATAAATATTAAATTTCACAACCTCGCCATCGAATTCCATAGTAAGTGTGCCACTGTGAACATCAATTTTTGTCATGGAAGTTTTCAAAAATGGCCTGCCTAACAAAATTGGACTATTATGATCACCATTTTCCATGTCTAGCACATAAAAATCTGCAGAAAACACCAATTCTTTCACTTGCACCAACACATCTTTTACTACTCCCCTAGGGTATGCGTTAGACCTATCAGCTAACTGAATAAAATTTCCAGTTTTGTTCAATGTGCCAAGTTTCAAGGATGCATAGATGGAATAAGACATAACATTGATTGATGCTCCTAAATCTAGCATGGCCTTCTCAAGTCTAACATTTCCTATGGTGCATGGGATAGAAAACATAACTGGATCCTTACATTTTGCGGGCAACTTTCTTTGGATCACAACAGATACATTTGTTAGAGTAGGTTCCCGTCGAGCCAATGTGTTGGCCGATGGTCCTTGTGAGGACTCTTGTATGACAATTTTTATTTTAATAATATTTCACATTATTTAATTTGACAAATCTTTATCAATATACCCATGCTAGCTGCATAGATAAAGCCCTTGAATATACAAATAGTAGAAAGAATATAATATAGTCATGTGATGACTATCATGAAACTCATATTTGAAACACTTTATATTCTAAACTGTTCCTAGTCGATTCAGCCGCCATAAAGAAGGATAAAGGCCGCTCGAGCTTGAGACTAGTATTTGCAATGTGAGTACCATGTTTCATTGGTAGGGGACATGGAGATGTCCAAACATGCAAATAGGTGTTTCTTGTAGAGTGCAATGAACAACCCTCCTTAAAGGACTTTCCAAGTGGTTATCACTTAACGAGTGGAGAAGTCCTAGTTTATGGTTGTACACCATTAGTCCTTATGACCCGAGACAACATGGAGACTTTATATGCTAGTGCTTCACTTTGACTTGTTTACCGACTCATCTGGAGTCATCAGGTGACAATGTTGGGTGTTGTGACGAAAAATATAGGAGTCAATGCATTGTAGTCGGGGATTCACCGCTTACCTACGGACATGGATATCCTATGTTATCTCATGCATACGTAGCTTGAAATCTCTGATCAGAGTAGGTGGTAATTAAGAAAGGGGTTTCTTGAATTACACCTTCGATGCAACTATGGCATGACACATAGTTATCGATTCAATGACAACTCTCGATAAACCAATGGTTGTCAAATCGGTCGGGATATATGAGTTGAAGGGACCGTACTGTACGCTAACCATAATTGATTCGTTCTTGCAGGAACTATCATTTGATACCTAGGGAGTCATGTAAGCGATGCTGCTAGACGTTTACATGACTGGTTGGGTACTATCAGACTTGAGTTTTCTGACGTTCTTATTATCAATGTGTTGATCAATAAGAATGAAGCTATATAGGGTATGCTCATATAAGAGACTTGTTGATCCCGAATCACATGGAGATGTGAACCCACTACTAGTTGTATCAGTGAACCATTGAGGGTCACACAAGTACTAGCTTTCTAGATCCCGTTGAGATTAAAATAAGTTCAATGTGTTGAAAAACTTATAAAGAAGTTATTAAGTAAAATAAATTAGAAGTTTGACTTCTAAATTAGAGAATGAATGGAATAAGTAACTTTTAATTTGTGAATGTGTTCCAAGATTAAAAGTTGACTTAAAATAATTAGTTTATGAAAATGATGATTTTCTAAACTATTATTTTGAACTTAGTTAATTAATTTAAGTGTTGAATTAATTTAACACTAGTAGACATTTTCATGTACAAATAATTATATTAATTCAAGTGTTGAATTAATTAAACACTATTGAGTCTAGTAGAGCTCAAATAAAATAGTGTTATATAATTATAGTTACTAGTGTACTTGAATAAGTTCAAGTTTGAATTTAATTAATTGATTAAACTTAAATGGGTTTAGGTTTAATGATTAACTAAAATAAGTTTAAAAACCATTTAAATATATATATTTATATATGTATATATATATGGGCGTGTATATATATATATATATGATATATATAAATATATGTGTGTGTGTGTAATGGAATTTGAAGGGTTGGAAGATGGTTTACAATTTTCCATGCAAGCCTTGTGTTTTTCCATGCATGTTTAATTGTATTCTTTAATCTTTGACCATCAATATATTATTATACGCACATTACACAATTAATTCATTCCAAGGAACCAAAGTGGCCGAACACTTCCAAAGTGTTTTCTCCAAGTTTTTCTTTCATTTTGAGGGAGAAAAAAAATGATATCTCAATGCTAAATTCTCTAAATATTCTAGTGCATATTTAGAGCGGATCTAGATCGTCTAGGCGTGGACCTAATTCGGAGGCTCGAAGTGTTGAATCCATTTTGAGCAAGGAGTGCTCTTGGAATCTTGTAGATTGAGTCTACCTTTTTCAAGAGACTAGTTGTTTATCAACTTGGTTGGAGTCATAAATCAATCTTTGAGATTGATAGGTAAAATTCTAAACACCCTATGGTTGTTTAATTTTGAATACTACACAAGTGCTCGGACCTTTTTTTTTGTTAAATTTTTAAAATATCCGCTGCGTTTCCGGGCACGAGTTAATCGATTCCCTTCAGTGGTATCAGAGCCTAGGTTACTCTTTTGTGTAGTATTTGTTGGATATTATGTTGAGGTCAATTTCTAACCGCATGAGAAAATCAAGATTTATCAATTTTGGGGTTGTTTTTATAAAATATTTTTTTTAGTTTCGGGGGTCCTAGGGGCAGCCGTGGGCTGCCCCATAGTTTTGAATAATAAAAAATAAATATTTTTTGACCAAAATCCGGCGATGGAGTTTCGGTGACGACTATGACGACTTGAGTTTTTCAAAAGGTGTTTTGGAATATCATGTGTCATAGGCCCTAAATTGTTAAATACATTATAATTGATTTTTATGAGAAATTAAAATTTATAATATGTGATTTTTCTCATAAAATAAACAGTTAAAGTGTGACTTTGATTATTTATAGTAAATTGTGATTTACAAAAAATTCAATTATAAATAAATTAATTTGAAAGTAAACAAAGGTGTTTGTTTATTTTGTTAATTTATTTTATAATTGTGGTGGTTAGTGATTGGACCAAGATATATAATATTTGATCAATTGATTATTGAGATAATTAATTGATGGTGTATGATATGTGATATTGTGCATGAAGGATGATAAAAAGTCCAAGACCAATTTGCTAGGTGTATGCTAGGATTTTTTGTGTTTTATGGTTGTAATAATTATCAAATTATAAAGTGGGCTTGGTTTATGGCCCGTTCCCACCCCATGAGATGTATCCCTATTTGCCATGGATATTTTAATGTAAAATATTTGATAGTGGAAGTTCAAGATGGGAAGATGGTGGGCCATGATGAATTATGAAGAACCAAGACATGTAAATATTGGAAGCTTATGTAATTATTGCATTTGCATCCCATGCATTACCTAGGATTGGACCTAGGCCCGTGTTTGGCTCACACGGGACGAATAGTTTTGGGGCGATTGATCATCCTTGTTAATAAGTATGTGCGTTATTATTTTATAATAACAAAGTTGCATGAATCCGGCAAACATGCGATCAAACATGGCGAGTTTTTAAAATTAACGATGAGATCATTTCAAAATTAAAAACCCTCATTTTGAATTAGATTCAAAATTTATATCAAGCCCAAAAAGGGGAATTATAAATTTGTTTATAATTTCCATGTCTTCCATCGACAATGGATGCATGACGAACGCTACCCGTATTCAATGCTCGGCTCATATTATTATGGGGGCTTGGATGTCGGAAAGCTGTGACATCCATTGACATGGTGATGTGAACTACGTGGAACTCCTTTGACTTCGGCTCATATTATTGGGGAACTCATGGCGACCGTCCATTAAGGTTCGATATCGATGGGTAAGGCTTGACACGTAAAGATGAACGACGTCATATTATTGGGTCCTAATCAAGCGTGAGACAAAAGTTTACTTAAGGGTTGCATGGAGATGCAATTGGAAACTACCTTTTAGGAATTGTGATTGGCTGATATTATTCGGGATCATGATTGGCTAATTGGACCTTATGTACCTACTGACGAAAGGAGTTTCTCGTTTTTACTAGAGGGTAGTAAAAATGTCAAAACAGTGGGAGTAAATATTTATAAAGTTAAAGTCCAAACTTTATATCTTATTAAATATTTTAAAATAGTCATTGACATTTATCTATTATTATTTTTCAGTACAAGTTTTTGACAATGTCATCAATTCGCAATCCGCTATCTACTATACTCGACAAACATTTACTGACCGGTCCAAATTACCTCGATTGGCTAAGAAATCTGAAAATCGTCTTGAACTCGAAGAGGATTGCATACACACTTGATGAGTCGCCCCCTGATACGGCTCCAACTGATTGTAGCCCTGAGGAGCTACAGACTTACAAGGATTGGTGAGACCATGACTTGAAAACCAAGTGTTATATGCAGGCTTCTATGAATGATGAGCTTCAGCAACGTTTTGAGAGTGCAAAGCATGCTGCTGACATTCATTTGCATCTCAAAGAACTCTTTGGTGAACAAACACGCCCACTTCGAAATGCGATTGTCAAGGAGCTAATCACTTTGCGCATGCGAGATGGGGCTTCGGTCCATGAGCATGGCCTAAAGTTGATTGGGCTCGTGGAGAAACTCGTTAGCATGGATCTTGTGCTACCAACTGAGTTGACCACAGACGTGTTGCTCTTGTCACTGCCTAGCTCATTTGATCCTTTTGTGGTGAATTTCAACATGAACAAGCTAGATCCAACCCTTGAGGAGTTTGTTAACATGCTTGTTACGTTTGAATCCACAATCAAGAAAGAGAAGCCGGTTCTTTATGTGGGATCTTCATCTGGTTCAAAGAATAGACCACGTGGGAAGGGAAAGAAGCGTTCTTTCCATGCTCCCAAAAATAATGTGCCCTTGAAGAGGCAATCTCCGAGTCCCGTTGTGGTAGCCATACCAGTTAAGGCTAACAAGACTAATGACGTATGTCATCACTGCAAGAAACCTGGACATTGGAAGCGTAATTGCAAGAAATATCTTAACCAGAATGGTTTTGGAAAGGGTATGTTCTACATTGAAGTAAAAATTTCACTTAACTCTTCTTCTTGGGTATTGGATACCGGCTGTGGCTCACATCTCTGTAATGATTTGCAGGTGATGGCAAGAAGTAGGAGACTCAGAGATGGTGAGACCTTCTTGAGGATGGGCAATGGGGCAAGAGTTGCAGCCAAAGCTATTGGAGATGTTTACTTATTGTTGGACAATGATTTTAAATTATGTTTGAGAGATGTTTTGTTTGTACCAGATTTGGTGAAAAACATTGTTTCCATTTCTATGCTTGATAAAGATGGATATTCTTGTTTATTTGGCAAAGGTGTTTGCAATATTTACAAGAATGAATGTTTAATTGGTACAGGACAATTGGAAAATGATCTCTATAATTTAAAATTAAAAGATATTCCTATGTATAATGTCCAAGAGATATCAACAACATCCAAAAGAAAACAAGATACTCTGAATCCAGCACACTTGTGGCATGCTCGATTAGGTCATATATCTTTTAAAAGGATGAACAAGCTAGTGGGAGAAGGCATGTTTGATATGTCTGATATTAATTCTCTTACTACTTGTGAACCCTGTCTAAAAGGAAAGATGACCAAAATTCCCTTTAAGCGCCATGTGGAGCGAGCCAAGGGACTGTTGAATTTTATCCATATAGATGTGTGTGGTCCACTTAGCATCACCACTAAGCACGGACATTCTTACTTCATTACCTTTACCGATGACTTCTCTAGGTATGGGTATGTGTATTTGATGAAATACAAATCTGATGCTTTTGAAAGGTTCAAAGAATTCAGAAATGAAGTAGAGAAACAATTGGGACGAAGCGTCAAGGCACTTTGATCGGGTCGAGGTGGTGAGTACTTAAGTGCTTAATTCCAAAAGTATCTTAGGGAGAATGGGATTCTCTCGCAGTGGACTCCTCCTGTTACACCTCAGTTGAATGGTGTTTCAGAATGTCGTAACCGAACTTTGATGGACATGGTTCGGTCTATGATGGGGTTCACGGAATTGCCGCCATCCTTTTGGGGATATGCACTTGAGACAGCGGCACTGCTGTTGAACAATGTCCATTCAAAGGCAGTTGATAAGATACCATATGAGATATGGATGGGAAAATCTCCAAAGTATTCTTATCTTAGAATATGGGGATGTCCTGCTTATGTAAAGCAGTTAATCGGAGATAAATTGGATGCTCGATCCATTTTATGCTACTTCGTGGGATATCCAAGGAATTCGGTTGGATATTATTTCTATCATCCAAAAGAAACAAAGGTGTTTGTTTCTAGGAATGCTACCTTATTGGAAAAGGAATTTCTATTGGATATAAAATGGGAGATGATAGAACTTGAAGAAGTTCGAGAAACATCGACGATTGTAGAGCCCGTACCCGAACAACCAAGAGAGGAGATACAAGTTCCTAGAAGATCCGAGAGGATCTCAAGACCACCTATGAGGTATGGTCTGCTTCTTGAAGAGGGCCAAGATGAGCCTGACCATGAATGTGATCCAAGGACCTTCAAGGAAGCGTTGTCTGATGCCGATTCATCCAAATGGCTTGAAACTATGGAATCTGAGATGAATTCCATGTATTCGAACCAAGTGTGGAATCTTGTGGATCCACCTGAAGGAATTGTTCCTATAGGGTGTAAATGGATTTACAAGAGGAAGCTTGGGACGGATGGGAAGGTGGTGACCTTTAAGGCTCAATTGGTAGCAAAAGGTCATACTCAAAGGCAAGGAGTTGACTTTGAAGAAACTTTTTCTCCAGTAACAATCTTCAAGTCTATAAGAATAATGCTTGTCATTGCCGCATGGTACGACTATGAAATATGGCAGATGGATGTGAAGACAGCTTTTCTTAATGGGGATATTAAGGAAGAAATTTACATGTCTCAACCTGAAGGGTTCACATCTATCGGAAGTGAGCATAAAGTATGCAAACTTCAGAGATCTATTTATGGTCTCAAACAGGCATCTAGGAGTTGGAACCTCAGATTTGATGGTACAATCAAAGAGTTTGGGTTTACTAAGAATCCTGAGAAACCATGTGTGTATAAGAAGGTTAGTGGGAGTGCTGTGACATTCCTGGTACTTTATGTTGATGACATTCTACTCATTGGGAATGATGTAGGAATGTTGCAATCAACTAAAGTATGGTTGTCGAGTAAGTTCTCAATGAAGGATTTGGGTGAAGCATCTTTTGTATTGGGAATACAAATCTATCGGGATAGATCGAAAAGATTGCTTGGTCTCACCCAGTCCACATACATTGATACCATCGTGAAGCGGTTCTCGATGGATGAGTCTAAGAGAGGACATCTACCAATGTGTCATGGCGTGTCTCTATCCAAGTCCATGTCTCCCAAGAATGATGTAGAGATAGAGACGATTACACGCATTCCATATGCATCTGCAAATGGTAGTATCATGTATGCGATGATATCTACATGTCCTGACGTGGCTTTTGCACTAAGTGTTACAAGTAGATATCAATCGAACCCTGTTCTTTCACATTGGAAAGCTGTGAAAGACATTCTCAAGTATTTGAGAAGAACTAAGAATATGTTCTTGGTTTATGGGGGTGGAGAACTAAAATTGGAAGGCTATACCGACTCTAGCTTCCAAAGCGATGTTGATGATTCGAAGTCAACTTCCGGTTTTATATTCATGCTCAATGGTGCTGCTGTTTGTTGGAAGAGTTCCAAGCAAAATAGCACTGTGGATTCAACCACTGAGGCAGAATATATTGCTGCATCCGATGCTGCAAAGGAAGCTGTTTAGATTAGGAATTTCATCCAAGAGTTGGGCGTTATTCCTAATGGAGTTGTGTTGGAGAACACGGCGATCAGATCAATTATGATTGATACCCGGTGCAGCGGAAGTTTAAAATTTTTGTATGGAACGATTCCATAATGGGTATCAACCTTACGATTAAATTGTGTTGGAGAACACGGCGATCAGATCAATTATAAATTATAGTATGCAATGCAATCCTATTACATTTGCTTCCAATTTACATTTCTTCTGTCTTTATTGTCTGCTGGGCCCACCTCCATCTTCAAATCTTGATCTCCCACTAAATCTAATGTATTTACAATAAATAACAATGACAAGTAGGGGATACATTTTTAAGGGGTGGGAACGGGCCATAAACCAAGCCCACTTTTATTACATATGACATTCATATTAGGCCATAAACCAGGCCCATTAATAAAACCAACAACAATAAAAACAAATGTAAATTCCTAACATACACCTACAAAATTGGTCATGGCAATCGATCATCCTTATCCAATAAAATTTAATTCAAAATTAATTTATTGGATAACATGCAATGGCAATTTAAGTTTAAAAGGATAAAATCATATTTCATACATAAAATCTTATTTTACATACAAAATCATATTTTATCTTTTTATCAAATAAAATCATATTTTATCTATAAAATCCAATTTTATACATAAAATCATATTTGACTCAATATATCCATAAGATCATATCTTATCATCAATTGTACCAAAAATAATTAATTTCAAAATTCAATTAAAGGATAAAATATTAAAATTTTCCAAAAATTCAAATTTATCCAAAAATCAATTTTAAAATTTTCGGACTCAAACAATTCGATCCGACGCCTCGTGGACCAATCAAAAACGATTTTTGATCGGACCAAAAATAGAATTTTAACATATTAAAATTTAATTTAAAAATTAAAAAAATTAATTTTTCCGCGGGCCGCCCGGGACATTCCCGGGCTGCCCGCGCCCCGTAGGGCTCGGGCCGGGCAGCCCGGCTGCCCCGAGGGCAGTGACGATCGCTGCCCTGGGCAGCGCCCAGTGCTGCGTCGGGCTGCGCCGTGCGCCGCCCTGTGCAGCGCCCAGCGCTGCGCAAGGCAGTGCCGTGCGCTGCCCGGGGCAGCGACGATCGCTGCCCCTGCCCCGGGCAGCGATTGGATCGCTTCCCGGGTTTTTGCCCGAAAAATAATTTTTTTATTTTTAAAATATTTATTTTGTTTCAAAAACCGAGGCCTAAAATTTTTTTTTACAATCGATTAATTTTAATCGCTTGATCTGAGCAACCTGGCTTTGATACCACTGTTGGAGAACACGGCGATCAGATCAATTATGATTGATACCCGGTGCAGCGGAAGTTTAAAATTTTTGTATGGAACGATTCCATAATGGGTATCAACCTTACGATTAAATTGTGTGTGTAAAAATTAAATAACAATTATAAATTTTTACCTCCAATCTCGAATCGAGATTATGGACATCAACAGATTGCTCTGCTCTTGTTGTATCTCCCTGGAATGATGGACGAACTGTTCTTCAATCAGGTCCACGGATAGATATTTAATCCCTCTGATAGATTGCACTAGAAAATCTATCAGAAGTTTCTACGAAGAGATTAACGAATTTGATCCGTTAAACCAGACTGTAATTCAAAATCACAGGCTGGATTTTTCTCGAGTAGACAGGGAGGGGGGCGGCCACTCTTGTTAGAAAATACTTAGGTTTTTCGAAAATTGTGACCTGTTGTGTGTAATTTCTGTACTGCAATAACTTATTTATAATGTAGGCCACTAACAGCTTAGGGCCCATTAGTCATAAGTTCAAGCCCGACAAGCAAAGCCCGCATGTTCAGAAATTAATATAAAATTCATCGTGACTCCGATTGATAAACCGATTTCACCAATGTGCACAGAAACCATTTCTGCACCTTTTAAAGTCAAGATAAATTTTTCTGAATCCGAATTCAGTGATTTCCAAAAATGGCCATCCCTATGTCATTTTAGGAAATCTTATCCTCTACTCTTAAATAAGAAGTCCAACTTCTTCATTCATTAAATTTAACTCTTTAAATTTAACTTTATCAACGGGGATTAAAAATCCATTACACTGTGTGACCCTCAATGGTTCAGGGATACAGCTAGCCGTGGGCTCACAACTCCTTGTGACTCGGAACAACAATTTCCGACTTGCCCATCGAATCATGGTATGAGCGCCTAGCAACATCGCCCCATGATTCCCTAGGTATCACTGATAGTGCCTACAAGAACCAGTAGATTTTGGTTAGCGTACAGTACGGTCCCTTCATCCAAATATCCCGATCGAATCAACAACCATTGGTATATCGAGAGTCGTTCGAGATTCGATAACTATGCAATACATCTTGAAGATCAAATAGTGACATCGCATGTGCTACTAAGAAACCATTTCTTAAATCACATCATGTACTCTGGCCAGAGATTCGTCACACTAATATCTCCTCAGATCGCATAGGATATCCACACTCGCAAGTATGTGGTGAATCCTTGACAACAAAGCATCGACTCCTATATGTGTTGTAACTGTACCCAATCCCGACACCTGATGACCCCAATAGAGTCGGTAAACGAGTCAAAGAACAGTACTAGCATATAGAGTCTCAATGATGTCTCAAGTAGTAAGGACTAATGGTGTACAACCAAAACCGCAGACTATATCCACTCGATAAGTGATAACCACTTGGAAAGTTCGGATAGGGTAGTTCGATCATTCATCATATGAATATCCATTTGCATGCTTTGAACATCTCTATGTTTCCTACCAATGAAACGTGGTACTTTGCATCGCAAATGCTAGTCTCAAGCTCGAGCGATCCTTATCCTTATTATCGGACGGCTCAATCGACTAGGAACAGTTTAGAATATACAGTGACTATAAGATGTGTTTCATGATAGACATCCCCATGTTCTACCACATCTTACATACACTATAGTATATTCAAGGTCTTTATCAAAACAACAATAGTATATCACAATATAACAATATGAAGAAAGATAAAGTCATTGCCATTAATAAAAGTGTAAATTATATTAAACAAATGATTGTTTATACAAAGAGTCATCAAAGCCCTTAGCCACAAGTTGGCTCACCGGGCACCCACTCTTTCAATCTCCCACTTGCCCTAAAGCCAACTAGTCATAATACGTAGACCCATTGCTTCGCGATGTTTGTCAAATAATGGTCCTGGCAAGGGCTTAGTAAGTGGATCAGCGATATTGTCTGCAGAGGCCACTCTTTCGACAGTGATGTCTCCTCTTTCCACAATCTCCTGGATGATGTGGTATTTCCTCAGTACGTGTTTGGATCTTTGATGAGACCTTGGTTCCTTTGCCTGAGCAATGGCACCCGTGTTGTCACAGTACACCGGGACTGGACCAACAACTTCAGGAATGACGCCCAACTCTTGGACGAAATTCCTCATCCAAACGGCCTCTTTAGCAGCAGCTGATGCTGCAATGTATTCAGCCTCAGTGGTGGAATCCGCTGTGGTGTCCTGCTTGGAACTCTTCCAAGAGACAGCACCGCCATTGAGAATGAACACAAATCCAGAGGTTGACTTCGAGTCATCCACGTCACTTTGGAAGCTAGAGTCGGTATAGCCTTCCAATTTTAGTTCTCTTCCTCCATATACCATGAACATATTCTTAGTCCTTCGTAAGTACTTAAGAATGTCCTTCACGGCTTTCCAATGCATTTGACCGGGATTAGCTTGATATCTGCTCGTGACACTCAGAGCAAATGATACATCCGGTCTGGTAGATATCATCCCATACATGATACTACCTATGGCTGACGCATATGGTACATGTGTCATTTTCTCTATCTCTTCATCAGTCTTGGGACACATAGACTTGGATAGAGAAACTCCATGACACATGGGTAGATGTCCTCTCTTGGACCCATCCATTGAAAACCGTTTCAATATGGTGTCGATGTAGGTTGATTGAGTGAGTCCTATCATTCTCTTAGATCTATCCCTATAGATCTGTATCCCTAGAATATAGGATGCCTCACCCAAATCCTTCATCGAGAATCTACCTGATAACCATATCTTTGTTGACTGCAACATCCCTACATCATTCCCAATGAGTAAGATGTCATCAACATAAAGTACTAAGAATGTCACAGCATCCTTAACTACTTTCTTGTACACGCATGGTTCCTCCGGATTCTTGATGAAACCAAAATCTTTTATTGTTTCATCAAATTTCTGGTTCCAACTTCTTGATGCTTGTTTTAGACCATAAATTGATCTCTGAAGCTTGCATACTGCTCGCTTCCCATGGATGTGTACCCCTCAGGCTGCTTCATATAGATTTCTTCCTTAATGTCTCCATTAAGAAAAGCAGTCTTCACATCCATTTGCCATATCTCATAGTCATACCATGCAGCTATGGCAATAAGGATTCTTATGGACTTGAACATTGCAACTGGTGAAAAGGTTTCATCATAGTCAACTCCTTGTCTTTGAGTATAACCTTTTGCCACCAATCGCGCCTTGTAGGTCAATACCTTACCATCAGGCCCAAGCTTTCTTTTGTAGATCCATTTACATCCTATTGGAACAATTCCATCGGGAGGATCTACTAAAGACCAAACTTGGTTTGTATGCATCGAATCTATTTCCGACTGCATAGCTTCAAGCCATAAATTTGAATCCGCATCAGAAATTGCTTCCTTGAAGTTTCTTGGATCACATCCAACATCGGGTTCATCTTGATCCCCTTCAAGAAGAAGACCATATCGAATAGGAGGTCTAGAAGTCCTCTCGGATCTTCTAGGTATAGGCGTGTCCAGCAATGGTTCCTGAGGTGTAGGATTGTTATTTTGTATTTCGGGTTCTTCTCGAATTTCTTCGAGTTCCATCATTTCGCCTTTCTTATCCAATAAGAACTCCTTCTCCAAGAAGGTGGCGTTCCTCGAAACAAACACCTTTGTTTCAGCAGGATAATAGAAATAATATCCGATTGAATTCTTCGGATACCCTACAAAATAACATAAGCTGGATCGACTATCCAACTTATCTCCCACTGTCCGCTTCACGTAAGCAGGACATCCCCAAATCCTCAAGTACGAATACTTAGGAGCTTTGCCATTCCATAACTCGTATGGTGTTTTGTCCACTGCTTTAGTGTGGACGTTGTTCAACAATAATACCGCCGTTTCAAGCGCATAGCCCCAAAACGAAGGTGGAAGCTCAATGAAGCTCATCATGGATCGAACCATGTCCAACAAAGTTCGATTACGACGCTCCGATACACCATTAAGCTGTGGTGTCATAGGAGGAGTCCACTGAGAGAGAATCCCATTCTCTTTTAGATAGTCCAAAAACTCGGTACTTAAGTATTCTCCACCTCGATCCGATCAAAGTGCTTTAATACTTTTACCTAGCTTGTTTTCTACTTCAGCCTTGAATTCTTTGAACTTTTCAAATGCTTCAGACTTATATTTCATTAAATATAAATACCCATACCTCGAATAATCATCAGTAAAGATAATGAAATAGGTGTGGCCATATTGAGTACCAACTCTAAATGGACCACAAACATCTGTATGGATCAAATCCAACAGATTTTGACTACGCTCAGGTTTCCCCTTAAAAGGAGATTTAGTCATTTTTCCTTTCAGGCAGGATTCACAAGTAGGTAGAGAGTTAATATCAGACATATCAAACATGCCCTCTCCCACTAGCTTGTTCATCCTCCTTGAGGAAATATGACCTAGCCTAGCGTGCCAAAGGTTTGCCGGGTTTTGGCTATCGATTTTCCTTTTGTTTGTTGTTGCCGATTTATCAACATAATTTATTGGAACGTCTTTTAGTTTTAAGTTATATAGATCGTTTTCAAGTTGTCCATTTCCAATCAAACATTCATTCTTGTAAATATTGCAAATCTCATTCACAAAATTGCAAGAATAACCATCTCTATCAAGTATAGAAACAGAAATAATGTTTTTAATCAAATCCGGAACAAATAAAACATCTCTCAAAAGTAACTTAAAACCGTTCTGCAAAATTAAATAAATATCTCCCACAGCTTTAGCTTCAACTCTGGAACCATTTCCGAGCCTCAGCGGGGTCTCACCCATTCTAAGCTTATTACTTCTTGTCATCATTTGCAACTCATTGCAAATATGAGATCTACATCTTGTATCCAATACCCAAGAAGTAGTATTAAAAAAAACATTTATTTCAATGTAAAACATACCCTTTGCAGTTCGCAACTGCTCGAGGTATTCCTTGCAGTTACATTTCCAATGACCGGGTTTCTTGCAGTGATGGCAAACTTGTTTAGACTTGTCCAATTTTGCATGTAACATTTGGCCTTGAGATCATGGTCCAACCATTTCTCTAGTTCGGCCAACCTTTCGGCAGTTACATCAGCCGGGGCTGTTTTTCGGAGAAGCCTTTTCTAACACTTAGAAAATCTTTTCCGAACTTAGAACAATCTTAACTTATGGAATCATTCTGTATTGTTTGTGCCAATAAGTTTGTTTTGTTGGAGAATAGAAACATGTGGATTACTGAGATGAAACAGACAATTATCGATGATTGTTTAATTAATTTACTAAGACATAAAATAGGCGAAATTTATTTTATGAATCTCACTCCCACTATTTTAACGATTTCACTACCCTCTAGTGAAAACGGGAAACTGTTTTCCTTAGTGAGAACATGGAGTCCAATTGACAAACTATGGTCCCGAATAATATCAGCCAACCATAATTTTCAAAAGGTAGAGCCCAATTGCTTCCAAAGCAACCTCCACGTTTTTACCTCATGTCCAATAAGGGCCCAATAATATGACGCCGTTTATTGTGACATGTCAAGATGACCCATCAATATTAAGTTGTGATAGACGGTCGCCATGTGGATCCCCCAATAATATGAGTCGATCCCATGGGAGTTCCACCCAACTTACAACATGTGTCGATCCAATGTACAGCTTTCCGACGAACGGGCCCCCCCAATAATATGAGCCGGACCGTATCCGCGGGTAGCATCTCATACATTGATCGTTGATGGAAGGTAGGAACATTTAAACAAATTTAAATTTCCTTTATTTATCTTGATATCAATTTTAAATCATATTTAAAATGAGGGATTTTAATTTTGAAAATTTGTCTCATCATTTTTAAAATTTTGTATGCTTGTCGGATTCACACAATTTTGTCTAAAACATGCATACAACTATAATATCACATATTATATAGGATGATCGATTCCATTTCTAATCGACTCGTGGTTGCCAATCACGAGTCTTAGTCCAATCCTAGGTAATATGCAGTATGCAATGCAATCCTATTACATTTGCTTCCAATTTACATTTCTTCTGTCTTTATTGTCTGCTGGGCCCACCTCCATCTTCAAATCTTGATCTCCCACTAAATCTAATGTATTTACAATAAATAACAATGACAAGTAGGGGATACATTTTTAAGGGGTGGGAACGGGCCATAAACCAAGCCCACTTTTATTACATATGACATTCATATTAGGCCATAAACCAGGCCCATTAATAAAACCAACAACAATAAAAACAAATGTAAATTCCTAACATACACCTACAAAATTGGTCATGGCAATCGATCATCCTTATCCAATAAAATTTAATTCAAAATTAATTTATTGGATAACATGCAATGGCAATTTAAGTTTAAAAGGATAAAATCATATTTCATACATAAAATCTTATTTTACATACAAAATCATATTTTATCTTTTTATCAAATAAAATCATATTTTATCTATAAAATCCAATTTTATACATAAAATCATATTTGACTCAATATATCCATAAGATCATATCTTATCATCAATTGTACCAAAAATAATTAATTTCAAAATTCAATTAAAGGATAAAATATTAAAATTTTCCAAAAATTCAAATTTATCCAAAAATCAATTTTAAAATTTTCGGACTCAAACAATTCGATCCGACGCCTCGTGGACCAATCAAAAACGATTTTCGATCGGACCAAAAATAGAATTTTAACATATTAAAATTTAATTTAAAAATTAAAAAAATTAATTTTTCCGCGGGCCGCCCGGGACATTCCCGGGCTGCCCGCGCCCCGTAGGGCTCGGGCCGGGCAGCCCGGCTGCCCCTAGGGCAGTGACGATCGCTGCCCTGGGCAGCGCCCAGTGCTGCGTCGGGCTGCGCCGTGCGCCGCCCTGTGCAGCGCCCAGCGCTGCGCAAGGCAGTGCCGTGCGCTGCCCGGGGCAGCGACGATCGCTGCCCCTGCCCCGGGCAGCGATTGGATCGCTGCCCGGGTTTTTGCCCGAAAAATAATTTTTTTATTTTTAAAATATTTATTTTGTTTCAAAAACCGAGGCCTAAAAATTTTTTTTACAATCGATTAATTTTAATCGCTTGATCTGAGCAACCTGGCTTTGATACCACTGTTGGAGAACACGGCGATCAGATCAATTATGATTGATACCCGGTGCAGCGGAAGTTTAAAATTTTTGTATGGAACGATTCCATAATGGGTATCAACCTTACGATTAAATTGTGTGTGTAAAAATTAAATAACAATTATAAATTTTTACCTCCAATCTCGAATCGAGATTATGGACATCAACAGATTGCTCTGCTCTTGTTGTATCTCCCTGGAATGATGGACGAACTGTTCTTCAATCAGGTCCACGGATAGATATTTAATCCCTCTGATAGATTGCACTAGAAAATCTATCAGAAGTTTCTACGAAGAGATTAACGAATTTGATCCGTTAAACCAGACTGTAATTCAAAATCACAGGCTGGATTTTTCTCGAGTAGACAGGGAGGGGGGCGGCCACTCTTGTTAGAAAATACTTAGGTTTTTCGAAAATTGTGACCTGTTGTGTGTAATTTCTGTACTGCAATAACTTATTTATAATGTAGGCCACTAACAGCTTAGGGCCCATTAGTCATAAGTTCAAGCCCGACAAGCAAAGCCCGCATGTTCAGAAATTAATATAAAATTCATCGTGACTCCGATTGATAAACCGATTTCACCAATGTGCACAGAAACCATTTCTGCACCTTTTAAAGTCAAGATAAATTTTTCTGAATCCGAATTCAGTGATTTCCAAAAATGGCCATCCCTATGTCATTTTAGGAAATCTTACTCCTCTACTCTTAAATAAGAAGTCCAACTTCTTCATTCATTAAATTTAACTCTTTAAATTTAACTATCTCAACGGGGATTAAAAATCCATTACACTGTGTGACCCTCAATGGTTCAGGGATACAGCTAGCCGTGGGCTCACAACTCCTTGTGACTCGGAACAACAATTTCCGACTTGCCCATCGAATCATGGTATGAGCGCCTAGCAACATCGCCCCATGATTCCCTAGGTATCACTGATAGTGCCTACAAGAACCAGTAGATTTTGGTTAGCGTACAGTACGGTCCCTTCATCCAAATATCCCGATCGAATCAACAACCATTGGTATATCGAGAGTCGTTCGAGATTCGATAACTATGCAATACATCTTGAAGATCAAATAGTGACATCGCATGTGCTACTAAGAAACCATTTCTTAAATCACATCATGTACTCTGGCCAGAGATTCGTCACACTAATATCTCCTCAGATCGCATAGGATATCCACACTCGCAAGTATGTGATGAATCCTTGACAACAAAGCATCGACTCCTATATGTGTTGTAACTGTACCCAATCCCGACACCTGATGACCCCAATAGAGTCGGTAAATGAGTCAAAGCACAGTACTAGCATATAGAGTCTCAATGATGTCTCAAGTAGTAAGGACTAATGGTGTACAACCAAAACCGCGGACTATATCCACTCGATAAGTGATAACCACTTGGAAAGTCCGGATAGGGTAGTTCGATCATTCATCATATGAATATCCATTTGCATGCTTTGAACATCTCTATGTTCCCTACCAATGAAATGTGGTACTCTGCATCGCAAATGCTAGTCTCAAGCTCGAGCGATCCTTATCCTTATTATCGGACGGCTCAATCGACTAGGAACAGTTTAGAATATACAGTGACTACAAGATGTGTTTCATGATAGACATCCCCATGTTCTACCACATCTTACATACACTATAGTATATTCAAGGTCTTTATCAAAACAACAATAGTATATCACAATATAACAATATGAAGAAAGATAAAGTCATTGCCATTAATAAAAGTGTAAATTATATTAAACAAAAGATTATTTATACAAAGAGTCATCAAAGCCCTTAGCCACAAGTTTGCTCACCGGGCACCCACTCTTTCAAGTTGATCCAGTCCCGGTGTACTGCGACAACACTGGTGCCATTGCTCAGGCAAAAGAACCAAGGTCTCATCAGAAATCCAAACATGTACTGAGAAAATACCACATCATCCGGGAAATTGTGGAACGAGGAGATGTCTTGTTAGACAGAGTCGCCTCCGCAGATAATGTTGCTGATCCACTAACTAAGCCTTTACTAGGACCATTGTTTGAAAAG
This sequence comes from Henckelia pumila, assembly GCF_033568475.1. NCBI lineage: Eukaryota > Viridiplantae > Streptophyta > Magnoliopsida > Lamiales > Gesneriaceae > Henckelia > Henckelia pumila. The sequence goes on from NC_133123.1 coordinate 171,659,804, forward strand.
CATCGCGAATCAATGGGTTTGAAGAATATGGGTAGTTGGCTCTAGTGCAAGTGGGAGATTGTTAGAGTAGGTGCCCGTCGAGCCAATGTGTTGGCCGATGGTCCTTGTGAGGACTCTTGTATGACAATCTTTATTTTAATAATATTTCACATTATTTAATTTGGCAAATCTTTATCAATATACCCATGCTAGCTGCATAGATAAAGCCTTTGAATATACAAATAGTAGAAAGAATATGAGATAGTCATGTGATGACTATCATGAAACTCATATTTGGAATATTGTATATTCTAAACTGTTCCTAGTCGATTTAGCCGCCATAAAGAAGGATAAAGGCCGCTCGAGCTTGAGACTAGTATTTGCGATGTGAGTACCATGTTTCATTGGTAGGGGACATGGAGATGTCCAAACATGCAAATAGGTGTTCCTTGTAGAGTGCACTGAACAACCCTCCCTAAAGAACTTTACAAGTGGTTATCACTTATCGAGTGGAGAAGTCCTAGTTTATGGTTGTACACCATTAGTCCTTATGACCCGGGACAACATGGAGACTTTATATGCTAGTCTTTACTTTGACTTGTTTACCGACTCATATGGAGTCATCAGGTGGCAATGTTGGGTGTTGTGACGAAACATATAGGAGTCAATGCATTGTAGTCGGGGATTCACCGCTTACCTACGGGTATGGATATCCTATGTTATCTCATGCATACGTAGCTTGAAATCTCTGATCAAAGTAGGTGGTAATTAAGAAAGGGGTTTTTTGAATTACACCTTCGATGCAACTATGGCATGACACATAGTTATCGATTCAATGACAACTCTCGATAAACCAATGGTTGTCGAATCGGTCGGGATATATGAGTTGAAGAGACCGTACTGTACGCTAACCATAATTGATTCGTTCTTGCAGGCACTATCATTTGATACCTAGGGAGTCATGTAAGAGATGCTGCTAGACATTTACATGACTGGTTGGGTACTATCAGACTTGAGTTTTCTGACGTTCTTATTATCAATATGTTGATCAATAAGAATGGAGCTATATAGGGTATGCTCATATAAGGGACATGTTGATCCCGAATCACATGGAGATGTGAACCCACTGCTATTTGTATCAGTGAACCATTGAGGGTCACACAAGTACTAGCTTTCTAGATCTCATTGAGATTAAAATAAGTTCAATGTGTTGAACAACTTATAAAGGAGTTTATAAGTAAAATAAATTATAAGTTTGACTTCTAAATTGGAGAATTAATGGAATAAGTAACTTTTAATTTGTGAATTTGTTCCAAGATTAAAAGTTGACTTAAAATAATTAGTTTATGAAAATGGTGATTTTCTAAACTATTATTTTGAACTTAGTTAATTAATTTAAGTGTTAAATTAATTTAACACTGGTAGACATTTTAATGTACAAATAATTATATTAATTCAAGTGTTGAATTAATTAAACACTATTGAGTCTAGTAGAGCTCAAATAAAATAGTGTTATATAATTATTGTTACTAGTGTACTTGAATAAGTTCAAGTTTGAATTTAATTAATTGATTAAACTTAAATGGGTTTAGGTTTAATGATTAATTAAAATAAGTTCAAAAACCATTTAAATATATATATTTATATATGTATATATATATGGGCGTGTATATATATATATATGATATATATATATATATATGTGTGTGTGTGTGTGTGTACAGAAATTTGAAGGGTTGGAAGATGGTTTACAATTTTCCATGCAAGCCTTGTGTTTTTCCATGCATGTTTAATTGTATTCTTTAATCTTTGACCATCAATATATTATTATACACACATTACACAATTAATTCATTCCAAGGAACCAAAGTGGCCGAACACTTCCAAAGTGTTTTCTCCAAGTTTTTCTTTCATTTTGAGGGAGAAAAAAATGATATCTCAATGCTAAATTCTCTAAATATTCTAGTGCATATTTAGAGCGGATCTAGATCGTCTAGTCGTGGACCTAATTCGGAGGCTCGAAGTGTTGAATCCATTTTGAGCAAGGAGTGCTCTTGGAAGCTTGTAGATTGAGTCTACCTTTTTCAAGAGCCTAGTTGTTTATCAACTTGGTTGGAGCCATAAATCAATCTTTGAGATTGATAGGTAAAATTCTAAACACCCTATGGTTGTTTAATTTTGAATACTACACAAGTGCTTGGAACTTTTTTTTTGTTAAATTTTTAAAATATCCGCTGCATTTTCGGGCACGAGTTAACCGATCCCCTTCAACATTCTCATCAAGTTCCACTTTTTGACAGCCCTTCAATGTATGTTTCCTCTTTGCTGTGCACAGTTCCTTTAAGAACTTCACGTATCGAGGAACCTGCTTAATAGCATATAGCAACGGAATATTTACCTCACATCTACGAAAAGTTTCATAAAGGTCCTTTATCCCTTCATCTTTTCTAGACTCCTTAAGTGCTAAGGGAAAAGGGGCGACAGGCTTATATTCAGAAAGTGGAGGAAACTACCTCTTGTCGCTTCTTCCTTGGATGCTTCTCCATCAGTTTCCTTCGGCTCTTCTTGATGTTTCTCATTGGGTGAAGTCTCCACCTCTTTCTCCTTGATCTTCAACTCCTTCCCATTCCTTAGAGTGATTGCACTTGCGTTTTCCATTGGATTTGGAATTGTTTGAGATGGTAGAGCATTGGAATGCTGTCCTTCTAGCTTGTTGATGGCGGTGGCGAGCTGTCCCATCTGGGTGTTCATGTTCTCGATACTTGCTCTTGTTTCCTGTTGAAAAGCTACAATGTTAGTGGCAAGTTCCTTAACTATATTCTCGAGAAACTCACCTGGTGTTGGTATTTGTGGTCGCTGCTGCTGTTGTTGAGGGTACGGCGGCCTATAACTTTGATTATGTGGTGGTGCTTGAGGCCCCGATTGATTTGCTTGAGGATTCCCATATCTTAGATTTGGATGATCCTTCCAACCAGGATTGAATGTGTTGGAATAAGGATCATATTTTCGCTGGGGTGGTCCAGGAAATCCTCCAGTAGCGTTGACCTGTTCAACTGATTCTTCTTGAAGTGTGGGACACATATCAGTAGCGTGTCCCACTACAGCACAAATTCCACACGCCTTTGCAGTTTGTCCATTCCCTACAGCCATCTGACGCACAAGAGTTGTCAATTCAATTCATTGCTGTTCAAGGGAAGAGACATTTACCTCGTTGTTCTTCTTGGGTGGATGCTCGTTCCTGATGGTGCCGAATTGTTGAGAATTGGCAGCCATATTCTCTATCAAGTTTCTTGATTGTACCGGAGTTTTGTCAACGAAAACTCCTCCACTGGCTGCGTCCAGCATGCTCCTGTCATGAGGTAACAAACCTTCATAGCAAAATTGGATCAATTGGTTTTCACTTATCTGATGCTGCGGACAACTAGCACAAAGCTTCTTGAACCGCTCCCAGTATTCATGCAGTGACTCCCCGGAGTATTGCTTGATCCCATAGATTTCCTTCCTGATATTTGCAGCTCTAGAGGATGGAAAATATTTCTCCAGGAAGGTTCTTTTCATCTCCGTCCAAGTTGTGATGGAGCCAGAGGACAAGTAGTATAGCCAATCCTTAGCAGCACTCTTCAAAGAGAAAGGAAAGGCTCTCAGCTGAATCTGTTCCTCTGTCACTCCATGGGGTTTCATACTAGTGCAGACCACGTGAAACTCCATCAAGTGTTTATTGGGATCCTCACCTGCAAGACCATGAAAAGAGGGTAATAAGTGAATTAAACCAGATTTAAGTTCAAATATAGCATTATTTTCTAATGTCGGAAAAGTAATGCATAAAGGCTGTTGATTGGGATCAGGAGTGCCCAATTGTCTAAGAATCAAGTTCGCATTAGCATTAGCAGCCATCTCTTCTTCAGGAAAAGCAGCTCGAGCAGCGGCTTTTTGTTGTTGCCTACGGAGTTCTCGCCTTCGTCTATGCAAAGTTCTTTCGATTTCTGGATCGTAGAAAAAATCCTCTTCAACAAGATCACCTGAAAGCATGAACTAGAGAAAGCTAGAACCAAAGAAAAGAGAAGAGAGTGAGAATAACAAAATAAAACAAAAAGAAAACAAAATAAAAAGACACAAAAAATTAACACCGTTTCCCGGCAACGGCGCCAAAATTTTGTAGCGCTTAATCGTGTCACGCCCAAATTACCCGACTCAATCAGATAAACAAATAATGTAGTAGTGTGAGTAGGGATCGTTTCCACGAGGAAAGACAAATTCAATGTGTTCTTAATAAATAAAAATGGGGGTTTGAGGTTGAGATTAACTACTAAAACTTTTAAACAATTAAAATTTACTAACATGCAAAATTAAATAAAAGACTGGAGAAAGTCAATAGGAGACGAGACTTGGTATCGGTCGACTACACCCTTGATATTCATTCATTCAGTCATCGATTCTCTAAAAATAATTAATCTTATTAAATATTCGTCATTGAAAATTCAATTCATGTTTCACCGTAATTTTAGTTAATTAGAAACAACATTCTAAATTAACCCTTACCAATAAATTAACCCGATAACAGCAATCTAGATTTAAATCCACGGTAGCATTCAAACTAGTAAAACTGACGAACCTAGACAACACAAACACCAGCGGTTGTATTTAGCCTAGTCAATAATTGATCCTACGAAATAATAAATTCAATAGCAGAAATTATCACGCGTAGTTGCTTTGCAAATTAGTTTATTCAAACAATTACGGATTTGAACTCTAATTTAGCTATCGCTTGCAATACAAAATTCTAAGATGGCCAATCCTAAAATCTCGCAAACAAACATAAAAATAAAACAGATCAAAGATTGATACTTAATAAAGATTAAACACTACGAATCGAATCTCATGAATAAAATACATCAAGGTTTCGTCTCCCTTAACCAAGTATAAAAGCTTAGCTACAATGATTCATAACTAAAGTCATAAAAATTCGAAGGAAATAAGAAACTAAAATTAAGAATTCAAGAATAAAACCTAGCCTCCAAAGTAATCTCCAAAAGTGTGATAATGATCCTCCAAAACCGGAATAAAAGTCTAATAAAGGCTAGGAACTAAAATAACAAAGTTACCAAAAATAATATTTTTTTTCCCGACAGACTACGCCCGCTCGATCGGTAGGATGTTGCGGATCGAGCGGCGTGAAAATCACTAACTCTCTGCCTGGCGTAAATGCGTGCCGCTCGATCGGTGAACTTCTGCGGATCGAGCGGCACAAAACTCCCAAAGCTACTGTCTCCATGTAAAGGCTCCCGCTCGATCTGCAACATCCTGCGGATCGAGCGGTGAAGGAATCTTCAGAATTTCCCAGCATTTCCCTGGCTTCAAAGCTCCGTCCTAGTCCGCCAAAATATGCGAACTAACCACAAAAACGAGAATCCCATCATGCAAACACGGAAAATGCAAAACTAACAAAATGCAAAAAATAAAACATGCAACTAATGCAAAACAACAACAAAAATGACACTAGCAAATACAATAAAAACACAACTATCATGGACGTAGGATCACATTGATCCGAACCACTATACGTCTTTTTGTCGTCTTCATATTTGCACATCCCTTGCTCCAGAAAACACCAACACTCGATCAAGAACTTAGATCTTTATTTAATACACTAATTATTGCAATATAAATAAAATATTTAAAATTGTAAAATATATATAACTCAATCAAGTACTTTAACAGTAAAATTTATATAAAAATATGTACATCCAATGTTTATATATTTTGTTACACACATGCAACGCATGTGCCTCGGTTGCTAGTTATAATTATAATTCTTGTGCATATCTACTTTTTGAATTTTCATTCGACCCCTCACTTTGATATGAATAAGCATTACAGGGACAACTTCATTCATATATAATTAAATTCTTCTCTTATTTATATTAATATATTAATTAAATTTAGCCCTTTATTTATTTATTTTTTTAAAAAAATTCTAATTCTATAATACTTCGTACTATAATTGTCAAATCATAAACTTCAGTAAGTTTTATTTTTGCACAAATTATAGCATTCTTTTTCCATGATCTTTGAAATTTTAAAAAAATATATAATTTGGTTCAGTCTCAGATGTTTGGCCCTTTTCTCGATTTGGTCTCAAATATTTCGACGGTTCCGGTTTATTCCTAAATGTTTAACAATTTTGACCAAGTTGGTCTTTCCATCAAATTAATGGTTAAAACTAACGGAATACGTAACATGTGATGGATGAAAACATAGATCTGCTCAGATGTTTTGTTCTCTTTTCCCAATTTGGTCACAAATATTTCGGCATTTCCGATTTAGTATTACACGTTTACAAATTTAGACTCAGTTGGTCCTTTGGTCAATTCAATAGTTAAAACTAAATATAAGCATGACATGTAACAGACAAGCCCTTAAAATCTCCAAAACCCAAATAAAGATGTTACAACATCCAAAACAGTTGAGTAGAAAAAAAATTTTTCTCTCTCGTTGCTATTACACAGTGACGTCTCGTATTTCTCACTCATGCTTATGAAATTATGAAATGCGAAAAAATACCTTTTCATTTTTGTAACACATGCATCGTTCTCATAAGTATAATAAATCGTGCATAAAATTAAATAAAATCAACACTTTGAAAGCCTCAAAAATCCAGTGGCTCAACACTTGCATAAAAATATCTTTGAACAAAACGATGCTAACATATACAGAAACGCCAGAGTTACTTCATTTTACATGAAATCTGGACTATAAAATATTCGATCGTAAAAATAGTATGCTAAAATATGATTTTACATAAACATGCATGACATTAATAGAATGCATAAGAGTTTCGTGAACATGCTTGACATAAGGTTCTCAGATAGCGTGCAATGCAATTTCTTCTCATCTCCTCGATTACTTAGATCCATGATTATATTTTAAATCATCAACTTCTTCATTTTTATTTGCATCTCTAAGATTAGTGAGTTTAAAGACTAAACAAGCATATTCATATAATAACAATTACATAATAAAATCTTATAACATGCGTAAGACTTGATCGAAACATAAAGGTAAACTTTTATTTATTTTGGTGATGAGATACATGAAAATGTGGTAACCATTAGAGCACATTCATTGGGTCCATGATAAAGTAAATAGCTGCACAAAATAAGTATAGTAGTAACCCGCACCCCATTTACGAGATTAAATGATAAAACATGATTAAAAAACTAAAATATTAATTAGCCAGATGTTTAATCAGATCAAAAATGAGATAAGAAGATCTGAAGTGGAGATCGAAGCTTTTGAAGTGGCCAAGTTCGGAACGTGGCATGCATGCAGAAATAGGAGCTTCCGATCGTCACCTATAAATAATGCATCCGAGACTCACTTTTAACTTTCCAATTCACAAGCCCTCCTCTCATCTTGGTGTGTTCTTGGGGCATTTTCAGCCATATAATAGAGGGCGGGCAGTAGCGAGGCACTTTTGGAGGAGCTGCGGAGCGGTGCTATGGATTTTGGGGCCTTCGATAGCAAAGTGCTAACGACGGACAAATGTATAGTCCGAGATCCCTTGTAGTATTAGGGAGTATCTATTAGCTTAATTAAGATTTTTAGACCAGTTTTGGTGATATGTTAATTATTAACTTGTAGGCTTGGACCTAGACTGGTATTGCTAGGACGTCCTTATAGAGATACGTAAGTACTGACTGAGATTGTCAGCGAGTATGCATGTTTATAAGCATTTTATGTCATGGTCCATGTTTTACTACTTTATATTTTATGTTGCATGTGCATATTCATTTTGAGCCGAATCTCCTTCGAGATAGCCATTTATGTAGTGACCCTTACCGAGATCACCTACTAAACAGAACTTAGGCATGCAATTAACTTAATCAAACAGTAAACCAGAAATAAGCTGCGAAAACAATAAATATTATACAATCCCAAGGAAAGGAATCTGCAATACCCAAATAGTTTATACAACCAAATCAAATGCTCTATCAACCCAAATACAACAGAATAAAAACCTAGACGAAGCTCCAGCTAGCCATCCACTGCCTAGCCCCTCTTGGATCCACCCGTCTCATCCAATCGCAAACCTGCCCCATGGAATAGGGTGTCCAGAAACACAGAGTACAAGACGTGAACATAAAAATGCTCAGTACGAGAGTATGAGTATACATGAATGCAAGTGTACCGCCTACTGACTAGAGGTCAAGAATCAGATAACAAAGACAGACCGGATAGTGCGCTCTGACTGACCATCTGTCTCCCGATGATAGGCAGTACTCAAACTGAGAGTAGTGCCCATCGCATGCTGAACACTCCCCCAGAACCTAGAAGTAAACCTGGGGTCTCGATCGCTAACAATGCTCACAGGCACTCCATGAAGTCAAACGATCTCCTGAATGTACAATCGCGCCATACAATCCGCAGAGTACTCTTGGTTGTAGGGAATAAAATGTGCTGACTTGGTGAGTCGGTCCACCACAACCCAGATAGCATCACAATTCCTCCAGGATACCGGCAAATGGGTCACAAAATCCATCGTGATAAGCTCTCATTTCCACTCAGGAATAGGTAGACTGTGAAGCAAAACTCCAGGTCGTTGGTGTTCTGCCTTGGCCTGCTGACAAACCAAGCATCTCGAAACATACTGATACACGATGCGTTTCATTCCCTTCCACCAAAACCGAGTACGTAGATCCTTGTACATCTTGTTGCTCCCCGGATGAATACTCAACTTAGTGCGATGTGCTTAAGACAAAATCTCTTCTCACAACTCTTCATCCTCCGGAATCACAAGCCTCCCAGACAAACACAGAAATCCATCTGACTGATAGTGAAATCTAGACGTACTACCCTCGTTGGCTTGACAAGCCAAACGCTGGGTCTTCGAATCAGACATCTGAGCATCCCGAATCCGCGAATACAAAGCTGGCTTAGATAGTATCGCAAACATCTGGATACTTTGCATACCTTTCTTGTGCTTGAAGGTATACCCTGAAGAACAACACTCTCCGATCGCACTAGACATCGAACAAGTCTGAAGTGCGGATAGTCGCACCTTGTGACTCAAGACATCAGCGATGAGATTAGCAGCTCCCGGATGGTACTTAATCTCACAATCATAGCCCTTAAGCAAGTCCATCCAACGTCTCTGCCTCATGTTCAACTCCGCCTGAGTGAACAAATACTTGAGACTCTTGTGGTCGGTGAAGATCTCAAATTTTTCACCATACAGATAATGACGTCAGATCTTCAGGGCGAACACAATAGCTGCCAACTCCAAATCATGGACTCGATAATTGTCTTCGTGAAACTTCAACTTTCTAGAGGCGTATGCGATTACATGTCCATTCTGAGTTAGAACGCAACCTAACTCCTGAAGAGAAGCATCTGTGTACACCACATACCATCCAAATCCTGACGGTAATGCCAATACTGGCGCAGAAGTCAATCGCCGTTGAAGCTCACAAAAATTCTCCTCGCACTCTGAGGACCACTCGAAATCAACACCCTTGCGGGTATGCTGCATCAAGGGTTGAGCTAGCTGCGAGAAGTTCAGAATGAAGCGAAGATAATATCCTGCTAGACCTTGAAACCTACGGATCTCAGCAACCGTCGTCTGGCGCGACCAATTAAGCACAACCTCGATCTTGCTCGGATCAACAGAAATCCCCTCACTGGAGATGATGTGGCCAAGAAAAACTATTCGATCCATCCAAAACTTACTCTTACTCAGTTTGGCGTACAACTCCTCATCCCGTAGAGTCTGCAGTACCAACCGCAAGTGAGAAACATGCTCGTCCGCATTACGCGAATACACTAGGATGTCGTCAATGAAAACCATAAAAAACTTATCCAAAAACTCCCTGAATACACGGTTCATCAGATCCATAAATATAGCCGACGCATTAGTCAAACCGAAAGGCATCACTAGAAACTCGTAATGCCCATAGCGAGTACGGAATGCATTATTGGCTATGTCTTGATCTCGAACTCTCATCTGATGATACTCAGATCTCAAGTCAATCTTGGAGTAAACCGAAGTACCATGCAGCTGATCAAACAAGTCATCGATACGAGGCAAAGGATACTTGTTCTTCACAGTAACTCGGTTCAGCAGCCGATAGTCAATGCACAACCGCATAGATCCATCCTTCTTCTTCACAAAGAGAACAGGATCTCCCCAAGGAGATACACTAGGACGAATATACCCATTGTACAAAAGATCCTGTAACTGATTCTTCAACTCTCGCATCTCTGACAGAGCCAGACAATACGGTGCTCGAGAAATAGGCGAATTACTCGACATCAACTCTATGCCAAACTCGACTTCCCTAGCAGGAGGAAAACCCGGAATCTCATCTGGAAATACAACTGGAAATTCATTCACAACCGGAATACTCTCTATCCCAACGCTCTCAGCGGACAGATCAACTCCATAGATGAGGTAACCTTCCCCGCCAGACTCTAGAGCTCGACAAGCTCTCAAAGCTGATACCAAGGGCATCGGGGGTCGCGCTTCCTCACCATAGAAAAACCAGCTACCACTCCCATCCGGATGAAAGCGTACTAATATGTGATAACAGTCCGCTGAAGCTCGATAGGTATTCAGCATGTCAATCCCCAAAATACAATTGAAGTCATCCATCGCAAGAACCATGAGATTCGCTATCAGAATATTCCCTTCGAACTCTAAAGGGCAACCCATCACTAGACGCTTAGCCAAAGCAGATTGGCCCGTCGGAGTAGAAACAGAAACTACTACGTCTAGTGCAATGCATGGTAACTTATGCCTCTTAACAAAACGTGCAGAAATGACGGAATGAGATGCACCAGTGCCAATAAGTACAAGAGCAGGTATACCATATAACATAAATGTACCTGCGATGACCTTCTCATTATCCTCCACTGCCTGATCGTTCCTCAAGGCAAACACCTGGCCAGAAGCCCGCGGCTTCAAGTGAGAACTCCCAGCAGACTGTCCCTGCGACCTCTGCTGAACAGTAGCCTGAGAACCCGATCTTGAACTAGAACCGCCTCCCCCAGATAGTGGACAATCCCTTCGGAGATGACCCACCTCCCCATAATGGAAACAAGCTCCAGAAGTTTTACGACATTTGTCGGTCGGATGGTTCTTCCCGCAATGGTCGCACTTCTCCTTCTTTCCAAAACGAACAACACCAGTGGAACCAGAGGAAGAAGTAGAACCGGACTTCTTGAAAGACCGAGCACGGGGACCCAAAGAACTCGCAGGCCTAGACTGAGAGAAAGACATGTTACGCCGAATGCTATCCTCCATTTGGTGACAATGGCTCACCAAACCCTCGTAGGTCATTTCATCACCGACTGCCACATGGTCATGAATCTCCGGGTTAAGGCCCTGAAGGAACATATTGTACTTCATCTCAGAGCTGTCAGCAATCTCGGGGCAATAGGATAACAGATCGAAGAACTTCTGTTGATACTCATCAATAGACATGGCTCCCTGAAGCAGACTCAGTAACTCACCCGCCTTCATCTGGCGGAGTGCAGGAGGAAAATACAGCTTTTGAAAAGCTGTGCGGAACTTGGCCCAAATGGCAACTCCTCTCACTGCAACAAAGGGTGCAGAAGTGAATCTCCGCCACTTCCGAGCTCGCCCATCCAGAAGATAACCAAGTGTCTCCATCTTCTGCTCCTCAGTACAGTGAAACATCTGAAAAGTCATCTCCATACGATCTAGCCAGTTCTCCGCATCCTCCGGAAACTCGCCTCCAACCAAAGGCTTAGGACCCATCTATAAGAATCGGCGCACACTGAAACACTGATCATCATGGCGACGATGATGTAGTTCCCGACGACGCTCCCTATTGTCATCACCCCAACGTCCACCTCCACTACCATGGCTACTCTGATCATCACGATCCGCCATTTACAAAATTAACCTTACGGTTACCTTATGCAGAATCAAAATCCCAAGAATACTATGCATGAGCTGATACCATAAATGTAGTGACCCTTACCGAGATCACCTACTAAATAGAACTTAGGCATGCAATTAACTTAATCAAACAGTAAACCAGAAATAAGCTGCGAAAACAATAAATATTATACAATCCCAAGGAAAGGAATCTGCAATACCCAAATAGTTTATACAACCAAATCGAACGGTGTATCAACCCAAATACAACAGAATAAAAACCTAGATGAAGCTCCAGCTAGCCATCCACTGCCTAGCCCCACTTGGATCCACCCGCCTCATCCAATCGCAAACCTGCCCCATGGAATAGGGTGTCAAGAAACACAGAGTACGAGACGTGAGTATAAAAACGCTCAGCACGAGAGTATGAGTATACATGAATGCAAGTGTACCGCCTACTGACTAGAGGTCAAGAATCAGATAACAAAGACAGACCGGGCCCTGGTATGTAGCACGCTGTGCTATCGCTTCAGGAGGTGGCTCACATACCAAAATACTAGTGGATACGCCGGACCCAAATAGATGGAAGTCCATCCACTAACAGGATAGGGTAAAACCCTACTAACAGACATCTCAAAAGACATACTCAAGATGCATATGTATGCAGCATAAAATCATGTCATATAAATCATGCAGTCACATAATACATGCATACTCAGTCAGGATATCTCGAACAATACTTTCGTACCTCAAATACTAGGAAAGCTCTACCAGCTCTAGGTCCACACCTACAACCCGCACTACACTGCCAAATGATACTAATATCATTATCGTGCTCCAAAAGCCTTAACTAAGCTATTCATACTCCTAAATATTTTTAAGAAGCAAAAGCTATACCTGCGTCCGTCGTCAGCCTTTTGTTGTTGCTTGCCTCAAAACTAGGCCGCAGCTCCGCTACGATGCCTGGATTGCTATGCCACTTCTGGATTCCCAACGGAATGCCTAGAATGCCCTAGATCTAAGCTATAAGACCAAGGAATCGAGAGAAGAGATGTGAATGGTGTGCCTGGAAATGAATCTCGGCACCTCTATTTATAGACAACGAACGGAACGTCCGTTCCTCCATCATTGCGTCCGTTCGCCATCGTTGCGTCCGTTCGCCATCATTGCGTCCAAACGTCAACATCAAGTGCATAAGCAGTGATGCATTCTAGCTGGCATGAATGTTGCATCCATTCTGCCTAACCCTCCGGACCATATCTGATCATTCTGGGTCCATTTTCGGGCTCCGCTAATCCAATTGAAATTCCCTTAATCATGTTAATTGGATTAATTAACAGTTACTCACTAAATCTGGGTACGGGCTACTAAAATTAAAGTAGGGTCGCTCAGTCTTACATTTTTGTTATATTATCGGACACCAGGAGATGTCGTGATGATGAATACTGACAATGCGGTGATCATATCGTGTGTGTGGATGGACCCAGCGGAGTAGACCCCAGATAGTATGTAGTAACCCGTATCCTAAAATTATGTGTTTAAATGGTCTAATCATGTTTAGATAAGTTAAAACATGATTAAGGTATTTTAATATGATCAAACAAACCAAGAAATCAGATCGAAAATGTCCAAGAATGGTTGATAGGCAAAAGTTAACTCGGGGAGTTCGGATGGTCCGAACTCAAGACCAGCCTAGATCGAAAGGTCCGAACAGATCAGATGCAGTGATATAGATCGGATAAGGCAAAGAGTTTGGAAGCTTCGAACGCAAGATCAGATCGTCTGATCTCAGTTAGGCCATGCATCCAGTGTGGTGTCAATAGTTTTTGGACACGTCGATGCATGCTTGCGATCAGAAAGTCCGAAGAGACGATCGGATCATCCGATTAGAGCTGCTTGGCACGTGGTCTGCATGCGAGATCGGATCGTTTGAAGTAGGGGATCAGAACATTCGATCTCCGCCTATAAATAGGACATCCGAGAGCCCATTTCTTTGCCAATTCACAAAGATTTCCCTCTCATTTATTTTTTGGTTGGGGCGTTTTCTAAGACTTAGGCGGAGTCTGGGAGTTGGCAAGGTGTTTCGATAGTTGTAGTGGAGCTGTGGCTAGGAATTCAGGGCTTTGCCATCAGCGGTCTAACGACGGACGCATGTATCATCCGAGATCCTTAGTAGTAATTAGGAGTATCTATTAGCTTTGTTAAGGCTTTTAGACCAGTAATAGTGATATGGTAAATATTGTCTTGTAGGCTTGGACCCTAGAGTGGTGCTTCTAGGACTTCCTTAGTGAAGTACGTAAGTACTGACTGAGATAGCCAGCAAGTATACATGCTTATGTGTTGCATTTATGTGCCATGATATATGTTTTACTGCTTGAAGATATTATGTTGCATGTGCATATCATGTTGAACTTATTTCCACTTTGAGATAAGCCTTTGTAATAGGGTCGCTCAGCCCTATATTTATTGATTATATTATCTATCACCGGGAGATGTCATGATGACGGAGACTGATGCTACGGTGATTAGTATGAGTGTGTGGATGTACCCAGCAGAGTTGATCCCAGATGGTACTGAATACTCAATGGCGCCTAGACTGAGTAGTTACTCAGATATACCTAGTACCCAGTCACTTCCATGCATCATTTGAGTCTGTATACTTGTGCTTATTGTGCAGAGCGTAGTCATTGATAACTGAATTTTTTGTGCATATTTTTTGGTGTTATTTTTATATTTATTTTGCATGTCTTCATATTGTTTTATTTGTGTTTTAATGTGATTTATTGTATATGTGTGCATTTCACTCTCCGAGTTGATTTTTGTAGGAATTTGTGAAGAAATCATGATTTTGGGGCAAGAGAAGAGCCGGAAGAATGAATTACGGAGCAGCAATGGTCAAAAAATTTATTATTAGTGCTAGAGAGATCGAAATCCAATCTTTACGGTTCAAAATAATTATAAGATGTTGTGAAGCTGCTGTCCAAATTTCATCTCGATTCGATGGCTAGATCTCGAGATATGTGTTTTCTAAGAAAACTGCGATGCCCCAGCGTCGTAAAAGAGGCGCTCCAGTGAAAGACCCCGCTCGAGCGCGATCGCGGTGGAAGAATTTATTATTTTTTGGACTCTTTTTAAAAGGAAACAAAGGCCATGATTCTTGGACATATAAATACTTATTTTTCATCAGAATTTCGACCATTCACGCACAGAATCTGTGAGGCCTAGATTCTAATCTTCTATTCTTAAGATAAGGCAATAGATCAACACAATCTAATTAAAAGGATTAAGGCATAACAATTTTTTTTTTTTTTTTAAAAAAGGGGTGCTCTCTCGATCGGTAAAATCTTACCGATCGAGCGGGCCAAAACAATCCAACTCTCTGCCCAAAATTCAGGACCCCCGATCGATCGGTAAAATCTTACCGATCGAGCGGGCACAAAATGTCCCAGACTCTGCCTCGCTGAAAGGGTGCTCGCTCGATCGGTAAGAGTCTGCCGATCGAGCGAGACACTCTGCACCAGAAATTTCTGGTTTTCTTCTTCAATTTCCAACTCAACTTAAAACATAACTATCACATGCATAAACTAGTTCAACATGCATAATCCATACAACGTAGTTCTAGAGTTTATACATTCATCCGAAACTAATAGAACATGCTTTAATTCTAGGCTTACAATACCAAAATACATAAGAGTTTGAATTCAGTTCAACTCCTAAAACCAAAGGCCTCACTTCTATTCTCTCAACCATCTAGTCATGCTGCCTCTGACTCGGTCCTACCCCACCTGTTGCCAAGTACACATACAAACAAAGACAACAGCCGGATAATCCGGTGAGAATAATATTCTCAGTAAAAGATACTAACATGCAATCAAATAAACATATCAAATCATACTATGAATTCATTCCTCATATTATCAATTAATCCATTCAAGTACTGAATTAAAATGATATGCATGTCTTTAAAACTTCTGGATTATCAGACTCAGATAATCAATTGGAATTCTTCTTTCTTTCTTTGGTTTGGGATCCCGAGGTTTAAACATCCTACAATCACACCGACTTCCCTCTCGAGGTGGACGTGACATGCTTTAATCCTCTAGACTCAAGAGCATTATAGTGAGCTACTCGACAAGGTAGTAAATCGCCTACCAAGCTACTCGACTACAATCCCTAGATCGTCTAATTCAATCTGAATAAATCAAGGCTCAATATGAATGCATATGTAATCTAATGCACTTAATATAAATTCAATCATATAATCAAATAAGAATTCAAGACATGCAATATGTGATTTCTTCTAGGACACTCGAATCAATCCAGATTCGAGTTAATCGTCCTACTCCATTCCAAAGTCATCTTATACCTCTTCTTTGTCGTTCCAAAACATCAATCTGAAAACAACAATTCCTCAATCAATATCCAAGTCAAGTTAAATCAATCGATAAAGAAGCACATCGATACTATACCGGCTCAACTCTTCCAAACTGATCAAGACTGCAAGGCTCACAATCTCCAAGAACTTCAATTCAATCTTTCAGAAGAAGTCATAGTGATCAAAATCGATATCAAAACTCATACTAAGCTCGGTATAACTCAAAACATCGAAACGATATCCAAAACTCAAACTGACGGCATAACGGCTGTAAACTGACCAAACCAAAAATGCAGACAGCAAAACAACAACTCAAGAAACTCATTCCAATCCTCAAACATCAAACCCAACACAATATCAACACATCTCAAAATCAAGATTTTTGAAAATGACAAGAAAAATCATAACAATTCCGATCGTCGTTAGATCTTCGAACCGTCTTAGATATACGATCACTGCTAACTCATAATCATCCTCTCCGAATATAAACAAATTCTGACAACATAGATAAATTCAAACTTCTCAGAATTAAGATAAACTTACTTCCAAACGGAGCACTCGTCGCTGTGATCGTAGATATCAAGTCAGAAATCAATTCTATCGGACGGATTGAGCTAGAATCGAAATCACAAAGCTTGGGGGAAAGCTTTCTCGCCTTCAATGGATGGAACACGGTTGGAGGGGATGAAGGAGTGATGGGAAAGACTTAGTCAAAGTCTAATAATATAACAAATCCCATATTTGCATTTCAGTCCCTGAAAATTCCGAAAACTGCAAATTAGACCATGTTCTCTAAAAAGTCGGCTCTTGAATTATTAAATCACTGTTTATCTCAAATAACATCAATTAAGATAAAAATGGGGCGTTACAATTCTTCCCCTCTAATAAAAGATTTCGTCCTCGAAATCATCGATATCAACTCATAAGAAGAAAATTAAGAATTCAAGAACAGAATTAAGAACTCACATCAGATGAATAAATCAAGAAATCTCTGTCTCATGTCAGATTCTGTCTCCCAAGTCTCTTCTTCGACTCCGTGACGACTCCACTAAACTTTAACCAAAGGAATCGATTTGGTTCTGAGCTGCTTCTCCTTTCTATCAAGGATCTGAATCGGTCTCTCAAAGTAACTCAGAGTTTCATCAAGTTTGGCTTCGTCAGGCTGAAGCACATGAGAAGGATCGGGATGGTATTTCCTCAGCATCGAGACGTGAAAGATGTTGTGAATACCAGATAAAGAAGGAGGAAGTGCTAATCGGTAGGCTAGATCGCCCATCTTCTGTAAAATCTCGTACGGGCCGATGAATCTCGGTGCCAACTTCCCTCTCTTCCCAAATCTAACAGTACCTCTAAACGGAGAAATCTTCAAGAATAATCGATCACCCTGATCAAAAGATAGAGGTCTGCGTCGGATATTTGCATACTTCGCTTGTCGGTCCTGAGCAGTCTTCATTCTCAATCGAATAATCTTGACTTGCTCAGCCATGTCACGAATCATATCTGGTCCCAAGTCTGGGGACTCAGACATATCTTCCCAGTACAGAGGAGATCTGCACTTCTTTCCGTACAATGCTTCAAATGGTGCCATTCTTATACTCGTCTGAAAGCTGTTGTTGTATGAAAATTCAACGAGAGGCAATGAATCTTGCCAAGTAGTGCCAAAGTCAAGCACCACTGCTCGTAGCATATCCTCTAGAGTCTGAATCGTCCGCTCTGATTGACCGTCGGTCTGAGGATGATATGCTGTACTCAAGTGCAATCTAGTACCAAGGGCTTCCTGTAGACTATGCCAGAAATGGGAAGTAAACCGAGGATCTCGGTCTGAAACAATCGATCTCGGCACACCGTGCAATCTGACAATCTCTCTAACATTCAACTCTGTCATCTGATTGTGTCGGTATGTCATCCGATACGGAATGAAACAAGACGAATTTGTCAAACGGTCAATCACTACCCAAATGGCATCGCATCCTCGAACAGATCGGGGTAGTTTCGTGATGAAATCCATCGAAATATGATCCCACTTCCATTCCGGAATAGACAGACTGTGCAGAAGCCCACCTGGTCTCTTTATCTCGGCTTTAACCTGCTGACAGTTCAAACAATGAGATACAAACCTCACCACATCCTTCTTTAAATTCTTCCACCAGAACTGACTCTTCAAGTCGTTATACATCTTTCGGCCTCCTGGATGAACACTGAACCGACTGCAATGCGCCTCTCTCAGAATACGCTGTCTTAACTCATCAATCTCAGGCACAACAATACGGCTATTCACAAATAAAACATCATACCTGACCTGAAACTCAGACTGGTGTCCAGATCTCACCTTCTCTAACGAATTCTGAATACTCTCATCTGATTTCTGTGCTTCTCTGATCGACACAAACAACTCTGGCTCGGCCTGAATCGCACAAACTTTGATCGGATTTCTATCTGACTCAAACTCCAACCCAAAAGTGCAACAGTCGTTGATCAATCGAGAAACACCAATCGTCGAAAGAGATAAAGAGCAAAGCTTACGACTCAAAGCATTGGCAACTGCATTCGACTTCCCCGGGTAATACTTAATCTCGCAGTCGAAATCCTTCAATAAATCTAGCCATCTCCTCTGCCTCATATTCAACTCAGACTGTGAAAATAAATACTTAAGACTCTTATGATCCGAAAAGATCTCAAAAGACTCACCGTACAAGTAGTGACGCCAGATCTTCAGGGAGAAAACAATAGCAGCGAGTTCAAGATCATGAACTGGATAATGAGTCTCGTGCGGTTTCAAATGCCTCGACGCATATGCTATCACGTGCTTCCTTTGCATAAGAATACATCCAAGACCAATATGAGAAGCATCGCAATAAACTATGAAACCTCCGGAACCAGATGGAATAGAAAGAATCGGAGAACTGGTTAATCTCTTCTTCAACTCAACAAAACTGGCTTCACAATCATCTGTCCACAGAAAAGGAGCATTCTTCTGAGTCAGCTAGGTAATAGGCTTCGCAATATAAGAGAAACCCTGAATAAATCTGCGATAGTAACCCGCCAAACCCATAAAACTGCGGATTTCTGGCACAGAAGTCGGCCTGCGCCAGTTCATCACTGCTTCTATCTTGCTGGGATCAACAGCAATCCCATCTCCTGAAATAATGTGCCCCAGAAAGACAACTCTGTCAAGCCAAAACTCGCACTTCGAAAGCTTGGCGAATAACTGTTCTGCCCCCAAAATCTGTAAAACTGTTCTCAGATGCTCTGCATGCTCGGCACAACTCTTAGAATAGATTAAGATATTATCAATGAAAATAATCACAAACTCATCAAGAAAACGCTGAAAGATTTGGTTCATCAATCCCATAAAGACTGCTGGGGCATTGGTCAAACCGAACGACATGACAAGAAATTCAAAGTGGCCATACCTCGTTCGAAACGCAGTCTTAGGGACATCTTCTTCACAAACTCTCAGTTGATGATACCCAGACCTCAAATCTATCTTTGAATAGATACAAGAACCCTGCAACTAGTCAAAAAGGTCATCGATACGCGATAAAGGATACCTGTTCTTCACCGTCGCTTGATTCAGTTGACGTTAGTCAATACAGAGTCTCATAGAGCCATCCTTCTTCCTCACAAACAGAACAGGAGCACCCCAAGGCGACACACTCGGTCTAATGTATCCCTTGGCAATTAAATCTTCCAACTGCTCCTTCAGTTCTTTCAATTCGATCGGAGCCATTCTATACGGATCTTTAGAAATCGGCTGAGTACCTGACGTCAGTTCGATGCCAAATTAAATCTCACGAGTAGGCGGTAATCCCGGAATCTCATCTGCAAACACATCAGAAAAATCCCTAACCACTAGTATATCATTCAGTTAAGGACTAGAATTCAGAATATCGATCGCATAAACAAGGAATCCTTCGGCTCCTCTCTGTAATAATCTAGTCATAGATAAGACAGATATCAAAGGAATTTTAGAACGAGAACCCTTACCGAAGAATCTCCATTCATCTGCCATATCTAGTCTGAACCAAAATACTTTCTGAAAACAGTCCACTGTAGCCCTGTACTCAGTCAAAACATCTATCCCAACAATGCAATCAATATCAGACAGACTAAGTACAATACAGTCAAACTCGATCAAATTTTCTCCAAACTTCAACTCACATTTTCTTACCAAATTCTTCGACACAATTCCTCCACCCAAAGGTGAAGTAACCGAAACAAATGAAGGTAAAGGCTCAACAGGTAAAGCATGCATCAAAACAAATTTCTCTGATATAAACGAGTGAGATGCACCTGTATCTATTAGAATGTATGCAGAATATCCAAAAATATTACAGTTACCTGAAATCACGTCATCAGGTGCTGCCTGAGCCTGATCCTCATTCAGAGCAAACACTCTAGCCTGCGGTCGAGAAGGTTGGTTCGAACTTTGGTTACCACCCTGATGGTTCTGCTGCTGAGGTTGGAACGAGTGAACTGCAGTCGATTGCCTCTGAGGCTGAGATGACTGTGGAGAGGTATTCCCACTCTGAGATTGGTCAGAACCTCTCTGTGGACATAGTCTAGCATAATGTCCTGTCTGCTGGCAGATGTAACAGTTCCCAAAGATTCCCCTACACTGGTCGCTAGAGTGTCGTCCTCCACACTTATTACATGAAGCTCCCGAGGAACCTGAACCCTGTCCAAAAACGTACTGTCTCGAACCACTCGAGCTCGAAGAACTGCTTCTTGACTTCTTGATCTGCTTTCCTTTGGGACGAAAATAGTTCTTCTTGCTACCACCACTGCTACTACCCTCATTCATCTGTGGTTGATTCTGATACTGCCTCTGTTGTTGCTGTTAAGGCTGGTACTAATTCTTCCTCTTCCTCATCAGTCCCACTTGTGCTCCCTTTGCCTGATCCATCGCATCAGAAAAGTTATCTGGCCTCCCAGTATTCACCAGAATAAAGATGTCAGGGTGCAAACCTGTAGTAGCCCGTACCCGAAATCAGTGATCAAGTGTTAATCAATTCATTAATCCTACTAGTTAAGAGTAAACATGATTAAGGGAACTCTTAATGGGTTAACGGAGTCCAAAATTGGATTCAGAACACTTGAAAATGGTTTAAGGGTCATCGAGTTTGGAGGCTCCGTTAGTGAGTTCGGACGGTCCGAAGTCAGGGTTCGGATAATCCGAAGAGTGGTTAGGACGCTCCGAACGTGTTGCCGACAGTTGTCATGGATGACATCATCATGCTGATGTAAGCAATGACGTATTATTGGGTTCGGACGACCCGAAGTCGTGATCGGATGGTCCGATCGTGTTCGGAAGCTCCAAGTCTAGTTCGGACGATCCGAACTCCGTCTATAAATAGGAGGGCCGAGATTCAGATTTAGACGCACCAATAACCACTTATCTCTCGATTCCTTAGCCTTCTAACTCAGATCTAGGGAATTCTAGGCGTCCTATCGGGAATCCGGAAGTGGCATAGCGATCCAGGCATCGTAGCGGAGCTGTGACCTTGTTTTGAGGCACTCGACAGCAAAGAGCTAACGACGGACGAAGGTATAGCTTTTGCTTCCTAAAAATATTTAGGAGTATACTTTAGCTTAGTTAAGGCATTTAGAGCGCTTTAATGATAGTAGTATCATTTGGCAGTGTAGAGCATACTATAGGCGTGGACCTAGAGTTGATAGAGCTTGCACTGATTTGAGGTACGGAAGTACTGTTCGAGATATCCTGAATGAGTATGCATGTATTATGTGACTGCATGGTTTATATTTCATTGATTTATGCTGCATTCATTTGCATACTGAGCTATCTCCTTCGAGATGTCTGTTAGTAGGGTTTGCATGCATGTATACTCATACTCTCGTGCTGAGTATTTTATGCTCAAGTCTCGTACTCTGTGTTTTTGGACACCCTATTCCATGGGGCAGGTTTGCGATTGGACGAGGCGGGTGGATCCAAGAGGGGCTAGTCAGTGGTTGGCCAGCTGGAGCTTCGTCTAGGTTTTATTTCTGTTGTTTTGGGTTGATACAGCTATTCGATTTGGTTGTATAATATTTGGATAAATTACAGATTCCTTTCCTTGGGATTGTATATGTTTATGGTTTCCATAAGTTTATTCTGATATCTGTTTAATTAAGTTAATTGCATGCCTAAGTTCTGTTTAGTAGGTGATCAAGATAAGGGTCACTACATTTATGGTATCAGAGCATGCAAAAGTATTCTTGGGATTTAGTCTCATCATGAGGTATTTTTGTAGACCGCAAACTACGATGATGAGAGTAGCCACGGAAGTGGAGGCGGTCGTTGGGGCGATGTCGACCGAGAGCGTCGTCGAGAACGTCGTCGTCGTCATCGTCATCATGATGACGAGCGTTTCACTGTGCGTCGATTCTTAGCTATGGGTCCTAAGCCCTTAGTTGGAGGTGAGTCTCCGGAGGATGCGGAGAACTGGTTAGACCGCATGGAGATGACTTTTCAGACTTTCCAATGCACCGAGGAGCAGAAGATGGAGACACTGGGTTATCTTCTGGATGGACGTGCGCGCAGGTGGTGGAGGTTTACTTCTGCACCTTTTGTTGCGACGAGGGGAGTGGCCACCTGGGCCGAGTTCCGCACAGCTTTTTAGAAGCTGTATTTTCCTCCTGCACTCCGTCAGTCGAAGGCGGGCGGGCTACTGAGTCTGCGACAGGGAGCCATGTCTATTGATGAGTATCAGCAGAAGTTCTTTGATCTGCTATCCTATTGCCCCGAGATTGCCGATAGCTCCGGTATGAAGTATAATCTGTTCCTTTAGGGCCTTAACCCTGAGATCCATGACCATGTGGCGGTTGGTGACGACATCTCCTACGAGGGTTTGGTGAGCCGTTGTCACCAGGCGGAGGACAGCATTCGACGGAACAGGTCTTTCTCTCAGTCGAGACCTGCTAGTTCTTTGGGTCCCCGTGCCCAATCTTTCAAGAAGTCTGGATCTACTTCTTCTTCCTCTGGCTCTGCTGGTGTTGTCCGTTTCAGAAAGAAGGACAAGTGTGATCACTGTGGGAAGAACCATCCATCCGACAAGTGCCGTAGAGCTTCTGGAGCTTGTTTCTGTTGTGGAGAGACTGGTCATATCCGGAGGGATTGTCCACTATCTGGGGGAGGCGGTTCTGGTTCTGGTTCAGGATCTGGTTCTCAGGCCACCATTCAGCAGAGGTCGCAGGGACAGCCTGCTAGGAATTCTCATTTGAGGCTACAAGCTTCTGGCCAGGTGTTTGCCCTGAGACATGATCAGGCAGTGGAGGAGAATGAGAAAGTCATCGTAGGTACATTTTTTCTTTATGGTATACCTGCTCTTGTACTTATTGACACTGGTGCATCTCATTCGTTCATTTCTGCACGTTTTGTTAAGAGGCATAAGTTACCATGCATTGCACTAGATGTAGTGATGTCTGTTTCTACTCCGACGGGCCAATCTGCTTTGGCTAAGCGTCTAGTGATGGGTTGCCCTTTAGAGTTCGAGGTGAACATTCTGTTAGCGAATCTCATGGTTCTTGCGATGGACGACTTTGATTGCATTCTGGGAATAGATATGTTGACTACCTATCGAGCTTCAGTGGACTGCTACCAGAGATTAGTACGCTTTCATCCGGAGGGGAGTGAGAGCTGGTTTTTCTATGGAGAGGGAGCGCGACCGCCGATGCCTTTGGTAGCAGCTTTGAGAGCCTATCGAGCTCTAGAGTTTGGCGGGGAAGGCTACCTTATCTATGCAGTTGATTTGTCCGCTGAGAGCATTGGGATAGAGAGTATTCCTATTGTGGATGAATTCCCAGATATTTTTCCTGATGAGATTTCGGGTTTTCCTCCTGCTAGGGAAGTCGAGTTTGGCATAGAGTTGATGCCGGGTACTTCGCCTATTTCTCGAGCACCGTATCGTCTGGCTCCGTCAGAGATGCGTGAATTGAAGAATCAGCTACAGGATCTTTTGGACAAGGGTTACATTCGTCCTAGTGTATCTCCTTGGGGAGCTCCTGTTCTTTTTGTAAAGAAGAAGGATGGGTCTATGCGGTTGTACATTGACTATCGGCAGCTGAATCAAGTCACTGTGAAGAACAAGTATCCTTTGCCTCGTATTGATGACTTGTTTGATCAGCTGCAGGGCACTTCAGTTTACTCCAAGATTGACTTGAGATCTGGGTATCATCAGTTGAGAGTCCGAGATCAGGACGTAGCCAAAACTGCATTCCGTACTCGCTATGGGCATTACGAGTTTCTAGTGATGCCATTTGGTTTGACTAATGCACCGGCTATATTCATGGATCTGATGAACCATGTTTTCAGGGAGTATTTGGAAAAGTTTATCGTGGTCTTCATTGACAACATCTTGGTGTATTCACGTAATACGGAAGAGAATGTTTCTCACTTGCGGTTGGTACTGCAGACTCTTTGGGATGAGCAGTTGTACGCCAAGATGAGCAAGTGTGAGTTCTGGATGGATCGAGTGGTCTTTCTTGGCCATATCATATCCAGGGAGGGGATTTCTGTTGATCCAAGCAAGATTGAGGCGGTGCTTAATTGGTCGCGTCCGACGACGGTTGTTGAGATCCGTAGCTTTCTGGGTCTAGCAGGATATTATCGTCACTTCATTCTGAACTTATCTCAGTTAGCTCGACCTTTGACGCATCTTACCCACAAGGGTGTGGATTTCGAGTGGTCCTCCGAGTGTGAGGAGAAATTTTGTGAGCTTCGACGGCGGTTGACTTCTGCGCCGGTGTTGGCATTATCATCAAGATCTGGAGGGTATGTGGTATACACTGATGCTTCTCTTCAGGGGCTAGGTTGTGTCCTGACTCAGAATGGGCATGTGATCGCATATGCTTCTAGACAGCTGAAGCTTCACGAGGACAACAACCCAGTCCATGATTTGGAGTTAGCAGCCATTGTGTTCTCTTTGAAGATCTGGCGTCATTATCTGTATGGCGAGAAATTTGAGATCTTCACCGACCATAAGAGTCTCAAGTATTTGTTCATTCAGGCGGAGTTGAACATGAGGCTGAGACGTTGGATGGACTTGCTTAAGGACTATGATTGCGAGATTAAGTACCATCCGGGAGCTGCTAATCTCACCGCTGATGCTTTGAGTCGCAAGGTGCGACTATCCGCACTTCAGACTTGTTCAATGTCTAGTGCGATCAGTGACTGTTGTACTTTGGGATATACCTTCAAGCATAAGAAAGGTATGCAGAGTATCCAGATGTTTGCGATATTATCTGAGCCAGCTTTGTATTCACGGATTCGAGATGCTCAGATGTCTGATTCGAAGACCCAGCATTTGGCTCGTCCAGCTAACGAGGGTAGCTCGTCTGGATTTCATTATCAGTCAGATGTCTTTCTGTGTTTGTCTGGTATACTTGTGATTTCGCAGGATGTAGAGTTGCGAGAGGAGATCTTGTCTCAGGCGCATCGCACTAAGTTGAGTATTCATCCTGGGAGCAACAAGATGTACAAGGATCTACGTACTCGTTTCTAGTGGAAAGGAATGAAACGCAGTGTTTATCAGTTTGTTTCGAGATGTTTGGTGTGTCAACAGGTCAAGGCAGAGCACCAACGACCTGGAGGATTGCTTCACAGTCTGCCTATTCCTGAATGGAAATGGGAGTTTATCACAATGGACTTTGTGACCTATTTGCCGGTACCCCCAAGGAACTGTGATGCTATCTGTGTTGTGGTGGACCGACTTACCAAGTCAGCGCATTTAATTTCCTATAGCCGGGAGTACAATGTGGATCGTATGGCTCGGTTGTACATTCAGGAGATCGTTCGACTTCATGGAGTGCCTGTGAGCATTGTCAGCGATCGAGACCCCAGGTTTACTTCTAGATTCTGGGGGAGTGTTTAACGTGCGATGGGTACTACATGGGAGGATATGCTTAGAGCGCACTATCATCCGGAGACTGATGGTCAGTCAGAGCGCACTATCCGTACTTTGGAGGATATGCTTAGAGCGTGCGTCATGGATTTTGGTTCAGCCTGGCAGGATCATTTGCCATTGATCGAGTTCGCGTACAACAACAGCTATCATACTAGTATTGGGATGTCACCTTTTCAGGCGTTGTACGCATGACGTTGTCGTACTCCACTCTTCTGGGAAGAAGTGGGGGAGAGACAGGCTGAGGGATCGGAGTTTATCCAGCAGGCGGTAGACATTGTTGATCAGATCAAGAAATGGATTAATACTGCACAGGATCGTCAGGCCAGCTATGTTAACACCAAGCGTAGGCCTTTGCAGTTCGATGTCGGGGAGAAAGTGTTTCTGAGAGTGTCACCTTTCCGCAGAATTCTCAGATTTGGCCTTAAGGGCAAGTTTTCTCCCAGGTTTATCGGTCCGTTTGAGATCTTGGAGAGCATTGGCGATTTGGCTTATAGACTAGCTTTGCCACCACTTCTTTCCAGTATTTACGACGTGTTCTACGTATCTCTGTTGCGACGGTATGTGGCGGATGAGTCTCATATTCTGCAGCGGTCTGAGGTTCAGGTGAGCAAGGATTTGACCTATGTTGAGAAACCTATTCGTATCCTGGATTATAAGGATAAGGTTTTGCAGAACAAAGTCATTCCTCTGGTGTTAGTTCAGTGGCAGCGCCGAGGCACTGAAAAAGCTACTTGGGAGCTTGAAGACAGGATGCGTGAAGACCATCTTGAGTTGTTTTAATTTTTGTTTTAGTTGTATTCACTGTAAACTCTGTAAGCGTTTGATTTGAATAAAGAATGTTTCTGATTTCTATTTTACATTCAGTACTTAAGATCTGTTTTTGAGGACGAAACATCTTAAGTGGGGGAGAATGTAGTAGCCCGTACCCGAAATCAGTGATTAAGTGTTAATCAATTCATTAATCCTACTAGTTAAGAGTAAACATGATTAAGGGAACTCTTAATGGGTTAACGGAGTCCAGAATTGGATTCAGAACACTTGAAAATGGTTTGAGGGTCATCGAGTTCGGAGGCTCCGTTGGTGAGTTCGGACGGTCCGAAGTCAGGGTTCGGACAATCCGAAGAGTGGTTCGGATGCTCCGAACGTGCTGCCGACAGTCGTCATGGATGACATCATCATGCTGATGTAAGCAATGACGTATTATTGGGTTCGGACGACCCGAAGTCGAGATCGGACGGTCCGATCGTGTTCGGACGCTCCGAAGTCCAGTTCGGACGATCCGAACTCCGTCTATAAATAGGAGGGCCAAAATTCAGATTTAGACGCACCAATCACCTCTTCTCTCTCGATTTCTTAGCCTTCTAACTTAGATCTAGGGAATTCTAGGCGTCCCATCGGGAATCCGGAAGTGGCATAGCAATCCAGGCGTCGTAGCGGAGCTGTGGCCTAGTTTAGAGGCACTCGACAGCAAAGGGCTAACGACAGACAAAGGTATAGCTTTTGCTTCCTAAAAATATTTAGGAGTATGCTTTAGCTTAGTTAAGGCTTTTAGAGCGCTTTAATGATAGTAGTATCATTTGGCAGTGTAGAGCAGACTATAGGCGTGGACCTAGAGTTGGTAGAGCTTGCACTGATTTGAGGTACGGAAGTACTGTTCGAGATATCCTGACTGAGTATTCATGTATTATGTGACTGCATGGTTTATATGTCATTGATTTATGCTGCTTTCATTTGCATACTGAGCTATCTCCTTCGAGATGTCTGTTAGTAGGGCTTTTCCCTATCCTGTTAGTGGTTGGACTTCCATCGATTTGGGTCCGGCATATCCACTGGTATTATGGTATGGGAGCCACCTCCTGAAGCGACGGCACAGCATGCTACATACCAGGGCCCGGTCTGTCTCTGTTATCTGATCCTTGACCTCGAGTTTATAGGGAGTTCACTTTGCATGCATGTATACTCATACTCTTGTACTGAGCGTTTTATGCTCACGTCTCGTACTCTGTGTTTCTGGACACCCTATTCCATGGGGCAGGTTTGCGATTGGACGAGGCGGGTGGATCCAAGAGGGGCTAGTCAGTGGTTGGCCAGCTGGAGCTTCGTCTAGGTTTTATTTCTGTTGTTTTGGGTTGATACAGCTATTCGATTTGGTTGTATAATATTTGGATAAATTACAGATTCCTTTCCTTGGGATTTTATATGTTTATGGTTTCCGCAAGTTTATTCTGATATCTGTTTAATTAAGTTAATTGCATGCCTAAGTTCTATTTAGTAGGTGATCCAGGTAAGGGTCACTACAAAACCGTTAATGAACTGGTCTGCTTTTGCCTCCTCATTGTCGGCAATATGCGGAGCGAACCTCAATAAACTTTCAAACTTCGCAACATAGTCCTCGATACTCGTATTACCTTGCCTCAAATTTGCAAACTCGGCACATTTATCCTTTCGATAGGAAACTGGAAAGAATCTCTTATAGAACTCTTCTCTAAAAAGTGCCCAAGTAATTTCCGTACCTTTATTTTCTTTGGCTCTTTTGATAGTCATCCACCAACTCTCGCAATCGTCCGGATTTTCCTTCCCATTCAAACACGGCGGCCTAAAAGATTGGAACCTCTTCAGTAAGGCTTCCATAGGCGTGATCGTGTCATCCATCTGTACCACCGGAGGAGTCATAACCGGAGGAGTTTCTATCGTAGGAATAATCAGTGGAGTATTCATGTCTAGCCTTCTTCGAGTACCCATCTAAATTGACAGGGGTTAGAACACGGATAATTCAATTCACATCTGACCATTTCAGTGTCACGAAACTTATGATCGTCTTACCAATTCGATAGATGGAACTCAGATCAATGCATGAAAACAGTTCATATCTCAATCAAATCATGCTTTAACAATTTGAATCTCCAAGTCACGTAATTCAAATAAATTTTCAATTCATAAAGCATGCTCGCATATTCTGTAATCATAGAATTAATCAATCACATGCGAGAATTTAAGGTCAAGCGGACTCGATCTACCCCGCTCACTTCTAGAAAAAATTCCAGGAACTTATCTCTCTGATACCACTTAATGTGAGGCCTAGATTCTAATCTTCTATTCTGAAGATAAGGCAATAGATCAACACAATCTAATTAAAAGGATTAAGGCATAAAAAAGTTTTTATTTTTTTTTTAAAAAGGGTGCTCGCTCGATCGGTAAAATCTTACTGATCGAGCGGGCCAAAACAATCCAACTCTCTGCCCAAAATTCAGGACCCCCGCTCGATCGGTAAAATCTTACCGATCGAGCGGACACAAAATGTCCCAGACTCTGCCTCGCTGAAAGGGTGCTCGCTCGATCGGTAAGAGTCTGCCGATCGAGCGAGACACTCTGCACCAGAAATTTATGGTTTTCCTCTTCAATTTCCCACTCAACTTAAACATAACCATCACATGCATAAACTAGTTCAACATGCATAATCCATACAACGTAGTTCTAGAGTTTATACATTCATCCGAAACTAATAGAACATGATTTAATTCTAGTCTTACAATACCAAAATACATAAGAGTTTGAATTCAGTTCAACTCCTAAAACCAAGGGCCTCACTTCTATTCTCTCAACCATCTAGCCATGCTGCCTCTGACTCGGTCCTGCCCCATCTGTTGCCAAGTACACATACAAACAAACACAACAGCTGGATAATCCGATGAGAATAATATACCCAGTAAAAGAGACTAACATGCAATCAAATAAACATATCAAATCATACTATGAATTCATTCCTCATATTATCAATTAATCCATTCAAGTACTAAATTAAAATGATATGCATGTCTTTAAAACTTCTGGATTATCAAACTCAGATAATCAATTGGAATTCTTCTTTCTTTCTTTGGTTTGGGATCCCGAGGTTAAAACATCCTACAATCACACCGACTTCCCTCTCGAGGTGGACGTGGCATACTTTAATCCTCTAGACTCAAGAGCATTATAGTGAGCCACTCGACAAGGTAGTAAATCGCCTACCAAACTACTCGACTACAATCCCTAGATCATCTAATTCAATCTGAATAAATCAAGGCTCAATATGAATGCATATGTAATCTCATGCACTCAATATAAATTCAATTATATAATCAAATAAGAATTCAAGACATGCAATATGTGATTTCTTCTAGGACACTCGAATCAATCCGGATTCGAGTTAAGCGTCCTACTCCATTCCAAAGTCATCTTATACGTCTTATTTGTCGTTCCAAAACATCAATCTAAAAACAACAATTCCTCAATCAATATCCAAGTCAAGTTAAATCAATCGATAAAGAAGGACATCGATACTATACCGGCTCAACTCTTCCAAACTGATCAAGACTGCAAGGCTCACAATCTCCAAGAACTTCAATTCAATCTATCAGAAGAAGTCATAGTGATCAAAATCGATATCAAAACTCATACTAAGCTCGGTATAACTCAAAACATCGAAACGATATCCAAAACTCAAACTGACGGCATAACGTCTGTAAATTGACCAAACCAAAAATGCAGACAGCAAAAAAACAACTCAACAAACTCATTCCAATCCTCAAACATCAAACCCAACACAATATCAACACATCTCAAAATCAAGATTTTTGAAAATGACAAGAAAAATCATAACAATTCCGATCGTCGTTAGATCTTCGAACCTTCTTAGATATACGATCACTGCTAACTCATAATCATCCTCTCCGAATATAAACAAATTCTGACAACATTGATAAATTCAAACTTCTCAGAATTAAGATAAACTTACTTCCAAACGGAGCACTCGTCGCTGTGATCATAGATATCAAGTCAGAAATCAATTCTATCGGACGGATTGAGGTAGAATCGAAATCACAAAGCTTGGGGGAAAGCTTTCTCACCTTCAATGGATGGAAAACGGTTGGAGGGGATGAAGGAGTGATGGGAAAGACTTAGTCAAAGTCTAATAATATAACAAATCCCATATTTGCATTTCAGTCCCTGAAAATTCCAAAAACTGCAAATTAGACCCTGTTCTCTAAAAAGTCGGCTCTTGAATTCTGAAATCACTGTTTATCTCAAATAACATCAATTAAGATAAAAATGGGGCGTTACAGAATCCGTGAGGCGGCTAGGGCGGAGGCTTGGAGATTGAAGAACGCTCCATTCGATTTCTTCTTCTTTTATTCTTTGGACTATTAAATTTTTATTTGAATATTGTTTTCGTTATTTGATTAGTTTTTCTTCAACCAAGACCGTAAGATTGGGCCGAACAATTTTATGTCAAAGATGTGAATTTTGATTTGGGATTTTTAGATTTTTATTAAAGTTATTTATTGTTGGATTTATATTTTGTTCTTGTGAATAATCTGATCAATTATTTGCTTGCATGTTAATTGATTCTGAGTCGACAAATTAGGAATTGATTTCGATCGCTCCAATAATTGACATCTGGTTAAACCGACTAGAAATAGTATTCAGTTTCAGTATGCGGCTTTAGGTGAAAACTGAATTCTCATAATTCTTAATGCATTTGAATTTGATTAGAATTATGAAAATTAATCCATCAATAATTGAATAGGTTTAATTGTTCTAGAAATAGACTGTTAAATTTTGTCGTAATTTAAGATTAAATCTGGATCTTAGATTTGCCACTTGTTTGCATAATTTGTTTGGTACCTGTTGTGCTTGGTTGACTCGTTTTAATTAAATTTATCTTTCAGCTATGTTATTTCTTATTTGCTTTAGTAATTAAATTTTTATTTAATTCATCGCAACCTTTTTATTATTCTGTCTAGATTAAGCTAAATAATTAATTCTTGAAAATTGACTACAGTCTCTGTGGGATCGATACTTGGACTCATTGTCCACTTTCTATAACTTGACCTGGAACGCTTGCCAGTAATTATTTTTAATACCTAATTTTAAGCGGTCAGTCATCCACATCTTTTATTTTATTGTTTGACACCCTATTCGACGGGGCAGATCTCAAACTAGACGACGCAGACGGTTCGAGGAAGGGTTGAGATTTGGAGCAGTGGTTTTTATGAGCTCCCTTAGTTGTAGAGATTTGTTACTGACCGACCGATTTGGTATTAAATAAATTCTAACAAGTGTACTAGGTCAGGTAATAGTAAGTGGACGATGAGTCCAAGTGTCAAACCCACAGGGACTGATTTATTGATTACCAAAATATGATTATTTGTACTTAATCTATATTAAGCAAAATAAGATGATTTGATTAATTTAATTAAAACTGAAATTAACAAATAAATCACTAGTAAAATAAATTAAATCAAAATAATAACACAGCAAGACTTTGGTTATAAATTCAATTAAGAAAAACTCGATCAAGACACATGCACGTATCGAACAAATCATGCAAACATGTGCTAAATCTAGGATCCATATTAATCTTAAATCACGGTGAATTCTCCTAATTTTTTTAACAGTCTATTTCTAGAACATGTTAAACCTATTCAAATATTGACGGATTAATTATCTCTAATTAATTCTAATCGAATTCAAATGCATTAAGAATTATGAGAATTCAGTTTTCACCTAAAGCCACACAATGAACTCAAATACTATTTCTAGTCGACTTAACCATGTGTCAATCGTTAGAGTGATCAAAATTAATTCCTAATCTTTAGACTTAGAATAAATTAACATGCAAGAAAATAATTGGTCAGATTATTCACAAGAACATAATATAAATCTAACAACCGATAATTATAATAAAAGTCTAAAAATCCCAAACAAACATACACTGTTTAACAATAATCTGTTCGGCCCAATCTCACAGCCTCAATCGAATAAAAACGACTACTCACAAATAAACATATTTCTCAAACGAAGTATTTAATCATAAACTAAAAATCAAAAGAAGAAAATAGAATTCTTCACTCCATTCTTCACATAGTAGCCGCCTCTGTCTGTCAGGAACTGGAACTCCGAACCATCGAAATATTTTAATTCTTCTATTTATATGGTCAAGATCCCGTAATAATAGATTTCTTTCCACACAAGGAATCTTTCGAAATATTATTTCTCCCGAATTTGCGCTCGAGCGGTAGAATGTCCCGCTTGAGCGCGCCATCTTAAACACTCTACATGAATTCAATTCGTGCTCGAGCGAAAGAAAACTCCGCTCAAGCGCGCCATTTAATACCATCTTCCGTCTCTTTAGCTCGTGCTCGAGCGGGAGAAAGTCCCACTCCAGCGCGAGTTCTTCTGCCAGATTTTCCTTTGAATAATTTATTTTCCAACAAAAATAACCCGGAGAGTGAAATGCACACGCAAGAAATAAATCATAAATAAAACACATAAAAACACAATGAGACAATATGAATGCATGAAAAATAAACATAAAAATATCATAAAATAATGCACACAAAACGCAATTATCAACTCCCTCATACTTAAATCTTGCTCGCCCTCGAGCAAGACAAACAATGCAACAAACACACAACAAACAACAAAGTAGGAAAAATTTATGGAAATTAATAGCCTCAGAGAAGTTTCATGCCAACTTAAAAACACCATCAACTCTTCACAATACATCCTCAGTTTAACGTAAACGTGTGTGTGCAATGTTATCCCAGCTACATGCAACTTAGAAAGAATCTGTTTTAAGACTGCTTAGCGACCTAATAACACATCATTGCAAGATTCACTCGCATGCATCCATTCCTTCCAATTACCTTTATCAAAACACACATTCCTTGGGATAGATTATTACGCACCGCTGGATTTTTCACCCAGCTTTCTTAAGCCCCAATAATACCCGCAAACTTAGCTATAACTGTGATAGTTCGAATTTCAATCCCCTTGTCTATAGCCCGGATGGAGCATCAATCCAATTGAATCCGCAAACTTAGTTCAGACTAGGCGATTAGGATTTCAATCCCCTGCCCGAAACCCGAATGGAGTGGTTATTAGTTTTTTTTTTCAATTTTTTTATCAATTTCATTTTTTTCAAACTTGTGGCGTGCCCAAGATCATAAGTGCAATTGTTAGAGGATCATTAGAAATCAAAAGACACAATTAAGATCACTTAGCACCTAGTGCCGTGCAATGGTCAAACAGACACAAACATCATCAATGGTATCATTACAATTCACTGGTCTAACATAAGTGCTTAAGAAGATTCACGGCTCAACCTACGGTGTCTCATGTCAATTTAAGGGCAAACATTTTCACAAAATTCAAAACTCCATATCATCATCGACTCCCATTCATTATCCTACTTAGCACACAAGCAAATAACTACAAAAATGAACTAGATGCAAAATCAAAGACGAAGACAATTATATGCAAACAAACCTGTTAGTGGTTGGACTTCCATCAATTTGGGTCCGACATATCCACTGGTATTATGGTATGGGAGCCACCTCCTGAAGCGACGGCACAGCGTGCTACATACCAGGGCCCGGTCTGTCTCTGTTATCTGATCGTTGACCTCGAGTTTATAGGGAGTTCACTTTGCATGAATGTATACTCATACTCTTGTACTGAGCATTTTATTCTTACGTCTCGTACTCTGTGTTTTTGGACACCCTATTCCATGGGGCAGGTTTGCGATTGGACGAGGCGGGTGGATCCAAGAGGGGCTAGTCAGTGGTTGACCAGCTGGAGCTTCGTCTAGGTTTTATTTCTGTTGTTTTGAGGTTGATACAGCTATTCGATTTGTTTGTATATTATTTGGATAAATTACAGATTCCTTTACTTGGGATTGTATAACGTTTATGGTTTCCGCAGTTTTATTCTGATATCTGTTTAATTAATTTAATTGCATGCCTAAGTTCTGTTAGTAGGTGATCAGGGTAAGGGTCACTACATTTATGGTATCAGAGCATGCAAAAGTATTCTTGGGATTTAGTCTCATCATGAGGTATTTTTGTAGATGGCAAATCGTGATGACCAGAGTTCTCATGGCAGTATTGGTGGGCGTTGGGGTGATGCCGACCGAGAGCATCATCGAGAACGGCGTCATCGTCATCATGACGACCAGCGTTTCACTGTGCGTCGATTCTTAGCTATGGGTCCTAAGCCCTTAGTTGGAGGTGAGTCTCCGGAGGATGCGAAGAATTGGTTAGACCGCATGGAGACAACTTTTCAGACTTTCCAATGCACCGAGGAGCAGAAGATGGAGACCCTGGGTTATCTTCTGGATGGCAGAGCCCGTAGGTGGTGGAGGTTTACTTCTGCACCCTTTATTGCGGCTAGAGGAGTGGCCACCTGGGCCGAGTTTCGCACAGCTTTCCAAAAGCAGTATTTTCCTCCTTCACTCCGTCAGTCAAAGGCAGGAGAGCTTCTGAGTCTGCGACAAGGAGCCATGTCTATCGATGAGTATCAGCAGAAGTTCTTTGATTTGCTATCCTATTGCCCCGAGATTGCTGACAGCTCTGGGATGAAGTATAATATGTTCCTTCAGGGCCTTAACCCTGAGATCCATGACCGTGTGGCGGTTGGCGACGACATGTCCTACGAGGATTTGGTGAGCCGTTGTCACCAGGCGGAGGACAGCATTCGGCGGAACAGGTCTTTCTCTCTGTCAAGACCTTCTAGTTCTTTGGGTCCCCGTGCCCAATCTTTCAAGAAGTCTGGATCTACTTCTTCTTCCTCTGGCTCTGCTGGTGTTGTCCGTTTCGGAAAGAAGGACAAGTGTGATCACTGTGGGAAGAACCATCCATCCGACAAGTTCCGTAGAGCTTCTGGAGCTTGTTTCCGTAGTGGAGAGACTGGTCTTATCCGGAGAGATTGTCCACTATCTGGGGGAGGAGGTTCTGGTTCTGGTTCAGGATCTGGTTCTCAGGCTACCGTTCAGCAGAGGTCACAGGGACAGCCTGCTGGGAGTTCGCATTTGAGGCCACGAGCTTCTGGCCAGGTGTTTGCCCTGAGACATGATCAGGCAGTGGAGGAGAATGAGAAAGTCATCGCAGGTACATTTCTGCTTTATGGTATACCTGCTCTTGTACTTATTGACACTGATGCATCTCATTCCTTCATTTCTGCACGTTTTGTTAAGAGGCATAAGTTACCATGCATTGCACTAGACGTAGTGATTTCTGTTTCTACTCCGATGGGCCAATCTGCTTTGGCTAAACGTCTAGTGATGGGTTGCTCTTTAGAGTTCGAGGGTAACATTTTGATTGCAAATCTCATGGTTCTGGCGATTGACGACTTTTATTGTATTCTGGAAATAGATATGTTGACTACCTATCGAGCTTCAATGGAATGCTATCAGAGATTAGTACGCTTTCATCTGGAGGGGAGTGAGAGCTGGTTTTTCTATGGTGAGGGAGCGCGACCCCCGATGCCTTTGGTATCAGCTTTGAGATTCGTCGAGCTCTAGAGTTTGGCAGGGAAGGCTACCTTATCTATGCAGTTGATTTGTCCACTGAGAGTATTGGGATAGAGAGCATTCCTGTTGTGGATGAATTTCCAGATGTATTTCCTGATGAGATTCCGGGTTTTTCTCCTGTTAGGGAAGTCGAGTTTGGCATAGAGTTGATGTCGGGTACTTCACCTATTTCTAGAGCACCGTATCGTCTGGCTCCGTCAGAGATGCGTGAGTTGAAGAATCAGCTACATGATCTTTTGGACAAGGGGTACATTCGTCCTAGTGTATCTCCTTGGGGAGCTCCTGTTCTCTTTGTAAAGAAGAAGGATGGCTTGATGCGGCTGTGCATTGACTATCGGCAGCTGAATCGAGTCACTGTGAAGAACAAGTATCCGTTGCCTCGTATTGATGACTTGTTTGATCAGCTGCAGGGCACGTCAGTTTACTCCACGATTGACTTGAGATCTGGGTATCATCAGTTGAAAGTCCGTGATCAGGATGTAGCCAAGACTGCATTCCGTACTTGCTATGGGCATTACGATTTCCAAGTAATGCCATTTGGTTTGACTAATGTGCCGGCTATATTCATGGATTTGATGAACCGTGTCTTCAGGGAGTATTTGGACAAGTTTGTCGTGGTCTTCATTGACGACATCTTGGTGTATTCGCGTAACATGGAAGAGCATGTTTCTCACTTGCAGTTGGTACTGCAGACTCTTCGGGATGAACAGTTGTACGCCAAGCTGAGAAAGTGTGAGTTCTAGATAGATAGAGTGGTCTTTCTTGGCCATATCATATCTAGGGAGGGGATTTCTGTTGATCCAAGCAAGATTGAAGCGGTACTTAATTGGTCGCGTCCGATGACAGTTGCTGAGATCCGTAGTTTTCTGGGTCTAGCAGGGTATTATCGTCGCTTCATTCTGAACTTCTCTCAACTAGCTCGACCTTTGACATAACTTACCCGCAAGGGTGTGGATTTCGAGTGGTCCTCCGAGTGTGAGGAGAATTTCTGTGAGCTTCGACGGCGGTTGACTTCTGCGCTGGTGTTGGCATTACCGTCAGGATCTGGAGGATATGTGGTATACACTGATGCTTCTCTTCAGGGGTTAGGTTGTGTTCTGACTCAGAAGGGGCATGTGATCGCATACGCTTCTAGACAGCTGAAGCTTCACGAGGACAACTATCCAGTCCATGATTTGGAGTTAGCAGCCATTGTGTTCGCTTTGAAGATCTGGCGTCATTATCTGTATGGCGAAAAATTTGAGATCTTCACCGACCATAAGAGTCTCAAATATTTGTTCACTCAGGAGGAGTTGAACATGAGGCAGAGAGATTGGATGGACTTGCTTAAGGACTATGATTGTGAAATTAAGTACCATCCAGGAGCTGCTAATCTCACCGCTGATGCTTTGAGTCGCAAGGTGCGACTATCCGCACTTCAGACTTGTTCGGTGTCTAGTGCGATCAGTGACTGTTGTACTTCAGGTTACACCTTCAAGCATAAGAAAGGTATGCAGAGTATCCAGATGTTTGCGATATTATCTGAGCCAGCCTTGTATTCGCGGATCCGAGATGCTCAGATGTCTGATTCGAAGACCCAGCATTTAGCTCGTCTAGCTAACGAGGGTAGCTCGTTTGGATTTCATTATCAGTCAGATGGCTTTCTGTGTTTGTCTGGTAGGCTTGTGATTCCGCAGGATGAAGAGTTGCGAGAGGAGATTTTGACTCAGGCACATCGCACTAAGTTGAGTATTTGTCCTGGGGGCAACAAGATGTACAAGGATCTACGTACTCGTTTCTGGTGGAAGGGTATGAAACGCAATGTTTATCAATTTGTTTCGAGATGTTTGGTGTGTCAACAGGTCAAGGCAGAGCACCAACGACCTGGAGGTTTGCTTCACAGTCTGCCTATTCCTTAATGGAAATGGGAGTTTATCACAATGGACTTTGTGACCCAATTGCCGGTATCCCCGAGGAACTGTGATGCTATCTGGGTTGTGGTGGAC
Source organism: Henckelia pumila (assembly GCF_033568475.1). Classification (NCBI taxonomy): domain Eukaryota; kingdom Viridiplantae; phylum Streptophyta; class Magnoliopsida; order Lamiales; family Gesneriaceae; genus Henckelia; species Henckelia pumila. Next base: position 171,698,295 of record NC_133123.1, read on the forward strand.
CGATTGACCAAGTCAGCGCATTTCATTGCCTATAGCCGAGAGTAATTTGTGGATCGCATGGCACGGATGTACATTCAGGAGATCATTCGACTTCATGGAGTGCCTGTGAGAATTGTCAGCGATCGGGACCCCAGGTTCACTTCTAGATTATGGGGGAGTGTTCAGTGTGCGATGGGTACTACTCTCAGTTTGAGTACTGCCTATCATCCGGAGACTGATGGTCAATCAGAGCGCACTATCCGTACTTTGGAGGATATGCTTTGAGCATGCGTCATGGATTTTGGTTCAGCCTGGCAGGAGCATTTGCCGTTGATCGAGTTCGCGTACAACAACAGCTATCATACTAGTATTGGGATGACACCTTTTGAGGCGTTGTACGGGCGACGTTGTCGTATTCCACTTTTCTGGGAAGAAGTGGGGGAGAGACAGGCTGAGGGACCAGAGCTTATCCAGCAGGCGGTAGACATTGTTGATCAGATCAAGAAACGGATTAAGACTGCACAGGATCGTCAGGCCAGCTATGCTAATATCAAGCGTAGGCCTTTGCAGTTCGATGTCGGGGAGAAAGTGTTTCTGAGAGTGTCACCTTTCCGCAAGATTCTCAGATTTGGCCTTAAGGGCAAGTTGTCTCCCAGGTTTATCGGTCCGTTTGAGATCTTGGAGAGCATTGGCGATTTGGCTTATCGACTAGCTTTGCCACCGCATCTATTCAGTATTCACGACGTGTTCCACGTATCTCTGTTGCGACGGTATGTGGCGGATGAATCTCATATTCTGCAGCGGTCTGAGGTTCAGGTGGACAAGGATTTGACTTATGTTGAGAAACCTATTCGTATCCTGGATTATAAGGATAAGGTTTTGCGGAACAAAGTCATCCCTCTGGTTTTAGTTCAGTGGCAGCGCCGAGGCACTGAGGAAGCTACTTGGGAGCTTGAGGACAGGATGCGTGAAGACCATCCTGAGTTGTTTTGATTTCATTCTTAAGTTTTATTCAGTTGCAAACTCTGTAAACGTTTGATTTGAATAAAGAATGTTTCTGATTTTTGTATTGCATTCAGTACTTAAGATCTGATTTCGAGGACGAAATATCTTAAGTGGGGGAGAATGTAGTAGCCCGTAACCAAAATCAGTAATTAAGGAATTAATCATAATTACTTGGGTAGAGTTCGGAAGCTCCGAAGGTGAGTTCGGAAGCTCCGATTAGGATCGGAAGCTCCGAACAGGATCGGAAGCTCCGATCGATATTACGTCAGGCATGACGTGTGGCAAGATCGGAAGCTCCGATCACCCCTATCCGAAGTCAACAAGTGATATTTTGACACGTGGCAGATAAGGATCTTCGGAAGCTCCGATGGCAGGATCGGATGTTCCGATCGAGGTTCGGACGTTCCGATCGAGGATCGGAAGCTCCGATCGTTGTCTATAAATAGAAGGCCGAGAATTCATTTTAATTTGCCAATTCCGAGTATTTCCCTCTCTTTTCTAGTCTATTCGAGTTGTTCTAGCCTTTCTAGGCTTGACCCGGTGGTCGGCGAGGCGTTCGGAAGTCGTAGCGGAGTTGTGCCCAAGTTCTGGAGGCATCGACATCAAAGGGCTAACTATGGATGAAGGTATAGCTTTTGCTTCCTATAAATATTTAGGAGTATGCAATAGCTTAGTTAAGGCTTTTAGATCACTATAATGATAGTAGTATCATTTGGCAGTGTAGAGCAAACTTTAGGTTTGGACCTAGAGTTGGTAGAGCTTGCACTGATTTGAGGTACGAAAGTACTGTTCGAGATATCCTGACTGAGTATGCATGTATTATGTGACTGCATGGTTTATATGTCATTGATTTATGCTGCATTCATTTGCATACTGAGCTATCTCCTTCGAGATGTCTGTTAGTAGGGTTGTACCCTATCCTGTTAGTGGTTGGATTTCCATCGATTTGGGTCCGGCATATCCACTAGTATTATGGTATGGAAGACACCTCCTGAAGCGACGGCACAACATGCTTTATACCAGGGCCCGGTTTGTCTCTGTTATCTGATCCTTGACCTCGAGTTTATAGGGAGTTCACTTTTCATGCATGTATACTCATACTCTCGTACTGAGCGTTTTATGCTCACGTCTCGTACTCTGTGTTTCTGGACACCCTATTCCATGGGGCAGGTTTGCGATTGGACGAGGCGGGTGGATCCAGGAGGGGCTAGTCAGTGGTTGACCAGCTGGAGCTTCGTCTAGGTTTTATTTCTGTTGTTTTGAGGTTGATACAGCTATTCGATTCGGTTGTATATTATTTGGATAAATTACAGATTCCTTTACTTGGGATTGTATAACGTTTATGGTTTCCGCAGTTTTATTCTAATATCTATTTAATTAAGTTAATTGCATGCCTAAGTTCTGTTAGTAGGTGATCCGGGTAAGGGTCACTACATCATCAGTCAGAGTTTCAGGTCAAAGATGATATTCTATTCGTGAATAACCGTATTGTTGTGCCCGATGTTTCTGAGTCGAGACAGCGTATTCTTCGAGAGGCGCATTGCAGTCGGTTCAGTGTTCATCCAGGAGGCCGAAAGATGTATAATGATTTGAAGACTCAGTTTTGGTGGAAACAGTTGAAAGGAGAGGTCACGAGGTTTGTATCCCGTTGTCTGAATTGTCAACAGGTGAAAGCCGAGAGGAAGAAGCCCAGAGGATTATTGCACAGTTTGCCTGTTCCGAAATGGAAGTGGGATCATATTTCCATGGATTTTGTCACGAAGCTACCGCGTTCAGTCAGAGGTTGTGATGCGATTTTGGTTGTGATTGACCGGTTGACGAAATCTTCTTGTTTCATTCCATATCGTATGACATACCATCACGATCAGATGGCGGAGTTGTATGTCAGAGAGGTTGTGAGATTGCACGGCGTGCCAAAGTCGATAGTATCAGATAGAGATCCGAGGTTCACTTCTCACTTTTGGCACAGTCTTCAGGAGGCTTTGGGTACTCGTTTGCACTTAAGCACAGCGTATCACTCTCAGACCGACGGTCAGTCCGAGCGTACGATCCAGACTTTGGAGGATATGCTTCGTGCTGTAGTGCTTGATTTTGGATTAGGTTTGCAGGAGTCCTTGCCTCTAGTGGAGTTTTCATACAATAACAGCTTCCAGGCGAGTATTGGAATGACACCTTTTGAAGCTTTGTATGGGAAGATGTGCAGATCTCCGTTATTTTGGGACGAGATTTCAGAGTCACCTGAGTTGGGTCCAGATATGATTCGGGATATGGCAGAGCAGGTGAAGTTGATCCGAGTCAGAATGAAGACGGCCCAGGACCGACAGGCCATGTATGCGAATGTCAGACGTAGACCACTGTGTTTCGAGCAAGGAGACTGTGTGTTTCTGAAGATTTCTCCATTCCGAGGTACTGTCAGATTTGGAAAGAGAGGAAAGTTGTCGCCGAGGTTCATTGGTCCGTATGAGATTCTGGAGAAGATAGGCGATCTTGCCTATAGGATTGCTCTTCCTCCGTCTCTTTCAGGCATCCACGACATGTTTCATGTTTAAATGCTTCGTAAATATCATCCGGATCAGTCCCACATTCTTCAGCCGGATGAGGCCGAGTTGGATGAGACTCTGAGTTACTTCGAACGACCGATTCAGATTCTTGACAAAAAAGAGAAGCAGCTCAGAAACAAGTCGATTCCGTTAGTGAAGATTCAGTGGAGTCGTCACGGAGTTGAAGAAGAGACTTGGAAGACCGAATCCGATATGAGGCAGAGATTTCCAGAGTTATTCGATTGAGGTGAGTTCATTTTCAGTTTGTTTCGTTCTTGTTCAGTCTGTGATCTGTCAGATTTTGAGGACGAAATCGAATCTTAGAGGGGGGAGAATTGTAATGCCCCGATTTTATTATAATTGAGTTTAATCGATATAATTAGAGTTTTTAGTATTTAAGAATCGTATTGATATTCGCAGGGGATCATTTTGCAAACTTGGAGAAATAAAGTAATGAAATGCAAAAGTTGGATTTAATATATTATCTCATGTAAGTTGACCCATCCCTCCATCACTTCACCTTCTTTCCTCTCCCTTCTCCTCTCCTTTTCGTACGTACTGTTGGAAGCCATGGGAGACGACATTTCAAGCTTCCTTTCTGTTTGATTTGCTCGATCCGACTGTTAGATTTTCATTCCGAGTTGAGATTCACGATCACCGCAATGAGGTCTTCATTTAGACGTAAGTTTTGCTACGATCTCTTGAACTTCGATTTCGTTGGGTTGTCAGAATTTGATAATATTGGAGTATGTTATTCTTGAGCTAGAATAGATCGTGTATTCGAAGTTGGTTTGGAAAAAGAACGAAGATTGGATTTTATATGATTTTTGAGGCATATTTTTGAAAATGATGATTTTGATTAAGGTTGGATTTGAGTTGTTTTGATGGATTGGGATGATGATTGAGTTATTGAGATTGTTGTTTGATGGTTTGTATTTCTGGATAGTCAGTTTATAGCCGTTATGCCGTCGAAATCGAGTTTGAGTTATCGGTTTTTGGTTCGGTTTAGTTGAATATCGAATTTGATTGAGTTTGAATTCCGAATTGATTTTGAGTCCGTATTCGATGTTTTGGCAGTTGATTGAGGATTTGGGAGTTGATCGAACTTGGAGACTTGTTTATCGATTGAATAATTGAAGACGGTATATTATTGATTGTTGTATCGACTTTGAGTTTTTTATCCTAATAGACTATGATATCGAGTTATCTCTTGTTGACAGGAATCACTTGAAGCTTCGAGAGAAGGTAAAAGTCGACAATGAAACGAATGGGAACGAATACTCGAGATCGACTTATTATCGAGTTCCTGAAAATCACATACTACATGTTTATTTGCTTGAGTGAATTTTATTGTTATTCTATTTTCACTTGCATTCCATATTGAGCCGATTTCTCGATTCGTTTTGAAATTAGACGATTTAGGGAGCTATATTGAAGTGTCTTTGGATTTCGAGTTTTTCCAACTGCCAGAATACTTCTTATAGTTTCTCTGAAGTCTAGGGGTTGAGTTGAACGACATCCACCCCGAATGGGTGTGTCGGTGAGTTGTTGTGAAGACTTGGCCCCGGGATCCTAACCAAATAACGATTGATATTTCGATTATCTGATTTGATAGTCCCGAGTTTTGAAGTCATTCATTCATTCATGCTCATTTTGATTTGTTATTGATTATTACATTTCAATCTGAGGTTTTTACTTGATATTGCATGTCTGTCTCTTTTACTTAGAAATTATATTTCTAACCAGTTTATCCGGCTGTTGTCTTTGTTTGTATGTGTACTTGGCAACAGGAGGATCAGGAGCTGGACCAAGTCGTTTGGGTTAGCTCGGGGTGTGATGATAGAAGTGAGACACCGTGTACCTTAGGGTTGTACCTTTCGGATTTGTACTGTTTTGTTTAGTCGAACGAATCCCTACCTTCAAACTTGTACTGTTAAACATCATTGTGTTGGTGTTTCAACTCCTTAGATCTCATGTATTTATGATGTTTGAACCTTGGTTTCTTGTGTTTTTGAGATTAGTCTGTTAGACTTTTATTTTGTGCCCTGGAGTTCATCAGTTCGAGAGGGCGGCCCGGGTGCGCTGTTTTTGGCGCGGGCGCGCCATTGATTCTCGAAGCGAGGGCGTGGGCGCGCTGTTGTTGGCGCGGGCGCACCGTTGATTCTCGAAGCGAGGGCGCGGGCGCGCCTGATTATGGCGCAGGCGCGCAGTGCTTTAAAAAAAATTTTTGATTCGTTTTTCGCGGCTTATTGTGTTCGATTATGTTTAATTATTCGATATTAGAGGATTAAAAACGGGTTCTCACATGCAAGTTCAATCTTAAATTCGATATCTCGAATAGGCGGCAAACCAGGAATCTCGTCTGGAATACATCAGAAAACTTGCTAACCACTGGTATCTCAGTCAACTCAGGGCTAGACCTTTGAACATCCACTGCATAAATAAAAAATCCTTCTGCTCCTCTCTATAATAAACGAGTCATGGATAACACAGAAATCAAAGGAATTTTGGATCGAGAACCCTTACCAAAAAACTTCCACTCGTCTGCCATCACAAGTCTGAATCGGACCACTTTATGAAAGAAATCTATTGTCGCTCTATACTTCGTCAGAGCATCAATCCCGACAATACATTCAAAATAAGATAGTCCAAGTACAATGCAGTTTATCTCAATCGAATTCCCCTCAGATTGTAACACACAATTTCGGACCAATCTCACCGAAACAGTTTCTCCACCCAAAGGAGAAGTAATAGAAACAACATCAGATAAGGGCTCAGCAATTAAATCATGCATCAAGAAAAATTTCTCAGAAATAAAATAGTGAGAAGCACCCATATCAATCAAAACATACGCAGGATAACCAAAAATCGAACAGTTACCTGCTATCACATCATTCGGAGCTGCATTGGCCTGATCTTCTGTCAAAGCAAACACTCTCGCCTACTGTCGAGGAGGTTGGTTCTGATTCTGATTACCTCCCTGATGAGACTGCTGCTGGGGCTGAAAAGAATGGACTGTAGAAGCTGATCTCTCGGGCTGAGCTGGCGGTCGAGAAGAACTGTCGCTCTGAGCTCTATCGGATCCCCACTGAGGACAGACTCTAGCAAAGTGACCCGGCTGCTGGCAGATATTACAACTACCAAACATGCCTCAACACTGGTTGCTTGGGTGACGGCCTCCACACTTACTGCACGATGCTCCTGAAAACCCTGAACTCTGCCCAGAACTGAACTTTCTAGAGCCACTGGAACTCGATGAACTGCTCCCAGGCTTCTTAAATTGCTTCCCTTTTGGTCTATACTGATCTCGCCTATTTCTACCATTGTTACCTCCCTCAAACCTCTGAGACTGATTCGACTGCTAAGAAGGTTGGTACTGATACTGATACTGAGACTGTTGCTGAGGCTGAAACTGAATAGGCTGATTATGAAAAGATCCCTGCTGCTGTTGAGGAGCTAACTGATTTCCTCGTTGCATCAAAAGTTCGGTTTTGGCTCCCTTTGCCTGATCCATAGCATCTGCAAATTTATTGGGTCTTCTGGTATTGACCAAGGTGAAAATATCAGGATTCAAGTCGTTAATGAAATGATCGGCCTTGGCTTCTTCGTTGTCTGCGATGTGAGGTGCAAACCTCAAGAGACTGTCAAACTTGCTTACATAATCCTCGATGCTCAAGTTCCCTTGCTTCAAATTTGCAACTTCGGCACCCTTTTCCTTTCGGTATAAGACAGGGAAGAATCGCTTATAGAACTCAGTCTTGAACAAATTCCAAGTGACCGTGGTACCTCGATTCTCATTTGCTCTCTTGGTTGTAGTCCACCAATTCTTAGCAACACCCTGTAGCTGGTGAATGACTAACCTGATTCTGCGGTCATCGGTATAGTCGAGGGAATCAAAGAGCTGATCAATGTCCTCTAGCCAACTTTCACAATCAACGGAGTTCTTGGTACTCGTCAAGGTCGGCGGTTGAAACGATCGAAATCTCTTCAATAGAGTTTCCATAGGGGTCGCTGTAGCATCCATCTGATCTACACCCGTACTACCCTGATCATTCGGAGGAGTTACTACTGGCGGCGGATTCTCATTAGAAGGATGAACCAAGGGTGGTTGATTCTTTCGCACAGATCGTCGAGGTTCCATCTGATATCAAAGGGTTAGGACACAATATCTCAGTCACAATATCAATCTCATAACTTTGGTGTGCAAAACTCTGCTCTGAGTACTCATGAATCTCGAGGATATTCAAGTACAGATGATAGCACAAATACAGTTATATATCACGTAATTCATGCTTTATAAATTAAATCACAAATCGTGTAATTCAATTAATTCAAGAATCAATAAAGCATGCTCGCACATATTTAAATAATCATTTAAATAAATCAATCACATGCGAGAATTCAATTCATGCGGACTCGATCTAGCCCGCTCACTCGAGTTCAATTCCAAGAATCTTATCGCTCTGATACCACTTAATGTCAGACCCCATTTCTTAATCGTCTAAACTCGAATAATTTATACAATCGGACACTGAGAGCAGAGGACTCGAATCAATTTTTTTTAAAAGACCCCGCGCTCGCGCGAGAGCGCGAGATATTCATCTCGCGCGCGTGCCCTTGCTCGTCAGTGCCCGGCAGAAGAACTTGCGCTCGTGCGAGATGCTCATCTCGTGCGCGCACAGGGTTCCAAATCAGAACCCTCAGGAAAGGCTTGTGCCCGCACGAGGTGTTGTTCTCGCGCGCGCGGGGGCAAAATAACCCGAGCTCCCCAGACTCCTCGCGCTCGCGCGCAGGCCACGGAGACAGAAAAGTGCAGGATACCAAAAAAAATCAAACGAAGCCAATCAAAACAATTCCAATCAACTTAAAAACTCAAACACATATACAAACCAACATCTAATCATACAATACTCTAAGTTCTGCCCAAAATACAACATAACAAGTTCGACAATAGGATTCGATCGACTAATCAAAATATACAAGTTCAAAGGCACAACCCTACGACACGGTGTCTCACTTCTATCATTCTCACCCCGAGTTAACCCAGACGACTCGGTCCGGCTCCTGATCCTCCTGTTGTCAAGTACACATACAAACAAAACAACAGCCGGATAACCCGGTTAGAAATATAATTTCCAAGTAAAAAAGACAGACATACAATAACAATTAAACATCTCATAATGAAATGCATCAATCATCAATAATCAAATTAAAGGTGGATGTATGCATGACTTCAAAACTCGGAATTATCAAGTCAGATAATCGAAATATCAATCGGTACTCGGTTGGGATCCCGGAGTCAAGTAATTACGAAAAACCCACCGACACTCTCATTTGGGGTGGATGTCGCACAACTCAAACCCCTAGACTTCAGAGCAACTATAAGAAGTATTCTAGCACTTGGAAAAACTCGAAATCCAAGGCCACTTCAATATAGCTCCCTAAATCTTCTAATTTCAAAACGAATCAAATATTTGGCTCAATATGAATGCAAGTGCAAACAAAGTAAATCAATCAAGTTCACACCAAAAATTAACATGCAGTATGTGATTTTTGGGGCTCGAGAATCAATCGAACTCGAGTGTTCATCCCCATTCGATTCAATCGTCTTTTACCTTACTCGAGGCTTCAAGTTCAAATCCTGAAAATAAAAAGGATAACTTGATTCACAATCTTTACCAAAGAAATTTCAAGTCGATAAAAACAATACTATACCATCTTTAACTCTTGAATCGGTTTAAAGCCCCCAAGTTTGTTCCAAACCCGAATCTTTCAACCAAACTCTGAAAATATGAAATACAGATTCGATATCAACTATTAACTCGAACAAACCCAGAAATCAAACCGAAACAAAATAACTGATGATCCAAAACTCGATTTCGACGGCATAATGGCTATAAACGGTCAAACCAAAAATCTGAAATCAATAATCATCATCAACACAACTCAAACTATCTTCCAATCCATCAAAAACAACCAAAACCAACCACAATCACAAACCCTATTTTCGAATTTATGCTCCAAAAATCATATAAAATCCAAACTTTGTTCTTTTTTCCGAACCGACTTCGAATACACAGTCTATACTAGCTCAAGAATGACATACTCGAGAATCATCAAATTCCAACAACCCATCAAAAACAAAGTTCAAGAGATCGTAGCAAAACTTACGGCAAAATGACGCCCTCATTGCGATGATCGTGAATCTTAACTCGAATCAGAAATCTGACGGTCGGATCGTACGAATCAGAAGAAGAAAAGGCTTGAAGAACTAGCCATGGCTTTTCCCTCTCTTTCTCGGTTGGCGTGTGGATGGGGGAGGAAGAGGATGGGAGTGGTGAGATATTATACATAATACATAATATTTTACTCCTCCTTTGACTATTCAACAGGCTTATTAGAAATTCGGTCCCTGAAATTCCAAACTCAATTAATTCAATCTCGGCTCAAATAATTCCCATCAATTCAATTTTAATAATTTAATAAATTTCGCTAATCACGAAATAATTAATTCCAGGGCTTACAGTTTGGATAGACATTGTTGTTTGTGGTTTTTCGGTTGTCCGTTATAAGCCGTTACGCCGCCGGTTTGAGTTTTGGATATCGTTTGGTTTGAATTGATTGAACCGTATTTCTATTGAGTTTTAATGTTGATTTTGATCCAATTATAATTCATTAAAGATTTGTTTGAAGGTTGTGGAGCTCGGGGTTGGCAGAATTCAAATCGTCGTCGTAGTGATTGTGAATTGGTAACTAGTTTACCTTGTCGATTTGAATTGAGGTTGGATAGATTGTGATGGTATCTTCTGTATTTGTAGCTTATTCCGAGTAGGAGCTTCGAAACCGAGAAAAGGTATAAGTCGACATTGAATCGAATAGGGATGAATACTCGAATCTGAACTGAACTTCGAGTTCCCTGAAATCACATACTTGCATGTTATTTGAATTGCTTGAATTATGTTTGAATGTATTACGATTTTCATATGCATTCATATTGAACCGAATTAATTGATTTCATTTTGAATTAGACGTCTTGGGGACTATAATCCAGTGCCTGGGTTGTTGATGTCTCCCAGAGTTTGAATACTCCTTATAGTTGCACCAGAGTCTTGAGGATTGAGTTATACATCACCCACCTCGATCGGGACAGTCGATGAGTTGTTGTGATATCTTGTCCTCGGGATCCCAACAGAAGAACCGAATACTCCTACGATTATCCGATTAGATAATCCCAAATTTTAAAGACATGCATTTCATTCTATTTCATCTATGAAATTTGTTATTGATATATCATGATAATGATATGTTTTTGATATTGCATGTTATGTTGTTTTTACTGGTAATATTATTCTCACCGGATTTATCCGACTTTTGTCTTGTTTTGTATGTGTACTTGGCAACAGGTGGGGAAGGATCGAGTCAGAGGCAGCATGGCTATATCGAGTTGTATTTGATAGAAGTGAGGACTTGGTTTAGAGTCGTTATATTTTGAACTTGATATGTATTTTGTATTGTAACAACTAGAACCGATGCATGTTCTACATTTCGAGTATTCGATCAACTTTAGACATATCATGTATGGTATTTTGCGAGTTGAATGTATTTATGCATGTTGTGTTTGAAACTTTGAGTTGAAGGTCGAGATTCCATTTTTCTGTTGTTTTAGTTTATTATCTAAGTTTTAGCAGGGCACGGACCTCGTGCATCCTCCGTGCCTGGGTCCATGTACCTCCGCATATTGTTTTATTGAATTGGCTATGAACGGACCTGAGCACGGATGTGGCACGGGGTCCGTGTAGAAAACAGAGAGTTGGTATTTTAGTGTATTGATTAGCACAGACCTTGACACGGAGGTGGCATAGGGTCCATGTACCTGGAAGCCGTTGATCCTTGGCTATAGGTTAATGCACGGACCAGAGCACAGAGGTGTGCATGGAGTTCGTGCATGTTTTAAAAAAAATTTCTTTACTTTTTGTCTTGACTCTCTATGGATGTTCGATTGATTTACTCTCGATTAGATGATTAGAACCGAGGTCCTCACACCAAACGAGTGGTAGTACCGTTTTCTATTGGTAGGTATGAATATGAGGTGTTGTGTGATGTAGTATGTAAGGCCCGAGATTATTTAATTTTAATCCGAGAATATTTAATTTGAGAATTTTTGAAGTTTAGATTTAAATTATAATGTTCTTAAATAATTTAGGATTGAAATTTAATTAAAAAGAAGTTTCAAGGGCTAGATTGCAAATAGTGAAGACTTGAGGGGCCAAGGAGCAAATTACCTTTTTGAGTGGGACACTTGACTTGTTGATATCATTTGTAATGTGTATGTATCATCTTCATTCTCTCCACAGCAGCAAGGACCGAGCTCCTCTTCCATTTCAGATTTCCAATTCTACTTTCATCTTCAAACTTTGATTTTGGAAGATCCGGCCAACCGATTTCAAATCTAAATATAGTTTTGGACTCCTTGAAACAAGAGATTCATTGTGATGTAAGTATCATCTTGATTCAGTATGTTTTGAAAATATGTTGTTGGGAGAACTTCGAATTCGATTATGGTTATGTGTTCTTGAACTTGTATGCGTGAGTGTATTGAAGTCGGATCGAAGAACGGTTATTGTCTTGATTTTATATAAATTTTCCAATAATATTTCGAAAATGTACATGGCTGATAGGATGATTTTTGATGTTTAATATGCTGTTATGAGATATATTTGAAGTGTATGTGATGATTATAATTGTTAGAAAGGAAGTTCGGTTACCGATTTTGTACCGTTACGCCGCCGGTTCACGAATTTGATTGATTTTGAATCCATGTGATTGAGATGTGATACATAAGAGTTCTTGCTGATGTTCATGGCTTTGAATATCATTCATTTCAGATTATTATTGAAGGAATATCGAATTCGGGAATCCAGCTTCGTACCGGGATAGATTTGATCAAAGTTGGTGAGTTTTAGACTTTGATACTTGAGTTTAACTTGAGCAGAATTTTGATAGAGCTTGTGTGTTTTGTAGCTTGTGGATCTAGCTAGATCCTTATCAAGAAATGTATGATACAACGATGATCAAGTTTGGGATGTTTCGTCGAGACGAGTTCACCTTCTCGATTCTCTTAAATCACACATTACTTTGATTTACATGTTTATATCTTGGTTATGCATTGCTTGAGTATATTAGCTCTCCTTTAAGCTTGGTTTAGATATCGTCGATGAGCTATAAACTTCGATATCAAGTGTATCAATGATGAGTTTGTAACATTGATATTTTGACTTCGGTGATAGCATCAGTGATGAGTTGAACCTGATGATGAGTGATGTGTTCTAGCATCTAAACCGTGTCGTATATTAAGTTTTAAACCTTCATAGCTTAGTCAATTGCCATTGCATGTTCTAATTGTGTTATATATTGGAAATGCATGAAACTTGTCATATATGTTTCATTATATGTTACCGTTGTTTTATACTAAGTTTTATACTTACCGGTTATCCAGCTGTTGCTTTGTTTTTGTGTATGCATTGCAACAGATGATTCAGGGCCGAGTCGTAGAAGGTCATGAGCGGTTGGAAGAATAGGGAAATGGTGTTCCGGGCTAAGATTGTAGAAGTTACTGTCAACAACTCAAGTTTTATGTCTATATCATGTACATGGTTGTATTTTGAATAATCTAGTAGATGCAACTTTGAAACTTAGTTTGAGTACATGTTGTAGCACCCGGTATTTTAATACGTAAATTCGCATGCATAATTAAGGAAAATAATTATTTAAAAATTTAGAAATGTGGGTTAAATGATATTTATGTGTTATTATGTGATTTATGTGCATGGTTTAAATTATTTTAGCAATTAACCCATAATTATTGAATTTTTAGATTTTTGATTAAATGATTAATTTTATCGCGTTGACGAGACCGTGGACGGACGAGATATTAGTTTTTCATCCAAAATATTTTATGAGATTTTTAGGAGCCTTAAAATATTATTTTAAGGTATTATTCATGAAAATTATAGTATTTATTAATATATATATGTATGTGCTCATTTTAACCCAAAATAAGTCATTTTAAAGACTTTTATTAATTTTTAAAATTCCTTATTATCTAATTTCGGGATTTGGTTTAAGTTTTATCATAATTATATTTTTTATTTTTAGAGTTAAATGTATTATTAAGGTAGAACAACTAATTATCTTAATTTATGTAATTATCTTAAATTATCTACCCTAAATCCCTCCCTATCTCACGTTTCTCCTTCTAGCCGCCTCCTCCATCTTCTTCCACCTTCCCCCACGTTTTTCCAGCAGAAACACAAGCCTCCATAGCCAGCTTCAAGAATTTTTATTGAGTTTTCGTAGATTCGTCGTCCCGGAGTCCGTACAAGCGTTAAAGTTTCAAATAAAAATCAGAGGCATGTTGAATTCTTTTTGTTTCAACACCATATAAGCTACATATTCTGATTTCATCACGTTTTGCATTGATAATATGATGTTCATGCGAGATCTTAATTTTATGGATGAAAAACTCATGAATATGGCTTGTTTGCATCTTATTCTCACGTTTTTCTTGCATGGGTTGAACATGGCTACTGCTCCTTGGCTGGAGACGTGTATGGGTGTTCCTTGGATCAGTTGGCTCGAGTGGTTTGAGCCAAGAGAGGGCCAGATCGAGCCATGTCAGTTGATGGCTAAGGGTGCGCGCAGATTTGGGTTCTGAGGGAGAAGGCTTTGTTCTCCTTCCTCAAGCCACGGTTTGGGCTGATTTTTGACTGGTTGGAAACCTTTATATGTTGGCTAGAATTGAGAAGTGGTTTGATGGCAAAAGGTGGCCGGAGTATGGAAAACAAAAAGTTTTGGCCGAGTCGCACACCTGCGCGCGCGAGATCAGATATGGGTTGGTGTTTGGGTTCGTTCTCCATCTATAGTGCATGGTTTGGGTTGGTTCTTAGCTTCTTGCAAAGGGGGAATCGAGTTTTGGGCTAGAGGTGGGCTGGGCCAGGGCTGGGGGTTCGGGTCGAGTCTGTCGGGTCATGGGTCATGTTAGTTGGGTCCGGGTCCGAGTTAAGTTAGTTGGGCTTGGGTATTTTTAGTTTTAAGTATTAATTAGATTAAGTTGTATTTTTGGGCTAATTCAATTGTTTAAAAATTTATTTGGGCTTCTAATTATTTTAATTATACCTTAAAATTAGTTATTTAAGTAAGCCCAATAATTTTCATGGACTTGGGAGTCCATGGGAATTATTGGGCCAGACTGTGAATTTTTTTGGTCTGTCAGTGATTAATATTGAGCTTAATTAAGTTATTGGGCTTAAATATTTTATTTGAGCCCAAATATGTTTAAGTATTTTATTTGGATCAAATTATGATGTTTGGGCTTAAATTAAGTTACTGGGCCAGTCTTAGATTTTATGGTCTTAAGTCTAGGGGACCAGCAGTCTGGACAATCCCATTAAAATAACTAAGTCGGAATATATATTAAATTTATTTTATGCATGAATTTTATTTTAAGTATAAGTATATTTATTATGAAAATTAATTAAATATATATTAAGGACATATTTAAAGTGCATGCATACATTAATTATTTTCATGATGTGTTTATGATTGAGAATTGAGAATGAAAAATATTTTTGATGGAAATTGAAGTCATGTGACAACATAAAGGTGGTTTACCACAAGCTTAGAGGTAGTTTACTACCAGCACAGAGGTGGTTTACCATCAGCACAGAGGTAGTTTACTACCAGCATAGAGATTATTATTCCTTGCCACGTACGTTGGTTCTTTAGACTGATCAGTCGGCACAGTTATTATTCTCATTCATTGATATGACCATAGACCGTTTATGATGATAACATGCTCAATTATGCTATGTATGATTAGTTATGATTTATGTATGGACTGATGATTAAAACATGTTGGGCCTCTAGGCTCACTACACTTATATGGTGCAGGTGAGCATGAGTATGATGATATAGTTGATGACACGGTTGCTTCGACCGGCGGTGAGGGCCTATGAGTTCACACGCAGACGGCACCCGTGACCGATGATATTCGTGTTTTATGTCATGATATTTTCATTAGTACTTTAAAACAAGTTTTCCGCATTTACACGTTTTTGGTGGTTGAAAATATTATTTTTTTATGAATGCATGGTTTATGAATTTTTAGTTGAGATATTAATTTATTTCTGCATGATTCGAGAATTTTATTAAATATTTGGACATCATTTATATCAAGTTTTAATTAATGTTAAATTTTAAGTTTTTATACATATATGTATTATTATTATTATTATTATTATTATTATTATTATTATTATTATTATTATTATTATTATTATTTTTATTTTATTTTTTAAAAAAAAAAAAATCTATCATTTTATTAGATCGAGTCGTTTCATTTGGTATCAAAGCACGGTCCTTAGAGGGTGACTAGTCTGCTACGTGGAGCTCAGAAGCCACACTACCGGTCTGTAAGTTTTAAGCGCTTTAAATATGTTTTATTAGGGGCATGTGTTCATGATTTAAGGTTTTATGTTAGTAATGTAGTAGCCCGTACCCAAAATTGGTGGTTAAGTGTTAATCAATCCAATTTATCATGTTAGTTTAAGAAAAACGTGATTAAGGGAACTCTTTGATATCAGAGTCTGGGAATAGACCCAGAATGATCAGAAATGGTCCGGAGGGTCAAGTGGAACGGACGCAACGTCCTAGGATCGGACGCAACGTTCGTGCCAGTAAGAATGCATCACTGCTTACGCACATGATGTGACGTTCGGAAGCAACAATGGCGAACGGACGCAACGAATGTAGAATGGACGCAACGATGGAGGAACGGACGTTCCGTTCGATGTCTATAAATAGAGGTGCCGAGATTCATTTTCATATGCACCAATCACATCTCTTCTTTCAATTCCTTAGTCTTCTAGCTTAGATCTAGGGAATTCTAGGCGTCCCATTGGGAATCCGGAAGTGGCGTAGCGATCTAGGCACCGTAGCGGAGCAGTGGCCTAGTTTTGAGGCAAGCGACAGCAACGGGCTGACGACGGACGCAGGTATAGATTTTGCTTCCTAAAAATATTTAGGAGTATGAAATAGCTTAGTTAAGCCTTTTAGAGCACTATAATGATATTAGTATCATTTGGCAGTGTAGTGCGGATTATAGGCATGGACCTAGAGCTTGTAGAGCTTGCCTAGTAATTAAGGTACGAAAGTACTGTTCGAGATATCTTGACTGAGTATTCATGTATTATGTGACTGCATGATTTATATGACATGATTATATGCTGCATACATTTGCATCTTGAGCTATCTCTTTTGAGATGTCTGTTAGTAGGGTTTTACCCTATCCTGTTAGTGGATGGACTTCCATAGTTTGGGTCCGGAGTATCCACTGGTTTTCGGTATGTGAGCCACCTCCTGAAGCGATGGCACAGCGTGCTACATATCAGGGCCCGGTCTATCTTTGTTATCTAATTCTTGGCCTCTAGTCAGTATGAGGTACACTTGCATGCATGTATACTCATACTCTCGTGCTGAGCATTTTATGCTCACGTCTCGTACTTTGTGTATCTGGACACCCTATTCCATGGGGCAGGTTTGCGATTGGATGAGGCGGGTGGATCCAAGAGGGGCTAGGCAGTGGATGCCCAGTTGGAGCTTCGCCTAGGATTTTATTGTATTGGGTTGATACAGTAATTTGATTTGGTTGTATAACTATTTTGGTATTTACAGATTCCTTTTCTTGGGATTGTATATTTTTATTTCTTCCGCAGTTTTATTCTGGTTTACTGTTTAATTAAGTTAATTGCATGCCTAATTTTCTGATTAGTAGGTGATCTCGGTAAGGGTCACTACATTTATGATATCAGAGCATGCATATTATTCTTGGGATTTAGATTCTGCATAAGGTAACCGTGAGGTAATTTTGTAGATGGCGGATCGCGATGATCAGAGTAGCCATGGTAGTGGAGGTGGACATTGGGGCGATGGTGATCGGGAGCGTCGTTGGGAACGCCATCATCGTTGTCATGATGAGAATCATTTTAGTGTGCGCCGGTTCTTACAGATGGGTCCTAAGCCCTTGGTTGGAGGCGAGACTCCGGAGGATGCGAAGAACTGGCTAGATCGCATGGAGACTTGTTTTCAGACATTTCACTGTACTGAGGAGCAGAAGATGGATGCTCTTGGTTATCTTCTGGATGGGCGAGCCCGTAAGTAGTGGAGGTTCACTTCTGCACCGTTCATTGCGGCGAGAGGAGTTGCTACTTGGGTTGAGTTCCGCACAGCTTTTCAAAAGCTGTACTTTCCTCTTGCACTCCATCAGGCGAAGGCGGGCGAGTTACTGAGTTTACGACAGGGATCTATGATGATTGACGAGTATCAGCAGAAGTTCTTCGATCTGTTATCCTATTGCTCCGAGATTGCTGACAGCTCTGAGATGAAGTACAATCTGTTCCTTCAGGATCTTAAACCGAAGATTCATGACCGTGCGGCGGTCGATGATGATATGACCTATGAGGGTTTGGTGAGCCGTTGTCACCAGGCGGAGGATAGCATTCGGCGTAATAGGTCTTTCTCTCAGTCTAGACCTGCGAGTTCTTTGGGTCCTCGTGCTTAGTTTTTCAAGAAGTCCGGATCTACTTATTCTTCCTCTGGTTCTGGTGGTGTTGTTTGTTTTGGGAAAAAAGAGAAATGCGACCATTGTGGGAAGAACCATCCGTCAGACAAATGCCGTAGAGATTCCGGGGCATGTTTCCGTTGTGGAGAGGTTAGTCATCTCCGGAGGGATTGTCCACTAGCTGGGGGAGGCGGTTCTGGTTCAGGTTCAGGATCGGGTTCTCAGGCTACCGTTCAGTAGAGGTCACAGGGAAAGTCTGCTGGGAGTTCTCATTTGAAGCCGCGGACTTCTGTCCAGGTGTTTGCCTTGAGGCATGATCAGGCAGTGGAGGAGAATGAGAAGGTCATGGCAGGTACATTTCTGTTATGTCGTATACCTGCTCTTGTACTCATTGACACTGGTGCATCTCATTCCTTCATTTTTGCATGTTTTTTTAAGAGGCATAAGTTACCATGCATTGCACTGGACGTAGTAGTTTCTATTTCTACTCCGACGGGTCAATCTTCTTTGGCTAAGAGTCTAGTGATGGGTTGCCCTTTAGAGTTTCAAGGAAACATTTTGATAGTGAATCTCATGGTTCTTGCAATGGATGAATTCGATTGTATTCTGGGGATACACATGTTGACTGCCTATCGAGTTTTAGTGGACTGATATCAGAGATTAGTACGATTTCATCCAGATGTGAGTGATAGCTGGTTTTTCAATGGTGAGGGAGCGCGACCCCCGATGTCGTTGGTACCAGCTTTGAGAGCCTATCGAGCTCTAGAGTCTGGCGGGTAAGGTTACCTCATCTATGTAGTTGATCTGTCCACTGAGAGCGTTGGGATAGAGAGTATTCCGGTTGTGAATGAATTCCCAGATGTATTTCCTGATGAGATTCCGGGTTTTCCTTCTGCTAGGGAAGTCGAGTTTGGCATAGAGTTGATGTTGGGTACTTCGCTTATTTCTCGAGCACTGTATTGTCTGGCTCCATTAGAGATGCGTGAGTTGAAGAATCAGTTACAGGATCTTTTGGACAAGGGGTACATTCGTCCTAGTGTATCTCCTTGGGGAGCTCATGTTCTCTTTGTGAAAAAGAAGGATGGGTCTATGCGGTTGTGCATTGACTATCGGCAGCTGAACCGAGTTACTGTGAAGAACAAATATCCTTTGCCTCGTATTGATGACTTGTTTGATCAGCTGCAGGGTACTTCGGTTAATTCCAAAATTGACTTGAGATCTGGGTAACATCAGATGAGAGTCCGAGATCAGGACATAGCCAAGACTGCATCTCGTACTCGCTATGGGCATTACAAGTTTCTAGTGATGCCTTTTGGTTTGAATAATGCGTCGGCTATATTTATGGATCTGATGAACCGCGTTTTCAGGGAGTTTCTGGATAAGTTTTTCGTGGTTTTCATTGACGACATTTTGGTATATTCGCGTGATGCAGACGAGCATGCTTCTCACTTTCAGTTGGTACTGCAGACTCTTTGGGATGAGAAGTTGTACGCCAAATTGAGTAAGTGTGAGTTTTGGATGGAACGAGTGGTCTTTCTTGGCCACATCATCTCCATGGAGGGGATTTCTTTTGATCCGAGCAAGATCAAGGCTATGCTTAATTGGTCGCGCCCGACGATTGTTGCTGAGATCCATAGTTTTCTTGGTCTAGCAGGATATTATCGTCGCTTCATTCTGAACTTCTTGCAGTTAGCTCGACTATTGACGCAGCTTACCCGCAAGGGTGTTGATTTCGAGTGGTCCTCAGAGTGCGAGGAAAATTTTTGTGAGCTTCAACGACGATTGACTTCTGCGCCGGTGTTGGCATTACCGTCAGGATCTGGAGGGTATGTGGTGTACACAGATGCTTCTATTCAGGGGTTAGGTTGTGTTCTAACTCAGAATGGGCATGTGATCGCATACGCTTCTAGACAGTTGAAGTTACACGAAGACAATTATCCAGTTCATGATTTGGAGTTGGCAGCTATTGTGTTTGCTTTGAAGATCTGGCGTCATTATATGTATGGCGAGAAATTTGAGATCTTCACTGACCACAAGAGTCTCAAGTATTTGTTCACTCAGGCGGAGTTGAACATGAGGCAGAGACGTTGGATGGACTTGTTTAAGGACTATGATTGCAAGATTAAGTACCATCCTGGAGATGCTAATCTCACCGCTGATGCATTGAGTCGCAAGGTGCGACTATCCGCACTTAAGACTTGTTGGATGTCTAGTGCGATCATCGAGTGTTGTTCTTCAGGGTTTACCTTCAAGCACAAGAAAGGTATGCAGAATATCCAGACGTTTGCGATATTATCTGAGTCAGCTTTGTATTCACGGATTCGGGATGCTCAGATGTCAGATTCGAAGACCCAGCGTTGGCTCGTCTAGCCAACGAGGGTAGTACGTTTGGATTTCACTATCAGTCAGATGGATTTCTGTGTTTGTCTGGTAGGCTTGTGATTCCGGAGGATGAAGAGTTACGAGAGGATATCTTGTCTCAGGCACATCGCACTAAGTTGAGTATTCATCCGGGGAGCAACAAGATGTACAAGGATCTACGTACTCGGTTTTGGTGGAACGGAATAAGACGCACCGTGTATCAGTATGTTTCGAAATGCTTGGTTTGTCAGCAGGTCAAGGCAGAACACCGATGACCTAGAGGTTTGCTTCACAGTCTGCCTATTCCTGAGTGGAAATGGGAGCTTATCACGATGGATTTTGTGACCCATTTGCCGGTATCCTCGAGGAATTGTGAAGCTATCTGGGTTGTGGTGGATCGAATCACCAAGTCAGCGCATTTCATTTCCTATAGCCAAGAGTACTCTGTGGATCGTATGGCTCAATTGTACATTCAAGAGATCGTTCGACTTCATGGTGTTCCTGTGAGCATTGTCAGCGATCGAGACCCCAGGTTTACTTCTAGGTTCTGGGGGAGTATTCAGCGTGCGATGGGCACTACTCTCAGTTTGTATACTGCCTATCATCCGGAGACAGATGGACAGTCAGAGCGTACTATCCGTACTTTGGAGGATATGATTCGAGCGTGCACTATGGACTTTGGTTCAGCCTGGCAGGATCATTTGCCATTGATTGAGTTCACGTACAACAACAGCTATCATAGTAGCATTGGGATGGCAAGGCGTTGTACGGGCAACGTTGTCGTACTCCGCTTTTCTGGGAAGAAATGTAGGAGAGATAGGCTGAGGGACTGGAATTAGTCCAGCAGACAACAGATGTTGTTGATCAGATCAAGAAACGGATTAAGACTGCACAGGATCGTCAGGCCAGCTATGCTAATATTCAGCGTAGACCTTTGCAGTTTGATGTTGGGGAGAAAGTGTTTCTGAGAGTTTCACCTTTCCGCATGATTCTCAGATTTGGCCTCAAGGGAAAGTTGTCTCCTAGATTTATCGGTCCGTTTGAGATCTTGGAGAGCATTGGCGATCTGGCTTATCATCTGGCCTTGCCACCATATCTGTTCAGTATTCACAACGTGTTCCACGTATCTCTGTTGCGACGGTATATGGCAGATCAGTCTCATATTCTGCAGCCGTCTGATGTTCAGGTTGATACGAATTTGACTTATGTAGAGAGACCTATTCGTATCCTGGATCGTAAGGATAAGGTCTTGCAGAATAAAGTATTCCTCTGGTTTTAGTTCAGTGGCAGCGCCGAGACACTGAAGAAGCCACTTGGGAGCTGGAAAGCAGGATGCGTTCAGAACATCCTGAGTTATTCTGATTGTTATTTCAGTATTGTACTAAGTTGTACCTTGTAAACGTTTAATTTGAATAAAGATGTTTCTGCATGTTGTTTTACATTCAGTACTTAAGATCTGATTTCGAGGACGAAATATCTTAAGTGGAGGAGAATGTAGTAGCCCGTACCCGAATTTGGTGATTAAGTGTTAATCAATCCAATTTATCATGTTATTTTAAGTTAAACGTGATTAAGGGAACTTTTAATGGATTAACGGAGTCCGGGAATAGACCCAAAATGATCAAAAATGGTCCGGAGGGTCAAGTGGAACGGACGCAATGTCCTAGGATTGGATGCAACGTTCATGCCAGCAAGAATGCATCACTGCTTATGCACATGATGTGACGTTTGGAAGCAACGATGGCGAACGGATGCAACGAAGGTAGAACGGACGCAACGATGGAGGAACGGATGTTCTATTCGATGTCTATAAATAAAGGTGCCGAGATTCATTTTCAGATGCACCAATCACCTCTCTTCTCTCAATTTCTTAGTTTTCTAGCTTAGATCTAGGGAATTCTAGGCGTCCTATTGGGAATTCGGAAGTGGCGTAGCGATCCAGGCGTCGTAGCGGAGCTATAGCCTAGTTTTGAGGCAAGTGACAACAATGGGCTGATGACGAACGCAGGTATAACTCTTGCTTCCTAAAAAGATTTAGGAGTATACAATAGCTTAGTTAAGGCTTTTAGAGCATTATAATGATATTAGTATCATTTGGCAGTGTAGAGCGGAATATAGGCGTGGACCTAGAGCAGGTAGAGCTTGCCTAGTAATTAAGGTATGAAAGTACTGTTCGAGATATCCTGACTGAGTACGCATGTATTATGTGAATGCATGATTTATATGACATGATTATATGCTGCATACATTTGCATCTTGAGCTATCTCTTTTGAGATGTCTGTTAGTAGGGTTTTACCCTATCCTGTTAGTTGATGGACTGCCATCGATTTGGGTCCGGAGTATCCACTGGTTTTTGGTATGTGAGCCACCTCCTGAAGCGACGGCACAACGTGCTACATACCAGGGCCCGGTCTGTCTTTGTTATCTGATTCTTGGCCTCTATTCAGTAGGAGGTACACTTGCATGCATGTATACTCATACTCTCGTGATGAGCGTTTTATGCTCACGTCTCGTACTTTGTGTATCTGGACACCCTATTCCATGGGGCAGGTTTGCGATTGGATGAGGCGGGTGGATCCAAGAGGGGCTAGGCAGTGGATGGCCAGTTGGAGCATCGCCTAGGATTTTATTGTATTGGGTTGATACAGTAATTCGATTTGGTTGTATAACTATTTGGGTATTTACAGATTCCTTTTCTTGTGATTGTATATTGTTATTGCTTCCACAGTTTTATTTTGGTTTACTTTTTAATTAAGTTAATTGCATGCCTAAGTTTTTGATTAGTAGATGATCTCGGTAAGGGTCACTACAAGTAAAGTTTTAAAATACTTAGTTATGCCTTGCGATTTACGTAAAGAATAAGTGGTGATGCGATATGCCTCGGAGAAGAGTTGTCCATAGGTGTGAAATTGGGTAATTTAAGATTTGGGTGCATCTGCTTGGAAATCTTTTGCGTGCAGAGAGGATTGTGGTTAGAGCTAACTCTATGTTTGCGTTGATAGAATCTGGAGCTATGCATTCGTTTATCTCAAAAGAGTTTATCATGCGGGTAGGTATCACACCCGAGGTTTCTACCACAGGTTATTTATCACCATGCCATCTGGAAGGATTCTCACTACTACGAGTATCATTAAAGGCCTGGAATATGAGTTACAGGGGCATACAATCTAGGTCGATCTAGTTGTATTGCCTATGACAGACTTTGATCTCATATTGGGCATGGACTGCTGACAGTCAATGGAGCTTCGATTGATTTTTGGCGGAGGACAGTATCAGTGAAACCTTCTGAGGGTGACCCGTTTATTTTCCTTGCGTCCCAGAGCAGCAGTGCTTCACATATCATCTCTTTTGTGCATGCGATAAAATTATTACGGAGGGGTTGCCAGGGGTTTATTGCCAGTGTAATTGCAGTGTCAGAACAGCCTATCAGATCTATGGCAGAGATAGAGGTCATTCGTGATTTCTCGGATGTCTTTCCAGATGACGTTGTAGGAATTCCACCAGTTAGAGAGGTGAAGTTCCGTATTGAGTTGATACCAGATACTGTGCCTGTCTCTAAGGCACCGTACCGACTTGCTCCCATTGAGATGAAAGAGCTGAAAGAAACAGATTCAGGAGCTACTGGAGAAGGGCTTCATTCGTCCTAGCTTTTCTCCTTGGGGAGTGCAAGTATTATTTGGGAAAAAGAAGGATGAAAGTATGAGACTGTGCTTTGACTAAAGAGAGCTTAACAGAGGTACAGTGAAAAATAAGTATCCACTACCAAGGATCGAGGAATTATTTGATCAGTTGCAGGGAGCTTTCGTATTCTCTAAGATCGATCTACGAGCTGAATATCATCAGTTCTGAGTCAGAGATTTTGACGTGTCCAAGACTGCTTTTCAGACACGTTATGGGCATTACGAGTTCTTAGTGATGCCATTCGGGTTGACCAATGCTCCAGCGGTCTTCATGGATCTCATGAACCATGTATTTCAGCCGTATCTCGATGAGTTCATCATAGTATTTATAAATGACATATTGATATACTCCAGGAGCATTGAGGAACATAGACAGCACTTGCAGACTCTGAGAGAGCATAGATTGTATGCATAGTTCAACAAGTGTGAGTTTTGGCTTGAGCAGGTAGCATTTCTTGGCCATATCGATTCTAGAGATGGGATAGTTGTGGATCAGTCTAAGGTTGAGACAGTGCAGAACTCGGGGACTCCAAAGAATGCATCAGAGATTTGCAGTTTCTTGGGTTTGGCAGGATACTACAGAAAGTTTATCAAGGGATTTTCCTCTATTGCAGTGCCCTTGACATCGTTGACCAAAAAGAATGTGAAGTTCGTGTGGAGTCTTGATTTTCAGAGGAGCTTAGATCAGTTTAAAGAGGCACTCACTTCTGCACCAGTGTTAGCGATTCCAGTCGCACACGAGGAGTTAGTGGTGTACACAAATGTGTCTAAGCTGGGTTTAGGGGTCGTACTTATGCAGTGTGAAAGAGTGATTGCTTATGCGTCGAGACAGTTGAAGATTCATGAGTAAAATTATCCGACGCATGATCTGGAGCTTGCAGCAGTTGTGTTTGCGTTGAAAATCTGGAGGCACTATCTGTATGGAAACAAGTGTAAGATTTTCACCGATCACTAGATCTTCAAGTACTTCTTCACCCAAAAGGAGTTAAACATGAGGCAACGCAGATGGTTAGAGCTCGTGAAGGATTATTGCTGTGACATTAGCTACCATCCGGGTAAGGCTAATGTAGTGGCCGATGATTTGAGTCGGAAGACATCAGTAGTATCTTGTTTATCGATGCAGTTGCCACTTCAGATAGAGATTCAGAGGTTTGAGCTAGAGGTTTACTCGGGCGGGCACGCACCGAGTTTATCAGCATTTACGATGCAGCCGAATCTTCGAGATCGAATTAGAGATAGACATCCTGTTGATGAGCAGTTACATCGTATGAGGCAGAGGGATGAGGCTAAGAGCAGTCTACTGTATACTGTCATAGATGGTATTGTTCAGTACCGAGGTCGGATGCGGGTACCGAACTTCGATCAGTTGAGGACAGATATCTTGACAGAGGCTCACACATGTCCGTACTCCATTCATCCCGGAAGTACGAAGATGTACAAAGATTTACAGTCTTTGTATTGGTGGCCTGGAATGATGAGAGACATCGGACTTTTTGTAGCAGAGGGCTTGACTTGTCAGCAAGTCAAGGCAGAGCATCAGCGTCCCGCAGGTTTTCTTAGACCTCTCCTCAATCCAGATTGGAAGTGGGAGAACATCACAATGGATTTTGTGGTGGGTCTTCTGACGAGTGCCAGATGTAGTACGACGATTTGGGTAATTTTTGATCGACTCACCAAACCAACTCATTTCTTACCGGTGAGGACTACTTTTACTTTGACTCAGTATGCAGAGCTTTATATCAGAGATATTGTTAGACTGAATGGCATGCCTATGTCTATTGTGTCAGACAGAGATCCAAGATTCACATATGCAATTTTGGAAAAGTCTGTACATAGCTTTGGGGACTAAATTACTATTCAGCACCGCTTTTCAGCCAAGACATATGGTCGGTCTGAGAGGGTGATTCAGGTCCTTGAGGATTTATTGAGGGCTCGTGTCATCGATTTCATGGGCTCTTGGGAATCGAGACTACCGCTAGTGGAGTTCACCTATAACAACAGTTACCAGGTGTCTATAGGTATGGCTCCTTGCGCGTCTCTTTACAGGAGGAGATGAAAATCTCCAGTGCACTGGGATGAGGTTGAAGAGAGAGTTCTACTTGGTACGGAGATAGTGCAGCAGGCTGCAAAAGTTGTGACTCAGATTCGGGATCGTATGAGGACTGCTCAAAGTCGTCAGAAGAGTTATGCTGACACACAACGACGAGATCTTGAGTTCTCTGTTGGTGACCACGTGTATCTGAAGGTGTCACCTATGAAGGGTGTGATGCGCTTTGGTTGGAGAGGCAAGCTCAATCCGAGATATATTGGCCCATTCGATATTTTGGAGAGGGTTGGCACGTTGGCCTACCGTTTGGCGCTAACACCAGATCTTGCGACAGTTCACAAAGTGTTCCATGTGTCCATGCTTCGAAGATACATCTCGAATTCGTCGCATGTGCTGGATTACGAGCCTCTACGGTTGACGCCAGAGCTAGCTTTTGAAGAGAGACCAGTGCGGATTGTGGCTAGGGAGGAGCGCAGGCTTTGGACGTGAGTCATACCGATGGTCAAGGTCCAGTGGCTGAATCTCTGAGGAGGAAGCTACCTGGGAGACCGAGGCAGAAATGAGCACTCGCTATCCGGAATTGTTCGGGTAAGTACCTTAATTTCGAGGACGAAATTTATTTTAAGGGGGGGAGGGAGAGAATTGTAGCACCCGATATTTTAATACGTAAATTCGCATGCATAATTAATGAAAATAATTATTTAAAAATTTAGAAATATGAGTTAAATGATATTTATGTTTTATTATGTGATTTATGTGCATGGTTTAAATTATTTTAGCAATTAACCCATAATTATTGAATTTTTAGATTTTGTAGTAAATGATTAATTTAATCGCGTTGGCGGGACCGTGGACGGACGAGATATTAGTTTTTCATCAAAAATATTTTATGAGATTTTTAGTAGCCTTAAAATATTATTTTAAGGTACTATTTCATGAAAATTATAGTATTTATTATTATATATATATATATATATATGTTCCCATTTTTACCCAAAATAAGTCATTTAAATGACTTTTATTAACTTTTAAAAATTCCTTATTATGTAATTTCGGGATTCGGGTTAAGTTTTATTAGAATTATATTTTTTTTATTTTTAGTGTTAAATGTTTTATTAAGGTAGAACAACTAATTATCTTAATTTATGTAATTATCTTAAATTATCTACCCTAAATCCCTCTCTATCTCACGTTTCTCCTTCTAGCCGCCTCCTCCATCTTCTTCCACCTTCCCCCACGTTTTTCCAGCACAAACACAAGCCTCCAAAGCCGACTGCAAAAAATTTTATTAAGTTTTCGTAGATCCGTCGTCACGGAGTCTGTACACGCGTTAAAGCTTCAAATAAAAATCAAAGGCATGTTGAATTCTTTTCGTTTCAACACCATATAAGCTACATATTCTGATTTCATCACGTTTTGCAATGATAATATGATGTTCATGCGAGATCTTTATTTTATGGATGAAAAACTCATGAATATGGCTTGTTTTCATATTATTCTCACGTTTTTCTTGCATGGGTTGAACATGGCTGCTGCTTCATGGCTGGAGACGTGTATGGGTGTCACTATGGTCTGTTGGATTGAGTCGTTCAAGCCAATATAGGGCTAGGTCGAGCCATGTTAGTTGATGACTAAGGGTGCGCGTAGATTTGGGTTCTGAGGGAGAAGGCTTCGTTCTCCTTCCTCATGCCACGGTTTGGGCTGATTTTTGACTGGTTGGAAACATCTAGATGTTGGCTAGAATTTAAAAGTGTTTTGATGGAAAAAATTGGCTGGAGTAGGGAGAACGAACGGTTTTGGCCGAGTCGCTCACCTGCGCACACGAGATCAGATATGGGCTGGTGTTTGGGTTCGTTCTCCACCTATAGTGCATGGTTTGGGTTGGTTCTTAGCTTTTTGGAAAGGTCTCAAAGTGGTCTAGCCAATGGCGGTGGTGCTCCGGCCAGAGGCGGCCGGAGTATGGCGGCAGCAACCATGGATTGGCTACTGCTCGCGGCCAAGAAGGGAAGAGGGAGAGGGATCGGGTTTTGGGCTAGAGGCGGGCTGGGCCAGGGCTGGGGGTCCGAGTCGGGTCTGTCGGGTCATGGGTCATGTTAGTTGGGTTCGGGTCCGGTTAGTTGGGCTTGGGTATTTTTAGTTTTAAGTATTAATTATATTAAGTGGAATTTTTGGGCTAATTCAATTGTTTAAAAATTTATTTGGCTTCTAATTATTTTAATTTGGCCTTAAAATTAGTTATTTAAGTAATCACAATAATTTCATGGGCTTGGGATTCCATGGGAATTATTGGGCCAGACTGTGAATTTTTGGGTCTGTCAGTAATTAATATTGGGCTTAATTAAGTTATTGGGCTTAAATATTTTATTTGAGCCCAATTATGTTTAAGTATTTTATTTTGGTCAAATTATGATGTTTGGGCTTAAATTAAGTTATTGGGTTAGTCTTAGATTTTATGGGCTTAAGTCTAGGGGACCAGCAGTTTGGACAATCCCATGAAAAATAACTAAGTCGAAATATATTTAATTTATTTTATGCATGAAGTTTATTTTAAGTATAAGTATATTTATTATGAAAATTAATTAAATATATATTACGGACATATTTAAAGTGCATGCATACATGAAATATTTTTATGATGTGTTTATGATATGAATCTTGCTGTGTAAGATTAGCAAACACAATAACAATTTGAATCGCACCCTCTAATCAATAAACAAAAGATCCAAAGCCCAATCTTTGAAACAAGTAAAATTGATAGGATTTTGGATTTCCATCTTTAATCGACGGTACGATTAACAACGGAAATCACGACAATTGAAACCCAAAAAAACCTTCAGATAACTTGTATCTGACAATATTCAGTGAGAAACAATCGACAAACGCTTCCAAGTAATTAAAGTGAGAAAGTTTGATTTGAAAAGCCAAAGCAAAGCTTTGTATAAAATTCTAGGTAGAATTTCAATAATTTGTGTATAAACTGAATCTGAACTATATTAATAAAATAAACAAAAGTATTTATAGTTTACAATCAAAAATAAAATATAACGCAAAATATTCCCTAAAGATATCAAAGATATCATCTAGAAAGTTTCCTAGTATAGTTAAAACTCTCAAAAAATAAGAAAATAACATCGAAATATCAAAATACCGAACACACACACAACACACCAAGTGTGTGTAAATTTCCAAAAAATCACGCTCGCTCGAGCGAGCATAACTCGCTCTCGAGCGAGAAGCTCTCTGGTCTCGAAAAATCCCAAGCTTCGTGCTCGCTCGAGTGAGAAGTCCTCTGCCCGAAATTGATTATGCAGCTCGCTCAAGCGAGACTGGGTTGCGCTCGAGCGAGACCTCTTCTGCCTCACTTTGATTTTCTTCACTCCTTTCTACTCCCAACACTTCAAGGACGCATATGCAACTCCCAAATTGATCCTCAAGTGCTCCAACCCCATCTTGGTAATTGAGCATCAGCTTTTGAAGTGCCTTCTTGAATTTGTTAGCTCGGCTCCTCGTTATTGGCCCTTGTGGCAACTCCAAAGGATCTCGAACTCCACTTTCCACTCGATCCACTTGCGAGATATCTATGATCGCATCATCCTCCCCTTCTTGAAAGTGATTTGTCCTCAAATCTCGTTCGTCTCCTACATCAAACAAAGATAAGTCAGAAACATTAAATGTAGTACTCACGTTATACTCACCTGAAAAATCTAGTTTGTAGGCATTGTCGTTGATTCTCTCCATGACTTGAAAAGGACCATCCCCTCGAGGTAACAACTTTGAACGCCTCTTCTCTAGAAAACTCTCTTTTCTCAGATGCAACTAAACCCAATCACCGGGTTCAAATACAACCTTCTACCTTCCCTTGTTCGCTCGCTTGGTATACTGCAAATTCTTTTTCTCAATATTCTCACATACTTTTTCATGCAAGATCCTCATAAATTCAGCTTTCTTCTTGCCATCCCTATTAATCCTCACTCATAGGTAACACATCAAATCCAACGGAGTCAATGGGTTAAAACCATACACAATTTCAAAAGGTGAATAATTCGTAGTAGAATGTACACTACGATTATAAGCAAATTCAATAAATGACAAACAATCCTCCCAATTTTTCAAGTTCTTTTTAATGATAGAGCGCAAAAATGTCCCTAAAGTTCTATTAACTACCTCAGTCTGTCCATCAGTTTGTGGATAACAACTAGTAGAAAACAACAACTTATTTCCAAGTTTACACCACAATGTTTTTCAAAAGTAACTCAAAAATCGAGTATCCCTATCGGAAACAATACTTCTAGGCATGTCATGCAATCTCACAATCTCATTAAAGAACAAATCTGCAACATGCGAAGCATCATCTGATTTGTGACATGCAATAAAATGTGCCATTTTTTAAAACCTATCAACCACAAAATAAATAGAATCCCTCCCCTTCTTAGAACTAGGTAATCCAAGAACAAAATCCATAGAAATATCTACCCACGGTTCATTAGGTACTGGAAGTGGAGTATATAACAACCCATGTGGCTGTGATCTAGATTTTGCTTTCTTACAAGTCACACACCGCTCACACATTCTCTCAACATCATGCTTCATATACGGCCAATAAAAATGTTCATGCAAAATATTATATGTCTTAGCCACACCAAAATGCCCCATTAAACCATCACTATGCGACTCCCTAATAAGTAACTCCCTAATTGAAATCTTAGGAATGCACAATTTATCCTCTTTAAACAAATAGCCATCATGCAAGTAACCTTTGGACCACGCATACATGACGCATAAATCTCACCAAATTCAACATCACTCACATACAACTCTTTCACATGCTCAAACCCCAAAAATTTAGAATCTAAAGTAGTTAAGAGCACGTACCTTCTTGACAATGCGTCCGCCACTACATTCTCCTTACCTTGCTTTTACTTGATTACATAAGGAAAAGTCTCCACGAACACTATCCATTTGACATGTCTTTTAATCAACTTCTGCTGCCCCTTGACAAAATGATATGAATCTTGACCAATCGATGCAGGTGTTGGCCAATCTCGAATGGCACTTACCTTCTCTTCATCAACCCTCACACCTAGTGCACTCACAACAAGTCCAAGAAACACGAGTTCGTTTGTATAAAACACACATTTCTTCAGGTTAGCATATAAATGTTCAGCATGCAATGTGATTAAAACAACTCTCAAGTGTTCCACATGATCATCTAAGTTTTTGCTATATACCAATATATCGTCAAAACAGACAACCACAAACTTCCCAATATATGCACGCAAAACATGATTCATTAAACGCATGAAAGTACTAGGTGCATTAGTCAAACCAAAAGGCATAACCATCCATTCATACAACCCATACTTTGTTTTAAATGCAGTTTTCCACTCATCTCCCTCTCTCATCCTAATTTGATGATAGTCACTTTTAAGATCAATTTTGCTAAACAAACAAGCACCATGCAATTCATCTAACATATCATCTAGTCTAGGAATATGATGCCTATACTTGATGGTAATGTTATTTATAGCTCTACAATCAACACACATACGCCAAGATCCATACTTTTTAGGTACTAACAACACAGGTACAACACATGGTGACATCGACACACGCACAAAACTTTTATCTAAAAGCTCACTTACATGTCGTTGCAACTCCTTAGTTTCCTCCGGATTGCTTCTATAAGCTGGACGATTCAGCAATGCACTCCCGGGTACCAAGTCGATTTGGTGTTCAATTTCCCTCAAAGGTGGTAATCCTTGAGGTAGCTCCTCCGGAAATAAATCATCAAATTCCTGTAATAGAGAAACAACAACGCTCGGAAGATCTCTGGCTATATCACTTGTGTTAAGGAGTACCTCCTTATAAATCATCAACACAAGTGGAATTTGAGAATTCATAACATCTCTCAACTCACTCTTTTGGGCTATATATATATATATATATATATATATATATATATATATATATATATATATATATATATATATATATATATCATTCTTTTTTTCTAAGGTCATCTCACTTTTTTGTTCACTCTTTTTTTCGGCCTCATCTCTTTTTTTTTTTTAATTTGATCATCTAACACTTGCTTTGGAGTCATAGGCAACAATACAATGGACTTTTTTTCATTACAAACGAATATTTATTTTTAAAGTCATCATGAACCACTCTCCTATCAAACTGTCATGGTCTACCCAATAAAATATAACATACTTGCATAGGGACCACATCACACTAAACCTCATCAACATATTTGCAAATAGAAAATGGCACCACAACTCGCCTATTAACTCTCACCTCCGCATAGTCATTGAACCATTGCAACATATATGGTTGAGGATGCTTCAAAAGAGACAACCCCAATTTTTCCACAAGTTCACAACTCGCTACATTGGTGCAACTACCCACATCAATGATAAGACTGCATACTTTCCCTTTACAAAACAACGAGTATGGAAAATATTTTTCCTCTGGCTCTCTTCTTCCTCTCTAGGTTGTGCATGTAACACTCTCCTACTCACCAATAACTTACCAACAACAGCCTCAAACCCATCCTCATCATCAAGATCTACCAACGCAGGAATTCCATCATAATTTTCCTCCTTACTCTCTGACTCCACATCACCACAAGCATCAATAATCATCAATTTCTTATTTGGGCATTGGCTAGAAATATGGCCAATACCTTGACACCTAAAACATTTAATATCTCTAGATCGAGTATTAGAAGTTTCAGATGTACCTTTAACCACTTGCTTTGGTGCCTCCGATTTGGTGTCAGATTTGGTTTGAACACCGGCTTGTTGTCCTCCCGTTTTGCAACGTTTGGACGCCAAGATGTTGACGATACTTCGACTGAAGGAAATCGGCCAGCTCCTCTTATCTTGAGCTGTTGCTCCACCTTCATGGCCGTCTGCACCATCTCATCCAAATCAAAACAGTGGCGAAGCTCCACTTGGTCTTGGATTTCTCTATTCAAACCACACATAAATCTGGCCATTGTAGCTTCATTATCCTCCTCAAAGTTGGTTCGGATCATCGTGGTCTCCAACTCCTTGTAGAAATCCTCCACGCTCATTGGACCCTGCCTCAAAGTCTGTATATGCCTGTACATTTCACGATAATATTGGTTAGGAACAAAACGCTTCTTCATGACACGCTTCATTTCTTCCCACATCTCGATAGGCGGATCTTCACACCTCCTTCTAGTGGTCACTAATTGATCCCACCAGATTAATGCATAATCTATAAACTCAACCACTGCTAACCTCACCTTCTTAAGGTCAGAATAATGATGGCAATCGAATACAAACTCCACACGCTTCTCCCATTCCAGATAAGCCTCCGGATCAAATTTTCCATGAAATGCTGGAATTTTCATCTTAATGCTAATAATATTCCCATCCTCCTTACTGCCCTCCGTAAATTTTCCACGTACCGCTTCTTGCCTATGCCTACCCCCATGTATTCTTCTCTCCTCATCCCAATTCTCATCAAAACTTTCCTCATCGTCTTCAAAATCATTCCCCTTCCCATTTTTATTTTTTTTTCAACTACCACTACTCTCCTCCAACTTAATCATCCTCTCATGAAGAGTCTCTAACTCCGATCTCATCACCCTAGTCAACTGCCCCATCAACGCATCCATTTGAACCTTGGAAATTCCTTGGTTCATACTCTTACTAAGATCTTTATTGGGATTCATGGTACCTGCAAGAAAATCGTTAGTAAGAAACTTCCTCACACAAATTCTCACAGTTCACTCCAAACGAATCACTCAATCACTCCTTTTTTTTCACTCAAATTTATGGAGAGGCTTTGCTTTGTAGAATAAAATTCAAACCTTCAAGTTTAAAACTTTTAGACGCTTGAAAATTGACCCACAAAGATTGTACAAACACAAGTAGGGAATTTTATGGACAACTTGACTCTAACTCGCTTCAAGGATGAATAAAGAGAAAGGAATTGGCCACAAGCTACTTTTCGTCACTTTTTTTTTCAATTTATAACTTGTAGCACAAATCACGAGACTTGGATAACAATTTTGAAAGAAACGACACAAAAATTTGATATGAGATAGATGAAGAACGAAGAACGACGAACACGAAGAAAACAAAGAACAGATGAAGATAAGATACTTACTTGATTCAAAACCTTGGCTTTGATACCAAATGATATGAATCTTGATGTGTAAGATTAGAAAACACGATTACAATTTGAATCGCACCCTCTAATCAATAAACAAAAGATCCAAAGTTTTGCCCAATCTTTAAAACAAGTAAAATTGATAGGATTTTTGATTTTCACCTTTAATCGACGGTACGATTAACAATAGAAATCACGACAATTGAAACCAAAGAAAACCTTCAGATAACTTGTATCTGAAAATCTTTAGTGAGAAACAATCGACAAACGCTTCCAAGTAATTAAACTAAGAAAGTTTGATTTGAAAAGCCAAAGCAAAGCTTTGTATAAAATTCTAGAGATAATTTCAATAATTTGTGTATAAACTGAATCTGAATTATATTAATGAAATAAACAAAAGTATTTATAGTTTACAATCAAAAATAAAAGATAACGCAAAATATTCCCTAAATATATCAAAGATATCATCTATAAAGTTTTCTAGTATATTTAAAACTCTCAAAAAAATAGTAAAATAACATCAAAATATCAAAATCTCGAACACACACACAACATGCCAAAGTGTGTGTAAATTTTTGGAAAATCACGCTCGCTCGAGCGAGCATAACTCGCGCTCGAGCGAGAAGCTCTCTGGTCTCGAAAATTCCCAAGCTCGCTCGAGCGAGCATGAAGTGCGCTCGAGCGAGAATTCCTCTGCCCGAAATTGATTATGCAGCTCGCTCAAGCGAGACTGGATTGCGCTCGAGCGAGACCTCTTCTGCCTCACTTTTATTTTCTTCACTCCTTTCTACTCCAAACACTTCAAGGACGCATATGCAACTCCCAAATTGATCCTCAAGTGCTCCAACCCCATCTTGGTAATTGATCATCAGCTTTTGAAGTGTCTACTTGAATTTGTTAGCTCGGCTCCTCGTTATTGGCCCTTGTGGCAACTCCAAAGGATCTCGAACTCCACTTGTCACTCGATCCACTTGCGAGCTATCTATGATTGCATCAGTTTATGATTGAGAATTGAGCATGAAAAATATTTTTGATGGAAATTGAAGTGATGTGACAACACAAAGGTGGTTTACCACCAGCATAGAGGTAGTTTACTACCAGCACAGAGGTGGTTTACTACTAACACAGAGGTAGTTTACTACCAGCATAGAGGTGATTATTCACCGTCACGTACGTTGGTTCTTTAGACTGATTAGTCGGCACAGTTATTAGTCACATTCATGGATATGACCATAGACCGTTTATGATGATGGCAAGCTCAATTATTCTATTATGATTAGTTATGATTTATGTATGTACTAATGATGATAGATGTTTATGATGCATTATTTTTAAGATCATGCATGCATGTTCATGTAAGTTATATGTATTAGTATGATTATGTGCTTATGTGTGATTTTTAAACCTTGTTATTATGAGATAAAACATGTTGTACCTCTAGGCTCACTACGCTTATATGGTGCAGGTGAGCATTAGTATGATGATATAGTTGATGACACGGTTGCTCCGACCGGCGGTGAGGGCCTATGAGTTCACACGCAGACGGCATCCGTGACCTATGTTATTCGTGTTTTATGTCATTATATTTTTATCAGTATTTTAAAACTAGTTTTCCGCATTTACACATTTTTGGTGGTTGAAAATATTAATTTTTTTATATGGATGCATGATTTATGGATTTTTTGTTGAGATATTAATTTATTTCTGCATGATTTGAGAATTTTATTAAATATTTGGACATCATTTATATCAAGTTTTAATTAATGTTAAATTTTATGTTTTTATACATATTTGTATGGGCATATATGTAGTATTAGTATTATTATTATTATTATTATTATTATTATTATTATTATTATTATTATTATTATTATTATTTTAAAAAATAAAAAAAATTCTTGCATTTTATTAGATCGAGTCGTTTCATTTGTTATCAAAGCACGGTCCTTGGAGGATGACTAGTCTGCTACGTGGAGCTCAGAAGCCACACTACCGGTCTGTAAGTTTTAAGTGCTTTAAATATGTTTTATTAGGAGCATGTGTTCATGATTTAAGGTTTTATGTTAGTAAAGTTTTAAAATACTTAATTATGCCTTGAGATTTACGTAAAGAATAAGTGGTGATGCGATATGCCTCGGAGAAGAGTAGTCCATAGGTGTGAAATTGGGTAATTTAAGATTTGGGTGCATCTGCTTGGAAATCTTTTGCGTGCAGAGAGGATTCTAGTTAGAGGTAACTCTACGTTTGCGTTGCTAGAATCTGGAGCTACGCATTCGTTTATCTCAAAAGAGTTTATCATGCACGTAGGTATCACACCCGAGGTTGCTACCACAGGTTATGTTATCACCGTGCCATCTGGAAGGATTCTCACTACTACGAGTGTCATCAGAGGCCTGGAATATGAGTTGCAGGGGAACACAATCAAGGTCGATCTAGTTGTATTGCCTATGACAGACTTTGATCACATATTGGGCATGGACTGGCTGACAGTCAATGGAGCTTCGATTGATTTTTGGCAAAGGACAGTATCAGTGAAACCTTTTGAGGGTGACCTGTTTATTTTCCTTGCGTCCCAGAGCAGCAGTGCTTCGCATATCATCTCTTTTGTGTGTGCGAGAAAATTATTACAGAGGGGTTGCCAGGGGTTTATTGCCAGTGTATTTGCAGTGTCAGAACAGCCTATCAGATCTATGGCAGAGATAGAGGTTGTTCGTGATTTCCCGGATGTCTTTCTGGATGACGCTGTAGGAATTCCACTAGCTAGAGAGGTGAAGTTCGGTATTGAGTTGATACCAGATATTGTGACTGTCTCTAAGGTACCGTACCAACTTGCTCCCACTGAGATGAAAGAGCTGAAAGAAATAGATTCAGGAGCTACTGGAGAAGGGCTTCATTCATCTTAGCTTTTCTCTTTGGGGAGTGCCAGTATTATTTGTGAAAGAGAAGAATGACAGTATGAGACTGTGCTTTGACTAAATAGAGCTTAACAGAGGTACAATGAAAAATAAGTATCCACTACCAAGGATCGAGGACTTATTTGATTAGTTGCAGGGAGCTTCCGTATTCTCTAAGATCGATCTACGAGCTGAATATCATCAGTTGTGAGTCAGAGATTTTGACGTGTCCAAGACTGCTTTTCGGACACGTTATGGGCATTACGAGTTCTTAGTGATGCCATTCGGGTTGACCAATGCTCCAGCGACCTTCATGGATCTCATGAACCGTGTATTTCATCCGTATCTCGATGAGTTCATCATAGTATTTATTGATGACATATTGATCTACTCCAGAAGCATTGAGGAGCATAGACAACACTTGCAGACAGCTTTGCAGACTCTGAGAGAGCATAGATTGTTGATAAGTGCATTTTGTATGCATTATTTTATGTCTATTTTGCATGTATTCGTATGGTTTCATATTTTTTTATGTGTGTTTTTATGTGATTTATTTCTTATATGTGCATTTCACTCTCCGGGTTAATTTTATTGGAAAATGAATTTATGAAGAATGAATTACGGAGCAGCCATGATATAAAAATCATACTTTATTTTAGAAAGCTCCAAAACCAATCTCCACTGTTCAAAATAAATTTCAAGACGTTTTTAAGCTGCTGTCCAAATTTTAGGTCAATCCGATGGCTAGAAGTCAAGATATGAATTTTTCAAAATCGTTGCGCGCAGTAGAAAATTGATCTCACTCGAGCGAGAATCTGGTGCTCGCTCTAGCGAGCGAGACGGGCCAAAATTCCTTTGGAGCAGAAAGTTGCTCGCTCGAGCGAGACTTGTTCTCGCTCGAGCGAGCGGAGCATACAAAATTTATATTTTTGGAAACTCTTGCTCGGGAAGGATACTATCTTTTGAAGACCCTTGGGCATATAAATACGAATCTATTCATCAGATTAAGGGTTCCGAACGCAGACAACACAAGGAAGGCGACTTCAAAGCTTGGGAGAAGATTTCTACACTTTTTCTTCTTATGTTCTTCTTTATTTTTATTTTTGAATTATAATTTCAATTATTGAGTAGTTTTTTTTCAACCAAGACAGCGTGATTGAGTCTAACAAATTTATGTAGAAAACTTGGATGTCTGTTTGGGATTTTTCAGACTTGATTTTGTTTTATTGATTATCATATTTATATTTGTCTTGTGAATAGTCTGATCAACTGTTTTCTTGCATGTTAATCGATTCCAAGTCGACAGATGAGGTATTGATTTCGATCACTTTGATAATCAACATATTGTAAAATCGACTAGAAATAAAATTCGGTTTCAGTGTGCGGTTTTAGGTGAAAACGGAATTCTCACAGTTCTTCATGGATTTGAATTAGATTAGAATTACGAAAGATTAATCCATCAATATTTGAGTAGGTTTGATTGTTCTAGAAATAGACATTTGAACAAGTTAGGAGAATTCCCGTAATCTAAGATTAAATCTGAGTCCTGAATCGGCTACATGTTACATGATTTGTTCGGTATCTACGTGTGTCTTGGTTGTCTCGTTTTAATTAAATTTTCTTTTCAACTATTTTAATTCTTATTTCTTCAAAAGTTTTTAATATAAATTCTTATTTTATTTAAATCATCTTAATCCTTTTATGATTTTGTCTAGATTAAGTAAAATAATTAATTCTTGAGAATTGACAACAGTCCTTGTGGGATCGATACTTGGACTCTTTATCCACATTACTATTGCTTG
This sequence comes from Henckelia pumila, assembly GCF_033568475.1. NCBI lineage: Eukaryota > Viridiplantae > Streptophyta > Magnoliopsida > Lamiales > Gesneriaceae > Henckelia > Henckelia pumila. The sequence continues at coordinate 171,737,369 of NC_133123.1, forward strand.
ACCTAGTGCACTTTCTAGTAGACACCAAATTAAGTGGTCAATTGTATGCAAAGTTCAGCAAGTGTGAGTTTTGGCTTGAGCAGGTGGCATTTCTTGGCCATATCGTTTCTAGAGATGGGATAGCTGTGGATCAGTCTAAGGTTGAGGCAGTGCATAAATGGGGGACTCCGAAGAATGCATTAGAGATTCGCAGTTTCTTGGGTTTGGAAGGATACTACAAAAATTTTATCAAGGGATTTTCCTCAACTGCAGTGCCCTTGACATCGTTGACCAAAAAGAATGCGAAGTTTGTGTGGAGTCCTGATTGTCAGAGGAGCTTCGATCAGTTGAAAGAGGCACTCACTTCTGCACCAGTGTTAGCGATGCAAGTTGCACACGAGGAGTTAGTGGTGTACACAGATGTGTCTAAGCTTGGTTTAGGCATCATACTTATGCAGTGTGACAGAGTGATTGCTTATGCGTTTAGACAGCTGAAGATTCATGAGCAGAATTATCCGACGCATGATCAGGAGCTTGCAGCAGTTGTGTTTGCGTTGAAAATATGGAGGAACTATCTGTATGGCAAGAAGTGTAATATTTTCACCGATCAAAAGAGCCTCAAGTACTTCTTCACCCAGAAGGAGTTAAACATGAGGCAACACAGATGGTTAAAGCTCGTGAAGGATTACGACTGTGACATTAGCTACCATCCGGGTAAGGCTAATGTAGTGGCCGATGATTTGAGTTGAAAGACATCAGTAGTATCTTTTTTATCGATGCAGTTGCCACTTCAAATAGAGATTCAGAGGTTCAAGCTAGAGGTTTACTCGGGCGGGCACACACCGAGTTTATCAACATTGACAATGCAAGCGACTTGGTATCGCTTAGTCGTATCACGCCCAAATTAGCCCAACTCAGATTAACTAAATAAACATGTAGTAACGAGAGTAGGGATCGTTTCCACGAGGAAAGTGAAATTTATTTGTGTTATTAAAAATACTTGAAATAAATAAAAGGGGATTAGGAAATTTTAGAATTAACTACTATGCAAGAATTAAAATAAGGAAGATCAATAAATTAACGAGACTTGGTATCGGTCGACTACACCCTTGAAATCATTCACTCGATCATCGATTCTCTAAAAATAATTAATTCACATCGAATATTCATCATTGGAAATCAAATTCATGTTTCACCTTAATTTTAGTTAATTGGAAAACAACATTCTAAATTAATCCTTACCAATAAATTAACCCGATAACAGCAATCTAGATTTAAATCCACGGTAGCATTCATATGAGTGAAACTGATGAATCTAGACAACACATGCACCAGTGGATGTATTTAGCCTAGTCAATTGTTGTTCCTACGAATTAATAAATTCAATAGCAGAAAATATCAAACGTAGGTTCTTCACAAATTAGATGGTCCAAACAATTACTGATTTGAATTCTAATTTAACAGTAGATTGTATAGCGAAATCACAGGAGATCGGATTATTGACTTTTATAAAATTAAATATGATCGGATTTGGACAACTGCTTCAAAACATCTTGAACATTATTCTGGACGGTGGAGATCGGATTTTGACTTTTATAAAATTAAATATGATTTTCTGATCATTGCTGCTCTGTAATTCATTCTTGCGCAATAGCTTTTTCCATATTTTCCTCGACAAAATGCTACGTCCTATACAATAAACACGGGAGCGTGTAATGTAGACACGATGTATGAAAAACCAACAAAAACTTAATTAAAACAAATGAATGCACGCGCAAATGACAATAAAATGATAATAAAATATGCAACTTAATCCTTGCTCGCCCTCGAGCAAGTATGCAAAAACAAAATGAAACAGAACAAACACATAAGCAAGGACGAATCACGCATATCATAGCCTCAGAGAAAACCACTTTCATCTAAAAATAAGTTCATAGCGTCTCTCAATCATCAATGATACACTTTCAGTCGAATTCGAACGTGTGTGTGTGCCATGTTACCCCAGTTACATGCAACTTCAAAAGAACAAAGTTTCAAGACTGTTCGCCGACCTATAACAATTCAGTGCAAGCCTCACCATCAAGAACTCTCCTCTCAACAATCCTTCAACACAACACAACTTCCTTGAGAAAAATTACGCACCTCCGAATTTTGCACCCGTTATTGCTTTAGCCCCAATAATTACCCGCATACTTAGCTATAACTAAGACAGGATTAGAATTTCAATCCCCTCGTCTATAGCACGGATGGAGCATCAACCCCATTTTATCCGCATACTTAGCCTTGAATTTGATCTTTTAGGATTAGGATTTCAATCCTTTTCAGGCCCGGATGGAGTTGTAAAAATTTTTTTTTTTTTTTTTAGGTGCGCCCAAGATCGTTTATGCCATATCAAAGAAATCATCAAGATTCAAACACTATCAAGTTTCACAAACACCTATTGTCGTGCAATGGTCCAACAGACTTCCACGATATCTAATACATCGCTACACTTCACTGGTTAAACATGCGTGCTTAAGAATATTCAACAAACAACCTACGGTTTCTCAAATCCAATCAAGTGTTAAATTTTTTTCAAAAATCCATTTTTTAACTACCTCATCATAAGCTAGAAATCATCATCTACTTATGCACACAAAACACACATGAAACAAATCATGAACTATATGAAAATACGAAACAAAAACAAATGCAAGACAAAATACCAAATACTGAATGCACCCCCCACAATTATCTAAAGCATTGCCCTCAATGTTCTAGCATTAAAAACACAACACACAACACAAATAAAAAAATGATAACGAGATGCAAAATTAAAACAGAACTCCCCTGGTTCAAGTGTTGGCGTTGTCATCCTCTTTGGCCTCAGGCTGAATAATGGAAGACTCCTATTGAAAATTGGACGGCAGATGGGGCGGCTAGGCTCCTGAAAACAAAGAAAATAAAACGAAAAAAAACAAAACAAAACAAAAATGAAATAAAGAAAAAATACACTGGGTTGCCTCCCAGCCAGCGCTGGATTTTCAGTCTTCAGCTTGACTCTCAGAAGCACTGCTCAAAGAGTGGCTGACGCCCAAAATAAGTGTCATATGACACCACGAAAGGGTCTTGGTTCCATAAGCCCTCAAGCTTGGCCAGATATAAACAGTTAAAACTCGTCACCGGAACAACACTCCAAAGTAGCTGATAAACATGGGAAGAGAACGTCTCGGTGGGCTCTTGGAAGCTAACATATTTTGAGACTGGTACGAATGGAAAGGAAGGATCTTGGGGATATGTGTATGATAATACTATCGATGCGCTCATATCGATAGACTCTTGAACTCCGTCATCCTCAAACTCAAGTGGTAACATATTTCCATCGTACGAAATTTTTTCCAGAACATGTTCCGACTGAGGTCCAATAAGAAGAGACGACTCAAACACCTCTAAATCTTCAGTAGGAATTGATTCCCACTCCCAATTCTGGTTCTCTGAGTCATCATCATTAAACCAAATTGGGTTGGTCAATGCTTGAGTATCTTGCTTCACTTCATGTTCTTGGTATTCATGGACGAGTGATCTCTTGATATTCTCTATGTGCTCCACAAGGTGATATCTAGAATTTTTTAGATCTTCTACAGTTTCCACAGTTGATGCCACAAGCTTGCTCATGATATCTTCTAGCGGATGTAAGATCAACTTCGAACAACTTCCCTCCTCCTTTTGAAGCTCAAATGATTGGTCTGTAAAATCCGGGTATTGAGAGTGTGAATACCAGTAATAGTCAAACTCGGCCATATCATCCAACAGGTGTCTCATGGTATCATCATCTCGGAAAAATATTGAAATACCGGCTGTGAAAGCTCCATCAATTACCCATTTTCTTGTCACTGCATCCAAACCATTAAGAAAATATGTAAGGAGAGAATAGTTAGAAAACTCATGATACCGGAAGATGGTTTCCAAATCTTTGAATCTCTTCCATGCTGCGTAGAATGGCTCTCCGTGTTGCTGGATAAAACTTGCTAATACTTGTCGATTTGACATCTCAAAGTATTACACCGCAAGAATCCCCCTTCGCCTAAGCAAAATTCTTTCTATCTCTGGGTCGTATGAAAATTCTTCTTCTTTCGAAGATTCACCTGCACGCACGAACAAACCAGAGTAGCACTAGGAGGAATAATAATAATAAAAAAAAAACAAAAACACAAATAAATGAAACGCCTTTCCCCGGCAACGGCGCCAAAATTTGGTAGCGCTTAGTCGTATCACGCCCAAATTAACCCAATTCAGATTAACTAAATAAACATGTAGTAGCGAGAGTAGGGATCGTTCCCACGAGGAAAGTGAAATTTATTTGTGTTATTAAAAATACTGGAAATAAATAAAAGGGGATTTGGAAATTTTAGAATTAACTACTATGCAAGAATTAAAATAAGGAAGATCAATAAATTAACGAGACTTGATATCGGTCGACTACACCCTTGAAATCATTCACTCGATCATCGATTCTCTAAAAATAATTAATTCACATCGAATATTCATCATTGGAAATCAAATTCCTGTTTCACCTTAATTTTAGTTAATTAGAAAACTGCATTCTAAATTAACCCTTCCCAATAAATTAACCCAATAACAGCAATCTAGATTTAAATCCACAGTAGCATTCATATGAGTGAAACTGATGAATCTAGATAACACATGCACCAGCGGATATATTTAGCCTAGTCAATTGTTGTTCCTACGAATTAATAAATTCAACAGGAGAAAATATCAAATGTAGTTGCTTCACAAATTAGATGGTTCAAACAATTACGGATTTAAATTCTAATTTAGCAGTAGATTGTATAGCGAAATCACAGGCCTATAATCTCACATACAAGCATGAAATAAATCAGAACAACTCTTGATACTCAAATTGAATTAAACAATGAAAATCTGAATTTCACAAGATAAATAAATTCAAGGGTTCGTCTTTCTCAACCAAGAATAAAAACAAGAAGAATTAAAATCTAAGAACAAGAAAGATAAAATCTAGCCGCCAGATGAATTCTCTGTATGTAGCCATCTAAAGATCTTCAGAATTCATCAAAAGATAGTAATTTGGGAGTTATATGATGTATTTAAAGACTAGAGTCCTTCCCAAGAAAGTTTCCTAATTAAAACAGATTTCTCGAAAAAGTCGATGCGATCGAGCGCACCGTGTTCGTCCGATCGATCGCTCAATAATATGCAATTCTCTGTTTTTCAACTTCTTGGCCGCTCGATTTCTCCGAGTATGTCCGCTCGAGCGCGCAGCTTTTTTCCCAGCGAGCAGCAATTTTGCAAAATTTATATACGAAGATCTAGCCGTTGGATTGAACTGAAATTTGGACAGCTGCTTCAAAACATCTTCAAATTTATTCTGGACGGTAGACATTGGATTTTGATTTTTATAATATTAAATATGATTTTCTGATCATTGATGCTCCGTAATTCATTCTCGCGCAATAGCTTTTCCATCTTTTCCTCGACAAAATGCTACGTCCTATACAATAAACACGGGAGAGTGTAATGTAGACACGATGTATGAAAAACCAACAAAAACTTAATTAAAACCAATGAATGCACGCACAAATGACAATAAAATGATAATAAAATATGCAACACAAACATGCCCATCATGACTCTTTGAGATCGAATCAGAGATCGGCAGCCTGCTGATGAGCAGTTACAGCGTATGAGGCAGAGGGATGAGGCTAAGGGCAGTCTTCTGTATACTATCGTAGATGGTATTGTTCAGTACCGAGGTCGGATGTGGGTACCGAACTTCGATTAGTTGAGGACAGATATCTTGACAGAGGCTCACGCATCTCCGTACTCCATTCATCCCGCAAGTACAAAGATGTACCAAGATTTACAGTCTTTGTATTGGTGGCCTGGAATGAAGAGATACATCGGATGTTTTGTAGCAGAGGCTTGACTTGTCAGCAAGTCAAGGCAGAGCATCAGCATCCCGTAGGTTTGCTTAGACCTCTCCCCAATCCGGAATGAAAGTGGGAGAACATCACAATGGATTTTGTGGTGGGTCTTCCGAGGAGTGACAAAGGTATTACGGCGATTTGTGTCATTTTTTATCGACTCACCAAATCAGCTCATTTCTTACCCGTGAGGACTTCTTTCACTTTGACTCAGTATGCACAGCTTTATATCAGAGAGATTGTTAGACTGAATGGCATACCTGTGTCTATTGTGTCAGATAGATATCCGAGATTCACATATGCAATTTTGGAAAAATCTGTACATAGCTTTGGGGACTAAGTTACTATTCAGCACCGCTTTTCATCCCAGACATATGGTTAGTCTGAGAGGGTGATTCAGGTCCTTGAGGATTTATTGATGGCTTGTGTCATCGATTTCTTGGGCTCTTGGGAATCGAGACTACCGCTAGCGAAGTTCACCTATAAAAATAGTTACCAGGTGTCTATAGATATGGATCCTTACGCGGCTCTTTACAGGAGGAGATGTAGATCTCCAGTGCACTGGGAAGAGGTTGGAGAGAGAGTTCTACTTGGTCCCGAGATAGTGCAGCAGACTGCAGATGTTGTGACTCGGATTCGGGATCGTATAAGGACTGCTCAGAGCCTTCAGAAGAGTTATGCTGACACACAACGACGAGATCTTGAGTTCGTTGTTGGTGACCACGTGCTTCTGAAGGTGTCACCTATGAAGGGTGTGGTGCGCTTTGGTCGGAAAGTCAAGCTCAATCCGAGATATATTGGCCCATTCGATATTTTGGAGAGGGTTGGCACGTTTTCCTACCATTTGGCGTTATCACCAGATCTTGCGGCAGTGCACAACGTGTCATGTGTTCATGCTTCGGAGATACATCTCGAATTTGTCGCATGTGCTGGATTACGAGCCTCAAAGGTTGACGCCAGAGCTAGCTTTTGAGGAGAGACCAGTGCGGATTGTGGCTAGGGAGGAGCGGAGGCTTAAGACGCAAGTCATACCGATGGTCAAGGTCCAGTGGCTGAATCTCTGAGGAGGAAGCTACTTGGGAGACCGAGGCAGACATGAGGACTCGCTATCAGAAATTTTTCGGGTAAGTACCTTAATTTTGAGGACGAAATTTATTTTAAGGGAGGGAGAATTGTAGCACCCGATATTTTAATACGTAAATTCTCATGCATAATTAAGGAAAATAATTATTTAAAAATTTAGAAATGTGGGTTAAAATGATATTTATGTGTTATTATGTGATTTATGTGCATGGTTTAAATTATTTTAGAAATTAACCCATAATTATTGAATTTTTAGATTTTTGAGTAAATGATTAATTTTATCGCGTTGACGGGACCGTGGACGGACGAGATATTAGCTTTTCAACAAAAATATTTTATTAGATTTTTAGGAGCCTTAAAATATTATTTTAAGGTATTATTTCATGAAAATTATTGTATTTATTATATATATATATATATATATATATATATATATGTGTGCCCAATTTTACCCAAAATAAGTCATTTTAATGGCTTTTATTAACTTTTAAAAATTCCTTATTATGTAATTTTGGGATTTGGGTTAAGTTATATCAAAATTATATTTTTTATTTTTAGTGTTAAATGTATTATTAAGTTAGAACAACTAATTATCTTAATTTATGTAATTATCTTAAATTATCTACCCTAAATCCCTCCCTATCTCATGTTTCTCCTTCTAGATGCTTCCTCCATCTTCTTCCACTTTCCCCCACGTTTTTCTAGCAGAAAAACAAGCCTCCATAGCCGACTTCAAGAATTTTTATTGAGTTTTCATAGATCCGTCATCCCAGAGTTTGTACACGCGTTAAAGCTTCAAATAAAAATCAAAGGCATGTTAAATTCTTTTCTAATATGAATTCTTAATGTATGGAAGATAAACACGACTATATTAAAATCGTATCCTCAATCCAATAACAAAATAAATCAAGAAATTGCCCAATCTTGAAAACAAGTAAATATTTTGGATTATTCACCTCTAGTTTACTTGGAACTAGCAATAAACAATCACGAATAAAAACAATTGATCACAATGGGACCTTCAAAAAACCTGTTTCTGACAATCCACAAGGATAATCAATCGACAAACGCCACAAAGTATGAACTTTGATAAGTTTGATTTTGAACAAAGCACAAATCTTCAATAAAAATTCTAGAGAGAATTTTATGTATACAAATCTGAAATCTTAATTGTTATTCAATAATGAATGTTTGTTGTATTTATAATACAACTACAAAATAATAAAAGATATCGCAAAATATATCTAAAGATATAATAATATCTCCTAAAAGTTTCCTAGTAGGAATAAAAGACCTAAAATTAGCAAAATAATACCAAAATAATAATATTCCCGAACACACACACAAACACCTTCGGTGTATGTAAAAGACGTCGGGGCGGGCGCGCTAGGGCATGGCGCGGGCGCACCAAAGTTTCGCAAAAACTTCTTCAATTTCGCATCCAGACGTGCGGGCGCACGTTCAGAAGGCGCGGGTGCGCTGTAGCTTCGAGCTTGGTCTTCAATTTCTTCACTTTCTTGACCTCCTTTGACCTTAATAAGATTATAACATCCCCCAAACTGAATATTAAGAAATCCAACGCCCTCTTATGACTTCAACATCAAGGATTGAAGTGCTTCCTTGAACTTCTTAACTCGGCCTCTCGTAACTGGTCCTTGTGGTATCTCCAACGGATCCTTAGCCACTTGATCAGCATGCGAGCCATCCATGATTGCATCATTTTTGTTTCAACACCATATAAGCTACATATTCATATTTCATCACGTTTTGCATTGATAATATGATGTTCATGCGGGATCTTTATTTTATGGATAAAAAACTCATGAATATGGATTGTTTGCATCTTATTCTCACGTTTTTCTTGCATGGGTTGAACATGGCTGCTGCTCCTTGGCTGGAGACGTGTATTGGTGTCCCTAGGGTCAGTTGGATCGAGTGGTTTGAGCCAAGAGAGGGCTAGTCGAGCCATGTCAGTTGATGGCTAAGGGTGCATGAAGATTTGGGCTATGAGGGAGAAGGCTTCGTTCTCCTTCCTCAGGCCACATTTTGGGCTGATTTTTGATTGGTTGGAAACCTCTAGATGTTGGCTAGAAGTGAAAAGTGGTTTGATGGAAAAAAGTGGCCGGAGTAGGGAGAACGAACGGTTTTGGCCGAGTCGCTCACCTGCGCGCGCGATATCAGATATGGGCTGGTGTTTGGGTTCATTCTCCACCTATAGTGCATGGTTTGGGTTGCTTCTTTGCTTTTTGAAAAGGTCTCAAAGTGGGCTAGCCAGTGGTGGTGGTGCTCCGACCAGAGACGGCCGGAGTATGGCTGCAGCAACCATGGATTGGCTGCTGCTCGCGACCAAGAAGGGAAGAGGGAGGGGGATCGGGTTTTGGGCTGGAGGCGGGCTGGGCCAGGGCTGGGGAGTCCGGGTTGGGTTTGTCGGGTCATGGGTCATGTTAGTTGGATCCGGGTCCGGGTTAAGTTAGTTGGGCTCGGGTATTTTTAGTTTTAAGTATTAATTAGATTAAGTGGTATTTTTGGGCTAATTCAATTGTTTAAAAATTTATTTGGGCTTCTAATTATTTTAATTAGGCCTTAAAATTAGTTATTTAAGTAAGCCCAATAATTTTCATGGACTTGGGAGTCCATGGAAATTATTGGGCCAGGCTGTGAATTTTTGGGTCTGTCAGTGATTAATACTGGGCTTAATTAAGTTATTGGGCTTAAATATTTTATTTGAGCCCAATTATGTTTAAGTATTTTATTTGGTTCAAAGTATGATGTTTGGGCTTAAATTAAGTTATTGGGCCAGTATTAGATTTTACGAGCTTAAGTCTAGGGGACCAGCAGTCTGGACAATCCCATGAAAAATAACTAAGTCGGAATATATATTTAATTTATTTTATGCATGAAGTTTATTTTAAGTATAAGTATATTTATTATGAAAATTAATTATATATATTACGGACATATTTGAAGTGCATGCATACATAATTATTTTTATGTTGTGTTTATGATTGAGAATTGAGCATGAAAAATATTTTTGATGGAAATTGAAGTGATGTGATAGCACAGAGGTGGTTTACCACCAGCATAGAGGTAGTTTACTACCAGCACAGAGGTGGTTTACCACTAGCACAGAGGTAGTTTACTACCAGCATAGAGGTGATTATTCACCGCCACGTATGTTGGTTCTTTAGACTGATCAATCGGCACAGTTATTATTCACATTCATGGATATGACCATAGACCGTTTATGATTATGACATGCTCAATTATGCTATGTATGATTAGTTATGATTTACGTATGGACTGATGATGACAGATGTTTATGATGCATTATTTTTAAGATCATGCATGCATGTTCATGTAATTTATATGTATTAGTATGATTATGTGCTTATGTGTGATTTTTAAACCTTGTTATTATGAGATAAAACATGTTGGACCTCTAGGCTCACTACGCTTATATGGTGCAGGTGAGCATGAGTATGATGATATAGTTGATGACACGGTTTCTCCGACCGGCGGTGAGGGCCTATGAGTTCACACGTAGACGGCACTCGTGACCGATGATATTTGTGTTTATTGTCATGATATTTTTATTAGTACTTTAGAACAAGTTTTCCGTATTTACACGTTTTTTGTGGTTGAAAATATTATTTTTTTTATGGATGCATGTTTTATGGATTTTTAGTTGAGATATTAATTTATTTCTGCATGATTCGAGAATTTTATTAAATATTTGGACAACATTTATATCAAGTTTTAATTAATGTTAAATTTTATGTTTTTATACATATATGTATGGGCATATATGTATTATTATTATTATTATTATTATTATTATTATTATTATTATTATTATTATTATTTTAAAAAATAATTCTAGCATTTTATTAGATCGAGTCGTTTCACATGTAGTATCTTGTATGCTTGAATATGGAATAACGTTGTTAACTTTCATGTACCTCTTGTTCTTGTATGCCTAGCATTACTCACCTTGAGTTTATATTGAAAGATGGCAAGAATATAGCAAAGGACAACACAAGTGAATTTCTAAAATTTTCGAGCAGAGTTTTCTCGCTCGATCGGTGGAGTTTGACCGATCGAGCAAGGCTAATTTTTAAGAAAACAGTGTTTAGGCCACTCTTTGCTTGCTCGATCGGCGGAGTTTGACCGATCGAGCGAGACTCAGACTTTTAAAAAAAAATTTATTTGGTTTACTTGTACTTAGTTCCAATGCCTATTAATGAGTCGTGAGATTATAGTAGACGAGCCTGAGCGGGGTAGATTTAGTCGCATATATTCTTTGTGCATGAGTTTAATGTAGTGGTTGATTATTTGAATTTTATGCGAGCCTGTTCTACTCTTTGAAATCATATGTTATATGCTAGCATGTTCAACTATTGCAAGTATGTGCTTATATGAGTTAATTGCTTAACATGTGATATAAAAGTGTTGTGTGATGGGAATAAGGCATACTAATGAGATTAAAGAGTATGAGATATTGGAACTGAGATATGATGTTGTTATTTGCTGAATTGTTGTCTACTCTCAGTCTATCAGTTATGCCTTCCCGAGTTATGCCTCTTCGCAGTGGTCGCAATATTCCACAGCCACCACCGATTGAGCAAGTGCTTCCCCCAGAAGTCCGTAATATTTCACCGGTACCTCCGACTGAGCAAGGAAGTACTACTGTTAATCCGATGGATACGACTGCTAATCCGATGGAGGTGTTGCTGAAGCGATTCCAGTCATTTAAACCACTGAGTCTGAAAGGTATAGAGGATTCTGTAGCATGTGAAAGTTGGCTTGATGATATTGAGCAACTGTTTGAATCCATTTATTACTCTGATGACCGACAAGTTCGATTGGTTATACATCAGTTACATGATGTGGCTAAAGGTTGGTGGATCATGACCAAGAAAGCTTTGGAAAACCGAGGTAATGTTATTACCTGGACAGTGTTTAAAGCTGAGTTTTTTAGGCGTTTCTTTCCTCCATCATATAGAAAGGACAAGGGAGCGGATTTTGCTAATTTGCAACAGGATAATATGTGTATTGAAGATTATGTTGTGAAGTTTTCCATTTTACTCCGTTTTGCACCTCATATTGCTGATAATGAGGAAGCAACGGCCGATCAATTCATCAACGGTCTTAATCCCGATGTCTTCAAGTTGGTTAATGCGGGGCGACCTAATAATCTTGCTGATTCCCTCGATAAAGCCAAAGGTGCAGAAGCCGGTATGAATAGACAGAAAAAGGAACTACGTTTATGCCTCAATCTTCTCAACAATCACAGTCACAATCTGTGCAACCTCAATCATCCTTTCCTCAGCAACAAAGCAGGTATGAATGAGGTGGTAGTAGTGGTAATAGAAAAGATTTCTTTAAGCCCAAAGGTAAATAGTTCAAGAGACTTGGTAGCAGTTCTTCAAGTTCTAGTAGTTCAAGACAAGCTGGTTCAGCCCAGAGTTCAGGGTATTCTGGCTGGTTTTGCAATAAATGCGGAGGAAGACATTCCAGCGATGATTGCAAGGGGGTTACAGGTAGTTGCAAGCTATGTAATACGCCAGGACATTATGCTAGAGTATGTCCTACACGTAATACTGGACCTTCACCAGGTGGAGGTACGTCAAGATTTTCAAATTCTGCTGATAGACAAGCTCCTTCTGAGCATTCCTTTCGACCTTCAAGTAGACCAGCACAGAGCAGACAGGGAGAGAGCCAGAGTGTAGGACAACCTCCAAGGCATCAAGCTAGAGTTTTTGCATTAACAGAGGATCAGACTCAGGGCACCGGACAATGTGATTACAGGTAATTGTGTTATTTCTGGTTATCCTGCTTATGTGTTGATTGACACTAATGCATCACATACATTCATAGCTGAAAGATTTGTAGCATTGCATGCCTTTCCTGCTGAGCATTTATCTTCTGTATTTGTTATCTCATCGCCTATGGGAAAAGATAAGACATCTGTGAGTGTAGTCAGAGGTTGTGAGTTACATTTTGATGGCAATGCGATTGAAATTGACTGTATAGTACTTGGTATGTCTGATTTTGATTGTATTATTGGCATCGATGCACTAACAAAGTACAGGGCCACAGTTGAATGTTTTCATAAGGTGGTCAGATTTAGACCGGATATGGCTGATGATTGGAAATTTTTTGGTAAGGGCTCTCGAGCTAAAATTCCTATGATTTCTAGCTTATCTATGTCACAGTTATTGCAGCAAGGTGCTGAGGGGTTTCTAGTTTATGCATTGGATGTGTTGAAATTTTGTTCCTATATTGGCAGACATTCCTGTTGTGTGTGAGTTTGCAGATATTTTTTCGGATGAAATTCCAGGATTGCCTCCAATGCGTGAGATTGATTTCAGTATTGAGTTGGTACCAGGTACATTGCCTATATCTAAAGCTCCTTACATGATGGAACCACTTGAACTAAAAGAATTAAAAGAACAGCTTGAAGACTTACTGAATAAAGGTTACATTAGGCCAAGCATGTCACCTTGGGGTGCTCCGGTTCTATTTGTAAGAAAGAAGGATGGATCTATGAGATTATGCATCGACTATCGCAGATTGAATCAGGCCACGGTAAAGAATAAGTATCCATTACCTCGAATAGACGATTTGTTTGATCAATTGCAGGGTTCCTCCGTCTATTCAAAGATTGATTTGAGGTCTGGTTATCACCAGTTGGGAGTAAGAGAAGCAGATGTGCCTAAAACTGCGTTTCGAACAAGGTATGACCACTATGAGTTTATAGTAATGCCATTCGGTTTAAAAAATGCTCCTGCAGTCTTTATAGGCTTAAAGAATAGAATATTTCAGAAGTATTTAGATGAATTTGTCATTATATTTATCGATGATATTCTGATCTATTCTAAAAATAAGAATGAGCATGCAGAGCATTTGAGAATTGTCTTGCAGATTTTACGAACTAAGCAATTGTATGCTAAGTTGTCCAAATGTGAGTTTTGGCTAGATAGGGTTGTTTTTCTCGGCCATGTTATTTCAGGAGATGGTATATCAGTTGATCCTAGCAAGGTAGAGGAAGTTATTAACTGGCCTAGACCTACATATGTGCCTGAAATTCGTAGTTTCATGGGCTTAGTCGGGTATTATCGCCGATTTATTGCAGGATTTTCTAGCATTGCGAAGCCGATTACCCAGTTAACCCAAAAGAATGCTCCATATGCTTGGACAAATGATTGTGAAGCTAGCTTTATTGAGTTGAAGAGACTTTTTGAATTCTCATATAATAACAGGTATCAGTCAAGTATTGGAATGGCTCCATTTGAAGCACTGTATGGTAGAAAATGCAGATCTCCGTTGTTTTGGGATGATTTTTCTGAAGCACCTATTACAGGGCTAGACATTATTAGAGAGATGTCTGATAAAGTGAAGTTGATACAGACCAGAATGAGAACAGCGCAAGATCGGCAAGCAAAATATGCGAACGTAAGGCGTAGACCTTTGAGTTTTGCACAGGGTGATCGAGTATTTCTGAAAATATCTCATTTTTGTGGCACAGTTCGATTTGGAAAGAGAGGAAAACTATCACCAAGGTTTATGGACCCTACGAAATTCTTGATAAAGTTGGTGATCTTGCCTATCGACTAGCATTACCTCCAGCACTATTAGATATTCATGACGTGTTCCACGTGTCTATGCTAAGGAAGTACGAGTCCGATGCTTCCCATGTTCTTCATCCAGATGAGGCCGAGTTGGATGAAACATTGAGTTATTTTGAACGTCCTATAAAAATCCTTGATCAAAAGGAGAAGCAGCTCCAAAACAAATCCATTTCACTTGTCAAAGTGCAGTGGAATAGACACGGTATTGAAGAAGCAACCTGGGAGGTAGAACAGGATATGAGACAGCGTTATCCAGAGCTATTTCACTGATGTGAGTTCTTATTCAGTATCTCTGTTATTTCTTATCTTATGTGTGTACAGATTTCTTATGATTTCGAGGACGAAATCAGTTTTTAGAGGGGGAGAATTGTAAGGCTCGAGATTATTTAATTTTAATCCGAGAATATTTGAGAATTTTTGGAGTTTAGATTTAAATTCTAATATTCTTAAATTATTTAGGATTGAAATTAAATTAAAAAAAAGTTTCAAGGGCTAGATTGCAAATAGTGAAGACTTGAGGGGCCAAGGTGCAAATTACCTTTTTGAGTGGGACACTTGGCTTGTTGATATCATTTGTAATGTGTATGTATCATCTTCATTCTCTCCACAGCAGCAAGGACCGAGCTCCTCTTCCATTTCAGATTTCCAATTCTACTTTCATCTTCAAACTTTGATTTTGGAAGATCCGGCCAACCGATTTCAAATCTGATTATAGTTTTGGACTCCTTGAAACAAGAGCTTCATTGTGATGTAAGTATCATCTTGATTCAGTATATTTCGAAAATATGTTGTTGGGAGAACTTCGAATTCGATTATGGTTATGTGTTCTTGAACTTGTATGCATGAGTGTATTTAAATTGGATCGAAGAACGGTTATTGTCTTGATTCGATATAAATTTTCCAGCAATATTTCAAAAATGGACATGGCTGATAGGATGATGTTTGATGGTTACTATGCTGTTATGAGATATATTTGACGTGTATGTGATGATTAGAATTGCTAGAAAGGAAGTTCTGTTACCGATTTTGTACCGTTACGCCGTCGGTTCACGAATTTGATAGATTTTGAATCCATGTGATTGAGCTGTGATATATATGAGTTCTTTCTGATCTTCATGGCTTTGAATATCATTCATTTCAGATTAGTATTGAAGGAATATCGAATTCGGGAATCCAGCTTCGAACCGGGATAGATTTGATCAAAGTTGGTGAGTTTTAGACTTTGATACTTGAGTTTAACTTGAGCAGAATTGTGATAGAGCTTGTGTGTTTTGTAGCTTGTGGATCTAGCTAGCTCCTTATCAAGAAAGGTATGATACGGCGATTATCAAGTTGAGGATGTTTCATCGAGATGAGTTCACCTTCTCAATTCCCTTAAATCACACATTACTTTTCTTTACATGTTTATATCTTGGTTATGCATTGCTTGAGTATATTAGCTCTCCTTTAAGCCTGGTTTCGATATCTTCGATGAGCTATAAACTTCGATATCAAGTGTATCAATGATGAGTTTGTAACATTGATATTTCAAATTCGGTGATAGCATCAGTGATTAGTTGAACCTGATGATGAGTGATGTGTTCTAGCATATAAACCGTGTCGTATATTAAGTTTTAAAACTTTATAGCTTAGTCAATTGCCATTGCATGTTCTAATTTTGTTATATATGTTGGAGAACGCGGCGATCAGATCAATTATGATTGATACCCGGTGCAGCGGAAGTTTAAAATTTTGTATGGAACGATTCCATAATGGGTATCAACCTTACGATTAAATTGTGTGTGTGTAAAAATTAAATAACAATTATAAAATTTTTACCTTTAATCTCGAATCGAGATTTTGGACACCAACAGATTTCTCTGCTCTTGTTGTATATCCCTGGAACTGATGGACGAACTGTTCTTCAATCAGGTCCACGAACAGAGATTTAATCCCTCTGATAGATTGCACTAGAAAATCTATCAAAAGTTTCTACGAAGAGATTAACGAATTTGATCCGTTAAACCAGACTGCAATTCAAAATTCACAGACTGGATTTTACCGAGCAGAGGGGAGAGGGGGTCGGCCACTTCAGAGAGAAAAATAGGGTTTTTTCGAAAATTGTGACCTTGTTGTGTGTAATTTCTGTACTGCAATAACTTATTTATAATGTAGGCCACTAACAGCTTAGGGCCCATTAGTCATAAGTTCAAGCCCGACAAGCAAAGCCCGCATGTTCAGAAATTAATATAAAATTCATCGTGACTCCGATTGATAAACCGATTTCACCAATGTGCACAGAAACCATTTCTGCACCTTTTAAAGTCAAGATAAATTTTTCTGAATCCGAATTCAGTGATTTCCAAAAATGGTCATCCCTATGTCATTTTAGGAAATCTTACTCCTCTATTCTTAAATAAGAAGTCCAACTCCTTCGTTCATTAAATTTAACTCTTTAAATTTAACTATCTCAACGGGGATTAAAAATCCATTACACTGTGTGACCCTCAATGGTTCAGGGATACAGCTAGCCGTGGGCTCACAACTCCTTGTGACTCGGAACAACAATTTCCGACTTGCCCATCGAATCATGGTATGAGCGCCTAGCAACATCGCCCCATGATTTCCTAGGTATCACTGATAGTGCCTACAAGAACCAGTAGATTTTGGTTAGCGTACAGTACGGTCCCTTCATCCATATATCCCGATCGAATCAACAACCATTGGTATATCGAGAGTCGCTCGAGATTCGATAACTATGCAATGCATCTTGAAGATCAAATAGTGACATCGCATGTGCTACTAAGAAACCATTTCTTAAATCACATCATGTACTCTGGCCAGAGATTCGTCACACTAATATCTCCTCAGATCGCATAGGATATCCACACTCGCAAGTATGTGGTGAATCCTTGACAACAAAGCATCGACTCCTACATGTGTTGTAACTGTACCCAATCCCGACACCTGATGACCCCAATAGAGTCGATAAACGAGTCAAAGCACAGTACTAGCATATAGAGTCTCAATTAGGTTTCAAGTAGTAAGGACTAATGGTGTACAACCAAAACCGCGGACTTTATCCACTCGATAAGTGATAACCACTTGGAAAGTCCGGATAGGGTAGTTCGATCATTCATCATATGAATATCCATTTGCATGCTTCGAACATCTCTATGTTCCCTACCAATGAAACGTGGTACTCTGCATCGCAAATTCTAGTCTCAAACTCGAGCGATCCTTATCCTTATTATCGGACGGCTCAATCGACTAGGAACAGTTTAGAATATACAGTGACTATAAGATGTGTTTCATGATAGACATCTCCATGTTCTACCACATCTTACATACACTATAGTATATTCAAGGTCTTTATCAAAACAACAATAGTATATCACAATATAACAATATGAAGAAAGATAAAGTCATTGCCATTAATAAAAGTGTAAATTATATTAAACAAAAGATTGTTTATACAAAGAGTCATCAAAGCCCTTAGCCACAAGTTGGCTCACTGGGCACCCACTCTTTCAATATATTGGAAATTCATGAAACTTGTCATAAATGTTTCATTATATGTTACCGTTGTTTTATACTAAGTTTTATACTTATCGGTTATCTGACTGTTGCTTTGTTTTTGTGTGTGCATTGCAACAGATGATTTAGGGCCGAGTCGTAGAAGGTCATGAGCGGTTGGAAGAATAGGGAAATGGTGTTCCGGGCTAAGATTGTAGAAGTTACTGTCAACAACTCAAGTTTTATGTCTATAGCATGCACATGGTTGTATTTTGAATAATCTAGTAGATGAAACTTTGAAACTTAGTTTGAGTACATGTAGTATCTTGTATGCTTGAATATGGAATAACGTTGTTAACTTTCATGTACCTCTTGTTCTTGTATGCCTAGCATTACTCACCTTGAGTTTATATTGAAAGATGGCAAGAAAATAGCAAAGGACATCACAAGTGAACTTCTGAAATTTTCGAGCAGAGTTTTCTCGCTCGATCGGTGGAGTTTGACCGATCGAGCGATGCTCATTTTTAAGAAAACAGTGTTTGGGCCACTCTTTTCTCGCTCAATCGGCGGAGTTTGACCAATCGAGTGAGACTCAGACTTTTAAAAAAAAAATTATTTGGTTTACTTGTACTTAGTTCCAATGCCTATTAATGAGTCGTGAGATTATAGTAGACGAGCCCGGGGACGCCACATAGTACCTATGCAAGCCTGTCATATCTTGCAAGGTAGACCGTGTAAATTTTATAGGAAAGTGTTACATGATGGGTTTAAAAATCGATACTCTTTTACTATGAAGAAAGAATTTGTTTTATTGTTGACAATGACTCCAAAGAAAGTGTTGGAGGATCATTTGAAAAAAAAAAAAGATAGAAAAGGCCGAAAAAAAAGAGTGATAAAAAAAGTGAGATGACCTTAGAAAAAAAGATTGAGAGAAAAAAAAATGAGAAACAAATTGAAAGAAAAGAGGCCGACAAAAAAAAAATGGCCCAAAAGAGTGAGTTGCGAGAGATTTTGCATACACATATTCTACTTGTGTTGATTTTCTATAAGGAAATTCTCCTAAACACATGTAATATAGCCGGAAATCTTTCGAGTAATGCTGTCTCTCTTTTGCAGGAATTTGAAGACTTATTCCCGGAGGATTTACCTCAAGGATTACCACCTTTGAGGGGGATCGAGCATCAAATTGATTTTGTGCCCGAAAGTGCGTTTCCAAATCGTCCAGCTTATAGGAGCAACCCGGAGGAGACTAAAGAGTTACAACGATAGGTAAGTGAGTTTTTAGAAAAAGGATTTGTGCATGAGTCTATGCCACCATGTGTTGTGCCTTTTTGTTAGTGTTGAATCCTGACTTTTGGTGATAACAAAACAATACTTTGTTGTTTAGTCGGCCGCCAGTTATTTGTATAAGTAAGCTACGTCAACCGAACAAAGACATATCTACCGACGACAGCCAAAGCATGCAAAGCAGCTACGTCAACCGAACAAAGACATATCTACCGACGTCAGCTAAAGCTTATCAACCAACGAAAGATGCAAAACAGTTGTATGTCAAACATATCTACCGACTGAGATATCTACCAAACTTCAAATACAAAAAGCTATACACTACAGTTCGAAGTTATAGTTTCCCAGATCTCGGAAAGTGATAAGACAACTGAAAAGCTAAAGGACAAAGCATTTAAGGATTTATCTGATAAAGTGAGAAAGCCTTAAATAGCATTTAATGTGAGCGACACATTGAATAGACAATTAAAGGTGCTCCCAGTACGAAATATTAACAGCCTTATCCGATCTTCGAAGAGATCCTTTTCAAGGGTTGCTCAAATCCAGATATCGTTTGAAAGACGCTACCTGATACAAGGATTTGAGAAGTCTTAAGTACTCGAGAGACTAAGACAATCATCATCACCATCTGAAGAAAAATTTGATAAGAGTTTTAAATCTTATCACTGTGAATCTAGGAGTTCCATATTAGGCGTTGGATAAGTCCTAACTTGGATCGGGTGTATTGCAAGATGTTGTAATAACCAAAGTCTTCTAGTGAATCCTTCTGAGGTGGAAGAAGGGGTGACGTAGGAGATTGAGCTCCGAACATCCAAGAAACATATCTGTGTCTAATTACGTTATTGCATTGCATCATTCTATGGATATCATCTAGCATGCTGAGAGCTATTTCCGCACTAATCATAGTTGCTCTTATATTTCTAGCAGGCTAAAAGAAAACCGGTCGAGTGAACTAACATTTACTCAACCATATTGCATTAGATTTTAAAGACTATCAATATTGTGTATTCACCCCCCCCCCCCTCTACACACTATATCGATCCCCAACAAGTGGTATCAGAGAGGGTTTTTCTATTTAGCTACTGATATTCATCATGACTTTTTTAAATAAAATTCCTATGTTCTCTAAAGAAGATTATGATGACTGGAAAATTCGTATGCAGACACATCTTTCTGCTCAAGATGATGATATGTGGTACGTTATCACTGACGGACCCATGAAGATTCTCAAATTCAACAATGTTGTAGCCATAACTGGAGGAGAATCACAGATGGTCGAGAAACCCAGAATGGAATGGACTAATGAGGATAAAAAGAAAGCAAATCTTGATAACGTAGCCAAAGATATGTTGTACAAGATGATGGACAAAAATATGTTTAGCAAAATCAAGGCGTGCTCAACTGCCAAAGAAATTTGGGAGAAACTCACTCAATTGTGCGAAGGGAATGACCAAACCAAAGAAAACAAACTCACTGTAGCAATACAGATGTTTGACAACGTCAAGATGAAACCAGGAGAAACAATGACTGAGTTTGACGAAAGATTTAGCAATATTATTTGTGAATTAATTGCTCTTGGAAAGATATACACTAATCGTGAAATTGCTTTGAAGGTTATGCGAGCAGTACTACCCAGAGAATGGGATGTCAAGACCATAGCCATGAGGGAATCAAAAGATCTGATCAATCTAGAGCTTCATGATCTGTTTGCGGATCTCAAAGCATATGAGTTTGAACTTGGAATTCGAACAGAGGAAGAACCATCAGCGTCAAACCCCACCAAGGCACTAACGACAACTATCCTATCTCAACCGATCGAGGACAGCTGAACAAATGAGTGGAGAAGCTATGTCTCTTTTTATCAAAAGGTTTTGAAAGTTTATGCGTAATAATAAAAAATTTAAACCTTACTACAAACAAGACCATACAGAGGATGGTCCCGCAAGCTTTAACTGTGGCAAGCAAGGCCATTTTATTGCAAATTGTACTAAACCCAAGAATGAAAAAAGAAAGCAGCACTATGAGAAGAAGAAAGGCAAAGAAGGAAGAAGAACATATCGAAAGAAGAAGGAGCAAAAGGTACTAGTTGCAGACAAAGGGAAAAGCAAATGGGCTGAAACAGAATCTGAATCAACCGATACAGATAGCTCATCCGAGGAAAGCGAGGAAGATCGAGTTCAATGTCTCATGGCTAACTCCATACATGAAGAAGATGACACTGAGGTATTTGACTTCAACTCATCTGACTTTACACAAAGAGGAACTCATTCAGGCACTGAATGAGATGGTCACTGAGTATAAGAAGCTTTCTATATCATTCGAGGAAACAAAAATAGAAAAAGCATGTATCATTGATAAATCAAGAGAATCTAGCTGTTTACAGCAAAAAGAACTTGATGGTCTAAGGACTAAGCTAAATCTATTAGCTACTGAGAATGATAATATGAAACGAGTATTCCAAGCTACTTTATTTGAAAATCAAAAGTTGCTTAAAACAATCAATGCTTGGAATAAGGCTTTGACTCTTTGGATAAGATACATGAGAACCAGAAACAAGCAGGTGATAAAACCGGTCTTAGATATGGATCAAATGAATGTACTGGCTCAAAAGAAAATACTCAACCGTACTCTAGTGGGAACAATCCCAATGAAATGAGATTTGTTCGATCTACTACGATATATGAACACGCTGAACCAGATATAGATGTTAAACAGCCAAGTCGCTATGGTAAAGGCAAGCACAAAGGACTAGGGTATGTGAAACCTAAGATCCCAAGGAAAGAAAAGACATTGAATAAACCAAGATTAAATGAACAAAGAATGGGAAACCAAACTAAGTTCAAACAATCAAAGTTTGAACCAAGTCAACTCAAGTACAGGAATCATCAGGTGACACATAACCAACACTTCAATTGTAAGCCTATTCAAAAATGATATAGACTGAATAACACAGATCAGAGGTTCAAACAGTACACTGTAAAGCATAGACCACACACAAATTCACATCGTGTACCTCGATCAACTCACTTTGTAAACACTCACACGGGTAAAACCGTTTGAGTAATTCAGGTGTGGGTTCCAAAAGGTCTAATCCAATTTGGACCCAAATAGATAAGGGTACCATGGTTGTACTGTAGTGACCCTTACCCGGATCACCCACTAAACAGAACTTATGCATGCAATTAACTTAATTAAACAGATATCAGAATAAAACTGCGGAATCCAAATAACAATATACAATCCCAAGTAAAGGAATCTGTAATTATCCAATAATATACAACCAAATCGAATAGCTGTATAAACCCAAACAACAGTAATAAAACCTAAGCGAAGCTCCAGCCGGCCAACCGCTGACTAGCCCCTCCTGGATCCACCCTCCTCGTCCAATCGCAAACCTGCCCCATGGAATAGGGTGTCCAGAAAATACAGAGTACGAGACGTGAGCATAAAACGCTCAGTGCGAGAGTATGAGTATACATGCATGCAAAGTGAACTCCCTATAGACTCGAGGTCAAGGATCAGATAACAGAGACAGACCGGGCCCTGGTATGTAGCACGCTGTGCCGTCGCTTCAGGAGGTGGCTCTCATACCGAGATAACTGTGGATACGACGGACCCAAATCGATGGAAGTCCATCCACTAACAGGATAGGGTACAACCCTACTAACAGACATCTCGAAGGAGATACAGCAAGATGCAAATGAATGCAGCATAATATCATGGCATATAAATCATGCAGTCATATAATACATGCATACTTAGTCAGGATATCTCGAACAGTACTTTCGTACCTCAAAACAGTGAAAGCTCTACCAACTCTAGGTCCACGCCTATAGTCTGCTCTACACTGCCAAATGATACTACTATCATTAAAGTGCTCTAAAAGCCTTAACTAAGCTATTGCATACTCCTAAATATTTATAGGGAGCAAAGCTATACCTTCGTCCGTCGTTAGCCCTTTGATGTCGATGCCTCCAGAACTTGGGCACAACTCCGCTACGACTACCGAACGCCTCTCCGACCTCCGGACCAAGCCTAAGAAGACTAGAACAGCTCCAAAAGGACTAGAAAGGAAAGGAGAACTCGGAATTGGCAAATGAAAGTGAAGTCTCGGCCTTCTATTTATAGACAACGATCGGAACTTCCGATCCTTGATCGGAACATCCGAACCCCGATCGGAACGTCCGATCCTGCCATCGGAGCTTCCAAAGATCCTGATCTGCCACGTGTCAAAATATCACTTGTTGACTTCGGATAGGGGTGATCGGAGCTTCCGGTCCTGATCGGAGCTTCCGATCCAACCACACGTCATGCCTGACGTAATAACATCGGTGCCTCCGATCGCTCATCGGAGCTTCCGATCCTGTTCGGAGCTTCCGTGCCTTCGGAGCTTCCGATCCGTCAGATACCTAATTCAATTAATTAACATTAATCCTTTAATTACTCAATTAGGGCACGGGCTACTACATTCTCCCCCACTTAAGATATTTCGTCTTCGAAATCAGATCTTAAGTACCGAATGCAAAAACAGAAATCAGAAACATTCTTTATTCAAATCAAACGTTTACAGAGTTTGCAACTGAATACAACTTAAAGAATGAAATCAAAACAACTCAGGATGGTCTTTACGCATCCTGTCCTCAAGCTCCCAAGTAGCTTCCTCAGTGCCTCTGCGCTGCCACTGAACTAAAACCAAAGGAATGACTTTGTTCCGCAAAACCTTATCCTTATAATCCAGGATACGAAGAGGTTTCTCAACATAAGTCAAATCCTTGTCTACCTGAACCTCAGATCGCTGCAGAATATGAGATTCATCTGCCACATACCGTCGCAACAAAGATACATGGAACACGTCGTGAATACTGGACAGATGCGGTGGCAAAGCTAGTCGATAAGCCAAATCGCCAATGCTCTCCAAGATCTCAAACGGACCGATAAATCTGGGAGACAACTTGCCCTTAAGGCCAAATCTGAGAATCTTGCGGAAAGGTGACACTCTCAGAAACACTTTCTCCCCGACCTCGAACTGCAACGGCCTACGCTTGATATTAGCATAGCTGGCCTGACGATCCTGTGCAGTCTTAATCCGTTTCTTGATCTGATCAACAATGTCTATCGCCTGCTGGATAAACTCCGGTCCTTCAGCCTGTCTCTCCCCCACTTCTTCCCAGAAGAGTGGAGTACGACAACGTCGCCCATACAACGCTTCAAAAGGTGCCATCCCAATACTAGTATGATAGCTGTTGTTGTAAGCGAACTCGATCAACGGTAAATGATCCTGCCAGGCTGAACCAAAATCCATGACGCACGCTCTAAGCATATCCTCTAACGTACGGATAGTGCGCTCTGACTGACCATCAGTCTCCGGATGATAGGCTATACTCAAACTGAGAGTAGTACCCATCGCACGCTGAACACTCCCCCAGAATCTAGAAGTAAACCTGGGGTCCCGATCACTAACAATGCTCACAGGCACTCCATGAAGTCGGACGATCTCCTGAATGTACATCCGTGCCATGCGATCCACAGAGTACTCTCGGCTATAGGCAATGAAATGCGCTGACTTGGTGAGTCGGTCCACCACCACCCAGATAGCATCACAGTTCCTCGGGGATACCGGCAAATGGGTCACAAAGTCCATAGTGATAAACTCCCATTTCCATTCAGGAATAGGCAGACTGTGAAGAAATCCTCCAGGTCGTCGGTGCTCTGCCTTGACCTGTTGACACACCAAACATCTCGAAACAAACTGATAAACACTGCGTTTCATTCCCTTCCACCAGAAACGAGTACGTAGATCCTTGTACATCTTGTTGCTCCCAGGATGAATACTCAACTTAGTGCGATGTGCCTGAGATAAAATCTCCTCTCGCAACTCTTCATCCTGTGGAATCACAAGCCTACCAGACAAACACAGAAAGCCATCTGACTGATAATGAAATCCAGACGAGCTACCCTCGTTAGCTAGACGAGCTAAACGCTGGGTCTTTGAATCAGACATCTGAGCATCTCGGATCCGCGAATACAAGGCTGGCTCAGATAATATCGCAAACATCTGGATACTCTGCATACCTTTCTTATGCTTGAAGGTAAAACCTGAAGTACAACAGTCACTGATCGCACTAGACATCGAACAAGTCTGAAGTGCGGATAGTCGCACCTTGCGACTCAAAGCATCAGCGGTGAGATTAGCAGCTCCCAGATGGTACTTAATCTCGCAATCATAGTCCTTAAGCAAGTCCATCCAACGTCTCTGTCTCATGTTCAATTCTGCCTGAGTGAACAAATACTTGAGACTCTTATGGTCGGTGAAGATCTCAAATTTCTCGCCATAAAGATAATGACGCCAGATCTTCAAAGCGAACACAATGGCTGCTAACTCCAAATCATGGACTGAATAGTTGTCCTCGTGAAGCTTCAGCTGTCTAGAAGCGTATGCGATCACATGCCCATTCTGAGTCAGGACACAACCTAACCCCTGAAGAGAAGCATCCGTGTAAACTACATACCCTCCAGATCCTGACGGTAATGCTAACACCGGCGCAGAAGTCAACCGCCGTCGAAGCTCACGGAAATTCTCCTCACACTCGGAGGACCACTCAAAATCCACACCCTTACGGGTAAGCTGCGTCAACGGTCGAGCTAACTGAGAGAAGTTCAGAATGAAGTGACGATAATACCCTGCTAGACCCAGAAAACTACGGATCTCAGCAACTGTCGTCGGACGCGACCAATTAAGTACCGCTTCAATCTTGCTTGGATCAACAGAAATCCCCTCCCTGGATATGATATGGCCAAGAAAAACCACTCTATCCATCCAGAACTCACACTTGCTCAGCTTGGCGTACAATTGCTCATCTCGAAGAGTCTGCAGTACCAACCGCAAGTGAGAAACATGCTCTTCCGTATTACGCGAATAAACCAGGATGTCGTCAATGAAGACCACGACAAACTTGTCCAAATACTCCCTGAAGACACGGTTCATCAGATCCATGAATATAGCCGGCGCATTAGTCAAACCAAATGGCATCACTAGGAACTCGTAATGACCATAGCGAGTACGGAATGCAGTCTTGGCTACGTCCTGATCACAGACTCTCAACTGATGATACCCAGATCTCAAGTCAATCTTGGAGAAAATTGATGTGCCCTGCAGCTAGTCAAACAAGTCATCAACACGAGGCAACGGATACTTGTTCTTCACAGTCACTCGATTCAGCTGCCGATAGTCAATGCACAGCCGCATCGACCCATCCTTCTTCTTCACGAAGAGAACAGGAGCTCCCCAAGGAGATACACTAGGACGAATGTACCCCTTGTCCAAAAGATCCTGTAGCTGATTCTTCAACTCACGCATCTCTGACGGAGCCAGACGATACGGTGCTCTAGAAATAGGCGAAGTACCCGGCATCAACTCTATGCCAAACTCGACTTCCCTAGCAGGAGGAAAACCCGGAATCTCATCAGGAAATACATCTGGAAATTCATCCACAACAGGAATGCTTTCTATCCCAAAACTCTCAGCGGACAAATCAACTGCATAGATAAGGTAGCCTTCCCCGCCAGACTCCAGAGCTCGACAGGCTCTCAAAGCTGATACCAAAGGCATCGGGGGTCGTGCTCCCTCACCATAGAAAAACCAACTCTCACTCCCTTCCGGATGAAAGCGTACTAATCTCTGATAGCAGTCCACTGAAGCTCGATAGGTAGTCAGCACATCTATTCCCAGAATGCAATCAAAGTCGTCCATCGCCAGGACCATGAGATTCGCCAACAGAACGTTCCCTTCGAACTCTAAAGGGCAACCCATCACTAGACGCTTAGTCAAAGCAGATTGGCCCGTCGGAGTAAAAACAGACATCACTACGTCTAGTGCAATGCATGGTAACTTATGCCTCTTAACAAAACGCGCAGAAATGAAGGAATGAGATGCACCAGTGTCAATAAGTACAAGAGCAGGTATACCATAAAGCATAAATGTACCTGCGATGACTTTCTCATTCTCCTCCACAGCCTGATCATGTCTCAGGGCAAACACCTGGCCAGAAGCTCGTGGCCTCAAATGAGAACTCCCAGCAGACTGTCCCTGCGACCTCTGCTGTACGGTATCCTGAGAACCCGATCCTGAACCAGAACCAGAACCGCCTCCCCCAGACTGTGGACAATCCCTCCGGATATGACCAGTCTCTCCACAACGGAAACAAGCTCCAGAAGCCCTGCGGCACTTGTCGGATGGATGGTTCTTCCCACAGTGATCACACTTGTCCTTCTTACCGAAACGGACAACACCTCCAGAACCAGAGGAAGAAGAAGATCCAGACTTCTTGAAAGTTTGGGCACGGGGACCCAAAGAACTAGCAGGCCTCGACTGAGGGAAAGACCTGTTCCGCTGAATGCTGTCCTCTGCCTGATGACAACGGCTCACCAAACCCTCGTAGGACATGTCGTCGCCAACCGCCACACGGTCATGGATCTCAGGGTTAAGGCCCTGAAGAAACAGATTATACTTCATCTCTGAGCTATCAGCAATCTCGGGGCAATAGGATAGCAGATCAAAGAACCTCTGCTGATACTCATCGATAGACATGGCTCCCTGTCGCAGACTCAGTAGCTCGCCTGCTTTCGACTGACGGAGTGCAGGAGGAAAATACCGCTTTTGGAAAGCTGTGCGAAACTCGGCCCAGGTGGCCACTCCTCTCGCCGTAACAAAAGGTGCAGAAGTAAACCTCCACCACCTGCGCGCACGCCCATCCAGAAGATAGCCAAGGGTTTCCACCTTCTGCTCATCGGTGCATTGGAAAGTCTGAAAAGTCGTCTCCATGCGGTCTAACCAGTTCTCCGCATCCTTCGGAGACTCACCTCCAACTAAGGGCTTAGGACCCATAGCTAAGAATCGACGCACAGTGAAACGCTCGTCGTCATGATGACGATGACGCCGTTCTCGACGAGGCTCCCGGTCGGCTTCACCCCAACGCCCACCAACACTGCCATGAGAACTCTGGTCGTCACGATTTGACATCTACAAAAATACCTCAAGATAAGACTAAATCCCAAGAAATCTTTTGCATGCTTTGATACCATAAATGTAGTGACCCTTACCCGGATCACCTACTAAACAGAACTTATGCATGCAATTAACTTAATTAAAAAGATATCAGAATAAAACTGCGGAATCCAAATAACAATATACAATCCCAAGTAAAGGAATCTGTAATTATCCAATAATATACAACCAAATCGAATAGCTGTATAAACCCAAACAACAGTAATAAAACCTAAGCGAAGCTCCAGCCGGCCAACCGCTGACTAACCCCTCCTGGATCCACCCTCCTCGTCCAATCGCAAACCTGCCCCATGGAATAGGGTGTCCAGAAAATACAGAGTACGAGACGTGAGCATAAAACGCTCAGTGCGAGAGTATGAGTATACATGCATGCAAAGTGAACTCCCTATAGACTCGAGGTCAAGGATCAGATAACAGAGACAGACCGGGCCCTGGTATGTAGCACGCTGTGCCGTCGCTTCAGGAGGTGGCTCCCATACCGAGATAACTGTGGATACAACGGACCCAAATCGATGGAAGTCCATCCACTAACAGGATAGGGTACAACCCTACTAACAGACATCTCGAAGGAGATACAGCAAGATGCAAATGAATGCAGCATAATATCATGGCATATAAATCATGCAGTCATATAATACATGCATACTTAGTCAGGATATCTCGAACAGTACTTTCGTACCTCAAAACAGTGAAAGCTCTACCAACTCTAGGTCCACGCCTATAGTCTGCTCTACACTGCCAAATGATACTACTATCATTAAAGTGCTCTAAAAGCCTTAACTAAGCTATTGCATACTCCTAAATATTTATAGGGAGCAAAGCTATACCTTCGTCCGTCGTTAGCCCTTTGATGTCGATGCCTCCAGAACTTGGGCACAACTCCGCTACAACTACCGAACGCCTCTCCGACCTCCGGACCAAGCCTAAGAAGACTAGAACAGCTCCAAAAGGACTAGAAAGGAAAGGAGAACTCGGAATTGGCAAATGAAAGTGAAGTCTCGGCCTTCTATTTATAGACAACGATCGGAACTTCCGATCCTTGATCGGAACGTCCGAACCCCGATCGGAACGTCCGATCCTGCCATCGGAGCTTCCGAAGATCCTGATCTGCCACGTGTCAAAATATCACTTGTTGACTTCGGATAGGGGTGATCGGAGCTTCCGGTCCTGATCGGAGCTTCCGATCCAACCACACGTCATGCCTGACATAATAACATCGGTGCCTCCGATCGCTCATCGGAGCTTCCGATCCTGTTCGGAGCTTCCGATCGTGCCTTCGGAGCTTCCGATCCGTCCGATACCTAATTCAATTAATTAACATTAATCCTTTAATTACTCAATTAGGGCACGGGCTACTACATTCTCCCCCACTTAAGATATTTCGTCCTCGAAATCAGATCTTAAGTACCGAATGCAAAAACAGAAATCAGAAACATTCTTTATTCAAATCAAACGTTTACAGAGTTTGCAACTGAATACAACTTAAAGAATGAAATCAAAACAACTCAGGATGGTCTTTACGCATCCTGTCCTCAAGCTCCCAAGTAGCTTCCTCAGTGCCTCTGCGCTGCCACTGAACTAAAACCAAAGGAATGACTTTGTTCCGCAAAACCTTATCCTTATAATCCAGGATACGAAGAGGTTTCTCAACATAAGTCAAATCCTTGTCTACCTGAACCTCAGATCGCTGCAGAATATGAGATTCATCCGCCACATACCGTCGCAACAAAGATACGTGGAACACGTCGTGAATACTGGATAGATGCGGTGGCAAAGCTAGTCGATAAGCCAAATCGCCAATGCTCTCCAAGATCTCAAACGGACCGATAAATCTGGGAGACAACTTGCCCTTAAGGCCAAATCTGAGAATCTTGCGGAAAGGTGACACTCTCAGAAACACTTTCTCCCCGACCTCGAACTGCAAAGGCCTACGCTTGATATTAGCATAGCTGGCCTGACGATCCTGTGCAGTCTTAATCCGTTTCTTGATCTGATCAACAATGTCTATCGCCTGCTGGATAAACTCCGGTCCTTCAGCCTGTCTCTCCCCCACTTCTTCCCAGAAGAGTGGAGTACGACAACATCGCCCATACAACGCTTCAAAAGGTGCCATCCCAATACTAGTATGATAGCTGTTGTTGTAAGCGAACTCGATCAACGGTAAATGATCCTGCCAGGCTAAACCAAAATCCATGACGCACGCTCTAAGCATATCGTCTAACGTACGGATAGTGCGCTCTGACTGACCATCAGTCTCCGGATGATAGGTTGTACTCAAACTGAGAGTAGTACCCATCGCACGCTGAACACTCCCCCAGAATCTAGAAGTAAACCTGGGGTCCCGATCACTGACAATGCTCACAGGCACTCCATGAAGTCGGACGATCTCCTGAATGTAAATCCGTGCCATGCGATCCACAGAGTACTCTCGGCTATAGGCAATGAAATGCGCTAACTTGGTGTGTTGGTCCACCACCACCCAGATAGCATCACAGTTCCTCGGGGATACCGGCAAATGGGTCACAAAGTCCATAGTGATAAACTCCCATTTCCATTCAGGAATAGGCAGACTGTGAAGCAATCCTCTAGGTCGTCGTTGCTCTGCCTTGACCTGTTGACACACCAAACATCTCGAAACAAACTGATAAACACTGCATTTCATTCCCTTCCACCAGAAACGAGTACGTAGATCCTTGTACATCTTGTTGCTCCCAGGATGAATACTCAACTTAGTGCGATGTGCCTGAGATAAAATCTCCTCTCGCAACTCTTCATCCTGTGGAATCACAAGCCTACCAGACAAACACAGAAAGCCATCTGACTGATAATGAAATCCAGACGAGCTACCCTCGTTAGCTAGACGAGCTAAACGCTGGGTCTTTGAATCAGACATCTGAGCATCTCGGATCCGCGAATACAAGGCTGGCTCAGATAATATCGCAAACATCTGGATACTCTGCATACCTTTCTTATGCTTGAAGGTAAAACCTGAAGTACAACAGTCACTGATCGCACTAGACATCGAACAAGTCTGAAGTGCGGATAGTCGCACCTTGCGACTCAAAGCATCAGCGGTGAGATTAGCAGCTCCCGGATGGTACTTAATCTCGCAATCATAGTCCTTAAGCAAGTCCATCCAACGTCTCTGTCTCATGTTCAATTCTGCCTGAGTGAACAAATACTTGAGACTCTTATGGTCGGTGAAGATCTCAAATTTCTCGCCATAAAGATAATGACGCCAGATCTTCAAAGCGAACACAATGGCTGCTAACTCCAAATCATGGACTGGATAGTTGTCCTCGTGAAGCTTCAGCTGTCTAGAAGCGTATGCGATTACATGCCCATTCTGAGTCAGGACACAACCTAACCCCTGAAGAGAAGCATCCGTGTAAACTACATACCCTCCAGATCCTGACGGTAATGCTAACACCGGCGCAGAAGTCAACCGCCGTCGAAGCTCACGGAAATTCTCCTCACACTCGGAGGACCACTCAAAATCCACACCCTTACGGGTAAGCTGCGTCAACGGTCGAGCTAACTGAGAGAAGTTCAGAATGAAGCGACGATAATACCCTGCTAGACCCAGAAAACTACGGATCTCAGCAACTGTCGTCGGACGCGACCAATTAAGTACCGCTTCAATCTTTCTTGGATCAACAGAAATCCCCTCCCTGGATATGATATGGCCAAGAAAAACCACTCTATCCATCCAGAACTCACACTTGCTCAGCTTGGCGTACAATTGCTCATCTCGAAGAGTCTGCAGTACCAACCGCAAGTGAGAAACATGCTCTTCCATATTACGCGAATAAACCAGGATGTCGTCAATGAAGACCACGACAAACTTGTCCAAATACTCCCTGAAGACACGGTTCATCAGATCCATGAATATAGCCGGCGCATTAGTCAAACCAAATGGCATCACTAGGAACTCGTAATGACCATAGCGAGTACGGAATGCAGTCTTGGCTACGTCCTGATCACGGACTCTCAACTGATGATACCCAGATCTCAAGTCAATCTTGGAGTAAATTGATGTGCCCTGCAGCTGGTCAAACAAGTCATCAACACGAGGCAACGGATACTTGTTCTTCACAGTCACTCGATTCAGCTGCCGATAGTCAATGCACAGCCGCATCGACCCATCCTTCTTCTTCACGAAGAGAATAGGAGCTCCCCAAGGAGATACACTAGGACGAATGTACCCCTTGTCCAAAAGATCCTGTAGCTGATTCTTCAACTCACGCATCTCTGACGGAGCCAGACGATACGGTGCTCTAGAAATAGGCGAAGTACCCGGCATCAACTCTATGCCAAACTCGACTTCCCTAGCAGGAGGAAAACCCGGAATCTCATCAGGAAACACATCTGGAAATTCATCCACAACAGGAATGCACTCTATCCCAAAACTCTCAGCGGACAAATCAACTGCATAGATAAGGTAGCCTTCCCCGCCAGACTCCAGAGCTCGACAGGCTCTCAAAGCTGATACCAAAGGCATCGGGGGTCGCGCTCCCTCACCATAGAAAAACCAACTCTCACTCCCTTCCGGATGAAAGCGTACTAATCTCTGATAGCAGTCCACTGAAGCTCGATAGGTAGTCAGCACATCTATTCCCAGAATGCAATCAAAGTCGTCCATCGCCAGGACCATGAGATTCGCCAACAGAACGTTCCCTTCGAACTCTAAAGGGCAACCCATCACTAGACGCTTAGTCAAAGCAGATTGGCCCGTCGGAGTAAAAACAGACATCACTACGTCTAGTGCAATGCATGGTAACTTATGCCTCTTAACAAAACGCGCAGAAATGAAGGAATGAGATGCACCAGTGTCAATAAGTACAAGAGCAGGTATACCATAAAGCATAAATGTACCTGCGATGACTTTCTCATTCTCCTCCACAGCCTGATCATGTCTCAGGGCAAACACCTGGCCAGAAGCTCGTGGCCTCAAATGAGAACTCCCAGCAGACTGTCCCTGCGACCTCTGCTGTACGGTAGCCTGAGAACCCGATCCTGAACCAGAACCAGAACCGCCTCCCCCAGACTGTGGACAATCCCTCCGGATATGACCAGTCTCTCCACAACGGAAACAAGCTCCAGAAGCCCTGCGGCACTTGTCGGATGGATGGTTCTTCCCACAGTGATCACACTTGTCCTTCTTACCGAAACGGACAACACCTCCAGAACCAGAGGAAGAAGAAGATCCAGACTTCTTGAAAGTTTGGGCACGGGGACCCAAAGAACTAGCAGGCCTCGACTGAGGGAAAGACCTGTTCCGCTGAATGCTGTCCTCTGCCTGATGACAACGGCTCACCAAACCCTCGTAGGACATGTCGTCGCCAACCGCCACACGGTCATGGATCTCAGGGTTAAGGCCCTGAAGAAACAGATTATACTTCATCTCTGAGCTATCAGCAATCTCGGGGCAATAGGATAGCAGATCAAAGAACCTCTGCTGATTCTCATCGATAGACATGGCTCCCTGTCGCAGACTCAGTAGCTCGCCTGCTTTCGACTGACGGAGTGCAGGAGGAAAATACCGCTTTAGGAAAGCTGTGCGAAACTCGGCCCAGGTGGCCACTCCTCTCGCCGTAACAAAAGGTGCAGAAGTAAACCTCCACCACCTGCGCGCACGCCCATCCAGAAGATAGCCAAGGGTTTCCACCTTCTGCTCATCGGTGCATTGGAAAGTCTGAAAAGTTGTCTCCATGCGGGCTAACCAGTTCTCCGCATCCTCCGGAGACTCACCTCCAACTAAGGGCTTAGGACCCATAGCTAAGAATCGACGCACAGTGAAACGCTCGTCGTCATGATGACGATGACGCCTTTCTCGACGAGGCTCCCGGTCGGCATCACCCCAACGCCCACCAACACTGCCATGAGAACTCTGGTCGTCACGATTTGACATCTACAAAAATACCTCAAGATAAGACTAAATCCCAAGAAATCTTTTGCATGCTTTGATACCATAAATGTAGTGACCCTTACCCGGATCACCTACTAAACAGAACTTATGCATGCAATTAACTTAATTAAACAGATATCAGAATAAAACTGCGGAATCCAAATAACAATATACAATCCCAAGTAAAGGAATCTGTAATTATCCAATAATATACAACCAAATCGAACAGCTGTATAAACCCAAACAACAGTAATAAAACCTAAGCGAAGCTCCAGCCGGCCAACCGCTGACTAGCCCCTCCTGGATCCACCCTCCTCGTCCAATCGCAAACCTGCCCCATGGAATAGGGTGTCCAGAAAATACAGAGTACGAGACGTGAGCATAAAACGCTCAGTGCGAGAGTATGAGTATACATGCATGCAAAGTGAACTCCCTATAGACTCGAGGTCAAGGATCAGATAACAGAGACAGACCGGGCCCTGGTATGTAGCACGCTGTGCCGTCGCTTCAGGAGGTGGCTCCCATACCAAGATAACTGTGGATACGACGGACCCAAATCGATGGAAGTCCATCCACTAACAGGATAGGGTACAACCCTACTAACAGACATCTCGAAGGAGATACAGCAAGATGCAAATGAATGCAGCATAATATCATGGCATATAAATCATGCAGTCATATAATACATGCATACTTAGTCAGGATATCTCGAACAGTACTTTCGTACCTCAAAACAGTGAAAGCTCTACCAACTCTAGGTCCACGCCTATAGTCTGCTCTACACTGCCAAATGATACTACTATCATTAAAGTGCTCTAAAAGCCTTAACTAAGCTATTGCATACTCCTAAATATTTATAGGGAGCAAAGCTATACCTTCGTCCGTCGTTAGCCCTTTGATGTCGATGCCTCCAGAACTTGGGCACAACTCCGCTACGACTACCGAACGCCTCTCCGACCTCCGGACCAAGCCTAAGAAGACTAGAACAGCTCCAAAAGGACTAGAAAGGAAAGGAGAACTCGGAATTGGCAAATGAAAGTGAAGTCTCGGCCTTCTATTTATAGACAACGATCGGAACTTCCAATCCTTGATCGGAACGTCCGAACCCCGATCGGAACGTCCGATCCTGCCATCGGAGCTTCCGAAGATCCTGATCTGCCACGTGTCAAAATATCACTTGTTGACTTCGGATAGGGGTGATCGGAGCTTCTGGTCCTGATCGGAGCTTCCGATCCAACCACACGTCATGCCTGACGTAATAACATCGGTGCCTCCGATCGCTCATCGGAGCTTCCGATCCTGTTCGGAGCTTCCGATCCGTCCGATACCTAATTCAATTAATTAACATTAATCCTTTAATTACTCAATTAGGGCACGGGCTACTACATGTACATTCTTCTTACAGGTACTATCAGTAAAATAAGTCGAGAAGAATACTGCAACAGAAAAGCCAACGTGGTATCTTGATAGCGGAATCTCCAGACACATGACTGGAAACAAAGATTTACTATCCGATATCATACATTACAAAGGGCCTAAGATTATTTTGGTGATAACTCAAAGGATAAGACCGTAGGTAAGGGTAAGATTACTCATGGTAACTTTATCATTAATGACGTATTACTCGTTGATAACTTATGTTATAATAGGATCAGCATCAGTCAACTATGTGACAATGGTTATATTGTTGAATTTCTTAAACATTCTTGCATGATCAAATCTAGCAACGGCGATATTATGCTAACCGGACTAAGAGAACAAAACACGTATAGGCTGAATTGGCAAAGTAAACAACCGATAGTTCCTACTTGTTTTGTTGCTCAGAATGATAAGCAGTGGTTATGGCATAAACGGCTCAACCATTTAAATTTCAAGTCCATTAAGCATCTGAGTAAACATGAGTTGGTTCTTGGCTTGCCCAAAGGTGATTTTAAAATAGATAGAGTTTGTTCCGCTTGTCAGCAGGGCAAACAGGTGAGAGCCTCTTTTAAAAACAAAGGATGCTCATCTTCTTCCAAATGCTTGGATCTGTTACATATGGATCTTTTTGGTCCTATACCGATCAGGAGCTTAGAGGGAATGAGATATACCTTAGTGATTGTGGATGATTACTCTCGGTTTACTTGGGTAATTTTCTTCTCATCCAAAGATCAAACTGCTACTCACCTGATAAAAATTTTCAAACGTATGCAAAATGAGAAACATACTGGGATAGACAGGATCAGGAGTGATAGAGGCACTGAGTTTTTAAAACAAACCCTTGAATCCTATCTAGATGACCAAGGCATCAAGCATGAGTTATCTGTTGCTCGGACCCCACAGCAAAACGGGGTTGCTGAACGAAGAAATCGAACTCTTAAGGAGGCAGCCAGAACTATGATTGCTGATTCCAATGTATCTCAAAGACTCTGGGCAGAAGCAATTAACACAACATGTTATACTCAAAACAGATCTATGATTAACAAGAGACATAACAAAACACCATATGAGATCTGGAATGGCACAAAACCTGATGTCTCATATTTTAAAGTTTTTGGTTGTGTTTGTTATATTCATGATAATGGAAAACATCTCCTGACATCTTTTGATGCAAAAGCAGATGCAGTCATATTTGTTGAATTTTCCTCAGTCGGCCGAGCTTACAGAGTGTTCAATAAAAGATCACTGACTATAGAGGAATCCATTAATGTTATTTTTGATGAAACTACTGTATGTGCAGAAAAGTTTCAAACTGACATTCAAGATTTAGCCAGCAGGCTGAAGTCAACCGTTCTACAGGATGAAAGTGATAGTGATGATCCTCCTAACACAAGAGATGAGCAAGCAGAAGAGATTATTCAACCCAATGAAGGAGGATTAGATCACATCAATGACGAATAGATAATCGGAGTGGGTGCTATTGAACCTAACAACGCAATCAGGGATGAGGAAGACACTCAAACAGGCACAAATCCTCTCGGACCAAATCTTCGGTGGAATAAAAATCATCCACCTGATCTGGTCATCGGTAACCCTACTGCACCTATTCGTACACGTAATCAACTGAATGATGAGTTATTGCATGCAGCTTTCATTTCACAGCTAGAGCTCAAACACATAGATGAAGCATTACAAGATGCTAGCTGGATTGAAGCAATGTAAGAAGAACTAAATCAATTCACTAGAAACAATGTATGGAATCTAGTCCCTCGACCGACAAATCAAAACATCATAGGCACCCGATGGGTGTTTCGCAACAAATTGAATGAGGATGGGACAGTGGTAAGAAATAAAGCCCGACTGGTTGCTCAAGGATTCAGACAAGAGGAAGGCATTGACTTTGACGAATCATTTGCTCCAGTAGCAAGGCTTGAGGCTATCAGAATATTCCTTGCCTATGCTGCTTAAAAAAACTTCAAAGTATGTCAAATGGATGTCAAGTCAGCTTTTCTCAATGGTCTACTTCAAGAAGAAGTATATGTTGAACAACCACCAGGTTTTATCAACTCTTTAACTCCTAATTTTGTTTTTAAGCTTGACAAAGCTCTTTATGGCTTAAAACAAGCACCGCGTGCATGGTATGATACGTTATCACAATTCCTATTAGATCATGCCTTTACTATAGGAACAGTCGATAAGACTTTATTTAAGTTTGTTAAAGGAGATCACATTTTACTCGTTCAAATATATGTAGATGATATTATATTTGGATCAACTAATCCTTGTCTATGCGAGAAATTTTCTAAGATGATGCAGGAACAGTTTGAAATGAGCATGATGGGAGAATTAAATTTCTTCCTCGAACTACAAGTCAAGCAGCTGGATAATGGCATCTTCATAAATCAAACTAAGTACACCAAAGAACTTATCAAGAAGTTTGGTATGGAGAATTGTTCTGCCATTTCTACCCCTATGAGTGCTTCTATTAAACTTGACAAAGATGAAGCAGGAGCACCAGTTGAGGTAACTATGTATCGAGGTCTAATCGGTTTATTACTTTATCTTACGGCCAGTAGACCAGATATTATGTTTGCTGTATGTTTGTGTGCAAGATTTCAAGCAGCACCCAAGCAATCGCATTACATCGCAGCCAAGAGGACTATTAAATATCTTAAAGGCACTACAAATGTGGGTCTTTGGTATTCCAAAGACTCAGAATTTAACCTTGTTGGCTATTCAGATGCAGATTATGCAGGTTGCAAGATTGACAGAAAAAGCACTAGCGGATCGAGTCAATTTTTGTGAGATAGACTTATTTCATGGTTCAGTAAGAAGCAAACATCAATTGCCACCTCTACAGCTGAAGCAAAATATCTTGCAGCTGGCAGTTGCTGTGCTCAAATACTATGGATACAACAACAACTTAGGGACTATGGAATCCAGTCAAATGAAGCTCCCATATTTTGTGACAACATGATTGCTATTGCAATCACTCAAAATCCAGTGATGCATTCTAGAACCAAGCACATTGATGTGCGCCATCATTTCATTCGTGAACACGTCCTCAAAAAGGAGATTCAAATGATCTACGTATCTACTGACCAGCAGGTAGCAGATATTTTCACCAAGCCATTGCTGGACGCTAAGTTTTCCTATTTTCGCAATATTCTTGGTTTAATTGATTTGAATTAAGACAAGCATAAGTTTAGGGGGAATAATCGTTTATTTCTTTTAAAGCACAAAATACTTTCATTACATGGAGTGCTTAACCCTAACCCCTAGTGAGTTTGAAGTCAGCATGAGCCGCAGAAATTCTGCTTCTCATTTCATGACTCCACTCTATCATCCAGACGGAGATCGAGCCTTGACCATTGCATATGTCATCCTCGAAACAGATGTTCTGCATCTCGTCTCTTTCTGCCAACAGCATCATGAGCCGAATAGCAGATGGCCTTAGCACCACACCAGTGCTCTGGGTTCGCAAGCAACGCTTTCACCACAGCAACCCTGCAGCAAGGCATGGCCTAAGAGGCACAACACCTGAACGATGTTGACGACGAATGGCTTCCATCATATACCACACGCTCATGCCTCTTTCCACAACTCTACTTCTGTAGATGAACTTTCGTCTTTCGAAATCGGACTCATCCATTTTTTTTTTGTTATCGTTTCAACTAAGCTATGATCTATCTACTTGTTTACATCACAGTATTTATAGGCGAAGAATACCAAAGGCAAAAGGTCATGAATGCCAAAAGTTACCTACTGATTTATCTTTGAGAAAATCCAAAAGAGATACTTGCTCAGACTGTTGATAAGCATACTTTATCGATATTTGTGCACTCTTGCATTTATTTAAAAGCTCAAAATTGTTATTATTTGCAAACAGTGATTTGTCTTCATTAATATCTGCTTTTCTTCTCGATGATATCTCGTTTAATGTGTGATGTGACGTAACTTTATTTATTCATAAAAGCAGATAATGCGCAAAATAGATTTGTTTATTTCAGGAAAAAGAGAAGGACGTATCACATAAGAGCCCTAAAGGCTTCAAGAGCCCTACCGATCTCCTTCTCCACCACACTTTTCCAAGAGAGCATGAAGAACGTAAGCTCTCTGGTAGGAGAGCGAACATAGCCAAGAACATCCGACCGGATGCGCTCCAGTCCTTCTAGCTCTTTGTAGAGAAAGAGGAGCAAAAGCCCTCTGGACTAAAGACCAACATCGAGTCAGATGACCCCAGCTTGTCTTCATATTGCCGCACAAGGGCAGCATAGTCTCTCTCAGAATCATGAGGATGGCCAGTTGAGAAAAACAGACGCAACTCTTCAATTGTCTCCATTTCTTAAACAACCTGGAAGAACACAACATCTTCGTACTCTCGAGACCTTACTCTCGTCAGAGCAGCGGCGAATTCTTCTGCCAAATCACCTCCCGAACCCGGCATATTGTTTTCTAATTTATTGAATGATTTTTTATTGTTACACGACTGATATATTCACTTCATATTTATAGGGATAAAAAGAGAAGGTGAAACGTCGGGTGATATCAATCGTCTACTGAATGGATCATACATTAAATCATTACTCTGTAAATCGACGGCGTGTCCAAGACTTCACATGTCATGATGTCAGACGTTCAAGAATGATTACATTCATTGGAATTCGACTCCAACCGCCTTATATTATATTATATTTTATTATATTATATTCATTGTACTTATTTTATTTTACCGCGTATCTTTCACTCTCTCTCTCTTTCAAAATTCAAAATTTTAAGTGACGTGGCACCATATTTACCGATCATTTCAGACGTCTCTCACAATTTATCTTGCAAATTGAACTCATATTCACTTTTTGCTTCTGCATTCTTCACAAACTATTGATCAAATACTTTGTTTGCAGAAAAACTCAAGAATGTCTATCCAAAAGACTTGTCTGGCTATTAATTTCGATGAAGTTCATTCCATCCAGAATGCGGAAATTTCAGCCATGTTCAACATGATTGAAGCTTCAGGACTTCGCAAATTTCTTAGCTCTGGATCAACGGTCAACTATGATCTGGTCAAAGAATTCTTTGAATCCGCCCAACTACATCATGGAAGCATCATATGTATCATCAGAGGACGGAAGATCGAGTTCAATCAACGTTTCTTCGGCGACACTTTCAACTTGCCCACAACCGGTTTGATGAAATGCGCAGACTTACCTGATGGAAATGCAACTCATTGAGCAGCTCAATTCACACTTGATGGCTCACCCATTAAGGTCAATGGCCTCAAATAAAGCTTGAAGCCAGCATACCGACTATTGGCTAATATAGTCGCAAAAACTCTTTTAGCCAAGACTGGCTCCTACGACAAGATCACTCTCGAAAAGCTTCAGTACATGGCCTCTATTGCCTCCCAGTTGAACTTCAACTGGTCTTCAATTCTCTACTCTAATTTATGTGAAATGATTAGAGGCAAAGGACAATCGGAAGGTTTTGCACTACAGATATGTTACCTACATGCAGCCATAGATGTTGACTCCTCAGACTATGAAGTCCTTCATGCAGCCAAATGGTTAAATGCAGTCACAATCCCTCTGTTCTTAAACAAGAATCAGGTGACTTCTGACCAGCTCAGGACTATCAAACAAGAAATTGGGGCAGAGCAACAAATTTCCAAAAGCACTGCAGCTACCCAAGTCAAGCGTGCTTAATCGATCAGACAACCTATTCAAGTGGACTCTGATCTGGAGGATGAGGTTAGTGACAATGCTCCCTTAGTTCAAGTATTCGCTCACCCCTCTCCATCCCAAAAGAAAAAAATTGCTCCCAAGCTA
This sequence comes from Henckelia pumila, assembly GCF_033568475.1. Classification (NCBI taxonomy): domain Eukaryota; kingdom Viridiplantae; phylum Streptophyta; class Magnoliopsida; order Lamiales; family Gesneriaceae; genus Henckelia; species Henckelia pumila. Next base: position 171,779,002 of record NC_133123.1, read on the forward strand.
TCTCACCCGAAACCAAATAGGATCAAGTTGCTATCTATAGTTCATACCCCAACGTCTCAACTGACCACAGCAATCACTGAAGTCTCAACATCCGAAACACTATCTACTCACCCAATCCAAATTCCCCAAATAACTTCCGAACCAACTTACAACACCATTGTTACCACATTACCCATTTCTCTGCCCTCATCGACTTCATCAGTTGATATTGCTGCCGTCATCAGTCAGCAAATCTTGAGAACACAAGAGTTGGTTGTGAAGACCCAGGTTCCTCCACCAAAAGGAATCACTATCCAGGAACCCTCGTTCTTTGTACTGACCACAACTTCAACCGACCCTCAGGGAAAAGGCAAAACACCTCTCATCCCATTTCAAAAAGCCCAATCGTTAGGGAAAATGGAGGTTCTTATCATTATTTTTAACATTCTCCGGGCTGTGCGGTTCAAACTACAGGAATTTGATGAATGGGTAAACTATCGTCTGAATGCTCCATATTATCATACTTTGCTTGAGAATAAACTGGAGTACCTTTCCAAATTGGAAGACAAGATGTTCATTCTCACTGCCACATCAAATCTTGAAACAGCACTCGGCAGATATAAGTTGGTGGACGTTCAGCTCCGTGATAGTCTCGCCCGACATATTCTTTCCAAAAGAGAAGAGAACTATCAGCCGATGAGCAAAACTGCCAAAGATGACACTGAAGTCATCTTACGTCTTAAGCAGTCAGTCGATGTCACTTACACCTTTTTACGAGAATATCGACTCAAATACACGATCCCACTATCGGACGACGAATACATACAGGCGTATAACAATAAAGTTCTGGCCATGATCCCTTTTCTAGATTATCATGATAACTCGGAAACATCTGACTTCGTATTTTCAGTAGAGAAACAGGAATTTATTGCGGCACAAGACGAATGTCCCTTGACATATTTTCCGTTTGCTTCCTCATCAGCCGCTGAACCTATGTCAAGTGCTGATCTCATCACAGACACTCAACTGACTGACCCGATCACAACAGTTACTGGTGATAATCTTCCTAAGATCCCACTCACATCAGTCTCAGATGTTATGCAATCAATTTTTTTATGATGAACAACCAACATCTTCTCTTCTGGAGATCCATTCTGAAGACTCGCCTCAACCAACGACTGACGGCTCGGAGCCCTCCAGTCCAACTCACCAAATAGATTAGGTGATTGGAATCGATGTCCGTTCATCGATCGAGACCACCACAGTATCGCCTCCAAAAGAAAAAACTGCCACACGTGCTTCAATTTCAGATCCTGACTCCAAACCAGCGAATTATGCTTTGGAATGCATTGTAGAAGATCTTCGCGAGACCACACAGCGACTCAGCAATCGCATACAAGGACAAGACGCTGACATTGACAACACAAGATCAGCGATTATGTCTCGTCTTAACAGTTTGTCTTCTGAACTCGGAAGATGCGTCACTGAACTGAAAAACTACAAAGAACGCAATCTTCGAGCTATGGGTACTATTGCCGAATAGGTCTCTCAAACTGTTCGCCGTACAAATTAGCATACTTCAATGCAAATCTCAGTTCTTTAGGCTGATTTAACCGCTCATATTGACTCCCGTATTGACACTTTTCAAACCACTATCGGTGCTCAACTAGGAGAGATCATCTCTCATCTCACCCGTAGTGATGTCAAAAAGGGGGAAGTATCCAGAAAATCAGTTGACACCTCTTCACAGAGAATGCAAAGGAAGTAAGGTACATTTTATGAATAATGTTATTTACTTAACGCAATGTAGGTGTAATAGGTTTTCACTGCTACTTATTAATGATTGCTTGTAGCATTAATTGTTCAATGCAATTCATCTTCGCAATGAATTCATTTCGTCTACTATCTTCTTTAAATGATTTTTGGGGCCTAGGTTTTGTCATCACCAAAAAGGGGAAAATTGTTGAATCCTGACTTTTGGTGATAACAAAACAATACTTTGTTGTTTAGTCGGCCGCCAGTTATTTGAATAAGTAAGCTACGTCAACCGAACAAAGACATATCTACCGACGACAACCAAAGCATGCAAAGCAGCAACGTCAACCTAACAAAGACATATCTACCGACGTCAGCTAAAGCTTATCAACCAATGAAAGATGCAAAATAGTTGTATGTCAAACATATCTACCGACTGAGATATCTACCGAACTTCAAATACAAAAAGCTATACGCTACAGTTCGAAGTTACAGTTTCCCAGATCTCGGAAAGTGACAAAACAACTGAAAAGCAAAAGGACGAAGCATTTAAGGATTTGTCTGATAAAGTGAGAAAGCCTTAAATAGCATTTAATGTGAGTGACACATTGAATAGACAATTAAAGGCGCTCCCAGTACGAAATATTCAGAAAGCTTTATCAGCAGGAAAATCCTACCATTGGAAAAAGAAGAAAGACGTTGAAGACAAAGGCTATATATATCAAAGCCTCTCTAGACAGAAAGAAGAGACAGAACACAACACAACAACGCTTATTGAGAATCTGTCTATCTGAGCTCTCGAACACATCTTGAATACTCAACCACTCAAAGAGAAAACCCTTAGCTTTAACAGCCTTATCCGATCTTTGAAGAGATCCTTTTCAAGGGTTGCTCAAATCCAGATATCGTTTGAAAGACGCTACCTGATACAAGGATTTGAGAAGTCTTAAGTCCTCAAGAGACTAAGACAATCATCATCACCATCTGAAGAAAAGTTTGATAAGAGCTTTAAATCTTATCACTGTGAATCTAGGAGTTCCATATTAGGCGTTGGATAAGTCCTAACTTGGATCGGGTATATTGCAAGATGTTGTAATAACCAAAGTCTTCTAGTAAATCCTTTCGAGGTGAAAGAAGGGGTGACGTAGGAGATTGAGCTCCGAACATCAAAGAAACATATATGTGTCTACTTACGTTATTGCATTGCATCATTCCATGGATATCATCTAGCATGCTGAGAGCTATTTTCGCACTAATCATAGTTGCTCTTATATTTCTAGCAGGCTAAAAGAAAACTGGTCGAGTGAACTAACATTTACTCAACCATATTGCATTAGATTTTAAAGACTATCAATATTGTGTATTCACCCCCCCTTGACACACTATATCGATCCCCAACAGTTAGTTCCTAAGAAAGATAGTTCATAGAGAAAGTGTGTGGATTGTAGAGCCATTCATAACATTACCATCAAGTATAGACATCCCATACCTAGACTAGATGATATGTTTGATGAGTTTCATGGTTCTAGCATATTTAGTAAAATTGATCTTAAGAGTGGTTATCATCAAATTAGGATGAGAGAGGGTGATGAATGGAAAACTGCTTTTAAAATAAAATATGGCTTGTATGATTGGTTAGTTATGCCTTTTGGGGTTAACTAATGCACCTAGTACTTTTATGAGATTGATGAATCATGTCTTGCGTGCACATATTGGGAAATTTGTGGTGGTTTATTTTGATGATATATTAGTGTATAGCAAGAATTTGGGTGATCATGTGGAACGCTTGAAAATTGTGTTAATCACACTAAAAGCTGAACATTTGTATGCTAACTTGAAAAAGTGTGTTTTGTACAAAAGAACTTGTGTTGCTTGGCTTTGTTGTGAGTGCTCAAGGGGTGAGAGTTGATGAAGAAAAGGTAAGTGCTATTCGAGAATGGCCAACGCCTACTTCTATTGGTCAAGTTCGGAGTTTTTATGGATTAACGAGTTTCTACAGGAGATTTTGTGAAAGATTTTAGCACTTTGGCGGCACCTATGATGGCGGTGATCAAGAAGAAAGTTCCATTCCATTGGGGCGAGGAGCAAGAGAAGTCTTTCAATATTATTAAGAAAAAATTAATTAATGCTCATTTACTTGTATTACCTGATTTTTCTAATACTTTTGAAATTGAATGTGATGCATCAGGTGTAGGGATTGGAGGTGTCTTGATGCAAGGTGGGCAGCCGATTGCATACTTTAGTGAAAAGCTTAGTGAAGCGTCTTTGAATTATCCTACGTACGACAAGGAGTTTTATGCGTTGTTGAGGGCACTCGAGACATGGCAACACTACTCGAGGCCAAAGGAGTTCATGATTCATACGGATCATGAATTTTTGAAGCATCTCAAAGGACAACAAAAGTTGAATAAGAGACATGTCAAATGGGTAGCATTCGTAGAAAATTTTTCCTAAGTTATCAATATAAGAAAGGTAAGGAAAATATTGTAGTAGATGCATTGTCATGGAGGTATGTGCTCTTGTCTACTTTAGATTCTAAATTCTTAGGTTTTGAGCATGTGAAAGAGTTATATGTTAGTGATGTTGATTTTGTTGAGATCTATGAGTCGTGCATGCGTGGTCCAAATGATAAATTTTTCATGCATGATGGTTATTTGTTTAAGGAAGATAAGTTGTGTATTCCTAAGTCTTCAATTCGTGAATTGCTTGTTAGGGAGTCACATGAGGGTGGTTTGATGGGACATTTTGGCATGGCTAAAACATATCAAACTTTGCATGAACACTTTTATTGGCCACATATGAAGCAGGATGTTGAGAAAATTTGTGAGAGATGTGTGACTTGAAGAAAAACTAAGTCTAGACAACAACCACATGGATTGTATACTCAACTTCCTGTTCCTAGTGAACCGTGGGTAGATATTTCTATGGATTTTGTTCTAGTACTACCGAGGTCTAAGAAGAGGAGAGATTATGTTTTTGTTGTGGTTGATAGATTTTCAAAGATGGCTCATTTCATTGCATGTCATAAATCTGATGATGCTTCACATGTTGCAAATTTATTCTTTAATGAAGTTGTTAGATTGCATGTCATGCCTAGGAGTATTGTTTCTGATAGGGATACTCGTTTTTTGAGCTACTTTTGGAAAACATTATGGTGCAAACTTGGTACTAAACTACTGTTTTTGACTACATGTCATTCTCAAACGGATGGTCAAACTGAAGTTGTTAATAGTACGTTAGGAACTTTGTTGCATGCTATAATAAAAAAGAATTTGAAGAGTTTGGAAGAATGTTTGCCTTTTGTTGAATTTGCATATAATCATAGTGTGCATTCTACTACGAATTTTTCTCCGTTTGAAATTGTGTATGGTTTTAATCCTTTAACTCTATTGGATTTGATGTTTTTGCCTATGAGTGAAAGGGTTAACATGGATGGTAAGAAAAAAGCTGAGTTTGTGAGAAGTTTGCATGAGAAGGTGAAGACGAATATTGAGAAGAAGAACTTGGAATATACAAAGCAAGCAAATAAAAGTAAAAAGAAAGTTGTGTTTGAACCAGGTGATTGGGTATGGTTGCATCTGCGGAAGGAGCGTTTCCCGAAAAAGATGCGTTCAAAGCTTCTACCAAGAGGCGATGGACCATTTCAAGTCCTTGAACGAATCAATGACAATGCCTACAAATTGAATTTTTTAGGTGAGTACAACGTGAGTACAACTTTTAACGTTTCTGATTTATCGTTGTTTGATGTAGGTGATGATCAAGATTTGAGGACAAATCATTTTCAAGAAGGGGAGGATGATGCAATCATTGATGGCTCGCGTGTTGCTAAAGTAGCTAAGGATCCATTAGAGATGCCGCGAGGACCAATGACGAGAGAGCGTAGCAAGAAGTTCAAGGATGCACTTCAAACTTTGATGATAAATTACCAAGAAAGAGTTGAAATACTTGAAGATCAATTTGGAGGATGCTATAATACTATTGAAGTTCAAAAAGATCAAGGCAGTGAAGAAACTTCAAGAAAAAACAGCAAATTCGAAGACACAGCGCGTCCGCGCCATGCACTGCGAGGAACCAGCGCGCCCGCACTGACAGGTGAGTTTTGACGATGATTGTGCAAACCTCATGCGCGCCCGCTAGGTTGGATCGAGAGTGCGTAACCCATGCACGCAACTTGTTGGCGCGCCCGCGCTGCAATCTTTAACACACACTTTGGTGTGTTTGTGTGTGTGCGAGATTTTTGATATTTTGACATTATTTTTTTTTCCTATTTTGAGTCTTTTAAGTCTACTAGAAAATTTTTATATGATATTTTTGATATCTTTAGATATATTTTGCATTATCTTTTAGTATTTTGGGTTGCAATATAAATACAATACATTCATTATTTTTTTTGAAGAATAGAATTCATATTTTGATTGTTCAAACTAAAATTATCTCTAGAATTTTATTGAGACTTTCTAGCTTTATTTCAAAAATCAAACCTATCAAATTTTATAGCTTTGTGGCGTTTGTCGATTGATCTTCTTCTTGGATTGTCAGAAATAAATTTTCTGAAGGTTCCGTTGAGTTGAATTATTTTTCTCGTGAATTTCTGTTGCTAGTTTCATTGTAAGCTAGAAGTGCATTTTCCAAAGTTTATTACTTGTTCCAAGATCGGGCAAATTTCTTTGATTTCTTTTTATTATTGAACTGAGGGTGCGATTCGATATAATCGTGTTTGCTTTTCATACAACAAGAATTCATATCAACTGACTTAGGGTTTATAGCATTTAGGGAAAATATAAATTGATGAAGACCGGTGGAAGAAGTCAAAAGTAATGCTTGAATGAGCTTATCAGGTCAACCCCGTTAGTTTTGACGCTTAATTGGACGCATGGATCAATTGCGGAAACATGACGAAAATCGAAGGACTGAATTGGGTCGATGTAAAAACGAATGACCAAATCAGGAAGGGATTCTAAAATGAGGGACCAAATTTAGAATTATCCCATTTTAAATTAAACCATAAATTTTTTACTTCAAAACTTTGGGCATTTGTGAAGCCTCAAATAAAAAAGTCGGAATTTTGTGGTTTAAAATAACAGGCCTGCGACGACTGGCCCAGTGGGCCGAAATGGCCCATGTTTCCTATTCCCCTTTTCACAAGGCATCGTTTAACTTTGAGTCGACTTTCCCCCAAAATTCACTCACAGTTGATCGGAAAATGGCGACGCCGATGGTGGAAGACAATTTCGAGGACGATCATCTCTCCTCCATGACCACCGAAGATATCATCCGCGCCTCGCGTCTTCTCGACAATGAGATGCGAGTCCTAAAGGTTTCTTTCTTCTATGGAGATTCAATTTTCATGGCTAAGATGTTGATTTGTTGGATTCGATTCTTGAATTGGATCCATTTGTATTGGAATGTGGTGTGATTTTTTTTTATTCTCTGTTCTTGCAGGAAGAGTTGCAGAGGACGAATCTAGAGTTGGACTCCTTCAGGGAGAAGATAAAAGAGAATCAGGAAAAAATTAAGCTCAACAAGCAGCTACCTTACCTAGTTGGAAACATTGTCGAAGTGCTTATCTTCAATCAGGATTGACCATCTTACTTTTTTGTCCTTACTATTATTATTTTTTGTGAAGTGTTTTTAAATTAAGGTTTTACGATTTTGTCTTTACGGCCTGGGAAAGAATACGGATTGTAAGGACTAGAGGCAACTTATATAGTTATTTTCATTTTGGGCTAGGCGATAGGTTTTGATTAGGAAAGTAAAGGAGTGCATTATTTCTCATTTCTGGGACTCTGTGACGTGCTGGCCTTTTGTGCCTAAGAACCTGTTCCTTTTTCTTTAATTTTTTCTTTGGTAGTTAGAAAAGAAGAAAACTAACGTAAATGAGAGAATAAAGAGTGTATTCCATTTCTTGTAATTCAATGATGATTACAGAGACTAATGACGGTATTTATAAATCACTACAAGTAATGAAAACTTGACAAATAGATAGAGTGTGTAACGTGTTTCGGTTATTGTAACAGATTAACAAGATAAATATTCCAAAATCTATCCATTCTTCCCACTAAATTCCAAATACGGATAATGCATTAAATAACCTTTGCTGTCATGGATAGGGGCTTCACTTGTGCATGTTTTAACTTGGGTTGTTACTTGGACTTTACCTAGCTGTAATCATTTTAGTTGCAGTGCTTAAGAATAGTTTACAAGGAAACAAGACAAATTACAAAACGGAACAGATTCTTAATTGGAAACATTTATGAAGCGCATTTGCCAATGTGTTAAGTCTGCCATCCAGTTTTTGCAACAAAACGAGAGGTTGTGGTGGCTTCTCATGGAGTATAGTGCATCTTGTAATCAGTGTCGGAGTTTTATAGTATTTTTAAGACTTGTTACCACGGGTGTTATATGAAACACAGTTTTGGGAGATGAGATAGTAAACTGGCGTTTAGATGGGTTTAAAAAGTTCTTACGGATATAGCTTTATGACATTTCAGTGGCCACATAGATTTCATGCTTTGCTTTCAATGCTTGTGCCTTGAGGTCCAATCTTTGCATTTTCTATTTCTAAATGTTATATGCAATTTCACTTATGTCACAAACCGGCTTGGCTTGTTCCTGTGGAGTTAATGGGTTCCGACTTGGTGATCTATTTTGTCAGATTTTGGAGATGAACCCAGAAGAAGAGGCTGAAGAAGATGGTGCAAATATTGATCTTGACTCACAAAGGAAGGGAAAATGTGTTGTGCTAAAAACATCTACACGCCAGGTTAAATAGAATTCTCCTATGCATCTCTAACTCTCATTTCTTTCAATATCCTCTTGTTCTTGTGCACATGTGGTTATGGGGACTGTTGTTTGGTTTTTTCCTTTCAATGGTTTCAATCCAGTGCATTTCCTTTTTACTATCATTATTTTTTGAAGAAAAGATTGGCCTGGGCTGTTGATATGCAATTTTGTCTTTCAAACTCTTTCCACATATAGGTATTTGTCCCTCAAAATTCGATTTTAAATTTTTTTAATAAATTTTACTTTATGCAGATGTGGAAGTATCGAAATGAAATAATTTTGTAGTTTCTTTCCCTTTCTTTAAACCGAAAAATCTCGATTTCCATCTCATGAATGTGCCACTCTTTTGAAGAGTGCATTAATTATTAGTTTGTGAAATGCAGACAATTTTTCTGCCCGTGGTAGGTTTGGTTGATCCTGATAAGTTAAAGCCTGGTGATCTGGTTGGAGTAAACAAAGACAGTTATCTCATCTTGGACACTTTGCCATCTGAGTACGATTCTCGAGTGAAAGCCATGGAGGTTGATGAAAAACCGACTGAAGACTATAATGATATAGGTGGCTTGGAGAAACAGGCGAGCCCTTTTCCCCTTATGGTAGATTAATATGAAACAAATTCTTCTTTTCAATCTTTTTCAATCATGTATTTTTTCTCCCTGATTTTTTTTTTGTTTAACTATTCAATTTTTATATTTAATTGCTTATTTTACTGGACTTGTCCTATGTTGTCTTTGGAGGTCTAGGCAGATGTTTTAGTTCAGGAGACCACCAACTTGCCTGATACAGCAAAATTTAATAGCATTAATTGATGAAAGTTACTTTTATAATTTGGTGTTGCTGCAGATTCAAGAATTGGTCGAGGCAATTGTATTGCCCATGACACACAAAGAGAGATTCCAAAAGTTGGGAGTTCGTCCACCAAAAGGAGTCCTTTTATATGGTCCTCCTGGGACAGGGAAAACTCTTATGGCCCGTGCATGTGCTGCCCAAACAAATGCTACTTTTCTGAAGCTGGCTGGTCCCCAGCTTGTGCAGGTTCGCGTTTTTGTATTTTCTTTCCAGTCATATGATGATATACTTTCTTTAGCAGGAATTTGAATAATCTAATGTTGAAAATGCTATTTTTACTCTTAATTATTATTGCATGAGTCATTGTTAAATATTACATAGTACATTTGTCTCAAGTGTAGAGTAATGGTTTGTTCTTTTAAATACTGAATGAAGCACCAGATTATGGCATGTTTTATTTACAGATGAATATTATTACTTACTAATCCTAATCAAGATCTGATTACAAAGCTCTTTTAACTTTGGCAGTTTGTGTTTGGAATATTTTCAGTCTACTTTCAAAATTCTAGTTCATTTGAGTCTCATGATGTGGTGGTGATTCAAAATACAGTTTGGCAGTGAGTTCTCTACCGGTTCTATGACATCCTCATGCTTTACACATTTGGTGACTCTTTCTGAGTGGGTGTAGTGTTGTTTGCTTGATGTTAGAATTGCAAATGAGTCATATTTTAGTAGGTGGGGGTTGGACATACTTCATTTCAGTTCCCCAGAGAATGGGATTCAAATTTGTTGCCCTAGTCGATTCTAGTCAATAAAGAACCCAACGACATAACAATTCCATTCGCACTGTAATTTAGGTTGGTTCATGTTTGTTTATGATTTGTCCAACTTACTCAACAGCCTTCTTGATTTGTATTTTCTCTACCTGTTAGAATTTCTGTTAAATCTGTGTCCGTAGCCCACTGGCCTGTTGTGAACTCAATTTATATCAAGAGATTATCGAAGAATAGAATAGAAATAATGCTGAATTAATCTCAGAGAATAATCTCAGTACAAGAGCTTTCACTCTTCCCTAGCCTCGGCTAGTAAAACCCACACTATGTAAAATAATCAGTATCCTTAACTCTATCCAACCACCCACCTATTATATTACCCTTGCCCCTTTCCCAAGGCAATCCTTCTAGAATTCTCTTCATGACGACATAATTGGTTTGGCCCAATCTATTACAGCCCATGACAAAATCACTCTCTTGACCATTTGAGTCCCATGGACTTAAGTTCATAACAGGCCTGCCTTAAAGACTTACCTCCTGTTGTGAAACTTGTGATTAAAGGAGAGGCGAGGATCAGTTGTAAGCATAACAAGGAAATGGGGTTCTATGTAGATAAGGAGATGAGAAAGTTTAGGAAGTGAATTGAGCTGCTGCCTGTCGCTGTGTATCCTGGTTGAAATGGCTAGTCAGTGTTTGGATCTTGTAGGGTTCTTTTATTCATGTTGATGCTGACGTTTTATCGTAAAGCAATCAGTTAGTTTCCTCTTCGTGCTTAAGGTAGCAAAATCTCATTGGAATCCCATTTCTATGAGCGCGTCTCGAGTCCTTGCTCAAGTCCCGTCAATTGCGTTGACAAATTTCACTCTTTAGTGTGATAATATGATGTAATTTCGAGATTCGATGTAATTTGTACTAAAAAAAAAAAATGTTTCACGCTTGCAATGTGCAATGATATTGATCCTGATGCATCGAGTCTCTTGCATGGTCAAAGTTGTTTTGAAACGACCCTAAAACTTTTCTCATATCTAAAATTTAAAATAAAACGCCGGAAATAAAATTTTTTAACTTGCACTCTAGAGGTCAATTGTAACCCATATTACTATTCACCGGACATAAAACTATTTTCATAAAGTATCACTAGTCAAATAAACAGTAAAAAAAAATCTGAAATGCCAAAATAAAGGATAAAACATCCTCATGCTAAAACCTTTGAATTAATCACATCATCATACTTGTTTTCCAACAAACTAAAACGTTATCTAGATGTTCTTAAATTTACATCTAATCAATATACAAAATAAAAGACATCAAAACTATACGTTTAAATAACATCTGCGGAAGACTAGCATAGGTCGGAGGGTTAATCAATATACAAAATAAAAGACATCAAAACTATACGTTTAAATAACATCTGCGGAAGACTAGCATAAGTCGGAGGGATGTGCCAAGCCCGCATCGCATTCCACTCAAGAGTCCCGTCCCTCGATCTCAACATCAACGCCATCTGCACCAAACAAATGTAGTGAGCCTAAAGACTCAACAAGTATAAAACTTTGATAGCAAATACTAGATAATACAAGCACATGCCATTAAGATAGTTGTAATAGACTACTATAAAATTTTACTCCAAAAATTTCTTTAACTAAAATGAGACTTGAACTTAAAAAAAAGGTTATACATGCATTAAAACTCACTCAACTTGAACTTAAAACTTGAAACTTTAATTGAAACTCATGCTTGAAACTTTAATTGAAACTCATGCTTGAAGCTTTAACTGATCTTTAATTTAAACTTTTTCAGTGAATTTAGATCCTCGATTGTGACTTCTGTTTGAATTGACCAATCTATAAACCATAGTACTAGGCTGACAAAGACACCGAAATTTCTCCCGACCCCACATTGCCCTGAATGGCAATGACACCGAGTTGTCTCCCGATCCCACATTGCCCTGAATGGCAAGGACATCGAGATTTCTCTTGACCCAACATTGCCCTGAATGGTAAGGACACTGAGATTTCTCTGGACCCCACATTGCCCTGAATTTGGTTGCGAAACCAAGATGTCTCCCTGCCCCTCTCTACCCTGAGTTTGGCAAGGACACCGAGACATCTCCCGGCCCCACGTTGCCCTGATATATAGTCACAACCAACTCTCATCATTCAAAAAATATTTTTCTTTTCACTTTATAACTCAACATAACTTTCGTGCCTTTCTTCTTTGTAAACATGATAAAAATCATTAAGAGAGTCAACTTAAATAATCATGCATCAACGCCTTAAAAATGGACTTCAAAAATATACTTGACACACTTTAAAATGAGAGCTTTAAATGATGCAAATGATGTTTAAGGTGCTACCCCTATGTTAAGAATTAATTCCCTCAACTTCCTCTTTTCTCAAAAGTGGCGCAATCCTAGCACCGAACCCGAAAAACCCACAACTCGGTCATAACTAACCCGAAATGCTTCAAACTTGAACCGGCATCTTCTACACACCCTAAATTTACCCAAGAACCAGACCTTAACCTCTCGAGCAAACCCGGGCAGTCCGAGCAAAACGGATTTCCGGGCAGCAACTACGTTCGACAAAATCCTGCACTAGTCACCTCACATTAGACCACCCTTAACCTATTCCAAACTTAACCGAATTGCTCCCCACTTGAACCGACATGACCCTCACATCCTAGACTTGACCTAGGACCAGCCCACAGCCAGCCCTTAAAGCCCGAACCACCCACCTGAACCGAACCACTCACAGCAACAAACAGGACACGAAAATTTACACCAACCACACTAGCTTGCAATCCTCCTAACTCGGTCATAACTAACCCGAATTGCTTCCAATTTGAACCCACATGCTCCTCTCATCCTGTACTTGCCATGGGACCAGACCCTGGTCAGCCCATGACACCCGAAGCAGCCACCTGAACCGATTCCTGGACTACTCCTCGCAAAGAACCAAAAATCTGCACAACTTACACTACACAAACTTTGACCCCCTTCAACCCATGAACAATAAATCCACCTAATACCAGACCTTACCACACACCACGAGCCACCTCTAGAACCAGCCTTACCCCCTAGACTACCTCGGGTCTCGGTTAGAACCACCCAAGCCGAGCCCTAAGAACAACCACATTACACTCGATCACCAACCCAACCACAAGGCCCTAACTCCAGAATCGAGCAGCCCTTCCTACCAACACTTGAACCACTCCAAACACATTCAAAACACCACAATGTTTACTCAAGAACCTAGCATGGCAGCCCCTTCAACACCACAAGCAACATTTCGAAAATGCACTTAAAAGACCAACCAAAATGCAACAAAATTTCGAGCAACAAGCACACCAAGTGTAAATCATTAAAAGTCTAGTATCATATCTCAATACCGACAACACATGACCACATATTTCGAATTTTAAAAGAACCATCAATAAAACTGAAATAAGTTTCGAAACCCTAGCTCAATCATCCATAAAAATCGAACCAAAGCTACAATAATAAGAACAAACAATATATCATTTGCTTGGTGAGAAAAGGGAGTTTATGCTTGCCTCATTTTCGAATTTTATGCCCAATACCTAGCCTGAAATGGAGAGGGGAAGAAGGTGAACAAAACTCCTTGAGAAGGGGATGAGCACGGCCGGCGAGGGAGGAGGAGGCGGCGGTTTGGTGAATGTGACCTAAGAGAGAGGGGGGGGGGGGGGGGCGGGTGTTGCGGCGGGTTTGGTGAGGGGGAGAAAAGGGAAACGTTTTTCTTTTGGGTTTTTAGGTTTAGGTTAATTGGGTTTTAAATTTAAGTGTAGGTGTATGCATTTGTGTGTGTATAGAAGTTGCTACCTTTAAAATAATAAAAGTGTTATTTTGAAAATAACAACTACTACACAGCACCCATAACACTTATTTAAAATCCTCCTCCTTGAAAATTGCAAATTGATAGGAATTAAATAGCATCTATCCGGGTTTTAAAATACTAATTTTGAAGGTAATTAAATAAACCTTACAATTATTTTTAAAATAATTATAGCTACTTGAAAATCCTTAAAATGAAGCTTTATCTACTTTTCTCAACTTTTAAAGATTAAAGATTTAAGATCTCTAAATAAAAGATACCTCGACGTCCTCGGCTTCCCGCGTCGGCCCTGAAATAATTGAAACTCAAGAATTCTTTTAAAATCAATACTTAAACATTTTGATGTCACATTGATAACTAAAACATTTAAATAATAAACGGAGCGATTAAAAATAATTTAAATAAAACATCTGAACATTTAAAAGTCTTTTAAATAAATACACAAACGGAATTAAAATCTTTAAAACAAGTTGGACAATTTAAAAACATTTAAATAAATAAGCTAGACAGTTAAAATCATTTAAATAAACAAGTTTAAACCTTTAAAATCATTAAGGCAAATAAGTTAGTACAATAAAATCATTTAGATAAATAATTAACATTTTATTAACACATAAATCAAATAAAGAATTTAAATAAATTAAACTTAAAAAATAATAATCATAATTTTTATTTAATTTTAAGCATGCGATTTAGTAGATTGGATTTTAGGCGTTACATGTTTGCTGCTATATCTTTTCTTTTTTCAAATTTTGCATGCACTATAAGAGAGATTTTTGTGATTTTAGATGTTCATTGGAGATGGAGCAAAACTTGTTCGTGATGCTTTTCAACTTGCAAAAGAAAAGTCTCCTTGTATCATTTTTATTGATGAGATTGATGCAATTGGTACAAAGCGTTTTGATAGGTAAGCACATGCTTTCCCAGTTATTCTACACTCTTAAATGCTTGGGTTTTAAGGTTACCTGAGTGCTATGATGCGTTGTTGATTACACTCACAAATTATGTGATCTTCTGCAGTGAAGTTAGCGGAGATAGAGAAGTGCAGAGGACTATGTTAGAATTACTCAATCAGCTTGATGGTTTTAGCAGTGATGAGAGGATAAAGGTTTTTCCCCTACCACAACATTGTGATAATGAAGATTACTGCATTATGATTTTCGTTTATGTTGCTTCTTTTTGGTCTGCAACACTTTTTTATTATTCAGGTGATTGCAGCAACAAATCGAGCTGATATCTTAGACCCTGCCTTGATGCGGTCTGGTCGGTTGGATCGAAAAATTGAATTTCCCCATCCTACCGAGGAAGCTAGGGCTCGCATTTTGCAGGTTTACCATCTGAGTGGGAACTTGTTTCTTTCTTTCTTCCTTCCTTCCAATCCCCCCAACCCTTTTTTTTGTGGCTATGAAAATGTCTTGCTGACATTGGTTCGGCATGTGTATTCAATTTTACCGTATGATACTTTGTTTTCAACAATTCTTATTTATGGTCATGATCTTGTCATAGATCCACTCTAGAAAGATGAATGTTCATCCAGATGTCAATTTTGAGGAGCTTGCTCGCTCAACTGATGACTTCAATGGGGCACAGCTCAAAGCTGTTTGTGTGGAAGCCGGCATGTTGGCCCTCCGTCGTGATGCCACTGAGGTAATTATATTTGATTTTACATTGGCAAGTGTTTCCGCCCAAAATTATCTGTTTTTCCCTCTTCTCTTTTACTGTCAACAAAGCATACCATTCACACCGCAACAAGTTAAACATTTACAGAGTTCTTCAGAAACATAGGAAGTTAGGAACAGAATGGATAAACTCAAAAGATGTGCCCTTTTAACTCATTTTTTTTAGCCTACAGTTGTTTTTTTTTTTTGTTGCAATGGCGGTGGCCCGCTTGATTTTCTCGCAACTTGTACTGAAATGGATGAAGATAAACTCACACTTATTCAATTTTCTATATATATATATATATATATATATATTAATGTGTTTCATCTATTTTCCAGGTGAACCATGAAGATTTTAATGAAGGTATCATCCAAGTTCAAGCCAAAAAGAAAGCCAGCCTAAATTACTATGCTTAAGACTTCGAACATGGTCTGGTGACCAGCCTTTTTGGGTGCAAGCTCGGGGAGCAAAACACCGATGCTTTCTAAAATCGAATTACTCCCTGCTCAAGGCATGAATTATGAAGTTATGTCTCTCATGTCCTCACTAACTGGCTTTTCGATTGTACTGGTTAGAATGCCATTGATTTTGTTCACTGTGCTCAGGATGATGTTTGAGTTTATTAATGAATATTTGCTTGTTTCAGTGTGGTTTAAATTAAGTCGAGTTCAAGAAGTTGATCCACCTTTAGTCTTGTCAAATTTTGATTAAAAAAAAAATTGTGAAGGAAAAGCTGAGAAGTGATTCCTAGAAACTCTTTCAAACACTACCTTAGTCTTGTCAAATTTTGATAAATAAAAACATTGGTTATTGTAGAGTTTTCAAACAAGAATCAAATGAACTCCAAAATTTTTCGGATTAAAAAAACATTGGTTATTGCAGAGTTTTCAAACAAGAATCAAATGAACTACAAAATTTTTCCGATTCTTCTCGGTATTGCATTTTCAGTCACTTAAGAAACACACCAAACAAACTCATGAAACGCACATTCAAATTGATAGAATTAAATCACTCGAGAAAAGATTGGGATGGCATTACAGAGACGAGTAACGATATAGGAATTTCGTGTGGTTCGGTGAAAAAAATACGATGTCCATTCGCATAATCAAGGAACATCATTTTACAACACACCACCAAGATAGAAAGCTTAAACAACACAAGAAGAAGATTTAAAACACTAATCAAGAATTCACTCGCTTTTTGCAAGCTCTTTTCTCTAGTAATGTATATCTCAAAATCAGAACGAGCAAGACTCAATTCAATATGCACGAATACTTCATCAGCCTTTTATATAATCAGCGTAAATTTACTAATCGTTTGGTTCATAAAATGCAATAATGGACATATTATTATCAATGTGATAAGTATATAAATAATGAAAGTCTCCCGGATCTAAAACCGTGAGATGGTTCAATTCAATACAAAACAAATACCAATTAACAATAGTTGGTCTAAAATCTTAATTAATTAAACCGGAAAAATGAAAACTTCACGCAGCTGGGTTCTCTGTAGTTCTCTCATTTTTCATTCTTTCTTCCTCAGAGTGCTCAGACTTCTACACAGTTTTTCGGATTTCATTGTTGGATTTTCAGATTCAGAACGTTTGTTCGGGCGCTTGTCCGATGCTCGCCAACCTCCTTCACCTGATCCTTCTCGTACAGGTAAGATCTAGTTTTGTGTTATTTCGGATTCGTGAAACTATGGTTAATTTGGGGGTTTCTGAATTTGATTGATTTCGCTGAGTACTCTTTCTATTGTGTTTAATTTATCTGATTTCTGAATCCCATCCTAAAATCCTCTGTGGCCTTTGATTTGCACATCCATATACTTCTTGTTGTTAGCTAGTGTAGAGTCCGTTGGATTCTCGAGTGCTATAAATAATGATTCTCACAAAACAACATTGTTGCATACATGGGGCAATTTAATATATAAGCTCGGTCTTGTTTTTTTGTTTTTTTATAAGTCAAAGGGACTCATTTGTTTTTTATTGGGGAACTTGGAGAAAAATTCCTACACACAAACACAATTTGAAGTTCAGTACCTAAGTCAGAATTATTTGTTCTGCACTCCCTAATGCATCTACACTCTTTTTTCTCACTCTCTATTTCATTTTTTTTAGTAATTTCTCTATTTTAATTTATTTTATATCCATTAATGATAATATAATACTATTTCCCTTAAATATTATTTTATTTCCCCTTTGTTTCTCTTTTCTCCCCCTTTTTCTTTCACGCTTCTTCTCCTCCTCTTTTACGGTTGAAAACAGAAATCCCTACCCCAAATCATCCATCGGCCGACTTGGCCAACGACCAGCGAAATTGGCTCCATTTGATTGCCTTTGCGTCGCTTCAAACTCAGGATAAGGGGTCTATCCTCCTGTCTCCACTTCTCTTCGATCTCTAACAACCACCGTAGCTCGCCACCGCCGCCGTAGTCACTCGCCATTAATCTCTTTCAACTCGGTTTGCTTTATTTCTGAATTTTTATGTTGTTATGTGATTGTGTTCTTATTAATTTGTAAATTAGGATTTTGGATTGCAAGTTGGTGTAAAAAATGGGATATAGGGTTATGACATTGGTATTTAAAATATCAATTATTGAGACTAATCATTTTAGGGCGAGAGACATATTCTCACACTGTTCTATTTTTATTTTTTGGAATGGCTTGCGATGTGGTAATGATTAGGGAATGATTATTGGGTTGATTGTAGAGCTTGTCCGGTGTCTTGCGAATTGGGTGTTATTTAATGGTAGATAATGTGATATCTATATGCATTTTATGCTTACGCGGCATGCTTAGGCTGTGGGTTTTTTTTAAAAAAAAATTGTAAATCTTCGTTAGCTCATTGCAATTTTTCAATAAAATTTCTAGGTTGGTTGTTAAGTGATGTGAAGTTTTCTTAATAGTTCAAACTTGATTTATCAATGATTTTTTTGAGGAAAATAAGGTATAGACGGTTCAAACTAAAAAATCTTTTCTTTGGTTTAATTGTATTTTTTTTGCTTTGTAACCGTGAAAGTTGTTTATCATATTTAGGGCATGTTGTTTTATTTTTTGATTTAGAAATGGTTCGAAAACGAGTAGGATAAGGAAGTAATGTAGATATGCATATATGTATTATTTTCTATTGGTGTGAGATCCCATTGGTTTCTATTTGTGTGGAGTAATGAAAAAGGAAAATTGTGCTGAGGAACTCAATAAACAGTCCATATGACATGACAAGTGCGAGGAAGTTTTTAAGTATTGCATTATTGTACCTCTGTCATTATGTGATGCAATTAGTTTATTATTACAATAATTTGATTTGTGTCGAGGTTGAATTTTTGTTAGGATACTTGAGGATTTTCAAGGATGTTGACTTTTCCAATTACAACGTGGGATTCCCAAAGTGTAGAAATCAAGGGACTAGTCCCGATTGTGGTATGTTTACTTGCTTATGGACGAAGTGCTATGCTGGTGATGACCCTTTTACATGGAATTATCAGACTGATTTCAACATAGACGGTACAAGGGCACACGTTGCTGCAACCATACTAAATGACGAATATGGGTTGATGAAAATGGATCCAGGAAAATGAGAATGGAGTGGACAATTAGTTTTGGTATATTTTGTACGGTATTTTGATCGGATGGATAACTGTCTTGATGAAGTTTGTACTGTATTTTGGCAGAATGGATGTGTAATTTCCATTTTTTGAATCGTTAATATGTGTCGACTGTGGTTGTTAACACTTATAAATTGATTGCGTCACACTTTTATACAAAATTTGACAAAAAATGATACTTCACATAACCAATGTTATGCTACATTTGCCTGTTAATGTACCACGAGTCAATACAACTGGTACTAAGTTTCTGACCTAGTACAAAAATATTATACCAAGTTAAACCAATTTTATACTACACTCATCTAATAATGTACTACAAGTTAATACAGCTAGTAATATGTTTTTTAATACACACCAACACCACCATGGTAAAAAGTATGAAAGATGTACCAAATTTAACATAACATTATACCACAATAAGTCTCTATCATATTCTTTTTTATCTATTGTACTACTAGTCAATATAATCGGTACTGTGTTTCTCACCACGAACCAACACCACCATGTTAAACATGTATGAAAGATATACCGAATTTAACTTAAACTCATACCGCAAATAGTCTTTATTATACTTCTTTTTCCAACTATTGTACTACTGATTAATATAACTAGTACTGCGTTTCTGACCACGAACCAACACCACCATGGTAAACATGTTGAAAGATGTACCAAATTTAACAACATATAATACCGCAAATAGCCTCCATTATACCTCAGTTTTCATATATTGTACTGCGGGACAATATAACACAGTTTCCATTATAGCCTTTATTATACCTCATTTTCCATATATTGTACTACCGAACAATATAACCAGTACTGCGTTTCTGACCATGCACCAACACCACCATGTTAATATATGTATGGAAGGTGTACCAAATTTAACAGCAGATAATATCGCAAATAGCCTTTATTATACCCCATTTTCCATATATTATACTACTGGGCTCTAAAACCGATACTACGTTTCTGACTGCGCACCAACACCACCATAGTAAACATGTATGGAATATGTACCAAATTTAACAAACCATCATACCACAAATAGTCTCTATTATACTTCATTTTTGATCTATTATACTACTGTTCAATATAACCGGTACTACGTCTGACCACACACCAACATCACCATTGATGTTACAAAATTAGGACATTGGATGCATATATAAGGTTGTTTTAACCATAGATGTTACAAACATATACTGATATACATGTGTTTGTTAATCACCATACATGCTATCAAATTAGACATTAAAATGCATAAACATGTGATAATCATTATTGATTCTACAAAATTAAACATTTGATGTGTAAACATGTGTTGATCACCATTGATGTTACAAAATTAGGACATTGGATGCATAAATAATGTTGTTTTAACCATAGATGTTACAAACATATACATTGGATACATATACATGTGTTTGTTAATCACCATATATGCAACCAAATTAGTCATTTCATGCATAAACATGTGTCAATCATCATTGATGCTATAAAATTAGACATTTTATTTATAAACATGTGTTTATGCACTCTAATGTCTAATTTAGTAGCATATATGGTTCTTAACAAACATATGTATATGTATCCATTGTATATGTTTGTAATATATATGGTTAAAACAACTTTATCTGTGCATAAAATGTCCTGATTTTGTATCATCAATGGTGATTAACACATGTTTACACATCAAATGTCTAATTTTGTAGTATAAACCAAAATACTTTAGCTTGAAAATGAAGTAGTCAACAACGCAGTACCATTTATATCTATATGTAGTACTTTAGTTAGCAAATAAAGTATAATAACGTCTAACAGTGGTATGAAAATGTGTTAAATTTGGTACATCTTCTATACATGTTTTACATTGTGATGTTGGTGCTTGGTCAGAAACATAGTACGATTTGTATTGATACGTAGTACTGTTGCTTAAAACTGAAGTATAATAACGTCTAATTGTATTATGAGAATTTGTTAAATTTGGTACATCTTTTATACATGTTTTACATTATGGTTGTAAGGCTCGAAAATATTAATTTATTAATTATAGAATTTGAGATTTAAATTCTGTAATTGAAAATATTGATTGGAGTATTTATGGAAGTTATAGATTTAATCTCCGAGCCGAAGCTATTTAATTTGAGAATTTACGGATTTTGAGAATTAAATTTCGGGATTCTTAAATTAAAAGAATAAAATATTTGAATTAATATTTATGGGATTTAAGATTAAATTCCGAGATTCTAGAATTAAAGAGGATTTAATTAGAGGCAAAATATTGATTAAGGACCGAATTGTTATTATGGAACAACTCAGGGACCAAAATTCAATTTATGCATTGCAAGTGGGCAAGTACACGTGGGAATATATATTGAATTACATGTATTCCTTCTTCCCATTTCAGCAGAATTATTGTGTGAAGTGAGGAAGAAAGCTTCCAAGCCAATTTTTTCATTTTCAATTTCGATTAAAAATTATGCGGCCGGTAGAATTCAACACTGATAGTAGAATCGCGATCACGGCTTCGAGTGCTACGTTTTGATGTAAGTATTATAAAGTTATACCATGTTTGAATTTTATGATATTGTTAGAATTAAGATTTGATTGGATAAATATGTTCTAGTATAGACGACGATAGTATATCTAAGTCGGATCGAGAAAAGATCGTCGTTTGAACATTTTTATGAATGTTTGAATATTTTTGAGAATTCTGAAAAGATTTGGATGTTGAAAACGTGATTAGGTTGTGGAATTGAGTTTGGATATGAGTTAATATGGTTGTAATAATGGTGTTTATGCTTTTAGAATTTCCGATTTTGGTTCGTTACGCCGTCGGTTCGGGATTTTAAATTGATATGAATTCTGAACTTTATGGGCTGCAATTCCTATGTTTTGCTGATGAATTGAATATGATGTTGAGTTTAGAATGTAGAAATGATGGTGTTCGAGTCGTTAGATTTATCGAATTCGAATAGTTACGACGCCGGTTTGAATTTTGATTGATTAATCAAGTTTTGTAGTTGCTTACACTTTGATGAGATTGAATTGATCATGAAAGCTGATAATTAAGATGTTATAACTTCATTTCAGATTTGAAGTGAATGTTATCGAATTCGAATTGACGAGTTTGAGTTCGAATGATGATTCTTGACGAATTTGACGTTGAATTACGACTTGAACAATGAACAGCTTATGACGAAGTTCCCAAATTCTACTATGTTGATATATGATGCTATATATGTTGATATATGTTTGGTTTCAGTTGAAGAAGATTGATAGATTGATATATTGAGTTTCGGTTACCGATTTTGATATCAATACGCCACCGATTCAAGAATTGATTTGATTTCGAGTCTTGTTGATTAAATTGAATATGATATGAGTTCATGGCTGATTTGCTTTGATTATGACAACTTCTTTTCAGATTTGATAAGAGGTTTATTGACTCGATAAGGTTGCCTTCAAATCGAGAAAGATTTGAAGAAGATTTGAAATTGTTTGGTAACCTTGAAGATGGAATATGAGTTGAAGAGAATAGTTTGTAGCTTTCAGATTTGAAGCATCTACAATTCACGAGAATGAAAGGTATAAGACGACATCGAGAGTCAGAGATTCGAAACTCGAGAATGATGCTTCTTGAGTTATCCCGAACAAATCACATACTTGTTTATTTACTTGTTCTTGATTTAGAACTTGTGGTATTGTCGATCCATCTCAGGTAGTGGATCTTTGAGTTTGATGTTGATATGATATGATATATATAGAATTGATTCTACTGCCAAGGTCTGAGGCGGCCTTATTTTCACGTCAGATGTGACGATGATAGATGGATATCCATGTCAAGATCGGATATGAATCTTGATGACAGAGATTTGATAGGAATCAATTCTTGATATATGCGCGCTAGTATTATGAATGAAGTCTTGATTGATATGATTGATTCGATATATGCGTTATTTTACTCTATTCTTGAGTCGATATGTTTAGAGTTGATACGATTTTATTTAATACATTTATATGTTGATTATACTGAGAATTATATTCTCACCGGAGTTTATCCGGCTGTTGTTTTATTTTTTATGTGTGCATTACAACAGATGTGACAGAAGCTAGCCAGAAATAACATGGGTAGCTCGAGAGAGAGACGTGGCACGTGTGGACTCGGGTTTAGACGTTAAACTACTGTCAAAGGTTTAGCTGGAACCAAGTTTAGCATGTTTATGTTGACAAGGAAGTTGAAACCAAACTTGTGTATTTTTAGCAATCGTGTGTAGTTGTAGTTGAATATACTTGTAGAACTTCCTGTCCTAAACTTGTTCTTTCTTGTATAACATGTTAAGAATTTATGTATGAAGTTTGTTCATGTTTAAAACCAATTTTGACAGCCATGTTTAGAAGCTGAATTCTGCAGATTTTTCTGAACAGGAGTGCCCGCTCGATCGGGTGAACTCCACTGATCGAGCGCGGCTCGTGAAATGAAAAACAGAACTTTTGGGTTTTGACGCCCGCTCGATCGGGTGAACTCCACCGATCGAGCGCGGCCAATGATTTTCCAAAATAGTGAATTCGATATTTTGGCTCGCTCGATCGGAGGAACTCGACCGACCGAGCACCGATCGAACGAGGTTCTGAATATTTTTTTAAAAAAAAATTTCTGCTCTTGTTTTATTTATTCTTTAATTTGTTTGATTAATTTAGATTAATTGTTAATTGCCCTTAAGGCGAGATTAGCAACCCGAGGTCCCCACAACAGGTGGTATCAAAGCTTAGGTTCTGGACTGAGATAACTGAGCGGGGTAGATTGAATCACATGTATTGATGTATTGTATGATTACTGATTTACTTGATTTGATGACTTGCATGAGAGTATGATTTACTCTTACGAGAAATAAATTTCTTACTGATTTACAAATTATGAGTTTCTTATTGATTTTGTTATAAGATTCTCCGGGTGAAGTAAGCAACCCAGACTGAACAGAACCTTATTCTCAGATGAAGTAAGTATCTCTGATTGAACAGAACCGTATATTAGAGAATCAAGAAGATGATATTGCTTATAGAAGTTGGTTTGAAAAATTTGATCAGTTGATTGAAATCCTGAGAATATGCAGATAAAATGCAGAATCAAACTGATTGTATACCAACTTCAAGACCTGACAAAAAGTTAGTGAATTTTGATGAAGAATTTTTTTAGAAAGCTGAAACTGATTTTATGAAGCAGAAAGAAATTGTAGACATGCCATGATATGTGAGATAATTACCATCTCAGCTACAATTTTCCATCACAAAGCAGATACGAGGCAAGAAATATGGGAGTAATTCCTTTAACTATAGCGGACCAAGACCGATTTGTTTGGTTAAGAATGCAGAGTATGCTAGTGATTATTGCATTAATTGTGAAGGGAGATACCATAGCAATCAGTGCAAAGAAGTTTCAATCAGATGTGATTGATGCAAGCAAGTAAGATATTTTGCTAGACTATGTTTTAAGCACAACAGATTCAGAGAAAATTTGAATGAAGAACAATTTTAGAAGTATACAGCAGATCAAAATGAAAATGCATCTGAGAATGAGATTGCAGGTAATAGAAATTATTTGAGTTAATCTGCTATATTATTGTTGCAAGATATATATTGATAGCTGAAAGTTTTCTTATGTGTTTATCTCTGTATCTGAAGAAAGAATCTGAGAATTGAATTGAAGAATTGAGCTACAGGTTTGATGAAATGAAATTGAACATGATTTTGTTCGTACTTCGAAATACTTGTTTATGCTGCATGATAGATGATGATGCACTACCTAAGTACAGAATAGCAGAAGATGATGATAAGACGTGATTAAGCTAAATTAGCAGTAGAAAGTGCATATGAATATGATGCTATGATATTGTATGGCATTTAGAACTCAAATTATTTTTATTTCGGTTGATGTATATTCTGTTTGACTACAGAAAAGTTCCGAAATAAGTATATTCTATGCATTAGATCTGTTCAAGAATTAAACCAGAATTGGTAGATATACCAATAGTTAGAATGTGCAGATATATTCCAGATGAGATTTTCGAATTTAGATTAAGTTATAAGGTGGAATTCAATAGAGGATTGACAGGATTATGAATGAATATTGCTATTGAAGTTTATAGAACAGATATGATAAGAAAATCAGTTACAGTTGAGTCTTTTAGTTATAAGGTGGAATTCAATAGAGGATTGACAGGATTATGAATGAATATTGCTATTGAAGTTTATAGAACAGATATGATAAGAAAATCAGTTACAGTTGAGTCTTTTCTTTGATTATGCTGAAATTATTACATCAATTGGAGATATAATTCGTGAATTGCTTGATATCAATTTTGGGGTTTTTGTCATTGACCTCAATTGATATCGATTGGCTCTCAATTCTTTATTCATAGAGCCTGATTTTATTCACTCGCTTGGAGTTAAGTGATGCAAGTGAGTTGTTTTCACTTGGCAGAATTTGTTATCCAGAAGATTTGATTTTTGGATGACCCTGATTGAGATATTTTCTCAATCTTGATTTATTCTTTTGATTTTGAGAATTATTGATCCTTTAATGGATATTTCAGCGTATTTTAAGATTGTTGGCTCGTAACTGATAGAAAAGATTTGAGTATTATCCAGACTTTTTGGTTGATTTTGTGACTTATCAACTCTTGGTGATATGAATCTAGGAGGCGTCCGACGATTCATATTGTTCCAAGGGATGTCTCTTAATTTGTCATCAAGGATTGCAGGATTTGGGATTCATGGGAATCAAGTTGGAGTACTTGAAGATCAATTTGGAGGATGTTATAACCTTATTGAAGGCAAAGGAGGTCAAGAAAGTGAAGAAAATGAAGGCCAAAAACGAAGCCAAGGCGCGCCCGCGCTCATGTCCACACGCGCCCGCGCCGTCATCTGCGAAAGGCTAGCGCGCCCGCGCAATTCTTGCGCATGCCTCGCGCGCCAGCGCGTTCGTCTTTCTACACACACCGAAGTTGTTTGTGTGTGTTCGGGGATTTTTGATATTTTGTGATATTTTGAGTCTTTTAAGTTTATTAGGAAACTTCTAGATGATATCTTTTGCATTATTTTGCATTATCTTTAGGATTTTGGAATTATAATCCAGCTAGGAAATCTTAAGTTTAATTCAATTAGGATTCCTAGTTTATTTTCTTCTATATATTGTAAACTTCTCATTCATGAGAATTAATTAATGAATTATTCAGTTTATTGATTTTATCAATTCTTAAAATTCTTTCTAGAATTTTGCCAAAGCTTTGCTTTGTTTTTATCAAAATCAAACTTATCAAAGTTTAACAACTTTGTGGCGTTTGTCGATTGATTATCTTCGTGGGTTGTCAAAGACAGGTTCCTTTGAAGGTCCCGTTGTGATCGATTGTTTATTCCGCAATTATCTGTTGCTAGTTACAGGTTCAACTAGAGGTGGATTTTGCAAACTTACTTGTTTCAAAGATAGGGAAAAATCGTTGTTTCTTTTGTTATCGAATTAAGGTGCGATTCGATGAAGTCGTGTTGCCTTTCATACATAAGATTCATATCATTTGGTATCAGAGCTTAAGGTTTTGATTCAAGTAAGTCGTATCCTTCTTTAATCTATATTTTTTCTTCGTTCTTCGTTCATCTTTCCTTGTTCTTCGTTCTTCATCTCTCTCATCTCAAATTTCTGTGTCATTCTTTCAAACTTGTTATCCAAGTCTCGTGTCTTGTGCTACAAGTTATAAATTCAAAAAAAAAAAAGTGAAAAAAATCGAAAAAAAAAGAGATTTGAAATCGGTCAAAAAAAAAAAGTAGAGACTGAAAAAGCTTAAAAAAAAGGGAGAAGCAAAATAACTTGTGGCAAAGTCCTGTGTCTTGTGAGTATTTGGATAAAAAAAAAATTATTTCAATCTTCATAAGTCTCTTGACTTGTTTTTGTGCAATCTACGAGAGTCGATTGACAAGTGTCTACAAGTTTTGAACTTTAGAGTTTGATATTTAAAATCACAAAGCATAAGATATTCTTTATTTGAGTGAAAAAAAAGAGTGTTTGAGCGATTTCTTTGGAGTGACTTGTGAGATTTTGGGTGAGGAATATTGTAATTACTAACCTTCTTCTTGCAGGTACGATGTCCTATAGAAATTATTTTGTTGGAGGAGATGATGAGTACATGGAGAGTAAAAAGAGATTTTATGGGTGTGGTAGTAATGGAAGTAATAAAAGTAAAATTCCATCGTTCCATGGAGATGAGGATCCGGAATTGTATTTGAAGTGGGAGAAAAGGGTAGAGAGTGTATTAGATGATCGTGATATTTTTGAATCTAGGAAGGTAAAACTTGTCATAAAAGTGTTTACCGACTATGCTTGCACTTGGTGGGATAGGTTAGATGAGAATCGGGAGAGGCGTGGAATGAGTCCTATATCTACGTGGGATGAGTTGAAAAGGGTGTTGAGGAAACGCTTTGCTCCTAATCACTATGAGAGGAGAAGTGTTGTTTCCAAACGTGAGCATCAAGGTACATCTAAACTTACAAATTCTAGTACCTTTGATATTGCATGCTTATGGTGTCATAGAAAAGATAAGCATGATATGAGCCAATGTTTTAATGAGGCTATAATGAAATTGGAGGATTATCGTGTAGATATTGAATCTAATGGTGTGGTAGAGGTTGAATCAAAAGTTGAAGTTGAGTCGATAATTGAGGATGAAACTTCATTGATTGATGATGTGAGTGTCGAAATTTGTGCGGTGGAAGGAGAGTGGATTGATGAAAAACCTTCTATTGTACATGGTGTGGTTGATAGTGTTGGCAAATGTGAAGTAGTAGGAGAGTTTGTAGTTGTTAAAGAGTCATCTAATATTTTTGTGGTAGATAAGAGTCCTATGGATGTTCATAGTGGGACTAGTAATTTGTTGTTGGATGAGTCTTGTAATCTTGCTATTATATTGAGTCCAAAAGAATTTCTTGAGAAACAATTGGAATTCGAAAATTTGAGTGATATGGCTAAAGAAATGAGTGATGAAAAAATTAAGATAGCCATTGAAAAGGAAAAAGAAAAAGAAGAGGCCGAAAAAATGAGTATTCAAAAAAGTAAGATGACCTTTGAAAGAATAAAAGAGAGGAAAGAAAAAAGAGGAAAGAGACCAATAAAAAAAGAAAATATTATGGTCCAAAATAGTGAGGTTGAAAATTTTGTTCAAATGAATAAAATCCCTAAAGTACTTTTGTACAAAGAGGTTTTATCTCATTGTCATGATTTAGCCGGTTCAACCCCGAGCTTTGGTATTTCTTCTTTGCAGGTTATTGGAGATGTGTTGATGAGAAAACAAAGGAGATACAATATTAAAAGTCTTAACATGTTGGATCCATGTGAATGTGAGGTTGAATGTTTGAAAGTTATTCTCTTTGAGAGAATTGTTGGTGAAGAGTTGATCCAATGCCAACGAGATAAAGGGCAAGATTTGAGGACAAATCTTTTTGAAGAAGGGGAGTCTGATATGAATCTAGGAGGCGTCCGACGATTCATATTGTTGCAAGGGATGTCTCTTAATTTGTCATCAAGGATTGCAGGATTTGGGATTCATGGGAATCAAGTTGGAGTACTTGAAGATCAATTTGGAGGATGTTATAACCTTATTGAAGGCAAAGGAGGTCAAGAAAGTGAAGAAAATAAAGGCCAAAAACGAAGCCAAGGCGCGCCCGCGCCGTCATCTGCGAAAGGCTAGCACGCCCGCGCCATTACCTTGCGCGCCCGCGCCATTACCTTGCACGCCCGCGCCATTCCTGCGCATGCCAAGCACGCCCGCGCTGCTTAGTCGCGCGCCCGCGCGTCCGTCTTTCTACACACACCGAAGGTGTTTGTGTGTGTTTGGGGATTTTTGATATTTTGTGATATTTTGAGTCTTTCAAGTTTATTAGGAAACTTCTAGATGATATCTTTGATATCTTTTGCATTATTTTGCATTATCTTTAGGATTTTGGAATTATAATCCAGCTAGAAAATCTTTAGTTTAATTCAATTAGGATTCCTAGTTTATTTTCTTCTATATATTGTAAACTTCTCATTCATGAGAATTAATTAATGAATTATTCAGTTTATTAATTTTATCAATTCTTAAAATTCTTTCTAGAATTTTTCCAAAGCTTTGCTTTGTTTTTATCAAAATCAAACTTATCAAAGTTTAACAACTCTGTGGCGTTTGTCGATTGATTATCTTCGTGGGTTGTCAAAGACAGGTTCCTTTGAAGGTCCCG
The DNA here is from genome assembly GCF_033568475.1 of Henckelia pumila. Taxonomy (NCBI): domain Eukaryota; kingdom Viridiplantae; phylum Streptophyta; class Magnoliopsida; order Lamiales; family Gesneriaceae; genus Henckelia; species Henckelia pumila. Next base: position 171,808,469 of record NC_133123.1, read on the forward strand.
TTGTGATCGATTGTTTATTCCGCAATTATCTGTTGCTAGTTACAGGTTCAACTAGAGATGGATTTTGCAAACTTACTTGTTTCAAAGATAGGGAAAAATCGTTGTTTCTTTTGTTATCGAATTGAGGTGCGATTCGATGAAGTCGTGTTGCCTTTCATCCATAAGATTCATATCACTTGGGGAACAGAAAAAAAGAACGAAATGAGTATTCGATCAATTTATTACAGATTTCTGCGTATTCTGGCTTGAATTTTTCAGATGAATGTATAATCAATCAGAATTATTTTGATTGGAAATGAGCCAGATTTGCTGTAGTAACCCGCATTTTTAATTAGTGATTAATGAGTAATTAATCACGTGTTCATGTTTAGATTAAGAAAAACATGATTAAGTAAGTTCCTGTTGGGATAACGGACTTCAGAAATGGATTCAGGACACTCGGAAATAGCCGGGAAGGTCCCAAGGGTTTGGATGGTTCTGAAGCTCCGAACCAAGTCAGGAGGCTCCGAACGGGTTCGGAGGATCCGAACTCAGGATCGGAGGCTCCGAAGTGGATCGGAAGCTCCGTCGATAAGATCAGACGTTCCGATCGGGACCAGGGCACACGTCACCGCTTACTTCAGCAAGGTGACATCATGGCTGACATAATATTGGGCGATCGGACGATCCGAAGGAGGGATCGGAGGTTCCGATCGTGTTCGCATGATCCGAACCAGGTTCGGAGGCTCCGAACGTTGCCTATAAATAGAGGGTCCGAGAATTCATTTTCTCGCACCAATTTCCTCTCTTCTCTCTTACTTCCTAAGCCTTCTAACTCAGATCTAGGGAGATCTAGGCGTCCTACGGAGAATCCGAAAGTGGCTTAGTGATCTAGACGTTGTCGCGGAGCTACGGCCTAGTTTTGAGGCTATCGTCAGCAAAGGACTAACGACGGACGCAGGTATAGCTTTGGCTTCCTAAAAATATTTAGGAGTATGCAATAGCTTAGTTAAGGCTTTTAGAGCTTAATTGTTGATGCATGGATATTTGCATTGTAGTAGCTAGTAGACTGGACTAGTAGGCTTGGAATCTAGACCAGCAGAGCTAGGTTTGACCAGCAGTGTTAGAGGTACGTAAGTACTGATCGAGATAGCCTGCATAATATATTTGCTTATATGTTGCATGAGTATGTGCTATATGTTTTATCATGTTTTAGCATGTTTTACCGTCTTAGCACATACATAATTTTATGTGTGACTGCATCCGAAGAGATGTGAGTCATTGACAGTCTCCATAGGGAACAATGATCTCATTTTGGACTCGAGTCAGGTATGACAGTTTCCATATGAGGCTTGTATCCTGTTTTGGATTCGGGTCAGGATGGGGTTGGCTCAGCCCTGATATGGAGTATACGAGTACCCCGCGGAGTAGCTCTCTAGCCGGTACTGTATATTCTCGTCGCCATGAGCAAGTGTTTTTCACTTGAGTTTTAAATAATCTGTGTGCGCATATTTGTATTTATATCATTGCTTCGTATTGAGCGTTCTAGCTCACGCCCCTGTGTTTGGGTATTGTGTACCTTGTGGCGGGGCAAGTTTGAGGCAGGACGGTCCAGACGGCTCTCAGTAGGATTGAGCTTTGGAGAGTGCGAGGTTTTAGAGGGTAGGGATTTATTTACCCTGAACCTTCGATTTGGTTGTATAACAGTACTTATACACTTGTGATAGCGTCGGTTGTATTCTGCCGATTGGATTTGTTGTATTTTAATTATCCGCACTTTACGCTTTAAGCTTTTATTGCGTGTGCTTTTACTATAACTCTGATTAGGTAGTGGATCCGGGTTGGGTCACTACATTTTTGGTATCAGAGCGACGCATTGCACTGGGAATATCGTAAAGCGGATTAATTAATTATCTATTCTTATGTAACAGATGACAGATTACGACGAGAGTCACAGTAGCATAGACGGCGGTCGTTGGGGCGATCCAGATGATCGTAGACATCGGGGACAGCCCAAGGAGCGCAGGCGATTCAGCATGCATAGGTTTAAGGAAGTTAGCCCGAAGCCTTATACGGGTGGTGAGACAGCCGAAGAGGCGGAGGATTGGATGGAGAGGGTGGAGCAGTGATTCCAGGAGTTCCGTTGCACGGCTGAGGATAGGATGGAGATCCTTGCCTTTATGCTTGAGGGCAGGGCGAGGAAGTGGTGGAGATCTACTTCCGCACCGTTCATAGCAGCTAAAGGTGCAGCTACTTGGATGGAGTTCCGTACTGCTTATCAGAGATTTTATTTTCCTCCAGCTCTTCGTCAGGCAAAAGCCAGTGAGTTGTTGAGTTTGCGACAGGGTACGATGAAGATCGAGGAGTACCAGCAGAAGTTCTTTGATCTGCTACCCTTTTGTCCTCATATTGCTGATAGTTCTATGGCGAAGTTTGATCATTTCCTTCAGGGTTTGAACCCTGACATTCATCGTATGGTTGCTGTGGGCGGAGATGGGACTTACGAGGATTTGGTGGACCGTTGTCGCCAGGCCGAGGACAGTATTCGGAGGAACAGGGGACTTTACTCTTCTTATTCCAGGCCAGCGAGCTCTAGTCCTTTGGGTCCGAGAGGACAGTCCTTCAAGAATCCAGGAGGTACTTCTTTTTCTTCCTCTGGATCTGGTGGGATGCATCGTTTTGGTGGACAGAGACCGAACCGGTGTACTCAGTGCCGACGCAGACATCCACCAGGGCAGTGTGTTCAATCGACCACTGCATGTTTCCAGTGTGGCCAGGAGGGTCACATGAAGAGATATTGTCCTATGCTGATTGGGGCAGCGAGTGGTTCCGGAGGTTCTCAGGCATCTGTTCAGCCACCTCAGTACCAGCAGCCACCTTTCCAGCAGCAGTATTCGCAGCAGCGCCAGCATCCACAGCAGTCTCAAAGACAGCCTACTCAGACTCCTTCTCGGGGTCATTCTTCTTTGAGGCCACGTTCCCAGGGTCAGGTCTTTGCGCTTAACCAGGAGCAGGCAGAGGCTGACAGCGATCGGATGATTGCAGGTATCTGTAGTTTATGTGGTTTTCCTGCATATGTTTTAATTGATACCGGTGCATCGCATTCTTTTGTCTCAGCACGTTTTGCTAAGAAGTATAGATTGCCGTTTATTCCTTTAGACGTGTTGCTAGTGGTTTCTACTCCTATGCGGAGCGAGGTTTTAGCCAAGCGTCTAGTTGGGGGTTGTGTTTTGGATTTGGAGGGACATCAGCTTAGTGCTAACCTAATGATTCTATCGATGGAGGATTTTGATTGCATCATTGGGATAGATCTATTGACTACCTAACGAGTGATAGTGGATTGCTATCAGAGGTTCATCCAGTTTCGTCCAGAGGATGACGAGTCATGGTATTTCTATGGTGAGGGAGCGCGACCCCCGATTCCAGTGGTTTCAGCTCTGAAGGCCCGACGTGCTTTAGAGTCTGGCGGGGAAGGCTACCTTATCTACGCCATTGACGAATTCTTAGGAGAGCCAGATATCCAAGAGATACCAGTGGTTCGAGACTTTCCAGATGTATTTCCGGAATAGATTCCAGGTTTGCCACCAGTAAGGGAGATTGAGTTTGGCATTGAGTTTGTGCCAGGGACTGCACCGATTTCAAGAACTCCTTACCGATTGGCACCGCCAGAAATGAAAGAGCTGCAGAAGCAATTGCAAGATCTTCTTGATAAGGGTTATATTAGACCTAGTGTTTCTCCATGGGGAGCCCAGTACTGTTTGTCAAGAAAAAGGATGGTTCGATGTGGTTGTGTATTGACTACCGTCAGTTGAATCAAGTGACAGTGAAGAATAAGTATCCTCTTCCGCGGATAGATGATCTCTTTGATTAGTTGTAAGGTAAATCTATCTATTCGAAGATTGATCTTCGGTTTGGGTATCATCAGTTGCGAGTTTGATAGGAGGATGTTCCTAAGACAGCATTTCGTACGCGGTATGGACACTATGAGTTTCTAGTGATGCCGTTTGGGTTGACGAATGCTCCAGCTGTTTTTATGGATCTGATGAACAGAGTTTTCTGCGACTTTCTGGATAAGTTCGTGGTGGTGTTCATCGATGACATTTTGGTGTATTCTCGCAGCATGGATGAGCATGCCTACCATCTCTGTACTGTACTTCAGGTCTTGAGGGAGAGACAGTTGTACGCGAAGCTGAGTAAGTGTGACTTCTGGATTGACCGAGTTGTGTTCCTTGTTCATGTCATTTCTCAGGATGGCGTATCTGTTGATCCTAGCAAGACAGAAGCTATTTTGAATTGGTCACGTCCGGCTACAGCTTCTGAGATTCGTAGTTTCCTTGGTTTAGCAGGATACTATCATCGTTTTGTGGAGAATTTCTCTCAGATAGCTAATCCTTTGACTCAGTTGACGAAGAAAGAAGTTTCTTTCGTTTGGTCTGATGCATGTGAAGACAGTTTTCATGAGTTGAGACGTCGTCTGACGACAGCTCCAGTTCTTGCTTTATCGTCTGGATCAGGTGGTTTTGTAGTCTTAACTAATGCTTCTCTCCAGGGTTTGGGGTGCGTGTTGACTCAGAATGGCCACGTGATCCCTTACGCCTCTAGACAGCTGAAGACTCACGAGGAGAACAATCCCGTACATGATTTAGAGCTTGCATCCATTTCTTTGCTCTTAAGATATGGCGTCACTATTTGTACGGAGAACGATTCGAGATCTTCACCGATCATAAGAATTTGAAGTATCTGTTCACTCAGGCTGAGTTGAACATGCGGCAGCGTCGTTGGATGGATCTGTTGAAGGATTACGATTGTGAGATCAAGTACCATCCAGGTTCTTCAAATCCCATTGCTGATGCGCTTAGTCGCAAGGTTTATGTGAGTTCCCTTCGTACCAGTTCGATTTCAAAGGCAGTGGAGGAGTGTTGTTTTTTGGGATTTACATTCTGTCATAAGAAAGAACAACAAGGGATTCGTGTCTCTTCTGTGCTTGCAGAGCCAGCGCTATACATACGAATCCGAGAAGCTCAGAATTCTGATCTGAAGACTCAGAAGTTGGCCCGGCTGGCTAAGGGTGATAACACTTCTGGTTTCCATTTGTAGGGAGATGGTCTGTTGTGTCTTTCTGGTCGAGTTGTGGTACCCGAGGATTCTACTTTGAGGGATGAGATCTTATCGCAAGCTCATCGCAGTCGATTCTCTGTACATCCAGGCAGCATGAAGATGTATAAGGATATTCGCACTCGATTTTGGTGGAAAGGGATGAAGCGCAGCGTTTATCAGTTCGTATCCCGATGCCTTGTGTGTCAACAAGTCAAGGCAGAGTTTAGACGACCCGGAGGGTTACTCCACAGCTTAGAGATTCCTGAATGGAAGTGGGAGCATGTGACGATGGACTTTTTCACCCACTTGCCTATGTCTTCCAGGAATTGTGATGCTATTTGGGTTGTCGTGGATCGGTTGTCGAAATCAGCACATTTTCTCCCCTATAACCGCGATTACACCTTTGATAGGATGACGCAATTGTATGTGCGGGAGATTGTTCGATTGCATGGGATTCCGTTGAGCATTGTCAGCGATAGAGATCCGAGATTCACCTCGAGATTTTGGGGTAGTTTCCTGCTAGCCCTTGGTACTACTTTGAGCTTGAGTACGGCTTATCACCCAGAGATGGACGGACAGTCGGAGCGTACTATTCACACTCTAGAGGATATGCTTCGCGCGGTGGTGATGGATTTTGGTCCAGCGTGGCATGATCATTTACCCTTGGTGGAGTTCGCCTACAACAATAGTTTCCATCGCAGCATTGGCATGGCACCATTTGAGGCTCTTTATGGATGCCGTTGTCGTACACCTTTGTTTTGGGACGAGGTTGGCGAGCGTCAGGTTGAGGGTCCTTAGATGATTCAACAGATGATTGATGCAGTAGAGTTGATCCGACGCAGGGTTAAGGCATACCAGGATCGACAGGCTAGCTACGCGAACACTCACCGCAGGCCACTTCATTTTGAGGTAGGAGAGTATGTTTTCTTGCGTGTGTCACCTTTTCGGAAGGTGATGAGGTTTGGTCGCAAGGGTAAGCTGACACCTAGATTTATTGGTCCTTTCGAGATTCTCGAGAAGGTTGGGGATGTTGCTTATCGTCTGGCCTTGCCACCCGATGTTTCGGAGATCCACGATGTGTTCCACGTGTCCTTGTTGAGGCAGTATGTGGCGGACGAGTCGCATATTTTGCATCCGACTGAGGTAAAGGTAGATCAAGATCTATCATATGTGGAGAAACCCCTACGGATTCTTGACAGGAAGGACAAGGTACTTCGTAACAAACGCATACCATTGGTTATGGTACAGTGGCAATGCAGAGGGACAGAGGAAGCTACTTGGGAGTTGGAGAGCCGGATGTTAGCCGAGCACCCCGAGTTATTTTGAGATTTTGTACTTCTTTGTATCGAGTTATACTTGTTCAGTTGTAATAAAGAACATTTGGTTGGCTATTTATATTTTCCTCTAAGACTTAAATTTCGAGGACGAAATTTCTTAAGTGGGGGAGAATGTAGTAACCCGCATTTCTAATTAGTGATTAATGAGTAATTAATCATGTGTTCATGTTTAGATTAAGAAAAACATGATTAAGTAAGTTCCTGTTGGGATAACGGACTTCAGAAATGGATTCAGAACACTCGGAAATAGCCGGGAAGGTCCCAAGGGTTCGGATGGTTCGGAAGCTCCGAACCAAGTCAGGAGGCTCCGAACGGGTTCGGAGGATCCGAACTCAGGATCGGAGGCTCCGAAGTGGATTGGAAGCTCCGTCAGTAAGATCGGACATTCCGATCGGGACCAAGGCACACGTCACCACTTACGTCAGCAAGGTGACATCATGGCTGACGTAATATTGGGCGATCGGACGCTCCGAAGGAGGGATTGGAGGTTCCGATCATGTTCGGACTATCCGAACCAGGTTCGGAGGCTCCGAACGTTGCCTATAAATAGAGGGTCCAAGAATTCATTTTTTCGCACCAATTTCCTCTCTTCTCTCTCAATTTCTAAGCCTTCTAACTCAGATCTAGGGAGATCTAGGCGTCCTACGGGGAATCCAGAAGTGGCTTAGTGATCTAGACATCGTCGCGAAGCTACGGCCTAGTTTTGAGGCTATCGTCAGCAAAGGACTAACGACGGACGCAGGTATAGCTTTGGCATCCTAAAAATATTTAGGAGTATGCAATAGCTTAGTTAAGGCTTTTAGAGCTTAATTGTTCATGCTAGGATATTTGCATTGTAGTAGCTAGTAGACTGGACTAGTAGGCTTGGAATCTAGAACAGCAGAGCTAGGTTTGACCAGCTGTGTTAGAGGTACGTAAGTACTGACCGAGATAGCCGGCATGATATATTTGCTTATATGTTGCATGAGTATGTGCTATATGTTTTATCATGTTTTAGCATGTTTTACCATCTTAGCACATACATGATTTTACGTGTGACTGCATCCGAAGAGATGTGAGTCATTGACAGTCTCCATAGGGAACAATGATCTTATTTTGGACTCGAGTCATGTATGACAGTTTTCATATGAGGCTTGTATCCTGTTTTGGATTCGGGTCAGGATGAGGTTGGCTCAGCCCTGATATGGAGTATACGAGTACCCCGCGGAGTAGCTCTCTAGCCGGTACTGTATATTCTCGGCACCATGAGAAAGTGTTTTTCACTTGAGTTTTAAATCATCTGTGTGTGCATATTTGTATTTATATCATTGCTTCGTATTGAGCATTCTAGCTCACGCCCCTGTGTTTGGGTATTGTGTACCTTGTGGCAGGGCAGGTTTAAGGCTGGACGGTCTAGGCGGCTCTGAGCAGGATTGAGCTTTGGAGAGTGCGAGGTTTTAGAGGGTAGGGATTTATTTACCCTGAACCTTCGATTTGGTTGTATAACAGTACTTATACACTTGTGATAGCATCGGTTGTATTCTGCCGATTGGATTTTTTGTATTTTAATTATCCGCACTTTACGCTTTAAGCTTTTATTGCGTGCGCTTTTACTATAACTCTGATTAGGTAGTGGATCCGGGTTGGGTCACTACATTTACTTAAAAAAAATTTTATGTTAAGAAACACAGAGAGTAAATCAAATAAGTTAGAATAAGAATGCCAGATCAAGATATGAATTGAAGTTTCATATAAGAGTGAATGATTTTAATGTGAATGATTATATGATAGTGCTAGATATTTCTGAAATGAGATATTAGATTCTGAAAGAAATTCACAATAATAAGTTCACTAACCATTCACTTGGCATTTTATCAGAGAAGAAAGAAAGCAGCTATGAAAGAATTTGTTTGTTGTAGAATTACAACGTATAGAGAATTTCAGTTGAAGTTGAGAAGTATTGATCAGATAAATTTAATTACATTTGGTAACTCTAGAATTGAAATGAGATTACAATTCGAAAGATTATGTCACTAAACTACCAAGATGAGTCAGAATGCGTGATGAAAACTGTGGTAGTTATGATCAGATTTATTGAATTACGAGATACGATAACAGATAGTTATGACCAGATCACTGATATGTGGGTTAGAATTGTTATGAGATTACATAGTAAGCCAAGAATTATTGTTTCAGTTTGAGACAATAAGTTTACTATTGAATTGTGATACAGATTATCAATAAGATCTGAATACTCTTGAATAGGAAACTACAGTATATCATCCTTAACTTGATGACTAGTCCGAATAGACTAATCAGATTGCAAGAATACACTGTATTTGATGGCATGCAGGTATGAAGAGATAGCTATAAGAAGTTACTGATATGATGATATTACAGGAATTATTGAAATCTATTGTCGAGATAGAGACTTTAGATTTCTGTGATAAACTGTGGCATGGATTGTTTGATATTCTGAGTATTTGGTTATATGTGATGGCATGATACCATTCTCCGATTGATGGATTGTCTGAGTTGACTATCCAGATTTCGAGGATATGCTCAGAACTCTAGTACCTGATTCGGTATTAGTTAACTTAATGTGTGCCACTTAAATTATATGATTCCTGTGATAACTATCTGATTGATATTGAGATAGTATTTGGAGTATTTGATGATCGAAGAATAAGGAATTTTCTTGCTTTAGGATGATATATGGGAAAATCAACTATCAAATCAGATGTGATTTGAGAAAATACAGAGAATATGAAGATTGATCTGTATGGAATAAGAACAGAGCAGACTTGATAGAGTTAGAAATTGAATGATTTTGAAGCTTGAATAGAGTGTTCAGCGAGAAATATGTTCTTTGCCAAAGTATCATTCAATTCAGGAAGAAATCCTAGAATTGATCTGATAATGGATTTTCATGAATAGTGGCTATAGAGATGATAATTTAGCTCATTGATTACTACTCTATCTGAGAGATGAAATATACCCCTTGAGTATAAGCTGAAGAAATATATCAGAAAGGATCTCTGAAATCCACAACATTGAAGTGAAGAATGCATACAGATCCTGAAGCTATGAACAGAATGACAGTGCAGACTTGATAGATATTCTATGCAGAGCATAGAACGATATTGAAAAAGAAACAAGTCATCACTAAAGCTGAATTGCATTGTATAAGATATCAGACAGAGTTAGTGAAATCACTGAAAGATTTATTCTTTTCAGCTTGATATGAGGGATCAGATTTGTTCCACGTATCTTAGTTATGAAGTGTCAATTAGATTCTTCCTATGTACTTTAATCAGACGAGATTGATATTGAAAAGAGTTTGAGCTAAGTCGAATATTCGACAGATCTTTGATTGAGGAGAGACACAACTCAGAGAGATTTTTTTTCAGATTAATTAAAGTACAAGAGAATAGACGCTGAATAAAAGAGATAACCTGACCAAAGAGTAAGAGATGAAATACGAAGATCAGAGTTATATGATTGAAGTGAGAATCACTTCAGATAATCATTCGGTCTATCCGATTTGAAATTCAGATTGAATACGATTTCGAGGACGAAATCATTCCTTAGAGAGGAGGAATTGTAAGACCCGAAAATATTAATTTATTAATTATGAAATTTGAGATTTAAATTCTGTAATTGAAAATATTGATTTGAGTATTTATGAAATTATAGATTTAATCTCCGAGCCGAAGATATTTAATTTGAGAATTTATGGATTTTGAGAATTAAATTTCGAAATTCTTAAATTAAAAGAATAAAATATTTGGATTAAATATTTATGGGATTTAAGATTAAATTCCGAGATTCGAGAATTAAAAAGGATTTAATTAGAGGCAAAAGATTGATTAAGGATCGAATTGTTATTATAGAACAACTCAGGGACCAAAATGCAATTTATGCATTGCAAGTGAGCAAGTACACGTGGGAATATATATTGAATTACATGTATTACTTCTTCCCATTTCAGCAGACGTATCGTGTAAGGTGAGGAAGAAAGCTTCCAAGCCAATTCTTTCACTTTCAATTTCGATTAAAAATTATCCGGCCGGTAGAATTCAACACTGATCGTAAAATCGCGATCACGGCTTCGAGTGCTACATTTTGATGTAAGTATTATGAAGTTCTACGATGTTTGAATTTTATGATATTGTTAGAATTAATATTTGATTGGATAAATATGTTCTAGTATAGACAACAGTATATCTAAGTCGGATCGAGAAAAGATCGTCGTTTGAAAATGTTTATGAATGTTTGAATATTTTTGAGAATTCTGAAAAGATTTGGCTTTTGAAAACATGATTAGGTTGTGGAATTGAGTTTGGATATGAGTTAATATGGTATTGTCGATCCATCTCAGGTAGTGGATCTTTGAGTTTGATGTCGATATGATATGATATATATATAATTGATTCTATTGCCATGGTCAGAGGCGGCCTTATTTTCACGTCAGATGTGACGATGATAGATGGATATCCATGTCAAGATCGGATAAGAATCTTGATGGCAGAGATTTGATATGTATCAAATCTTGATATATGCGCGCTAGTATTATGAATGAAGTCTTGATTGATATGATTGAGTAGATATATGCGTTATTTTACTCTATTCTTGAGTCGATACGTTTAGAGTTGATACAATTTTATTTAACGCATTTATATGTTGATTATACTGAGAATTATATTCTCATCGGAGTTTATCTGACTGTTGTTTTGTTTTGTATGTGTGCATTACAACAGATGGGGCAGAAGCTAGCCAGAAAGAACATGGGTAGCTCGAGAGAGAGACGTAGCACATGTGGACTCGGGTTTAGACGTTGAACTATTGTCAAAGGTTTAGTTGGAACCAAGTTTAGCATGTTTATGTTGACAAGGAAGTTGGAACCAAACTTGTGTATTTTTAGCAATCGTGTGTAGTTGTAGTTGAATATAATTGTAGAACTTCCTGTCCTAAACTTGTTTTTGCTTGTATAACATTCTTAGAATTGATGTATGAAGTTTGTTCATGTTTAAAACCAATTTTGATAGCCATGTTTAGAAGCTGAATTCTGCAGATTTTTCATAACAGGAGTGCCCGCTCGATCGGGTGAACTCCACCGATCGAGCGCGGCTCGTGAAATGAAAAATAGAACTTTTGGGTTTTGACGCCCGCTCGATCGGGTGAACTCCACCGATCGAGCGCGGCCAATGATTTTCCAAAACAGTGAATCCGATATTTTGGCTCGCTCGATCGGAGGAACTCGACCGATCGAGCGAGGTGTTGAATATTTTTTTTAAAAAATATTTCTGCTCTTAATTTATTTATTCTTTAATTTGTATGATTAATTTAGATTAATTTTTAATTGCCCTTAAGACGAGATTAGCAACTCGAGGTCCCCACAATTATGTTGGTGCGTGGTCAAAAAAATAGTACCATTTATATCTATACATAGTACTTTAATTAGAAAATAAAGTATAATAACCTCGAATTGTGGTGTTGGAGCATGGTTAAGAAACACAGTATTGTTTATATTGATACGTAGTACGTTTACTTAAAAATGAAGTATAATATCTAATTGTAGTATGAGAATCTGTTAAATTTAGTACATATTTCATACATATTTTACATTGTGGTGTTGATGCGTGATCAGAAATGTAGTACCATTTGTTACTATACGTAGTACTTTTGCTTAAAAATGAAGTAGTTGGTGCGTGATCAGAAACGCAGTATCATTTGTAACTATACGTAGTACTTTTGCTTAAAATTAAAGTATAATACCGTCTAATTGTGGTATGAGAACTGGTTAAATTTGGTACATCTTCCATACATGTTTTACATTGTGGTGTTGGGGCGTGATCAGAAACGCAGTACCATTTATAACTATATGTAGTACTTTTGCTTGAAAATGAAGTATAATAACGTTTAATTATGTTACGAGAATTTGTTAAATTTGATACATCTTTCATTCATGTTTTACATTGTGGTGTTGATGCGTGATCAGAAACGCAGTACCATTTGTAATTATACGTAGTACTTTTTTTTTGACAATGAAGTATAATAACGTCTAATTGTGGTATGAGAATTTGTTAAATTTGGTACATCTTCCATACATGTTTTACATTGTGGTGTTGGTGCATGATCAGAAATGCAGTACCATTTGTAACTATACGTAGTACTCTTTCTTGAAAATAAAGTATAATAATGTCTAATTGTGGTGTGCGAATTTGTTAAATTTGGTACATCTTCCATAAATATTTTACATTGTGATGTTGGTGCTTGGTAAGAAACGTAGTACCATTTATAACGATACGTAGTACATTTGCTTGAAAATGAAGTATAATAACATCTAATTGTGGTATGAAAATTAAACATCCATTCTACCAAAATTAAACATCCAACTTCATCAACATAGTTATAAATGAAAATTAAATATCCATTTCACCAAAATACAGTACCACATTCATCAACATAATGATAAATAGAAATTAAACATCAATTATACCAAAATACAGTACCAACTTCAACAACATAGTTATACATCCGATCAAAGTACAGTGCAAAATACACCAACAAAATTTTTCACTCCATTCTCATTTCCCTTAGTCCTTCTCCATCAAGCCATATTCGTTGTTTAGGATGGCTGCAACTACGTGTGCCCTTTTGCCGTCTATGTTAAAATAAGTCTAATTAGTCCATGTAAAAGGGTCATCACGAGCATAGCACTCCATCCATAGGAAAGTAAACACACCACAATCTGGATTAGGCCCTTGGACTCTACACTTTGGGAATCCCGCGTTGCAATTTCCAAGCTCAAGATCCTTGAAAATCCTCAAGTATCCTAATAGAAATTCAACCTGGACACAAATCAAATTATTGTAATGGTAAAAATAATTGCATCACATAATGAGAAAGGTAAAATAATGCATTACTTACAAAATGCTTCGCACTTGTCCTGTCATATTGGCTATCTATTGAGTTCCTCATCACAAATTCCTTTTTTTCATTATTCCACACAAGCAAAAACCAGTGAGATCTCACACAAATAGGGAATAAGACATAACTGCATATCTCCATTACTTCATTTTCTAGATCGTGTAGCTTCACCATATTACTGTTCGTACACTTGGAGAGAAAGTCCACATATTGATGATCCTCAAGTGGTTTGTTATTGTAGTGCTTACCAAGTACATGTAATATTTTGTTATTTTGTTATTGTAGTGCTTATCAAGTGGAGAGAAAGTCCACATATCATGTAGAATGTTATTGTAGTGCTTACAAACAAAAATGTGACAAATATTTTATTTAAATGACTTTGATTCTAATTTCAGGACAAATTTTAGATTTCATACTAGTATATACAATACTCTGTTTCATGGAAATTCAAACTCTTTTCATCCCCTTCATTATATAAGAGCTCTTCTTCAATGGCGCAAACCCCAAATTTGATTCAAAAATCACAGTCACATTCATCAAATACCAATCAACTAAAATGCAAATCACCACCCCAATGAGCAACACGACTATCAATATAGTACTAATCATAAAACACACGCCATCATAGTCGATTCCAAACAAAATAACAAGAACCCATTAAAAATTGCAGCAATAATAACATTCAGAAGAAGGGAAAAAAAGAAAACAAAATTAGCTTCATGAAGCAAAATAAAGGTAAGATTTGAACTGTCAAGACTACAAATTAAATTTTCAAAATTTTGCATACAAACAATTTTAAAAATTGATTTCCACAGCTTCGAGAAAATTTTAACAACCTAGCTGAAATTGAATAAAAAGTTAGACAAATCGAACAAACACATCAGAAGATCAAAGATATCAGAAGAAACTCACTTTCCTCTCTTTCTTGCATATGCTCGTTGTCCCACGTCAGTGAAAGATTCCAAATCATCAGTTGCAAGTCCGTGAGTTTTGCGTGGATGCTAGATGTTGGGAGAAGAGATGGATATTGGTCGAGAAAAAATTGGGAGAGGAGAGAAGAGGATGGAAATTGGTGAAGCAAGGTGCTAGGGATTTAACAGAGCCGCAAGCAAAATGAGGAAAGGGAAGAAGAAAAAGAGGTCGTGAAAAGTGAGAGAAAATAATATTAAAAAATGATATAAAATAAAATTTTAAGACAAAAGAAGATAAAACATGAAAAAGAGAGTGAAAAGAAAAATTTTAGTGGTATTAGGTAGTTTAAAATTTAAATTTATGACATAGGTACTGAATTCAAAACTAAGTTCTTGATTGGGTTATTATACCCAATTTATCGTTTTTTATTCAGTCAAAGTGACTCGTTAACTTTTTGTTTTAACTAAGTGTATTAATTTTTTAAGTGGGGTGAGCTCAGGTTAATTAATGGTTAGGTAACCCTTTATCTTGACCATACACCAGCTGGGGCCCCTTTTTTGTGTGCGTTATTCTCCTGCTGTGCAACGCAACCCCTTTTCTACGCTTTCTTCGACCAAAAAATTTTCAGAAACTTCCTTCCAACCACTCTGCTTTAGCCCCACACCACCTGTATCAAACAAACTCTTTCCGTTGTTTGATCCCTCGCATTTTCCAAAAAACAAAAAGTAAGCAATGTCATTAATGCTCCAAATATTCCCCTTTTTTATTTCTGTTATATTAAATGCCAATTTTCAGTGGATATGTTTTAAAATGATGTCTTTAATGTTATCTATGTAATAAATATTTGTCTCGACTCGAGTACTAACTACATTGTTGTTGCATCGGGGAAGATCCACAAACCACACATTGAGTCGTTTACATATGCTCGACCGACTTTTGTATTGCTCGACTGACTTTTTGTAATGTCGATTGATGTAGAATGCATTTGTATAGTCAACCCCATCGTAATCTCGACTGATCTTTCAAGCATCTCGACTGACTTATTGTATTGATCGACTGACTTATTGTGATGTTGTGTAGCGATCCTACCCGGATCCGCTACCTAATCAGAGTTAAGAGCATAATTAAACATGCATTAAATAAATCGCTGCGGAAGACTTAAATAAAAACAGACCGACAGAATACAACCGGTTAAACCAATTCGATTTATACAACCAAATCGAATAAATAGCCTAAAGGCAAAACCTATAGCTAATCCTGTTGTCTTCACTGGTCACTGGCTACTCCAAGCTCCGGGTGCTCAATCCTGCACCTACACCTGCCCCGTCGAATGGGGTGTCCAAATACACAGAAAAGACTGGACATGAGCTCTAAGCTCAATACGAAAGCACTGGGTAAAACATACAAATATGATGCATGCAAATGATAGGGTATCCAAATCTGGGATAACTGTATATAAATGCTCAGTAATGGCGCCTAGGACATGAGTGGTACAACCCGGGGAGCAAACCCTGTCGACACTGCTCATTCCTATAGGACGTGGACTATGTCCCCATATGCTAATCACCCATGACCCGTCAGTCAGTGGGCACTAGACATCAACTGTCCAGACAGGGCTGAGCGGCCCTTCATGGCTCATCTCACAAGATGGACAGGCACAATATGATATGCACATGCTGCATAATAATATGACATAAAAATGCAACATATAAGCATGCAAAACCCGCTGGCTATCTCAGTCTGTACTTACGTACCTTTCTACAGGCAGTTCCTAGCAGTCCCACTCTAGGTTCCAAGCCTATCATCAACTCTACAATGCAAAATACCCATTCATCATTATTTAAGCTCTAAAAGCCTTAACTAAGCTATTGCATACTCCTAAATAATTTAAGGAGACCATAGCTATACCTGCGTCCATCGTCAGCCCGCTGATGACAATTGCCTCAAAACTAGGCCACAGCTCAGCTACGATGCCTGGATCGCTATGCCACTTCCGGATTCCCAATAGGATGCCTAGAACTCCCTAGATCTGAGTTAGAAGGCCTAGGAATCAGAGAGAAGAGAGGTAGAGGTGCACTTGAAAATGAAATCTCGGCCCCCAATTTATAGATGGAGTTCGGAGCCTCCGAACCCGCTTCGGAACGTCCGAACACGATCGGATCCTCCGATCCCATCTTCGGAGCATCCGATCGCCAAATATTACGTCAGCTGTTGGAACACGGTCGTTCTTCGGATTGAAAAAGAAAGTGATACCCGGTGCAGCGGAAGTTTTAAAATTTTTATATGGAACGATTCCATATGGGTATCAAATTCGTACGATTAAAATTGATAATATAAAATTTAAACAATATAAATTTTACCTTAAAATCTCGAAACGAGATTATGGACACCAACAGATTAAACTGCTCTTGTTGTATATCCCAGGAACTTATGAACGAACAATTCTTCAATCAGGTCCACGAACAGAAGTTTAATCCCTCTGATAGACTGCACTAGAAAGTCTATCAGAAGTTTCTACGAAGAGATAGAACAGATATGATCTGCTAATTCAGACTGCAAATTCGAAATTCGCAGACTGAAAATTCTCTAAGACAGAGAGAGGGGGGGCGGCCGAAATTCCTAGACTGGAGGCTAGGGTTTTTGAAAATCTGAGTGTAAGTTGTGTGTAATTTCTGTACTGCAATAACTTATTTATAATGTGGGCTGCTAACAGCTTAGGGCCCATTAGTCCTAAGTTCGAGCCTGACAAGCAAAGCCCGCATGTTCAGAAATTAATATAAAATTTATCGTGACTCAGATTGATAAACCAATTTCACCAATGTGCACAGAAACCATTTCTGCATCTTTTAAAGTCAAGATAAATTTTCTGAATCCGAATTCAGTGGTTTCCAAAAATGTCCATCACTATGTCATTTTAGGAAATCTTACTCCCTCAACTCTTAAATAAGAAGTCCCACTTCTTTATTCACTAAATTTAATTATCTCAACGGGGATTAAAAATCCATTACTTGTGTGACCCTCAATGGCTCAGGGATACAGCTAGCCGTGGGCTCACAACTCCTTGTGACTCGGAACAAAAATTTCCGACTTGCCCATCGAATCATGGTAAGAGCGCCTAGCAACATCGCCCTATGATTCCCTAGGTATCACTGATAGTGCCTGCAAGAACCAATAGATTTTGGTTAGCGTACAGTACGGTCCCTTCATCCATATATCCCGATCGAATCAACAACCATTGGTAAATCGAGAGTCGTTCGAGATTCGATAACTATGCAATGCATCTTGAAGATCAAATAGTGACATCGCATGTGCTACTAAGAAACCATTTCTTAAAACACAACATGTACTCTGGCCATAGATTTGTTACACTAATATCTCCTCAGATTGCATAGGATATCCACACTAGCAAGTATGTGGTGAATCCTTGACAAAAAAGCATCGACTCCTATATGTGTCGTAACTGTACCCAATCCCGACACCTGATGACCCCAATAGAGTCGGTAAACGAGTTAAAGTACAGTACTAGCATATAGAGTCTCAATGATGTTTCAAGTAGTAAGGACTAATGGTGTACAACAAAAACCGCGGACTTTATCCACTCGATAAGTGATAACCACTTGGAAAGTCCGGATAGGGTAGTTCGATCATTCATCGTATAAATATCCATTTGCATGCTTTGAACATCTCTATGTTCCATACCAATGAAACGTGGTACTCGGCATCGCAAATGCTAGTCTCAATCTCGAGCGATCCTTATCCTTATTAACGGACGGCTCAATCGACTAGGAACTGTTTAGAATATACAATGACTATAAGATGTGTTTCATGATAGCCATCCCCATGTGCCACCACATCTTACATACACTATAGTATATTCAAGGTCTTCATCTAAACATCTTTTAGTATGTCACAACATAATAATATGATAAAAGATAAAGCAAATGCCATTATAAAAGTGTAAATTATATTAAACAAAAGATTGTTTATACATAGAGTCATAAAAGCCCTTAGCCACAAGTTGGCTCACCGGGCACCCACTCTTTCAATCTCCCACTTGCCCTAAAGCCAACTAGTCATACTACGTAGTCCCATTGCTTCGCGATGTTTGTCAAATAATGGTCCTGGCAAGGGCTTAGTAAGTGGATCAGCGATATTTTCTGCAGAGGCCACTCTCTCGACAGTGATGTCTCCTCTTTCCACGATCTCCCGGATGATGTGGTATTTCCTCAGTACGTGTTTGGATCTTTGATGAGACCTTGGTTCCTTTGCCTGAGCAACGGCACCCGTGTTGTCACAGTACACCGGGACTGGACCAACAGCTTCAGGAATAACTCCCAAATCTTGGACAAAATTCCTCATCCAAACGGCCTCTTTAGCAGCAGCTGATGCCGCAATGTATTCTGCCTCAGTGGTGGAATCCGCTGTGGTGTCCTGCTTGGAACTCTTTCAAGAGACAGCACCTCCATTGAGCATGAACACAAATCCAGAGGTTGACTTCGAGTCATCCACGTCACTTTGAAAGCTAGAGTCGGTATAGCCTTCCAATTTCAGTTCTCTTCCTCCATAAACCATGAATACATTCTTAGTTCTTCTCAAGTACTTAAGAATATCCTCCACGGCTTTCCAATGCATTTGACCGGGATTGGCTTGATATCTGCTCGTGACACTCAGAGCAAATGCCACATCCGGTCTGGTGGATATCATCCCATACATGATACTCCCTATGGCTGACGCATATGGTATGTGTGTCATTTTCTCTATCTCTTCGTCAGTCTTGGGACACATAGACTTGGATAGAGAGACTCCATGACACATAGGTAGATGTCCTCTCTTGGACTCATCCATTGAAAACCTTTTCAATATAGTGTCGATGTAGGTAGCTTGAGTGAGTCCTATCATTCTCTTAGATCTATCTCTATAGATCTGTATCCCTAGAATATAGGACGCCTCACCCAAATCCTTCATCGAGAATCTACCTGATAACCATATCTTTGTTGACTGCAACATCCCTATATCATTCCCAATGAGTAAGATGTCATCAACATAAAGTACTAAGAATGTCACAGCATCTTTAACTACTTTCTTGTACACATACGGTTCCTCCGGGTTCTTGATGAAACCAAAATCCTTTATTGTTTCATCAAATTTCTGGTTCCAACTTCTTGTTGCTTGTTTGAGACCATAGATCGATCTCTGAAGCTTGCATACCTTATGCTTGCTTCCCATGGATGTGAATCCCTCGGGCTGCATCATATAGATTTCTTCCTTAATGTTTCTATTAAGAAATGCAGTCTTCACATCCATTTGCCATATCTCATAGTCATACCATGTTGCTATGGCAATAAGAATTCTTATGGACTTGAACATTGCGACTGGTGAAAAAATTTCATCATAGTCAACTCCTTGTCTTCGAGTATAACCTTTTGCCACCAATCGTGCCTTGTAACTCAGTACCTTTCCATCAGGCCCAAGTTTTCTCTTATAGATCCATTTACACCCTATTGGAACAATTCCATCGGGAGGATCTACTAAAGTCCAAACTTGGTTTGTATGCATCGAATCTATTTCCGACTGCATAGCTTCAAGCCATAAATTCTAATCTGCATCAGAAATTGCTTCCTTGAAGTTTCTTGGATCACATCCAATGTCGGGTTCACTTTGATCCCCTTCAAGAAGAAAACCATATCTAATAGGAGGCCTAGAAGTCCTCTCGGATCTTCTAGTAATAGGCGTGTCAATCAATGGTTCCTGAGGTGTAGGATCATTATTTTGTATCTTTGGTTCTTCTCGAATTTCTTTGAGTTCCATCATCTTGCCTTTCTTATCCAATAAGAACTCCTTCTCCAAGAAGGTGGCATTCCTTGAAACAAACACTTTTGTTTCAGTAGGATGATAGAAATAATATCCGATTGAATTCTTCGGATACCCTACAAAATAACATAAGGTGGATCGACTATCCAACTTATCTCCCACTGTCTGCTTCACGTAAGCAGGACATCCCCAAATCCTCAAGTACGAATACTTAGGAGCTTTGCCATTCCATAACTCGTATGGTGTTTTGTTCACTGCTTTAGTGTGAACGTTGTTCAACAACAATACCGCCGTTTCAAGAGCATAGCCCCAAAACGAAAGTGGGAGCTCAGTGAAGCTCATCATGGATCGAACCATGTCCAACAAAGTTCGATTGCGACGCTCCGAAACACCATTAAGCTGAGGTGTCATAGGAGGAGTCCACTGAGAGAGAATCCCATTCTCTTTTAGATAGCTCAAAAACTCGGTACTCAAGTATTCTCCACCTCGATCTGATCGAAGTGCTTTAATCCTCTTACCTAGTTTGTTTTCTACTTCAGCCTTGAATTCTTTGAACTTTTCAAATGATTCAGACTTATATTTCATCAAATATAAGTACCCATACCTAGAATAATCATCAGTAAAGGTAATGAAGTAGGTGTGACCAAATTTTGTACCAAAACTAAATGGTTCGCAAACATCCGTATGGATCAAATCCAATAGATTTTGACTACGCTCAGGTTTTTCTTTGAAAGGAGATTTAGTCATTTTTCCTTTCAGGCAGGACTCACAAGTAGGTAGAGAGTTAATATCAGACATATCAAACATGCCTTCTCCCACTAGCTTGTTCATCCTCCTTGATGAAATATGACCTAGCCTAGCATGCCAAAGGTTTGCCGGGTTTTGACTATCGATTTTCCTTTTGTTCGTTGTTACCCGTTTATCAACATAATTTATTGGAACGTCTTTTAATTTTAAGTTATATAGATCGTTTTCAAGTTGTCCATTTCCAATCAAACATTCATTCTTGTAAATATTGCAAATCCCATTAACAAAATTGCAAGAAAAACCATCTCTATCAAGCATAGAAACAGAAATAATGTTTTTAATCAAGTCTGGAACAAATAAAACATCTCTCAAAAGTAACTTAAAATCGTTCTGCAAAATTAAATAAACGTCTCCCACAGCTTTGGCTTCAACTCTAGAACCATTTCCGAGCCTCAGCTGGGTCTCACCCATTCTAAGCTTGCGACTTCTTGTCATCACCTGCAAATCATTGCAAATGTGAGATCCACATCCGGTATCCAATACCCAAGAAGTAGTATTAAGTGAAACATTTATTTCAATATAAAACATACCCTTCGCAGTTCGCAACTGCTCTAGATATTCCTTGCAGTTACGTTTCCAATGACCGGGTTTCTTGCAGTGATGGCAAACATCCTTGGACTTTTCCATGTTTGAAGCCTTTGTCTTGTTCTTCTTCTCGGGTCCGGTTTTCTTGGATGGGGCAGAACGTTTCTTACCCTTTGTACTTGGCCCCTTCTTAGCAGAAAAAGAGGAGCCCACCAAGAGAACAAGTTTATCCTTCTTTAAAGTGGCTTCATAAGTTACAAGCATATTGACCATCTCTTCAAGGGAAGCCTCTATCTTGTTCATATTGAAATTCACCACAAAACCGTCAAACGATGAAGGAAGAGAGAGAAGTAATAAGTCCACATTGAGTTCATGCTCCAATACCAAATCAAGCGTTACCAACTTTTGAATGAGCCATATCACGCGTACCCCAGGATCACGGACCGAAGTCCCTTCACGCATACGACATGTCATTAACTCTTTTACAGTAGCGAACCTTTCAGCTCTCGATTGAGCCCCAAAAAGTTCCTTGAGTTGTACGTGAATGTCAGCAGCATTCACGGTATCCTCAAATCGCCTCTGGAGTTCATCAGACATCGAAGCTTGCATATAGCATTTGGCCTTGATATCATGGTCCCACCATTTATCAAGTTTGGTCAACTCTTCCGGACTTATATCAGCTGGTTCTTCCTTCGGAGGAGATTTTTCTAACACGTAGAACATCTTCTCCGAGGTCAAGACAATCTTCAACTTACGGAAACATTCCGTATAGTTTGCGCCAGTTAGTTTATTTTGTTTGAGAATAAAGAATAGTGGATTGCGCGAATTCATCTTAATAAAATACTGAAAAGAAACAGATAATAATCAGTGATTGTTTAATTAATTTACTAAGACATAAAATAGGTGAAATTTATTTTATGAATCTCACTCCCACTATTTTAACGATTTTACTACCCTATAGTGAAAACGAGAAACATTTTCTTTAGTGGGAACATGGAGTCCAATTGACAAACTATAGTCCCGAATAATATCAGCCAACCATAATTTTCAAAAGGTAGAGCCCAATTGCTTCCAAAGCAACCTCCATGTTTTTACCTCATGTCCAATAAGGGCCCAATAATATGACGCCGTTTATTGTGACATGTCAAGATGACCCATCAATATCAAGTTGTGATGGACGGTCGCCATGTGGATCCCCAATAATATGAGCCAATCCCATGGGAGTTCCATCCAACTTACAACATGTGTCGATCCAATGTACAGCTTTCCGACGAACGGGCCCCCCCAATAATATGAGCCAGACCGTATCCGCGGGTAGCATCTCATACATTGATCGTTGATGGAAGGTGGGAACATTTAAACAATATTTAAATTTCCTTTATTTATCTTGATATAAATTTTAAATCATATTTAAAATGAGGGATATTTAATTTTGAAAATTTGTCTCATCGTTTAAAATTTGTATGCTTGCGGGATTCATACAATTTAGTCTAAACATGCATACAACGATAATATCATATATTATATTTTAGGATGATCGATTCCATTACTAATCGACCCGTGGTTGCCAATCACGAGTCTAAGTCCAATCCTAGGTGATATGCAAGTATGCAATGCAATCCTATTACATTGTGCTTCCAATTTACATTTCTTCAGTCTTTATCATTGCTTGCTGGTCCCACCTCCATCTTCAAAAACTCCCACTATTTCTAGTGAATTTACAATAAATTACTATGACAAATAAAGGGATACATTGTAGGGGTGGGAACGGGCCATAAACCAGGCCCACTTTTATTACAAATGATAAAATCAAATTTGGGCCATAAACCAGGCCCATTAATAAAACCCAACAATCAATAATAAAGTCAAATGTAAACAACCTAACATACACCTATAATATTGGTCATGACAATCGATCATCCTTATCAAATAATATTTAATTCAAAAATTAATTTATTGGATATCATGCAATGGCAATAAATATAAATAGATAAAATCAAATTTCATACATAAAATCTTATTTTATATATAAAATCATATTTTATCTAGTTTATCCATAAAATCATATTTTACATATAAAATCCAATTTTATACATAAAATCATATTTTATTATCAATTGTACCAAAATTAATAATTAAAGATTTAATTTATGGGATTAAATTTATAAATTTCCAAAATTCAAAATTTATCCAAAAATTAATTTTCTTAAAAATTTTGGGCTCAAACATTTTTGACCCATTGCCTCGTGGACCAACTGAAACAATTTTCAATCGGGCCAAAAATTGGGACCAAAACCATTTTGGGCTAGAATTCATAATTCACGAAAAAATTTAATTTTTAATAAAAAAAATTTTCTGGGCAGCCCGGGACAATCCCGGGCTGCCCGCAGTCGAGTCCAGCCCAGCCGCTGGGCCGCTCCATGCGGCCCAGCTGCGCGGGCTAGGGCAACGCTTGCCCTAGCTCGCGCAGGGCTGCTGCGTGCAGCCAAGCTGCGCGCAGGGCTGCACGCGGCGCTGCCCGCTGCCTTCGGGCAGCGGGCAGCCCCGAAAATATATATATATATTTTTTTTCTTTTCCGTTTTATTTTTCTGAAAAATCGAAGCTTTGTACAATCGATAAAATTTTAATCGTAAAATCCGAGAACGGCCTGGCTTTGATGCCACTGTTGGAACACGGTCGTTCTCCGGATTGAAAAAGAAAGTGATACCCGGTGCAGCGGAAGTTTTAAAATTTTTATATGGAACGATTCCATATGGGTATCAAATTCGTACGATTAAAATTGATAATATAAAATTTAAACAATATAAATTTTACCTTAAAATCTCGAAACGAGATTATGGACACCAACAGATTAAACTGCTCTTGTTGTATATCCCAGGAACTGATGAACGAACAATTCTTCAATCAGGTCCACGAACAGAAGTTTAATCCCTATGATAGACTGCACTAGAAATTCTATCAGAAGTTTCTACGAAGAGATAGAACAGATATGATCTGCTAATTCAGACTGCAAATTCGAAATTTGCAGACTGAAAATTCTCTAAGACAGAGAGAGGGGGGGCGGCCGAAATTCCTAGACTGGAGGCTAGGGTTTTTGAAAATATAAGTGTAAGTTGTGTGTAATTTCTGTACTGTAATAACTTATTTATAATGTGGGCTGCTAACAGCTTAGGGCCCATTAGTCCTAAGTTCAAACCTGACAAGCAAAGCCCGCATGTTCAGAAATTAATATAAAATTTATCGTGACTCAGATTGATAAACCAATTTCACCAATGTGCACAGAAACCATTTCTGCATCTTTTAAAGTCAAGATAAATTTTCTGAATCCGAATTCAGTGGTTTCAAAAAATGTCCATCACTATGTCATTTTAGGAAATCTTACTCCCTCTACTCTTAAATAAGAAGTCCCACTTCTTTATTCACTAAATTTAATTATCTCAACGGGGATTAAAAATCCATTACTTGTGTGACCCTCAATGGTTCAGGGATACAGCTAGCTGTGGGCTCACAACTCCTTGTGACTCGGAACAACAATTTCCGACTTGCCCATCGAATCATGGTAAGAGCGCCTAGCAACATCGCCCCATGATTCCCTAGGTATCACTGATATTGCCTGCAAGAACCAATAGATTTTGGTTAGCGTACAGTACGGTCCCTTCGTCCATATATCCTGATCGAATCAACAACCATTGGTAAATCGAGAGTCGTTCGAAATTCGATAACTATGCAATGCATCTTGAAGATCAAATAGTGACATCGCATGTGCTACTAAGAAACCATTTCTTAAAACACATCATGTACTCTGGCCAGAGATTCGTCACACTAATATCTCCCCAGATTGCATAGGATATCCACACTAGCAAGTATGTGGTGAATCCTTGACAACAAAGCATCAACTCCTATATGTGTCGTAACTGTACCCAATCCCGACACCTGATGACCCCAATAGAGTCGGTAAACGAGTCAAAGTACAGTACTAGCATATAGAGTCTCAATGATGTTTCAAGTAGTAAGGACTAATGGTGTACAACCAAAACCGCGGACTTTATCCACTCGATAAGTGATAACCACTTGGAAAGTCCGGATAGGGTAGTTCGATCATTCATCGTATGAATATCCATTTGCATGCTTTGAACATCTCTATGTTCCATACCAATGAAACATGGTACTCGGCATCGCAAATTCTAGTCTCAATCTCGAGCAATCCTTATCCTTATTAACGGACGGCTCAATCGACTAGGAACTATTTAGAATATACAGTGACTATAAGATGTGTTTCATGATAGCCATCCCCATGTGCCACCACATCTTACATACACTATAGTATATTCAAAGTCTTCATCTAAACATCTTATAGTATGTCACAACATAATAATATGATAAAAGATAAAGTAAATGCCATTATAAAAGTGTAAATTATATTAAACAAAAGATTGTTTATACATAGAGTCATAAAAGCCCTTAGCCACAAGTTGGCTCACCGGGCACCCACTCTTTCAAGCCATGACGTCACCTTGCTGACGTAAGCGATGACGTGTGCCCTGGTCCCGATCGGAACGTCCGATCTCACCTACGGAGCTTCCGATCCACTTCGGAGCCTCCGATCCTGAGTTTGGATCCTCCGATCCAGTTCGAAGCCTCCTGACTTGGTTCGGAGCTTTCGAACCCTCCGGATCCTCGGGACCTTCCCGGCTATTTTCGAGTGTCCTGAATCCATTTCTGGACTCTGTTAACCCATTTGAAATTTCTTTAATCATGTTTTACTTAATCTAAACATGATTACACGATTAATATACTTATTAATCGCTAATTCTGGATACGGGTCACTACATTCTCCCCCCTTTAAAAGATTTTGTCCTCGAAATCTAGGGTAAAACCTCGAGAACGTACAAGAAACCCTTGCTCGAGTGTCTGGTCGAAATATCCTCCGACACACTCAGACTCCCGTCGAATTCTCTGCAAGCTCCATTAATGCTGAACCGCATTAACATTTTCCCAGTTGAAAATTATTGCGCTACTGGTCGACAATCGAACTCCTCTAGCACTCGCATATCACAACATTGATACGTCTTCCAAACTGACCCCGATCTCTCTGGTCACGAAAGATACGATACCCGCTTTATCAAGATTATCGTCTCAAAGGAAATCTTATACTGACGAGGACCAAGTCATAACTTGACTGGCTTATGACAATCGTCGAATCACTAATCAAATTAACCATCTAATGGTTCCAAAAGTTCTCGGTGCTCAACACCTCTAGCCAGTAAACACTATTTCCAACACTGTGCCGACACAACAAAGCCCAAATTTCTCCCCAAGAGAATCTAGTTGACACAAGGTCATACTACAACATAACTTCTTAACACGATTTCCAGACTGGTTATCCTTCCCATGCCTTACCAAAGCAAAGAGCTTCCCAAGCAATACGGGGAATTCAATACCATGTCCAGTGCAAATCACAGTTCACGTTTCTCAGTATAACTCAACACTATGCCTTGATGAAAACTATCATCGATCACTAATAATGACACTAAGTCATCTCCTAGCCATTGGCCTACGAAATCATGCATACATTGCAATGGAATTCATCACGCCTCTGATGATTTACACCATCTCGATCATAGGTTATTCAACTCATGAATTCAATCGATAAACATCCTCTTGATAGTTATACATAATCGCAACCACTGTACGCTCATCAAGACTAAGGCAAGATCCCTCCAATATGCTCGACTGGGACTTTCCACAGTGCACAGACATATGGAAATGCTTCCTATTCCGTCTCGAAACTCGACAGTCATTGCACCTGGTATAACTCAACTCAAAGTCTCTAATAATACCATCAGCTCATACCAACCTCCCAAGGTCGAATCCTAAAGATCCTGGAAACTAAATTCCAATGGATTCTCAATAGTCAAATCGTTCCCTTGCCGAACGCATCAGTCTCAACACTGAACGATCTAATTCATCGATTCCCAAGTCAATCCTGGGAAATACTTGTGCTCGAAGTAACTTGCCACCTGACGCACATCCAGATATCGATCATTGCTAACGCGCAATATTCTTGAAAAAACAATCCGCATAGATGTGACTCACTGACTCGAAAGAACAATTTGGATCCGTCATGATCTTGCGAAATCTTCGATCCCAAAGGCAAACCTCGTTGGCTACTAAGTTGAAATTCTACTATCTCTGTCATTTCAGAGACATCGTTCATCACACGCTAGAAGACTAGTGACACATCCTGCTAGATCTCGAGGATTAGATCCTAGCTAATGTCACACAGATCAGAAAACTGATGTTTCCTTGCTAATGTCCATTAGCATTTCCAACTACTCGTCGGATCCAATCACAACGGTACACATAGATGCCCTCACTTAACCGAAATGTCCGGTCAACAATCTTAACTATTTTTGTTCAATGGAAAACTCTCACATGAAACAACAACATGATCCTTTCCTGACCTATTGCTATCACTAAGCAATTGACTGAATCAATATCAGCTTCCTTCTTAACAAGTATGCACTATACTGGAAACTACCAACTCCCTTGTTTGTCTTCACTGTCAAGTTAGCACCTAACTTGATCATACAAGTCCACTTGCAATCTTTCGATAGATTCGTCTCTGGCAAACCTAGAGATCCTAAATCATCCAAATTGTCGAATGCTCTGAGATGGTATCCAGTACTCATCCCATAAGCACTACTCGAAAAATACTACTCCAAGTATTTCTTAATTGCTACATCCTGATCAACCCTGATTGGCTCAACCAATCGAACTCGTTGATCTACTTAAGCTCGCACTTATCAGATCAGACCACCACTGATCATCCAACCTACATGGCTCGGTCAATAACCACGACTCAGCTGCCACAAAGAACCATTTCCAACGGTGTCAGATCACGTTGCATAAGTAGTTTACTTGGCACAAGTCCTGCGCCTTTTCAGCACTACTAACCGCTGCTTCGTATTCTGAACTTAATCATTCTAACTCTGACAGAGTTACCCAATAACCACTAGTAGTCACTAGCACAGATCCCGTGCCACCTTAGCACTACTAATTGTTGTCTTGTTCACCCAAGGCAAATATCAAGATAAACTAAGCCCATTTCCATCCCATGGAAAATCCTACGCTCAATCTCTGAAAATATCCGGCAGTACTTAGCGCAACCACTGGACTCACTATCCTTACCTCGTTCATTCAGAATGAACACCACGACTCGTCAAGTCCAAGAAGAATAACTAAAGAATCCCAAAGATTTCCACAATCTTCGAATACTCTCCTGATCATATCCCTTGTTAAGATTTTGCAACAGTTCATGACTAAGGTAGCTTACCTCAATAACCCACCTGGACAACCACCAAGGCTTCATGGGTATAGGCCACGCTTCCCTCATATCTCAGATAGCTCTGTACAATCCTTAGCGTATGACATAATCTATCACAGATGAAGTCAATCATCATGGTGTAGTCCTCGTATTCGAGTCTAAGTCTTAAAACAGCATCCCATCCAAGTTCTTGGATAATTCCTATCCCAAGGAATTTCTAACCACAACTCTGATGACAACCCCTAGTCATCGTTGATAGAAATCCGTCCACCTACTAGATCCACACGTCTAGCAGTAACCCAAAGGTTAAAACCTATCTGCTCAGAGTATACACTTGTCAAGGAAATCCCTCCATGACTGGTTTCCATAGCAGAACACTCAAACTATATCTCTGGCACACCAGACGATATCGAACCATCGATATCAAACCTGATATCTAATCCAAGGTCATACCTCGTCGTGACTGCTACCAAATCCCTAGACTAAACAGCCTTCCCACCGCCAATCCTGAAGCACAAAGGCTCTCAGATAACCTCTGAAGTACAAGGACTCCCAGAGTAAGACTGACATAGGGTCGCGCCCCATCACGTCTAGTCCTGGTCATAGTCCACAACTCTCGGCATATACTGGACCTGATATCCCGATGAAAACCCATCATCACAAGCCTCAACCTAACAAAGGTCAGACAGCCTACTGTTTCAAGAAAACACCCTAGAACAAAGTCCAAATGTTCTAAACCGAACAATACCCTTAATGCCTCTAGATGAGTCAACTCATCGCTGACACTAACATAGTCCACTGACTAACTAGGTCAATCCTAGTAAAACTCCTAGACTAACCACAAGTCAAATAGTCACAATCGGCCCACTCCAATCCCATGAGCTGCAATAGTTGAACACTAATAAACTAGAATCAAGCAAAATCATGCAATCATCCACGAATTGCTGGATAAATAAAACATGTATCACTTATTTCAAGTTATGTACAATTTCACTTTATTATAATCTCATGTAATACATACAGTATTCAAAATACAATGAAATGTACAACCAAACTTGAAATGATACAACCAAAGTATGATGATTCATTACAACTGAAATACTATTTACAACTACAACGATACAGTATTTAAATCATCGTACTAGTCTTCGTTTCTTGAGCATGAAGCTTCTAATCGACACTCGCATCGATACAAGCATACTCCCGACCAAGTCTCTCTACATGTCCTCCTACGAAGAACTCCGGAGAAATGGCACGTGATAGCTAACCAGCTATGCTCTGCGTCAGTGCATGTCAGTCGACCTCTTCTTCTCACGATCTACCATCAGCGTTCTTCTTGTAACCAAATCATGCTTTTGAACATGAAGTTTCCCATGTGCCTACCGAAAGCATCGTTATCAGCATACCGGCAAAAGCATGTACTGCATGAGGTTAAAGACCTTACGTTCGAAACCTGTCATGCCTTAGGAACTAGAGGCATTTCCTAGTGAAGGTCTATATGACAATCTCTCCATTTATGACTAGAAAATCTTCAGAGTAGTTTCATCATGGTATGGACGATACAGATGCAAGCATCAAGTGCGTTCCATCCAATGCTATGCCACTGCCTCTGGCATCCGGTACTCGATCCAAAACTAGGATCCACCTGAGTATAAATCTTGAAAACTCGGACACGATCCATCACTCCTGTCCGCACTTGCTGGAATGCCATAAGCCAAATCTTTAGAAATCCTGCCGATAATGATAGTCTTCGGGCAAACTAATAGCCACATCATCACCTCTTCCAAGGTATAATCAATCCTATAAGGATAACCTAAAGTCTTATTACTATATCCCAAGTCTCTTGCATGTATACGCTCTGATACCAATAAATGTAGCGACCCTACCCGGATCCGCTACCTAATCAGAGTTAAGAGCATAATTAAACATGCATTAAATAAATCGCTGCGGAAGACATAAATAAAAACAGACTGGAAAAATACAACCGGTTAAACCAATTCGATTTATACAACCAAATCGAATAAATAGCCTAAAGGCAAAACCTACAGCTAATCCTGCTGTCTTTACTGGTCACTGGCTACTCCAAGCTCCGGGTGCTCAATCCTGCACCTATACCTGCCTCGTCGAATGGGGTGTCCAAATACACAGAAAAGACTGAATGTGAGCTCTAAGCTCAATACGAAAGCACTGGGTAAAACATACAAATATGATGCATGCAAATGATAGGGTATCCATATCTGGGATAATTGTATATAACTGCTCAGTAATGGCGCCTAGGACATGAGTGGTACAACCCGGGGAGCAAACCCTGTCGACACTGCTCATTCCTATAGGACGTGGACTATGTCCCCAGATGCTAATCACCCATGACCCGTCAGTCACTAGGCACTAGACATCAACCGTCCAGACAGGGTTGAGCGGCGCTACATGGCTCATCTCACAAGATAGACAGACACAATATGATATGCACATGCTGCATAATAATATGACATAAAAATGCAACATATAAGCATGCAAAACCCACTGGCTATCTCAGTCTGTACTTACGTACCTTTCTACAGGCAGTTCCTAGCAGTCCCACTCAAGGTTCCAAGCCTATCATCAACTCTACAAATGCAAAATACCCATGCATCATTATTTAAGCTCTAAAAGCCTTAACTAAGCTATTGCATACTTCTAAATAATTTAAGGAGACCATAGCTATACCTGCGTCCGTCGTCCGCCCGCTGATGACAATTGCCTCAAAACTAGGCCACAGCTCCGCTACGACGCCTGGATCTCTATGCCACTTCCGGATTCCCAATAGGATGCCTAGAACTCCCTAGATCTGAGTTAGAAGGCCTAGGAAATAGAGAGAAGAGAGGGAAAGGTGCACTTGAAAATGAAATCTCGGCCCCCTATTTATAGACGGAGTTCGGAGCCTCCGAACCCGGTTCGAAACGTCCGAACATGATCGAATCCTCCGATCCCATCTTTGGAGCGTCCGATCGCCCAATATTACGTCAGCCATGACGTCACCTTTGCTGACATAAGCAATGACGTGTGCCCTGGTCCCGATCGGAACATCCGATCTCACCGACGGAGCTTCCGATCCACTTCGGAGCCTCCGATCCTGAGTTCGGATCCTCCGTTCCAGTTCAGAGCCTCCTGACTTGGTTCGAAGCTTTCGAACCCTCCGGATCCTCGGGACTTTTCCGGTTATTTTCGAGTGTCCTTAATTTATTTCTGGACTCCGTTAACCCATTTGGAATTTTCTTAATCATGTTTTACTTAATCTAAATATGATTACACGATTAATATACTCATTAATCGCTAATTTTTGATACGGGTCACTACATGTCGACTGGTGTAGAATGAATTTGTATAGTCAACCCGACCATTTGCATATATTTATTACGATTTATACTCTCTAATCTCGACTTATTTTTCAATAATTTCGACTGATCTTTCATGCATATGGACTGCACTATAAGATTGTATGTAGTGTCGATCGTTGACATATTACGATATCGACCATTATCATGTAATCTCTACTGATATATAAATTATGACGACCTTTTGAGCATGACAATGTCGACTACGTAATTCAAATCACATTTTTTAAAACGTAGGCGTATATATTGTTTTTTTTCAAAGTTTCTTATTTTTAATTTAATTAATGTTGTTGTATGTTATGACAATCAGTAATTTTGTCCTTCAATCAAATGGGATGTGGATACATGATGAGTACGATGTTTTCAAATGGTCTTCGCATGAATGTTGTAAATGAGATTTAATCACAGTGGACGATGAGACATACAAGTTCGAATCTTTTAAGAATGAGATTGTTAACATTATGGAGTTGGCCTGTGATATGAACAAAACAAAATTCAGTTATTTGTTGATTGTTCCTAATTTCCACCCCTTCCATTTTATATTAATGATGATAGAACTTTGCATGCGTACTTATACTTTGGTGCTCGAGATAAGAGACCTGTGCTGAATGTTGAGGTAGAAGAAAAGGAAGAGAATGTTGGATTGGACAACAAAGTATGTGCAATTAAAAGCACAGAGAACCTCAGTAATGATAGCATGACATTTAATAACATCACTGATTATGGAGAATCATGCGATGAAATGCGAGGTCGTGATTGTGAAGACGTGTTTTGTGACAGATCTATTGATGAAAATGTTCGGGGGTTGGATCGGACTGACGAATACTTTGATGGAGTTTATGTCATTTCTAATCAAAATGATAAGAAAACAACTGAGAATGTTAACATGTCTTGTCCAATAGGACAACTTAAAGATCCTTTAAATTTAGAAGATCCTTAATAACACCAGCAAAAATTAAGACGGTCTGAGCGGGAAGGGTATCTAAATGAACTTCGGATCCAAAGGAGAAATTCGTTGTTAGATGGAGATGATACATGTTACAATGGTACGTACTCATTCCGTGATGGATCCAACATTTCTATCGGGCAGGTATTTTCAAATAAGCAGAATTTCAGATTGAATTATCAAGTCTTGAAATAAAGTCATCTTTTGAATTCAAAATAGTGAAATCTAAAAAATCCGTGTATGATGTTCGATGTGCTGCTGGTAGTGGTACTTGGAGAATTCGCGGAGCAAAGAAGGATTTAGACTCTGCATGTTTTAACGTTTGAACATATTGCAACATACACATCTGTGACTTGATGCGT
Source organism: Henckelia pumila (assembly GCF_033568475.1). Taxonomy (NCBI): domain Eukaryota; kingdom Viridiplantae; phylum Streptophyta; class Magnoliopsida; order Lamiales; family Gesneriaceae; genus Henckelia; species Henckelia pumila. The sequence goes on from NC_133123.1 coordinate 171,841,859, forward strand.
ATGCGTATAAAAAATCGACAAGCTACTTCTGGGTTAGTGTCAGCGGTGTTGCTAGAAAATTTCAGTTGTCAACATACTACACCTGTGCCAAAATCAATAATCACAATGATGCGTAATCAGGGAGTCCAAGTATCATACTTCAAGGCGCGTAGAGTCAAATAACTGTCCGTTAACATGATGAGGGGCAATCCTGTTGAGAATTTTAGGAACTTGCCTTAATTTTTGAAAATGGTTGAGAAAGTAAATGTTGTTAGTTTCAGAGATTTAGAAGTGGACGAAAATAATAGATTTAAATACATGTTTTTGGGATATGGTGCATGTATCAGGGAATAAAAATTCATGAGAAAAGTTGTTTGCATTTATGGTGTATTCTTGAAAGTTATTATGCAATACAGAGGTAATGTAGGACTTGAGTTAGGACTCCTCTCGTATTATTGTTGTTGGATGAAACTTTTAACACAGGGCGGGCATCCTTGGCAGAAATCCATCCGCGGTGTGGAATGTTCCACACCATAAGGTGAATAACAATAATCATAGTGATATATTAGATTATAATTATTATAATTTTGTAATCGAAAGAGGATAAGATTAGAAGTAGAAGTAAAAGTAAAAGATAAAGATGAAGAGATAGAGATTCTAGGAATGGTGAATATGAAAAATCGAAGAGCCTTCTTTCTTTATTTATAGATAGGGTGGGTAAGTATGATCCAAACGGTGGAATTGGCTTTGATCAGTATTAATTATTAGTGACATTTCGTTTAATCGTCCTCCTATTACATAATAATAATGATAATGATAATATTAATAATAATTACCATACTAGTAATAATTAATTTTGTAAATCATTTTGTATATTTTATACACAAGTCATTAATAATTAATAATTAATTAAGTTTAATTATTATTATTAATTATTAATAATAATTCTAATGATCCATTTAGAATTTTCGAATGTAATTTCTTACATATCGCCCGTCTGAAACTTCTGATAACATGTGAATAATTTTTCAACTTTATGAATATTTTTTTATTTTGACAGAATTAGCAGTCGCAAGCGGTCGGGTTACGTGTGAAAAGGAATCGTATTCCTTTTTCTTGGAATTTGTGTAATTATGAAAGACCAATAGATTTCCATGACGTGAGTCACGAGATTAGCATGCTCGAGAAGTCAAGTATTTTGGGGTCCCATCTTTTCTCTATAAATAACTATAAGATGCGTCCAACTAATAAAATAAAAAAAAAATAAATGTATTCCTTGCTAGTTTCTAGTGACTATTATTATGTAATTAATAATACGAGAGGTGTTCTTGTTGGATCTTGGTTCCCTCGTGCCCGGAAACGCAACGAAAATTTAAAATTTTTATTTAATCCGAGCACTTGTGTAGTATTTTATAACAAAACAAACCATAAGGTATTTAAGAAGTTTTTTTTACCTATCAATCTTAAAAGATTGATGATGGCTCCAACTAAGTTGTAAACAACTTAGCTCTTTAAAAGGTTGATTTCCTCTACAAGCTTCAAGAGCACTCCTTGATCTTTATGGACTCCTTTCTTCAAATAAGGTCCACGACTAGACGATCTAGATCCACCCTATATATGCACTAAAATATACATACATAGGACATTTTCGACGAGAATTCCTTGCCGAAATCCTTAAACCAACGAAGCAAGATGGAGGAGATAAGGAGGAGAAAAAGAAAGCCAAGAAGAGAGGAGAGGAGAGAATAATTGCATGAAAGATTGACATGGTTCTTGCTCTCAAAATTGATTTGAATAATTGTATTTTCAACGTACATGCACATGCCTTGTCCTCAAAAATTAAATGCATGTATTTTTTTAAAAAGTAAAATATCAATTATATATATATATATATATAGATATATTGAGAGCATATCTTAAAATTTTATTCTCTCCTTTTGCATGTGTTGTATGTATTTTATGTCAAACATATACTTACATAGCCCATGAACTTAACATTTAATTAATTATCAAACATAAAGACATTTAAGTCAATCAATTAATTAAATTAAGTTCATAACAATAGTTTTTAAAATCACCAATTTCAAAACTAATTATTTATTTTTTATAAGTCGTTCAACTCATTGAACTAAATTTATTCTCAACGGGATTTAGAAATCCAGTACTTGTGTGACCCTCAATGGTTCAATGATACAGCTAGCAGTGAGTTGACATCTCCATGTGATTCGGGATCAAGAAGCATGTGAGACTTCGGTTCTAAACATTTAATCTCGGATTAAACAATAAATAAGCCAAAGTAAAACATAACTTTTTTTTTTTAAAAATGCCTTGCGCTCGCGCGAGATACACATCTCGCGCGCGCAGGCTTTGCCTCCAGCAACCTTGCTGAAGGCTCGCGCCCGCGCGAGATACAAATCTCGCTCGCGCGCGGGCTAGCAATCCAGAGCTCCTGAAATTGTTGCTCGTGCTCGTGCGAGGTACAATTTCGCGCGCGCGCGAAGCCTGGGCAGAAATTCTCAAACAATTAAAAAGTTTCCGAGCTCGCTTTTTGACATGCATTCAAATACATACACAAAACGGGTGTAGAGAATACACACAATATCAAATATAAATACCAAAGCATGCTTCATTCCAAGTTATACATGTAGTGACCCGCAATTAATCAAGGTAATTAAGGAAATTAATTACTAAATTTTGCCTAAAATTATTCGAAGTGGATCGAAAGCTCCGAAGCACAGATCGGAAGCTCCGATCGGGATCGGACGTTCCGTTGGAGGATCGGACGTTCCGATCTGGATAGGGCTGGCGTCATCACCGACGTCAGCAAGATGACGTCACTGCTTACGCACGTGAGGTGACATCGGACGTTCCGATGTCACGACCGGACGCTCCGTTCGCGATCGAACGTTCCGATGAGGGATCGAACGTTCCGATCGCCGTCTATAAATAAGGGATCCGAGCCCTCATTCTGTGCACCGATTTCCTCTCCTTTCCTCTGGTTTTCGAACCTTTTTACTTAGATCTATGGAGTTCTAGGCATCCTATTGGGAATTCGAAAGTTGCCTAGCGATCCCGGCGTCGTAGCGGAGGTGTGCCTAAGTTTTGATGCGATTCTACACCAGCGGGCTGACGACGGACGAAGGAATAATTTGGCTTCCTAAAAATATTTAGGAGTATGCAATAGCTTAGTTAAGGCTTTTAGAGCGTTTATAGTGATGCATGGACTTTTGCATGTGTAGACGCAATAGAGCAGACTTGTAGGCTTTGGACCTAGATGGGTGTGCTAGGAGTTGACCTGCAATGTTAGAGGTACGTAAGTACTGACCGAGATAGCCGTCATGATATTTATACATATGTGTGTTATGCATGATGTATGTGCTGTATTTGCTATGTTTTACTGTTTTTAGCACATGCATATGTTTTAACGGAGACTGCATCGGGTATGATGTGAGTCATGACAGTTTCCATCAGTCGAGGCGATTATTCTTGAGGATTCGTGTCTTGGGAATATACGAGTACCACGCGGAGTCGCTCTCTTGCCCGGTACTGTGTATTCCAAGCGCCATGAGTAAAGTGATTTAACCCTGATTTTTAAAGTCATGTGCATGCTCATATTTTTATTTATATCATTGCTTCCGTATTGAGCGTAGTCGCTCACGCCCTTTATGTTTCGTGTTTTGGGACACCTTGTGGCGAGTCAGGTCTGAGGCTGGACGGTCCCGGTGGTTCTCAACAGGGTTGAGGTTGCTACCTTGCAGAGGTAGTTTGTTAGGGATTCTGATACCCTAATTTTGATTTGGTTGTATGAAGAATTATACATTGTTTCTATCGTCGGTTGTATTCTACCGATTGGATTTGTTGTACTTTGGAATTATCCGCTATTTAATGCTTTAATTATTGTTGCTTGCGCTAATCACTCTGATTAGGTAGTGGATTTGGGTAGGGTCGCTAAATTTATTGGTATCAGAGCGCATTGCAACTGGGAATTAGTAAAACGGATTTTAAGAGTTGTCTATTGTTATTGACAGATGGCAGATGATTACGAGAGTCAGGCTAGCGGTGGTCGTTGGGGTGATCCACCAAAGAGACATCACCGTAGACATCATCATGAGGATCATAGGCGTTTTACTATGAACCGTTTTCTTCAGATGGCTCCTAAGCCATTGGTAGGTGGCGAGGCTCCTGCAGTTGCTGAGAACTGGTTGGAGCGTATGGAGAGTTGTTTTCGGGAGTATCAGTGTACTGAAGCCCAGAAGATGGAGACTTTAGCTTTTGTTCTAGAGGAAAAAGCGAAGAGGTGGTGGAGAGCTACTCCTACTCCGTTTTTTGCCGCCAGGGGTACCGCTACTTGGGCTGAGTTTAAGTCTTCCTTCGAGAAGCATTACTTTCCTCCAGCTTTGCGTCAGACAAAGGCGAGCGAGTTGCTGAGTTTGCAACAGGGTACTATGACCATTGATGAGTACCAGCAGAAATTCTTTGAGCTTCTTTCTTTCAGTCCCCATATTGCGAGTAGCTCAGAGACGATGCACGACCTATTTCTTCAGGGCCTTAACCCTGACATTCATCAGTTGGTTGCCGTGGGCAGAGAGAGGAACTTCGAGAATTTGGTGAACAATTGTCACCAGGCAGAGGACAGTCTGCAGAGGAACAGGACTTTCGGATCTTCTGCATCAAGACCATCTAGCTCTTTGGGTCCAAGGGCCCAGTCTTTTAAGAGACAGGGTGGTACTTCTTCTTCTTCTTCCGGATATGGCGGTGTTCATCATTTTGGTGATTCACAACATTGTCGTCAGTGCAAACGGAAGCATCACCCTGGACCGTGTCCTCATATCACTGGTGTTTGTTTTAAGTGTGGCCAGGAGGGTCACATGAAGAGAGATTGTCCCACTTTGGCCGGTACAGTGAGTGGTTCGGGGAGTGTTGGTGGTTCTCAGACCACTATCTATCAGCCACCGCAGTATCAGCAGCAGCCTTCGCCGCAGCAGCGTCAGCAGTCGCAGCCATCGCAGCGACATCATTCTCAGTCTTCTTCGAGAGGACAGTCATCGCGCCCGCGTGCTCAGGGGCAGGTGTTTGCGCTGAACCAGGAACAGGCTCAGGCCGACAGTGAGAACATGATTGCAGGTACTTTTAGTTTGTGCGGTTTTTCTGCTTATCTTTTGATCAATACCATTGCTTCGCATTCATTCATATCATCTCGGTTTGTTAAGAGGCATAGATTACCTTTTGTTTCCTTAGACATCTTGTTAGAGGTTTTGACTCCGATGGGTCAGGAAGTCTTAGCTAAGCGTCTTGTTTTGGGTTGTATTTTGGGATTTGAGGGACATCTGTTGAGCGCTAACCTGATGGTTTTAGCGATGGATGACTTTGATGGTATCATCGGGATTGATCTTCTGACTTCTTATCGAGCGGTAGTGGATTGCTACCAGAGATTTGTCCAGTTTCACCCCGAGGCTGAGGATGCTTGCTATTTCTATGGTGAGGGAGCGCGACCCCCGATGCCAGTGGTTTCTGCTCTGAAAGCCCGAAGTGCTTTAGAGTCTGGCGGGGAAGGCTTTCTGATCTATGCGATTGATGCATCCTTAGAGGGTCCGGACATGGAGGAGATACCAGTAGTTAGTGAGTTCCCGGATGTGTTTCCCGACGAGATTCCAGGGTTACCACCTGTAGGAGAGATCGAGTTTGGCATTGACTTGTTGCCAGGGACAGCGCCGATTTCCCGAGCACCATACCGATTATCTCCATCTGAGATGCGAGAGTTGCAGCAGCAGTTGCAGGATCTTCTTGATAAGGGCTACATTCGACCCAGTGTTTCACCTTGGGGAGCCCCGGTTCTATTCGTCAAGAAGAAGGATGGTTCGATGCATTTGTGCATTGACTATCGTCAGTTGAACAAAGTGACAGTAAAGAACAAGTATCCTCTGCCGCGGATTGACGATCTGTTTGATCAATTTCAGGGTACTTCTGTCTATTCCAAGATCGACTTGCGTTCTGGGTATCATCATTTGCGAGTTAGAGACGAGGATGTTTCGAAGACAGCATTTCGTACTCGATATGGGCACTATGAGTTCTTAGTGATGCCATTTGGTCTGACGAATGCTCCAGTTGTTTTCATGGATTTGATGAACAGGGTTTTCCGAGAGCTCTTGGATAAGTTCTTTGTAGTGTTCATCGATGACATCCTTGTGTATTCTCGTAGCATGGATGAGCATGCCTTTCATCTTCGTACTGTTTTACAGAACTTGCGAGAGCATCAGTTGTATGCTAAGCTCAGCAAGTGTGACTTCTGGATTGACCGAGTTGTGTTCCTTGGTCATGTCATTTCTAGAGATGGAGTATCAGTGGATCCTAGCAAGACAGAGGCTATTCTTAATTGGTCGCGCCCAACGACAGCATCTGAGATTCGTAGTTTCTTGGGTTTGACCGGATACTACCGTCGATTCGTGGAGAATTTCTCTCAGATAGCCAGGCCTTTGAAACAGTTGACACGAAAGGATGTTTCTTTTGAGTGGTCTTCCGCGTGCGAAGACAGTTTTCGTGAGTTGAGACGTCGATTGACGACTGCTCCAGTGCTATCCTTGCCGACTGGATCTGGTGGTTTCGTAGTCCACACCGATGCTTCTCTTCAGGGTTTGGGGTGCATGTTGACTCAAAATGGGCATGTGATTGCCTATGCCTCCAGGCAACTAAAGACTCACGAGGGGAATTATCCCGTACATGATTTAGAGCTTGCAGCCATTGTCTTTGCTCTGAAGATATGACGTCATTATTTGTACGGTGAACGATTCCAGATTTTTACTGATCATAAGAGTTTGAAGTACCTGTTCACTCAGGCAGAGTTGAACATGCGATAGCGCCATTGGATGGACTTGCTGAAGGACTATGATTGCAAAATCAATTACCATCCAGGATCTTCTAATCCGGTTGCTGATGCGCTTAGTCGCAAGATTTATTTGAGTTCCCTTCGTACCAGTGTAGTATCACGAATGGTCGAAGAGTGTTGTTCCTTGGGTTTCACTTTCCGTCATAAGAAGAAACAACAGGGAGTTTGTGTTGCGTCTGTGCTTGCCGAGCCAGCCTTGTATAGACGTATTCGTGAAGCACAGGGTGTTGATCCCAAGATGCAGAGATTAGCCCGATTCACTGAGGGTGAGAATTCAGCTGGTTTCCATTTTCAGGCGGATGGTTTGTTGTGTCTTTCTGGCCATGTGGTTGTGCCTAATGATTCCACACTTAGAGACGAGATCATATCGCAAGCTCATCATAGTAGGTTCTCAGTACATCCTGGCAGCATGAAGATGTACAAGGATCTATGTACTCGATTTTGGTGGAAAGGAATGAAGCGCAGCGTTTATCAGTTCGTGTCCCGATGCCTTGTGTGTCAGCAGGTCAAGGCAGAGTATCGTCGACCCGGAGGTGTACTTCACAATCTCGATATTCCTGAGTGGAAGTGGGAGCATGTGACGATGGACTTTGTCACCCACTTGCCTATGTCTTCCAGAAATTGCGACGCGATTTGGGTTGTTGTTGACCGATTGTCGAAATCCACGCATTTCTTACCATATAATCGGTATTTCACCTTCGACAGGATGGCACAGCTATATGTGCAAGAAATTGTCCGTTTGCATGGTATTCCACTGAGTATTGTGAGCGACAGAGATCCTCGTTTCACCTCAAGATTTTGGGGGAGTTTTCAGCGTGCTCTTGGTACCACTTTGAGTTTGAGCACATCATATCATCCAGAGACTGATGGACAATCGGAGAGGACTATCCGTACTCTCGAGGACATGCTTCGAGCTACCGTAATGGATTTTGGCCCAGCATGGCACAATCATTTGCCATTGGTGGAGTTCGCTTATAACAATAGCTACCATAGCAACATTGGCATGGCACCATTTGAGGCTCTTTATGGACGTCGTTGTCGTACACCTTTGTTTTGGGACGAGGTTGGTGAGCGGCAGGTGGAGGGTCCTCAGATGATTCAGTAGATGACTGATGCAGTAGAATTGATCCGACGCAGGATTAAGGCATCCCAGGATCGACAGGCTAGCTACGCGAACACTCACCGCAGGCCACTTAATTTTGAAGAAGGAGAGTATGTATTCTTGCGTGTATCACCTTTCCGAAAGGTGATGAGGTTCGGTCTCAAGGGTAAGTTGTCACCAAGATTTATTGGTCCTTTCGAGATTCTCGAGAAAGTTGGAGACGTGGCTTATCGTCTAGCCTAGCCACCAAATCTTTCGGAGATCCACAATGTGTTCCACGTGTCCTTGTTGAGGCAGTATGTGGCGGACGAGTCGCATATTTTGCATCCGACCGAGGTAAAAGTAGATCGGGATCTATCGTATGTGGAGAAACCCCTGCGGATTCTTGACAGGAAGGACAAGGTACTTCGTAACAAGCGAATACCATTGGTTATGGTACAGTGGCAACGCAGAGGTACAGAGGAAGCTACTTGGGAGTTGGAGAGTCGGATGTTAGCCGAGCACCCCGAGTTGTTTTAAAATTTTGTACTCTATTGTATCGAATGTATATTGTTCAGTTGTAATAAGAGCATAGATTTTGAACCGAGCCCTCATTCTGTGCATCGATTTCCCCTCCTTTACTCTGGTTTTCGAACTTCTTACTTAGATCTACGGAGTTCTAGGCATCCTATTGGGAATTTGGAATTTGCCTAGCGATCCCGGCGTCGTAGCGGAGGTGTGCCAAAGTTTTGAGGCGATTCTACACCAGCGGGCTGACGACGGACGAAGGTATAATTTCGCTTCCTAAAAATATTTAGGAGTATGCAATAGCTTAGTTAAGGCTTTTAGAGCGTTTATAGTGATGCATGGACTTTTGCATGTGTAGACGCAGTAGAGCAGACTTGTAGGCTTTGGACCTAGACGGGTGTGCTAGGAGTTGACCTACAATGTTAGAGGTACGTAAGTACTGACCAAGATAGCCGGCATGATATTTATATATATGTGTGTGATGCATGATGTATGTGCTGTATTGGCTATGTTTTACTGTTTTTAGCACATGCATATGTTTTTACGGAGACTGCATCGGGTATGATGTGATTCATGACAGTTTCCATCAGTCGAGGCAATTCTTCCTGAGGATTCGTGTCTTGGGAATATACAAGTACCACGCAGAGTCGCTCTTTTGCCCGATACTGTGTATTCCAGGCACCATGAGTAAAGTGATTTAACCCTGATTTTTAAAGTCATGTGCATGCTCATATTTGTATTTATATCATTGCTTCCGTATTGAGCGTAGTCGCTCACGCCCTTTATGTTTCGTGTTTTGGGACACCTTTTGGCAAGTCAGGTCTGAGGCTGGACGGTCCCGGTGGTTCTCAGCAGGGTTGAGTTTGCTACCTTGCAGAGGTAGTTTGTTAGGGATTCTGATACCCTAATTTCGATTTGGTTGTATGAAGAATTATACACTGTTTCTATCGTCGGTTGTATTCTGCCGATTGGATTTGTTGTACTTTGGAATTATCCGCTATTTAACGCTTTAATTATTGTTGCTTGCGCTAATCACTCTGATTAGGTAGTGCATCTGGGTAGGGTCGCTACAATACAACTCCGAAATACAAACGAGTTCGAATACAAAACATAACAAGTTCGAATCACATGCAACGACAACCTTCAATCCAAGCTAGATTTCTAAACTCGCTTCAAAACATAAACTAGATTGACATGCTGAATTCGACTTCTAAACCGAGTCTCACTTCTATCTCTCACTCTTGATGCTAACCGGTTCTTCGCTGACTCGATCCTGCCCCACCCGTTGCCAAGTACACATACAAAACAAAGCAACAACCGGATAACTCCGGTAAGAAAGATATTCCCAGTAAAATCAACATGACAGGAAATACAAGTAATATATCAACAATATGCTTTCAAGACAACATAATCAAATCAAAGCTAATGATATGCATGTCTTTAAAATCGGGATATCAATTCTGATAAACAAGGGGTTGCTGCTATGCTTTTGGGATCCCAAGGATGAGATCACGTAAAGAATCACCGACTCTCCCAATTGAGGTGGTGTCACGTATCCCAATCCCCTAAACTTTGGTGCGACCATAAGGAGTATGCTAACATTAGGAGAACCTCTACGCCTAGGCCACTCTCTTAAAGCCCCCAAAACGTCTAACATAAAAAGGGTTGTTCTGCCCGCTGAAATCAAAGGTCTGGCTCAAGATGAATTCATAAGAAAACATAAAGCATTTAAGCCACATAACAAAAGCTCATTCAAAACCAAAATAAAAGTTTCACATGCTAGAACAAGTATTGATACACGTATGTGATTTTAAGGGAAAACTCAAGAACCAATTTTCCTAATTATGCTATCCCGCTAACAATGACTGCTTTTACCTTTCAATGCAAGTAGCTCAAACTCTGGATACACTACAAAATAGGTTATATCAAAATCTATACAACCTAAACAACAACAAGGCTCAAGGTAAACTCTTTACCGCTCTTCGTCCAACTCTTCGACGATCCAATGCGGCTAACACAGGGCTCGACAAACTCCAAAAGAATCTGTACGGAGGCAAAGAAGATCAAAAACGACGATCAACTCACAAGTTAAGGTTCAACAACACAAAATGGTTCAAGATCTCTAAAACTCAAACCGGCGGCATAACGACTATAAACTGAACAAACCGGAAACGCAGACAACAGTACAATATCGATATCAACTCATATCAATGCTAAGACAACAATAAAGGCTCAAACCCAACCAATCTCAAAACTAGATTTTCGAAAATAGGCTTCCAAAAATCATAACAATTCCGAACGTCGCTCTATTTGAAAACCGACAGAGAATAAATGACCAGAACTCTTCCAAAAACAACATACTTGAAACTCAATCAATTCTAACAACATCCAAAAAATAGAATGTATCTGATCGTAGAAAACTTACGATATAACGAAGCTCTCGCTGCAGTGATCTCTAATCTGCCTTCAGAATTAAATTCCAACGGATGGATCGAGCTTGGACTGAAATCTGAAGCTTGAAGAAACGTTGGAGGCGCTTCAATGGAGGAAATCGACCAAGGGAAGGATATGGAGTGAAATGAGAGGTCAACCAAGTCAAGATAATATATAAAATCCATTATTTGCATTTTAGTCCCTGAAATATCCAAAATTTGCAAAATAGACCCTGATCAAAATCAAGTCGGCTCTTGAACTCTGTAATCTCCGATTATCTCAAATAAGTTCAATTAAGATAAAATCGGGGAGTTACAATTCTCCCCCTCTAAGAAGAGATTTCGTCCTCGAAATCAATAAGAATCACAACTCATAAGATAAAATAAAGAACTAAAGACAGTAAGAAGAACTCACGTCATCCGAATAACTCCGAAAATCACTGTCTCATGTCGGATTCTGTCTCCCAAATAGCTTCATCGACCCCATGACGGCTCCACTGCACTTTCACAAAAGGAATCAACTTGGTTCTGAGCTGTTTCTCCTTCCGATCAAGGATCTGAATTGGTCGTTCAAAATAACTCACAGTCTCATCTAACTCGTCTTTGTCAGGCTGAAGAATATGAGAAGGATCTGGATGATACTTCCGCAACATATAGACGTGAAAGACGTCGTGAATACCAGATAAAGATGGAGGAAGTGCAAGTCTGTAGGCAAGATCTCCTAACTTCTCAAGAATCTCGTACGGTCCGATGAATCTCGGAGATAACTTCCCTCTCTTACCAAATCTAATAGTGCCTCTAAAAGGAGAGATCTTAAGGAAAACACGGTCTCCCTGCTCGAAACTCAGAGGTCTACGTCTGTCATTCGCATACTTTGCTTGTCTATCCTGAGCTAACTTCATTCTCGTCTGAATGATCTTTACTTGATCTGCCATATCTCGAAGCATATCCGGTCCCAAATCAGGCGACTTGGACAAATCGTCCCAAAACAACAGAGATCGGCACTTCTTGCCGTACAATGCCTCAAAAGGCGCCATACCAATACTCGCTTAGAAGCTGTTGTTGTAAGAAAACTTGACAAGAGGCAAAGAATATTGCCAACTAGTTCCAAAATCTAGCACTACTGCTCGAAGAATATCCTCTAACGTCTGAATAGTCCGCTCTGACTGTCCATTGGTCTGAGGATGATAAGATGTACTCAGATGCAATCGAGTACCAAGTGCCTCCTGAAGACTGTGTAAAAAGTGCGAAGTGAATCTAGGGTCTCGGTCTGAAACGATCGACTTCGGCACACCATGTAATCTCACAATGTTTCTAACATACAACTCAGCCATTTGATCGTGACGATACGTCATCCTATACGGAATAAAACACGAAGAATTTGTCAATCTGTCGATCACTACCCAAATAGCATCGCATCCTCGAATAGATCGCGGTAGCTTCGTGACGAAATCCATAGAAATGTGATCCCATTTCCATTCAGGAACAGATAGACTGTGCAACAGACCTCCTGGTTGCTTCCTCTCTGCTTTCACTTGCTGACAGTTCAAACATCGAGATACAAACCTCGCAACATCGCTCTTCATTATCTTCCACCAAAATTGATTTTTCAGATCGTTATACATCTTCCGACCTCCAGGATGAACACTGAACCGACTGCAATAAGCCTCTCGGAGAATATGCTGTCTCAACTCCGAAATATCAGTCATAAAAATACGGTTATTCACAAACAAAATATCATCTCTAACCTAGAATTTAGACTGATTCCTAGATCTAACTTTCTCTACTGAAACCTGAATGCTCGGATCAGACTTCTTTGCTTCTTTGATCGCAATAAACAACTCCGGCTCGGCTTGAATAGCAAACACTCTGATAGTCTTCCTATCTGTTTCAAACTCCAAACCAGAAGTACAACAATCACTGATCAACTGAGAAACACCGATAGTAGAAAGAGATAAAGAACAAAGCTTTCGGCTCAAGGCATCTGCAACTGCATTCGACTTTCCCGAATAATACTTGATTTCACAGCCGAAATCCTTCAACAGATCTAACCATCTTCTCTGTCTCATATTCAGCTCTGCCTGTGAAAACAAGTACTTAAGGCTCTTATGGTCCAAAAATATCTCGAAAGACTCACCATAAAGATAGTGACGCCAGATCTTCAGAGCAAATACAATCGCAGCGAGTTCAAGATCATGAACCGGATAACGAGTCTTGTGCGGCTTCAGCTGCCTCGATGCATACGCTATCACATGCTTATGCTGCATAAGAACACATCCCAAGCCTCAATTAGATGCATCGCAATACACAGTGAAACCTCCAGTACCTTTTGGAATAGAAAGAATCAGAGCAATGGTCAGTCTCTTCTTCAGATCAACAAAGCTAGCCTCACAATTTGCAGTCCAGATAAAAGGCGCATTCTTATGAGTCAGCTGGGTAATTGGCTTGACAATAGATGAGAATCCCTCGATGAATCAGCGATAATAACCAGCTAAACCCATAAAGCTTCGGATCTCAGGCACTGATGTCGATCTAGGCAAATTCATAACCACTTCAATCTTGCTGGGATCGACAAAAATCCCATCTCCTGAAATAATATGACCGAGAAAGACAACTCGATCCAACTAGAATTCGCATTTAGATAGCTTGGCAAACAACTGTTCATCCCGCAAAATCTGCAAGACGATCCTCATATGCTCTACATGGTCAGTACGGTTCTTCGAGTAGATAAGAATATCATCGATGAAGATAATAACAAACTCATCCAAATAACGCCAAAAGATACAGTTCATCAAACCCATAAAAACCGCTGGAGCGTTAGTCAAACCAAACGACATGACTATAAACTCGAAATGACCATACCTCGTTCTGAATGCGGTCTTAGGAACATCTTCCTCTTGTACTCTCAGCTGATGATAACCTGACCTCAGATTAATCTTTGAATAGATAGAAGAACCCAGCAGCTGATCAAAAAGGTCATCTATTCGGGGTAAAGGATACCTGTTCTTGACTGTATCCTGATTCAATTGACGGTAGTCAATACAGAGTTGCATAGAACCATCCTTCTTCCGAACAAATATAACAGGAGCACCCCAATACGATACACTAGGTCTGATGTATCCCTTGGCAATCAAATTCTCAAGCTGCTCCTTCAACTCTCTCAATTCAACCGGTGTCATATGATACAGAGATTTGGAAATAGGTTGAGTACCTGACACCAAATCGATGCTGAATTCGATCTCTCGAATAGGCGGCAATCCAGGAATCTCTTCCGGAAACACATCAACAAATTCTCTAACCACTGGTATATCAACCAATTCAGGGCTAGATTTCAGTACATCAATTGCATAAACCAAAAATCCCTCTGCACCTCTCTGTAATAAACGAGTCATAGATAACACTGAAATCAAAGAAATTCTAGATCGAGAACCCTTACCAAAGAATTTCCACTCGTCTGCCATTTCAGGTCTGAATCTGACAACCTTCTTAAAACAATTGACGTTTGCCCTGTACTTGGTTAAAACATCTATACCAAGAATACAATCAAAATCTGACAGCCCAAGTACAATACAGTAAAACTCTAACAAATTTCCCTAAAAACAGAGTTCACAGTTCCTGACTAATATGACAGAAACAATTTTTCTACCCAAAGGTGAAGTAACATCTACTACAGAAGGCAACAACTCAGTAGGAAAATCATGCATCAACACAAATTTTTCACCGATAAAGGAATGGGAAGCACCCGTATCTATCAATACATGAGCAGAATAACCAAAAATTGAACAGTTACCTGCTATAACATCGTCTGGTGCTGCCTGAGCCTGATCCTCTGTCAAAGCAAAGACTCGTGCTTGCTGTCTCGGAGGCTGGTTTGCACTAGGGTTACCTCCCTGTCTGTTCTGCTGCTGAGGCTGGAAGGAGTGAATTGCAGAATAGTTCCTCTTAGGTTAGGCTGAAGGTCTAGATGAACTTCCACTCTGAGCTCGATCTCTACTTCGCTGAGGGCACACCTTAGAAAAGTGTCCCGGTTGCTAAGAGTTATTGCAGTTCCCAAAGACTCCTACACACTGATCCGGTGAGTGTGTACCTCCACACTTGTTGTAGAACAAAGATGAAGATCCAGAACTCTGTCCTGAACCAAACAGCTGGGAACCACTGGAACTAGAAGAAGTGTTCCCATGCTTCTTGAATTGTTTCCCTCTTGCTCGGTACTGATCCTTCCTATTACCGCTACTTCTTCCACCTTCGTACCTCTGAGGTTGGTTCTGATACTGTGGTGGCTGATTCTGATACTGAGACGGTTGGTTCTGGGACTGTCTCTGCTGCTGAGGTATCATCTGATTTCCTCTCTGTCTCCACAAACCTGAAAGAGTGGGTGCCCAGTGAGCCAACTTGTGGCTAAGGGCTTTGATGACTCTTTGTATAAACAATCTTTTGTTTAATATAATTTACACTTTTATTAATGGCAATGACTTTGTCTTTCTTCATATTGTGATATTGTGATATACTATTGTTGTTTTGATAAAGTCCTTGAATATACTATAGTGTATGTAAGATGTGGTAGAACATGGAGATGTCTATCATGAAACACATCTTATAGTCACTGTATATTCTAAACTGTTCCTAGTCGATTGAGCCGTCCGATAATAAGGATAAGGATCGCTCGAGTTTGAGACTAGCATTTGCGATGCAGAGTACCACGTTTCATTGGTAGGGAACATAGAGATGTTCGAAGCATGCAAATGGATATTCATATGATGAATGATCGAACTACCCTATCCGGACTTTCCAAGTGGTTATCATTTATCGAGTGGATATAGTCCGCGGTTTTGGTTGTACACCATTAGTCCTTACTACTTGAGACATCATTGAGACTCTATATGCTAGTACTGTGCTTTGACTCGTTTACCGACTCTATTGGGGTCATCAGGTGTCGGGATTGGGTACAGTTACAACACATATAGGAGTCGATGCTTTGTTGTCAAGGATTCACCACATACTTGCGAGTGTGGATATCCTATGCGATCTGAGGAGATATTAGTGTGACGAATCTCTGGCCAGAGTACATGATGTGATTTAAGAAATGGTTTCTTAGGAGCACATGCGATGTCACTATTTGATCTTCAAGATGCATTGCATAGTTATCGAATCTCGAGCGACTCTCGATATACCAATGGTTGTTGATTCGATCGGGATATATGGATGAAGGGACCGTACTGTACGCTAACCAAAATCTACTGGTTCTTGTAGGCACTATCAGTGATACCTAGGGAATCATGGGGCGATGTTGCTAGGCGCTCATACCATGATTCGATGGGCAAGTCGGAAATTGTTGTTCCGAGTCACAAGGAGTTGTGAGCCCACGGCTAGCTGTATCCCTGAACCATTGAGGGTCACACAGTGTAATGGATTTTTAATCCCCGTTGAGATAGTTAAATTTAAAGAGTTAAATTTAATGAACGAAGAAGTTGGACTTCTTATTTAAGAGTAGAGGAGTAAGATTTCCTAAAATGACATAGGGATGGCCATTTTTGGAAATCACTGAATTCGGATTCAGAAAAATTTATCTTGACTTTAAAAGGTGCAGAAATGGTTTCTGTGCACATTGGTGAAATCGGTTTATCAATCGGAGTCACGATGAATTTTATATTAATTTCTGAACATGCGGGCTTTGCTTGTCGGGCCTGAACTTATGACTAATGGGCCCTAACCTGTTAGTGGCCTACATTATAAATAAGTTATTGCAGTACAGAAATTACACACAACAGGTCACAAGGATTTTTCGAAAACCCTAGTTCCTTTTTCAAAAGGTGGCCGTCCCCCTCTCTCCCTCTGCTTGAGAAAAATCCAGCCTGTGATTTTGAATTACAGTCTGGTTTAACGGATCAAATTCGTTAATCTCTTCGTAGAAAACTTCTGATAGATTTTCTAGTGCAATCTATCAGAGGGATTAAATCTCTGTTCGTGGACCTGATTGAAGAACGGTTCGTCCATCAGTTCCAGGGATATACAACAAGAGCAGAGCAATCTGTTGGTGTCCAAAATCTCGATTCGAGATTAAAGGTAAAAATTTTATAATTGTTATTTAATTTTTACACACACAATTTAATCGTAAGGTTGATACCCATTATGGAATCGTTCCATACAAAATTTTAAACTTCCGCTGCACCGGGTATCAATCCTAATTGATCTGAACGCCGCGTTCTCCAACAGTGGTATCAGAGCCAGGTTGCTCAGATCAAGCGATTAAATTAATCGATTGTACAAAAATTTTTTGGCTTCGGTTTTTGAAACAAAATAAATATTTTAAAAATAAAAAAATTATTTTTTTCGGGCAAAAACCCGGGCAGCGATTGGATCGTTGCCCGGGGCAGGGGCAGCGCACGGCGCTGCCCGGCTCAGCGCTGGGCGCTGCGCAGGGCAGCGCTGGGCGCTGCCCATGGGCTGTGATGTGATCGCTGCCCAGGGCAGCGCACGGCGCTGCCCAGGGCAGCGATCGTCGCTGCCCTAGGGGCAGCCGGGCTGCCCGGCCCGGGAACGTCCCGGGCGGCCTGCGGGAAAAATTATTTTTAATTTTTTTTTAAATTAAATTTTAATATGTTAAAATTCTATTTTTGGTCCGATCGAAAATTGTTTTGATTGGTCCACGAGGCGTCGGATCGAATTGTTCGAGTCCAAAAATTTTAAAATTGATTTTTGGATAAATTTGAATTTTTGGAAAATTTTAATATTTTATCCTTTAATTGAATTATGAAATTAATTATTTTTAGTACAATTGATGATAAAATATGATCTTATGGATATATTGAGTAAAATATGATTTTATGTATAAAATTGGATTTTATAGATAAAATATGATTTTATTTGATAAAAAGATAAAATATGATTTTATATGTAAAATAAGATTTTATGTATGAGATATGATTTTATCTTTTTAAATTTAAATTGCCATTGCATGTTATCCAATAAATTAATTTTGAATTAAAAGTTATTGGATAAGGATGATCGATTGCCATGACCAATTTTGTAGGTGTATGTTAGGAATTTACATTTGTTTTATTGTTGTTGGTTTTATTAATGGGCCCGGTTTATGGCCCAATATGAATGTGATATGTAATAAAAGTGGGCTTGGTTTATGGCCCGTTCCCACCCCTTAAAAATGTATCCCCTACTTGTCATTGTTATTTATTGTAAATACATTAGATTTAGTGGGAGATCAAGAATTGAAGATGGAGGTGGGCCCAGCAGACAATAAAGACAGAAGAAATGTAAATTGGAAGTAAATGTAATAGGATTGTATTGCATACTGCATATTACCTAGGATTGGACTAAGACTCGTGATTGGCAACCACGGGTCGATTAGAAATGGAATCGATCATCCTATATAATATGTGATATTATAGTTGTATGCATGTTTTAGACATAATTGTGTGAATCCGACAAGCATACAAAATTTTTAAAAATGATGAGACAAATTTTTATAATTAAAAATCCCTCATTTTAAATATGATTTAAAATTGATATCAAGATAAATAAAGGAAATTTAAATTTGTTTAAATGTTCCTACCTTCCATCAACGATCAATGTATGAGATGCTACCCGCGGATACGGTCCGGCTCATATTATTGGGGGGGCCCGTTCGTCGGAAAGCTGTACATTGGATCGACACATGTTGTAAGTTGGGTGGAACTCCCATGGTATCGGCTCATATTATTGGGGGATCCACATGGCGACCGTCCATCACAACTTAATATTGATGGGTCATCTTGACATGTCACAATAAACGGCGTCATATTATTGGACCCTTATTGGACATGAGGTAAAAAACATGGAGGTTGCTTTGGAAGCAATTGGGCTCTACCATTTGAAAATTATGGTTGGCTGATATTATTCGGGACCATAAGTTTGTCAATTGGACTCCATGTTCTCACTAAGGAAAACAGTTTCCCGTTTTCACTAGAGGGTAGTGAAATCGTTAAAATAGTGGGAGTGAGATTCATAAAATAAAATTCGCCTATTTTATGTCTTAGTAAATTGCTTAAACAATCACTGATATTTGTCTGTTTCTTTTCAGTATTTCATACGATGAATTCGCGTAATCCACTTTTCTCGATCCTCGAACAAAATAAGTTGACTGGCGCAAACTATACGGAATGGTTCCGTAAGTTGAAGATTGTCTTGACTTCGGAGAAGATGCTCTACGTGTTAGAAAAATCTCCTCCGAAGGAAGCACCAGCTGACGTAAGTCCGGAGGAGTTAGCCAAGCTTGATACATGGTGGGACCATGATATCAAGACCAAATGCTATATGCAAGCCTCGATGTCTGATGAACTCCAGAGGCGATTTGAGGACACCGTGAATGCTGCTGACATTCACGTTCAACTCAAGGAACTTTTTGGGGCTCAATCGAGGGCTGAAAGGTTCGCTACTGTAAAGGAGCTAATGACGTGTCGCATGCGTGAAGGGACTTCGGTCCGTGATCATGGGGTACGAGTGATTTGGCTCATACAGAAGTTGGTAACCCTTGATTTGGTGTTGGAGCATGAACTCAACGTGGACTTACTACTTCTGTCTCTTCCTTCTTCGTTTGACGGATTTGTGGTAAATTTCAATATGAACAAGATAGAGGCCTCCCTTGAAGAGATGGTCAATATGCTTGTGACATATGAATCCACATTAAAGAAGGATAAACCAGCTTTCTTGGTGGGCTCCTCTTCTTCTGCTAAGAAGGGGCCAAGTACAAAGGGTAAGAAACGTTCTGCCCCACCCAAGAAAGTCGAACCCGAGAAGAAGTACAAGACAAAGGCTTCAAACATGGAAAAATCCAAGGATGTTTGCCATTATTGCAAGAAGCCCGGTCATTGGAAGCGTAACTGCAAGGAATATCTAGAGCAGTTGCGAACTGCAAAGGGTATGTTCTATATTGAAATAAATGTTTCACTTAATACTACTTCTTGGGTATTGGATACCGGATGTGGATCTCACATTTGCAATGATTTGCAGGTGATGACAAGAAGTCGCAGGCTTAGGATGGGTGAGACCCAGCTGAGGCTCGGAAATGGTTCCAGAGTTGAAGCAAAAGCCGTGGGAGATGTTTATTTAATTTTGCAGAACGGTTTTAAGTTACTTTTAAGAGATGTTTTATTTGTTCCGGATTTGATTAAAAACATTATTTCTGTTTCTATGCTTGATAGAGATGGTTATTCTTGCAATTTTGTGAATGGGATTTGCAATATTTACAAGAATGAATGTTTGATTGGAAATGGACAACTTGAAAACGATCTATACAACTTAAAACTAAAAGACGTTCCAATAAATTATGTTGATAAACCGGCAACAACAAACAAAAGGAAAATCGATAGCCAAAACCCAGCAAACCTTTGGCACGCTAGGCTAGGTCATATTTCCTCAAGGAGGATGAACAAGCTAGTGGGAGAGGGCATGTTTGATATGTCTGATATTAACTCTCTACCTACTTGTGAATCCTGCCTAAAAGGAAAAATGACTAAATCTCCTTTTAAGGGGAAACCTGAGCGTAGTCAAAATCTGTTGGATTTGATCCATACAGATGTTTGTGGTCCATTTAGAGTTGGGACTCAATATGGCCACACCTACTTCATTACCTTTACTGATGATTATTCAAGGTATGGGTATTTATATTTAATGAAATATAAGTCTGAAGCATTTGAAAAGTTCAAAGAATTCAAGGCTGAAGTAGAAAACAAGCTAGGTAAAAGTATTAAAGCACTTCGATCGGATCGAGGTGGAGAATACTTGAGTACCGAGTTTTTGGACTATCTAAAAGAGAATGGGATTCTCTCTTAGTGGACTCCTCCTATGACACCACAGCTTAATGGTGTATCGGAGCGTCGTAATCGAACTTTGTTGGACATGGTTCGATCCATGATGAGCTTCACTGAGCTTCCACCTTCGTTTTGGGGCTATGCGCTTGAAACGGCGGTATTGTTGTTAAACAACGTCCACACTAAAGCAGTGGACAAAACACCATACGAGTTATGGAATGGCAAAGTTCCTAAGTATTCGTACTTGAGGATTTGGGGATGTCCTGCTTATGTGAAGCGGACAGTGGGAGATAAGTTGGATAGTCGATCCAGCTTATGTTATTTTGTAGGGTATCCGAAGAATTCAATCGGATATTATTTCTATTATCCTACTGAAACAAAGGTGTTTGTTTCAAGGAATGCCACCTTCTTGGAGAAGGAGTTCTTATTGGATAAGAAAGGCGAGATGATGGAACTCGAAGAAATTCGAGAAGAACCCGAAATACAAAATAACGATCCTACACCTTAGGAACCATTGCTGGACACGCCTGTACCTAGAAGATCCGAGAGGACTTCTAGACCTCCTATTCGATATGGTCTTCTTCTTGAAGGGGATCAAGATGAACCCGATGTTGGATGTGATCCAAGAAACTTCAAGGAAGCAATTTCTGATGCGGATTCAAATTTATGGCTTGAAGCTATGCAGTCGGAAATAGATTCGATGCATACAAACCAAGTTTGGTCTTTAGTAGATCCTCCCGATGGAATTGTTCCAATAGGGTGTAAATGGATCTACAAGAGAAAGCTTGGGCCTGATGGTAAGGTATTGACCTACAAGGCGCGATTGGTGGCAAAAGGTTATACTCAAAGACAAGGAGTTGACTATGATGAAACCTTTTCACCAGTTGCAATGTTCAAGTCCATAAGAATCCTTATTGCCATAGCTGCATGGTATGACTATGAGATATGGCAAATGGATGTGAAGACTGCTTTTCTTAATGGAGACATTAAGGAAGAGATCTATATGAAGCAGCCTGAGGGGTACACATCCATGGGAAGCGAGCATAAGGTATGCAAGCTTCAGAGATCAATTTATGGTCTAAAACAAGCATCAAGAAGTTGGAACCAGAAATTTGATGAAACAATAAAAGATTTTGGTTTCATCAAGAATCCGGAGGAACCATGCGTGTACAAGAAAGTAGTTAAGGATGCTGTGACATTCTTAGTACTTTATGTTGATGACATCCTACTCATTGGGAATGATGTAGGGATGTTGCAGTCAACAAAGATATGGTTATCAGGTAGATTCTCGATGAAAGATTTGGGTGAGGCATCCTATATTCTTGGGATACAGATCTATAGAGATAGATCTAAGAGAATGATAGGACTCACTCAATCAACCTACATCGACACCATATTGAAACGGTTTTCAATGGATGGGTCCAAGAGAGGACATCTACCCATGTGTCATGGAGTTTCTCTATCCAAGTCTATGTGTCCCAAGACTGATGAAGAGATAGAGAAAATGACACATGTACCATATGCGTCAGCCATAGGTAGTATCATGTATGGGATGATATCTACCAGACCGGATGTAGCTTTTGCTCTGAGTGTCACGAGCAGATATCAAGCTAATCCCGGTCAAATGCATTGGAAAGCTGTGAAGGACATTCTTAAGTACTTACGAAGGACTAAAAATATGTTCATGGTATATGGAGGAAGAGAACTAAAATTGGAAGGCTATACCGACTCTAGCTTCCAAAGTGACGTGGATGACTCGAAGTCAACCTCTGGATTTGTGTTCATGCTCAATGGCGGTGCTGTCTCTTGGAAGAGTTCCAAGCAGGACACCACAGCGGATTCCACCACTGAGGCTGAATACATTGCAGCATCAGCTGCTGCTAAAGAGGCCGTTTGGATGAGGAATTTCGTCCAAGAGTTGGGCGTCATTCCTGAAGTTGTTGGTCCAGTCCCGGTGTACTGTGACAACACGGGTGCCGTTGCTCAGGCAAAGGAACCAAGGTCTCATCAAAGATCCAAACACGTACTAAGGAAATACCACATCATCCGGGAGATTGTGGAAAGAGGAGACATCACTGTCGAAAGAGTGCCCTCTGCAGACAATATCGCTGATCCACTTACTAAGCCCTTGCCAGGACCATTATTTGACAAACATCGCGAAGCAATGGGTCTACGTAGTATGACTAGTTGGCTATAGGGCAAGTGGGAGATTGAAAGAGTGGGTGCCCAGTGAGCCAACTTGTGGCTAAGGGCTTTGATGACTCTTTGTATAAACAATCTTTTGTTTAATATAATTTACACTTTTATTAATGGCAATGACTTTGTCTTTCTTCATATTGTGATATTGTGATATACTATTGTTGTTTTGATAAAGACCTTGAATATACTATAGTGTATGTAAGATGTGGTAGAACATGGAGATGTCTATCATGAAACACATCTTATAGTCACTGTATATTCTAAACTGTTCCTAGTCGATTGAGCCGTCCGATAATAAGGATAAGGATCGCTCGAGTTTGAGACTAGCATTTGCGATGCAGAGTACCACGTTTCATTGGTAGGGAACATAGAGATGTTCGAAGCATGCAAATGGATATTCATATGATGAATGATCGAACTACCCTATCCGGACTTTCCAAGTGGTTATCATTTATCGAGTGGATATAGTCCGCGGTTTTGGTTGTACACCATTAGTCCTTACTACTTGAGACATCATTGAGACTCTATATGCTAGTACTGTGCTTTGACTCGTTTATCGACTCTATTGGGGTCATCAGGTATCGGGATTGGGTACAGTTACAACACATATAGGAGTCGATGCTTTGTTGTCAAGGATTCACCACATACTTGCGAGTGTGGATATCCTATGCGATCTGAGGAGATATTAGTGTGACGAATCTCTGGCCAGAGTACATGATGTGATTTAAGAAATGGTTTCTTAGTAGCACATGCGATGTCACTATTTGATCTTCAAGATGCATTGCATAGTTATCGAATCTCGAGCGACTCTCGATATACCAATGGTTGTTGATTCGATCGGGATATATGGATGAAGGGACCGTACTGTACGCTAACCAAAATCTACTGGTTCTTGTAGGCACTATCAGTGATACCTAGGGAATCATGGGGCGATGTTGCTAGGTGCTCATACCATGATTCGATGGGCAAGTCGGAAATTGTTGTTCCGAGTCACAAGGAGTTGTGAGCCCACGGCTAGCTGTATCCCTGAACCATTGAGGGTCACACAGTGTAATGAATTTTTAATCCCCGTTGAGATAGTTAAATTTAAAGAGTTAAATTTAATGAACGAAGAAGTTGGACTTCTTATTTAAGAGTAGAGGAGTAAGATTTCCTAAAATGACATAGGGATGACCATTTTTGGAAATCACTGAATTAGGATTCAGAAAAATTTATCTTGACTTTAAAAAGTGCAGAAATGGTTTCTGTGCACATTGGTGAAATCGGTTTATCAATCGGAGTCACGATGAATTTTATATTAATTTCTGAACATGCGGGCTTTGCTTGTCGGGCCTGAACTTATGACTAATGGGCCCTAACCTGTTAGTGGCCTACATTATAAATAAGTTATTGCAGTACAGAAATTACACACAACAGGTCACAAGGATTTTTCGAAAACCCTAGTTCCTTTTTCAAAAGGTGGCCGTCCCCCTCTCTCCCTCTGCTTGAGAAAAATCCAGCCTGTGATTTTGAATTACAGTCTGGTTTAACGAATCAAATTCGTTAATCTCTTCGTAGAAAACTTCTGATTGATTTTCTAGTGCAATCTATCAGAGGGATTAAATCTCTGTTCGTGGACCTGATTGAAGAACGGTTCGTCCATCAGTTCCAGGGATATACAACAAGAGCAGAGCAATCTGTTGGTGTCCAAAATCTCGATTCGAGATTAAAGGTAAAAATTTTATAATTGTTATTTAATTTTTACACACACAATTTAATCTTAAGGTTGATACCCATTATGGAATCGTTCCATACAAAATTTTAAACTTCCGCTGCACCGGGTATCAATCCTAATTGATCTGAACGCCGCATCCGCAAAGTTATCGGGCCTAGCAGTGTTTATCAACGTGAAGATGTCGGGATTCAAGCCGTTGATGTACTGATCGGCTTTTGCTTCTTCATTGTCGGCAATGTGTGGTGCAAAATGCAACAGACTATCGAATTTGGCAACATACTCTTCAATGTTCAAATTCCCTTACCTCAGATTGGCAAACTTGGCTCCTTTGTCCTTTCGGTAAGAAACATGGAAAAACCGCTTATAAAAATCAGTTTTGAAAAGAGACCAAATAACAACTGTACCTCGATTCTCCATGGATCTCTTCGTTGTGATCCACCATTTCTTAGCAATACCACGAAGCTGATGAATGACTAACCTAGTTCGGCGATCGTCAGAGTAATCCAGGGAATCGAACAACTGATCAATGTCGTCCAACCAGCTCTCACAGTCAACAGGATTCTCTGTACCTATCAACAAAGGCGGATTAAACGACTGAAACCTCTTCAGCAGGGTTTCCATAGGCATCGTTGTAGCATCCATTTGAACAGTTTTAGTACTAGCTTTCTCATTCGGTGGAGTAACTGGCGGTGGGTTTTTGTTAATAACTCGACGAGGACCCATCTGATAATCAAAGGTTAGGACACGATATATCTCAATTGCTACCAATCGTTGCCCTTTCAACCTCTCAGAAATATCGGATACCAGTCGACAAACAAAAACATCTATATCTCAAGTAGATCATGCTTTATAAATTTAAATCACATAGTCATGTAATTCAAATAATTCTCAATAATAAAGCATGCTCGCATGGAATTAAATAATCGAATAAAATAACTCAATCACATGCGAGGAGCCAATACACGCAGACTCGATCTACCTCGCCCAGTCAAGTTCAACCAAGAACTTATCGCTCTGATACCACTTAATGTGAGACCTCGGTTCTAAATATCTAATCTCGGATTAAACAATAAATAAGCCAAAGAAAAACATAAATTAAATTTTTTTATTTTTTTTTAAAAATGCCTCGCGCTCGCGCGAGATACACATCTCGCGCGCGCGCAGGCTACGCCTCCTGCAACCTTGCTGAAGGCTCGCGCCCGCGCGAGATACAAATCTCGCTCGCGCGTGGGCTAACAATTCAGAGCTCCTGGAATTGCTTCTCGCGCTCGCGCGAGGTACAATCTCGCACGCGCGCGTGAAGCCTGGGCAGAAAACCTCAAGCATTTAAAAAGTTCCCGAGCTTGCTTTTTGACATGCATTCAAATACATACGCAAAACGGGTGTAGAGAATACACGCAATATCAAATATAAATACCAAAGCATGCTTTGTTCCAAGTTATACAACTCCGAAATACAAAAGAGTTCGAATGCAAAACATAACAAGTTCGAATCACATGCAACGACAACTTTCAATCCAAGCTAGAGTTCTAAACTCGCTTCAAAACATAAACTAGATAGAAATGCTGAATTCGACTTCTAAACCGAGTCTCACTTCTATCTCTCACTCTTGATGCTAACCGGGTTTTCGCTGACTTGATCCTGCCCCACCTGTTGCCAAGTACACATACAAAACAAAGCAACAGCCGGATAACTCCGTTGACAAAGATATTTCCAGTAAAAGCAACATGACAGGCAATACAAGTAATATAACAACAACATGCTTTCAAGACAACATAATCAAATCAAAGCTAATGATATGCATGTATTTAAAATCGGGATATCAATTCGGATAAACAAGGGGTTGATGCTGTGCTCTTGGGATCCCGAGGATGAGATCACGTAACGACTCACCGACTCTCCCAATCGAGGTGGTGTGACGTATCCCAATCCCCTAGACTTTGGTGTGACCATAAGGAGTATGCTAACACTAGGCGAACCTCTACGCCTAGGCCACTCGCTTAAATCCCCCAAAACGTCTAACATAAAAAGGGCTATTCTGCCCGCTGAAATCAAATGTCTGGCTCAAAATGAATACATAAGAAAACATAAAGCATTTAAGCCACATAATAAAAGCTCATTCAACAACAAAATACAAGTTCCACATGCTAGAACAAGTATTGATGCACGTATGTGATTTTAAGGGAAAACTCAAAAACAAACTATCCCGAGTATGCTATCCCGCTAACGATGACTGCTTTTACCTTTCAATGCAAGTAGCTCCAACTCTGGATATGATACAAAATAGGTTATATCAAAATCTATACAACCTAAACAACAACAAGGCTTAAGGTAAACTCTTTACCTCTCTTCGTCCAACCTTTCGACGATCCAATGCTGCTAACACAGGGCTCGACAAACTCCAAACGAATCTGTACGGAGGCATAGAAGATAAACAACGACGATCAACTCACAAGCCAAGGTTCAATAACACAAAACGGTTCAAAATCTCTAAAACTAAAACCGGCGGCATACCGGCTATAAACTGAACAAATCGGAAACGCAGACAATAGTACAATATCGATATCAACTCATATCAATGCTAAGACAACAATAAAGGCTAAAACCCAACCAATCTCAATACTAGATTTTTGAAAATAGGCTTCCAAAAATCATAACAATTCCGAACGTCGCTCTATTTCAAAACCGACAGAGAATAAACGATCAGAACTCTTCCAAGAACAACATACTTGAAACTCAATCGATTCTAACAACATCCGTAAAATAGAATGTATCTTATCATAGAAAAACTTACGATATAACGAAGCTCTCGCTGCAGTGATCGCTAATATGCCTTTAGAATTAAATTCCAACGAACAGATCGAGCTTGGTCTTAAATCTGAAGCTTGAAGAAACGTTGGAGGTGCTTCAATGGAGGAAATCGGCCAAGGGAAGGAGATGGAGAGAAATGAGAGGTCAACCAAGTCAAGATAATATATAAAATCTATTATTTGCATTTTAGTCCCTGAAATTTCCAAAATTTTCAAAATAGACCATGATCAAAATCAAGTCGGCTCTTGAACTCTGTAATCTCCAATTATCTCAAATAAGTTCAATTAAGATAAAATCGGGGCGTTACAAAGTCCCTATATGAGCTTACCCTAATCAACTCCATTCTTACTTATCAACACATTGATAATAAGAACGTCAGAATTCATGTTTGATGATACCCAACCAGTCATGTTAAATGTCTTGCAGCATCGCTTAAATGGCTCCCTAGGATATGTCGATGCTACTCTTTGGGTAGCTATCCAAAGGGTAACATCAATGGCCCAAAATCACTTGCATGGAGATGCAAGTGATTTTTAGGCCCTTACCATGTGGGCTGTGCCCACATGGTAGAATCGATTTTTTCGACTCCCTAGAAATCAAATGATAGTGCCTGCAAGAACCATTCAATTATGGTTAGTGTACAGTACAGTCCCTTCAACTTATATATCCCGACCGATTTAAAAACCATTGGTTTATCGAGAGTAGTTATAGAATCGATAACTATGTGTCATGTAGTAGTTGCATCAAATGTGTAATACAAGAAACGCCTTTCTTAATTACCACCTACTCTGATCAGAGATTTATTAACTACAAATGCATGATATGACACAGGATATCCATACATAAAGGTAAGCGGTGAATCCCCAACTACAATGCATCAAATCCTATATGTTTCGACACAAACACCCAACCTTGCCACTTGATGAACCCAGTTGAGTCGATGAACAAGTCAAAGTAAAGCGCTAGCACATAGAGTCTCCATGTTGTCTCGGGTCATAAGGACTAATGGTGTAAAACCATAAACTAGGACATTTCCACTCAATAAGTGAAAACTACTTGGAAAGTATTTTAGTGAGGGTTATTCAGTGCACTCTACAAGAGCACCTGTTTGCATGCTTGGACATTACAATGTCCCCTACCAATGAAATATGGTACTTACATTAAAAATATTAGTCTCAAGTTCGAGCGGCCTTTATCCTTATTTGTGGCGGCTGAATCGACTAGGAACGGTTTAGAATATACAAAATTCTAAATGAGTTTCATGATAGTCCTCACATGACCATCTCATATTCTTTATACTATTTGTATATTCAAGGGCTTTATTGTAGTAACCTGATTTCCATTTTACAAGATTAATTTTCTAAGCATGTTTATAATTAATAAAACATGATTAAAGGATTTTAATAAGATCTAACGGACCAAGGATTTGGGTCCAAAATTCCCAAAAAAATGGTTAATGGGCTTATTGGGCTCGGGCAGTTCGGAGGGTCCGAACTAGGACAGTTCGGAGGCACGATTGGAGTTTGGAGGAGGGTGAGATCGGACGATCCGATCTAGGGATCGAACGATCCAAACTCTCCCAAGACAGATGTCAAAAGGAATTCTACAGGTGTATCAGACGTAAAAGATCGGATGATTCGAAGAGGGATCGGACTGTCCGAACTTGGCCTGCATGCAATGTGGAAACCATGCAAAGATCGGACCGTCCGATCGATGTCTATAATTAGGGGTCTGAGGCCTCATTTTCAAAATGCAATGTAACCTTTCCTTGGCCTATGTTAGATCGATTTTAAGAGCTTTGGGTACTCTTATTCTAAGAGTTGGAGTAGGTAGTAGTTTTTATATTATAGATAGTGTCCATAGTAGCGACCGAGGGGCGGAGCTCTGGAGAGGTGTCCAGGGGTCGTAGCAAGGCTATGCCCAGGTTTTGGGCATGCGACATCAGCGGGCTGACGACGGATGAAGGTATGGTTCTGGCTCCTTATAGAAAATAGGGAGTATGCTGTTGCGTAATTTTGTGCCCGCAAGTGCAAGGTGTCAAGTTCTAATAATGTGTGAGTAGAGTCTTGATCCAACGAGGAGTAATGTGAAAATTATTTAGTACTTGTAATTAATTTAGTCTAAACTTTATCTAGAAAATTAAATAAGTGAATTTTGGTTTTGAAAACTAAATTATTAATGAATTTAAGCAAAGAATGCACACAATTTCAACGAAATATCAATGAGAGAATTAGGGTCTAGAGGTTCAGATTTCACTTGGTTTCGACAACAACTACTCCTAATTAACTTATTTTCATGAATTTCATTCAATTAATAGCCAAGAACACTTAAGTGTATTATTTTCCTCTCTCGAGCAAGAAATAATGTGTATGAACTAAGATTCAATTCCAATATCCCTATTAAAAATCTAGTCTTAGTGATATGTGTAAAACAATGTTCTTCCTAAGGCTCCATTAATGCTATATACTCTCCCAAGCTATATAAATAATTAACGGTCTAAATTCTAATGGTCCTATTCAAAATCCCCTCTCCCGAGCAATGATTTCGAATAAATATAACAATTAAATTAGTGATCAATTAATTGAAAATACAATCAATACTAGAAAAACAATTAATCTAGGGGAATTCAATCCAATAAAATCAAAGATTCGTAAAAGAGTCTACACCAGGTTCCATCATCCCTCTAGACTAAAAGAATTTAGTTCAGAATCAAAACTAAATAAAACCAATTCATGTCCAAAAATCTAGACATCAAATCAATAATAATAAATTAAAAAGAAAGAAAACAAATCCGAATAGGCGACGCCATGTCCTGTCAATCGATCTTCAATATTTGTTCTTCACGTTGAAGCTTAACGTTGGTTCCAGATTTCCCAAACTTTCATTTCAAAATCTCACGATGAAATTCTTAATTCTCTGTTGTGTGTGCGGCGGCTGCCTCTATTTGTGCGTCTTTTCTCCTTTTATATGTGTTTAGAAACCCACAATCAAGCGCACAATCACGTCTCCAAAATTTTCCAAACTTGTAATGTTTCCATTTTGTACAGTTCACGCAGATGCGCAAGGAATCACGCAGATGCATTGCATCAATTTGCACAAACGCGCAGAAGCATTGGATTATGCGTTGAAGTGTTAATCTTTCTCGTCAAATTGCACAGAAGTGCTTGAATTATCGCAGAGGCTGAAACTTTTCTTGGTAAATTGCGCAAAAGCGCTCAATTTCCAGCAGAGGCGCTACTGTATAAATTCCAGCTGCGCGACATTTTGCAAAAAAATCATATATCACAATTTAACCGTCGGATTGAGCTGAAATCTTGGCAGAAGCTTTAAAACATCTTAACATTAATTATGAACAGTGGAGATCGGATTTTGATTATTCTATCATCCCCAGTAATTTTTTGAAGTTTGCTGTCTTGTAGTTCATTCATCCGCTTTTTATCGGTACTTTTCTATAAATCCTTGCAACTCACAAAAATAACAACTAACACACATAAAATCCACTCGATACATCCCAAAAGTCAAATCAAATCATATAAAATAAGTGCATAAATTGAACTTATCAAATTCTCCCAAACTTAGAATTTTGCTATTCCGGAGTAAAACAATAATGAGTAATGTAATCGACCTCTGAATATTTTTATATTCCAAGATTCAATCCATATGTCGGCTAATTTTCTCAAGAGTTCTCGTGTGTGTGTGATTCGCCAATATTGTCTATCCTCCTCGCTTTCGATACACTAATGCAACAAGTTTGTTTCGTAGATTCGTCAATTCCGCTCTCTAGTTTCAAAACACTCTCTACTAAGTTCAACTTCTACTCACTAAGATCAAAAGGACTTTTCAAGTTATATCAAATCTTTTTAATAACATCGCTGGATTTTGCACCCAGTTTTATTTTAAACGCATAAATTACTCGCAAACTTAGCTATAAGTAAAGATAGGATTCAAATTTCAATCCCCTCGTCTATAGCCCGGATGGAGCATCAACCCCATTTTGTCTGAAAACTTAGCCATGGATTGGTGATTAGGATTTCAATCCCTTTTCAGGCCCGGATGGAGTTGTTAAAAAAATATTTTATTTTTTTCTACTCATTAAAATTACCTAAATCATTTCTAAGCTCGTATCAGTCTACCTCGGTTTCAAGTATAAATCACCAAAGTTAAGAATCGAATCATCCAATCCACTCACAAAATCACAAAGCTTCTCTAATCACTAGAGTGTAAACAATCAAAGCATAGTGCAATTTTGTGAGAACTCAAGATTAAATATAGCTAACATTGACATTTTTGCACAAAAAAAATATTTTCATCATAGGCCAACACAATTACACATCATGCTAACTCAAACTAACTCATCAAAATTTTCAAAATTTTCAAAATTTCAAATACCGCCCAAACATAAAATGTGCATTGTCCTCAATGTACAATAAACAAATAAAACCAAGGACACATACCTTAGGCACCGAGCATCAGTAATCGTCACCATATTTATCATTCAAAACTCTTCTTTAGGGGTAACATCAAAACTCTTGCAGCTCCAAAATTTTCACCTACACAACTCAAAATCATTATTGATATCTAGTCTCTCATGCACAAAATAAAATAAAAATTAAAACAACTAAAAAAAAAGAAAAATAACGCAAATAAAAAAAACTAGCTTGGATTGCCTCCCAAGAAGCGCTTAGTTTATTGTCCATAGCCCGACTGTCACCGATTCTAGCCCGGTTCCAATTTGATGGAGCATTTTCCCTTCTCTTTCACCCTTCATACATATTCAACAACCCTCTTGATCTTTGCTTTCTTTATTTTCTTCTTCTTTGCCACCGGCGGATCCTTCTCCCTTATCAAATCTACAGAACTAACAGCTTTGCAACAATATTCCATCTTCTTGGATCCGTGGATGGATTTCCAACCTCCTTGAACACATTAAAGATCACCTTCTAACCATCAACTCCCATTGTCAACTCACCTTTCTTTACATCTATCTTGGCGACAGCAGTAGCCAAGAATGGTCTCCCCAATATCAACGGCATATTTCCATCTTTCTCCATATCTAGCACAACAAAATCCGTAGGAAAAATAAATTTATCTATTTTTACAAGAACATACTCAATGATTCCAAGCGGATATGTGATAGATCTGTTAGCTAGCTGCAATGCGATCGTCGTGGGCTTCACCTCGCCATGTCCTATGCTCCTGAAAACAGATAAAGACATCAAATTAATGCTAGCTCCTAAATCACATAATGCTTTATTAAAATTAGAAGAACCAACAGTGCAAGGAATAGTAAAAATCCATGGATCTTTTAATTTTTGTGGTATCTTCTTTTGCAGGACAACACTGCACTCCCCAGTCAGGTTCACTGTCTCAAACTCCTCCAAATTTCGCTTCTTATACATCACCTCTTTCAAGAATTTTGCATAATTCGGAATTTGCAGCAAAGCATCGGCGAATGGAATATTAATCTGAAGTTTCTTGAAGATCTCAAGAAATTTGGCAAATTGTTCATCCAACACTTTCTTCTTGAATCTCTGCGGGTACGGGAGTTTCGGCTTAAACATGGGTTTCTCTTCAGATTAATCCTTCAACTCAATAGTGTTCTCATCAACCACCTTCTCTTTATTTACTTTAGCTGCAGGTTCTTGAACTCCAACTTCTTCACCACTCTTTACCTCTATGGCTTTGCAGATTTTTATGGAATTCACCTCAGTATTGCTTGGGAACTGATGTTGTTATCTTTTAATGCATTCGCCAGCTGCCCAATTTGAGTCTCCATAGATTTCATCATGGCACCCATATTGACCACATGCGTCTCCAAACTATCAAGACGAGACTCAGTTCTCGCCATCCTCTTACCAGATTCCTGCACAAAAGTACTAACCACGTCCTCCAAAGAAGGCTTCCCTTCTCCCTTATTTTCATAAGAAAAATTTTCATGATTACGCAACTCAGGATGATAAGAATTTGGGAAAGGGGTACCTCGATAGCCTCCATAACCTCGTTGATTGATGTACTAAGCTTGTTCAGGAGGATGAGATTCCTCGATGGCGACCGACACACCTGCTGAATTTGCGACACTCACTTTGTTCAATGCAGCTACTTGTGTCGTCAGTGTAGATAATTGGGCAGAGATAGAAGTCAGAGGATCAACTCCATACACTCCAACAAACTTTTTGACTCCCATACGCTCAAACGGCCATTGAAAACTATTGATCGTCATTTTCTCTAGCATATCATAGGCCTGAATGGAATCCTTTGAGAAGATGGTGCCTCCAGCAGCAAAATCCACCGAAATCCGTGTAGGCAACTTCAAACCATTGTAGAAAAGCTCGATTTGCTCCCAATCTGCAAAATTATGGTTAGGATAACGTCTCAAAAAATCTTTGTACCTTTCCCATGCTTTATATAGTTGTTCAGAATCCATCTTCCGAAAAGTACTGATCTCGATCTCTAGTTGGGTGGATTTTGCATGTGTAAAATATTTCGCAAGAAATTTGACTGCCATTTCCTCCCACGTAGTAATTCTTCCTAGCGGCAGTGACTGCAACCAACTACTCGCCTGATCCCTAAGAGAAATGGAAACAAACGTAAACGAATAATATCTTTCAAAACACCATTCATCTTTACCGTATCAGTGATTTCCAAGAAAGTCCACAGGTGCAGATGAGGATCAGCAGTGGCGCTCCCATTGAATTGGTTCTGCTGAACCATGTTGATCAATGGCGGCTTCAACTCAAAATTGTTTGCATTGATTGTTCCTCGAGCGATTTCAGAATAGTGAGCCTAGACTGTTGGCCAGAAGTGATCTCTGATGGGCACCAAGGGAGATTTTTGCATGTTATCTTCATCCATTCTATGTAATTCTTCTTCTCTTCTCTGTCTTCTCAAAGCTCTTGCAGTGCGTTCGATCTAAGGATCAAAAACTAAAGAATTAGGACTTCGAGATCTTCGCATACACTGCACTCAAGAAGAAGTAAAATAAATCAGTACTAAAAATAAAAAAAACTCTAAATTAAAATCTAGATTAATTGGTAACAAGAATAAAATAAAATCAACAAATTACTCCCCGACAACGATGCCAAAAACTTGTTGCATAATTTTGTGCCCGCAAGTGCATGATGTCAAGTTTTAATAATGTGTGAGTAGAGTGTCAATCCCACGAGAAGTAATGTGAAAATTATTTAGTACTTATAATTAATATAGTCTAAACTTTATCTAGAAAAATTAAATAAGTGAATTTCGTTTTTTTAAAACTAAATTAGTAATGAATATAAGCAAAGCACACACACAATTTCAACGAAATATCTTTGAGAGAATTATGGTCTAGAGGTTCAGATTTCACCTAGTTTTGACAAAAACTACTCCTAATTAACTTATTTTCATGAATTTCATTCAATTAATAGCCAAGAATACGTAAGTGTATAATTTTCCTCTCTCGAGCAACAAATAATGTGTATCAACTAAGATTCAATTCCAATATCCCTATTAAAAATCTAGTCTTAGTGATATATGTAAAACAATGTTTTTTCTAAGGCTCCATTAACGCTATATACTCTCCGAGCTAAAGAAACAATTAACAGTGTAAATTCTAATGGTCCTATTCAAAATCCCTTCTCCCGAGCAATTCTTTTCAATAAATATAACAATTCAATTAGTGATCAATTAATGTAAAAGACAATCAATACTAGAAAAATTAATTAATCTAGGGGAATTCAATCCAATAAAATCAAAGATTCGTAAAAGAGTCTACACCAGGTTCCTTCGTCCCTCTAGACTAAGAGAATTTAGTTCATAATCAAATCTAAATAAAACCAATTCATGTTCAAAAATCTAGTCATCAAATCAATAATAATAAATTCAAAAGAAAGAAAACAAATCCGAATAGACGACGCCGTGTCTGGTCAATCGATCTTCAGTATTTTTTCTTCACGTTGAAGCTTAACGTTGATTCCAGATTTCCCAAACTTTCTTTTCCAAATCTCACGATGAAATTATGAATTCTCTGTTGTGTGCGCAGCGGCTACCTCTATTTGTGCATCTTTTCTCCTTTTATATGTGTTTAGAAACCCACAATCAAGCGCACGATCACGTCTCCAAAATTTTACAAAATTCTAAAGTTTCCATTTTGTACATTTCACACAAATGCGCAAGGAATCACGCAGATGCGTTGCATCAATTCGCACAAACGCGCAGGAGCGTTGGATTATGCGCTGAAGCGTTAATCTTTCTCGTCAAGTTGCGTAGAAGCGCTTGAATTCCCGCAGAGGCTGAAACTTTTCTCGGTAAATTGCGCAGAAGCGCTCAATTTCCAGCAGAGGCGCTACTGTATCAATTCCAGCTGCGCGAAATTTTTCAAAAAATCATATCTCACAATCTAACCGTCGGATTGAGCTGAATTTTTGACATCAACTTTAAAACATCTAAACTTCATTTTGAACGGTGGAGATCGGATTTTGATGTCTATATCATCCCCAATAATTTTCTGAAGTTTGCTGTCATGTAGTTCAGTCATCCTTTTTTTCTCGATACTTTTCTTCAAATCCTTGCAACTCACAAAAACAACTAACACACATAAAATCCACTCGTTACATCACAAAAGTCAAGTCAAATCATATAAAATAAGTGCATAAATTGCACTTATCATATGCTATAGTTTAATTATGGCTTTTAGAGCTTGATATGTGATGTTTGACATGTTAGATAATACATGGTATTTATGTATTGTAGTGCTGCATGGTAGGCTTGTACCTAGAAGGAACCTTCTAGGATCTGCCTTAGTAAGGTACGGAAGTACTATTCGAGATATCCAGATTGAGTATGCATGTATTATGTTTTTGCATGTTATGTGATTGCATGATTTATATGATATATCATGTCATGACTGTATGTTGCATACATTCATATTGATCCTTTATCCTAGAGATATCCTGTAGTAGGGCGCTCACCCTACGAGTTTGTGGATGGTTGGATACTTAAGTCTTGTGTCAGGTTATCCTTATGGTTGGAAACTTGTACTAGTATCATGTCACCATTATCCACTGGGTATATAAGACACTTCCTGAGGCGGCAGTGTAGCGTGCTATATACTTTGGGCCCGGTCTATGAGCTAATTTCTTGACTTGAGTGTCTTGGTATCCAGTTCATTTGCATACATGCACGTATAATATCGTATATTCATAATATCGTACTGAGCGTCTTATGCTGACTTTTAGTTATTTTCTGTTGTCTGGATACCCCATTCAATGGGGCAGATTGCAGGTAGTTCTCCTGAGGATAAGGAGATTAGGTGGTGACCAAGGCAGGATTGCAAGGTTGACCACTATATTATACTTTTCTGGTATTGGTTATTTAAGTTCCGCAATTTACTCTGATTAAGATTATTTATTGATTAATTGCATGATTAAGCTTCTGATTAGTAGGTGATCACGGTGCGGGTCACTATATTTATCTATGCAATTAGCATGGGTATACCGATAAAGATGTGCCAAATAAAATAATTCAAATATTATTAAAATAAAAATTGTCATATAAGAGATATTACAAGGACCCTCGGCCAACACTTGGCTTGACGGGCACCTACTCTAACAGTCCTAATGAAGCTGGAACTATATCCCTGAAAGCTCCTTCTTGTTTATCATTCTTCTCCCCAAATTCCGCAATTTATCATTCTCGTTCAACTCCTGAAAGCGAGAACTGCCGATCATTTTCTCGTCCATACCTCAAGAGATATTACAAGGACCCTCGACCAACACTTCGCAGTTCTTATAAATCTTCTCCTTAAGTCTAATTCTCTCCGGGTGTTGAACGAGAAGGTGATTTGGAGTTCTCCAATTCTCAGCTTCAGTTTCCATATTTATAATTATTATTTTCCCTTATCATGTAATCTCCGTTTTCGTTTAATTATAAATCCAAGTCAATGTAACTGATTCACTGCCATACTGTAACAATATCTTATTGCAATTTATTTAACTAAAATATTATAAATTATACATAACGGACTTTAACTAATGTATTCTTTAAAGTTGGCCTTATTAATTAATGTAGATCCGATTATTTATATAGATTAATTAACATACTGATGCTAAAAAATGCACTTATCCTAGTTGTAGTTACGCGTATCCAAAATTAATGATTTAATGACAATTAATAAATAATCATGATTAAGAGAGGTAAAACATGATTCAGAGATTTTCAAATGGGTTTAAGTAATTCAGAAATGGATCTTGAACGATCGAAATTGGTCCGATATGAGTTTTGATCTTCGAGTATATCGGAAGCTCCGAACAGCATTCAGAAGGTCTGAACAGGATCGGAGCCATAGTTTCAGTTCGGAAGCTCTGGGGAGTTCGGAAGCTCCGAACTGCGATCGGAAGCTCTGAACTGCAATCGAAAGCTCCGATTGTCACCAAATGCCATTTGTCCAGAATATTATGTAAGCAGTGATGTCATTGAGATCGGAAGCTCTGATCAGACTATCGACAGAAGGAAGGACACGTGGTTGGCTGAGATAGATCGGAAGCAGGGATCGGACGTTCCGATTGGATCGGAGGTTCCGATCGCTGTCTATAAATAGGGATGCCGATCTCATTCTTCAAGTGCACCATTTTCCTTCCTCTCTCCATTCTAGCTAGTCTTTTAGGCTTTTAGGGGTTTTTAGGCATCCTATCGGAGGGATGAGAGTGGCGGAGCACTACGGAGATAGTGGCAAAGCTGTGCCCAAGTTTTGGGGGCTGTCGCCATCAACGGGCTGAATACGGATGCAGGTATAACTTTGTATACCTAAAAATATTAGGGAGTATGTAATAGCTTAGTTAAGGCTTTTAGAGCATAATAGATGATGCATGGGTATTTTGCATTGTATTACTGGATGGTAGTCTTGGAACCTAGACGGATGCTTCTAGGACTACCTTAGTAAGATACGTAAGTACTGGCTGAGATTGCTAGCGAGTATGCATGCTTATGTGTTGCATTTATGTGTCATGATTTGCATGTTATTGCATGGATATATTATGCGACATTTGCATATCATATTGTGCCTGTACATCTTTTGAGATGAACCAGTTGAGTAGGGTCGCTCAGCCTTGTTGGACGGTTGGGACACTGAGAGTCACTATGACCGACGGTTCATGCAGGCTCTAGTTTTTTCTCGGGGACATCCTAGATCCACGTCCAGTTAGGAGTAAGTGGTTGGGTCCAGTGGTTTGATTCCCAGATGCTACAGCTCATGTCTTAGGCTCCAGTCTGAGCAGGTTGATACAGTATATCTCAGATACGGATACACGGACATTTCATATTGCACGCATCATATTTGTATGTTTATCCGTACAAGCATGTTTAGATTTAGCGCTCAGACCCAGTGTTTTCTGTGTTTTCTAGACACCCCATTCGACGGAAAAGTTACAGGTGTTGCACCAGGACTTGGTAATAAGTTGGTGACCAAGCAAGAGCTGCAGGAGTAGTAGCTAGGTTATTCTAGTATTTCAATTGGGTTTTATATTGGTTTTATCAAGTTGTATTGTAGTAACCCGTATCCGAAATTAATGATAAGTTGGTTATTTATCAGGTGATCATGTTTAGATTAAATAAAACATGATTAACGAAATTCCAGGTGGATTAACGGAGTCCATAAATGGATCCAGAACACTTGAAAATGGTCGAGAATGTTCCGAGTCTTAGGCCGGATCGGAGGTTCCGAACTTGGGATCGGATGGTCCGAAGTGCCCAAGTTCGGAGGGCCTAAAGATGTTCGGAAGGGTGAAGTTTGGACGATCCAAAGATGGATCGGACGGTCCGATCTCCATCAAATCAGATAGGATAAGGAAAATAATCTGATTGCTTGGAAGTAAAGTTTGGACGATCCAAAGTCTAGAATCGGATGGTCCAAACAGTAGCCAGACAGGTGTCCGAGAGAATGATGTCATGAGTGACGTAATATTCGAGTTCGGACAATCCGAAGTCCTGATCGGACGCTCCAAAGTGCTATCAGGTGACACTTGTCACTCATGCTGTAGTGACCCTTACCTGGATCACCTACTAAACAGAACTTAGGCATGCAATTAACTTAATTAAATGGATATCAGAATAAAACTGCGAAAACCATAAACAATATACAATCCCAAGGCAAGGAATCTGTAAATACCCAAATATTATACAACCAGATCGAACAGCTGTATTAATCCAAATAACAACAGAATAAAAC
Organism: Henckelia pumila; assembly: GCF_033568475.1. Classification (NCBI taxonomy): domain Eukaryota; kingdom Viridiplantae; phylum Streptophyta; class Magnoliopsida; order Lamiales; family Gesneriaceae; genus Henckelia; species Henckelia pumila. The sequence continues at coordinate 171,881,488 of NC_133123.1, forward strand.
CTAGGCGAAGCTCCAGCTGGCCAACCACTGCCTAGCCCCTCTTGGATCCACCCGCCTCGTCCAATCGCAAACCTGCCCCATGGAATAGGGTGTCCAGAATCACAGAGTACGAGACGTGAGCATAAAACACTCAGTACGAGAGTATGAGTATACATGAATGCAAAGTGAACTCCCTATAAACTCGAGGTCAAGGATCAGATAACAGAGACAGACCGGGCCCTGGTATGTAGCACGCTGTGCCGTTGCTTCAGGAGGTGGCTCCCATACCCTAATACCAGTGGATTTACCGGACCCAAAGCCATGGAAGTCCATCCACTAACAGGATAGGGTACAACCCTACTAATAGACATCTCGAAGGAGATAGCTCAGTATGCAAATGAATGCAGCATAAATCAATGACATATAAACCATGCAGTCACATAATACATGCATACTCAGTCAGGTTATGTCGAACAGTACTTTCGTACCTCAAATCAGTGCAAGATCTACCAACTCTAGGTTCACGCCTATAGTCTGCTCTACACTGCCAAATGATACTACTATCATTATAGTGCTCTAAAAGCCTTAACTAAGCTATCACATACTCCTAAATATTTATAGGAAGCAAAAGCTATACCTTCGTCCGTCGTTAGCCCTTTGATGTCGATGCCTCCAGAACTTGGGCACAACCCCGCTATGACTATCGAATGCCTCGCCAACCCCCGGGTCAAGCTATGAAAAATAGAACTACTCAAATATGCCTGGAATAGAGAGGGATTCTCGGACTTGGCAAATGAAAGTGAAGCCTCGGCCTTCTATTTATAGACCACGAACGGACCCTCCGATCCTTGATCGAAACTTCCGATCTTTGATCGGAACATCCGATCCTGCCATCGGAGCTTCCGAACATCGTTATCTTCCACGTGTCAAACTATCACTGGTTGAATTCAGATAGGGGTGATCGGAGCTTCCGATCCTGCCACACGTCATGCCTGACGTAATACCATCGGAGCTTCCGATCTCGATCGGAACGTCCGATCCTACATCGGAGCTCCCGATCCGTCCGGTACCCAATTTATTTAATTAACATTGATTAATCCCTTAATCTCTGATTTTGGTTACGGGCTACTACATTCTCCCCCACTTAAGATATTTCGTCCTCAAAATCAGATCTTAAGTACCGAATGTAATACAGAAATCAGAAACATTCTTTATTCAAATCAAACGTTTACAGAGTTTGCAACTGAATACAACTTTAAGAATGAAATCAAAACAACTCAGGATGGTCTTCACGCATCATGTCCTCAAGCTCCCAAGTAGCTTCCTCAGTGTCTCGGCGCTGCCACTGAACTAAAACCAGAGGAATGACTTTGTTCCGTAAAACCTTATCCTTATGATCCAGGATACGAATAGGTTTCTCAACATAGGTCAAATCCTTGCTCACCTAAACCTCAGACCACTGCAGAATATGAGACTCATCAGCCACATATCGTCGCAACAGAGATACGTGGAACACGTCATGAATACTGGAAAGATGCGGTGGCAAAGCTTGTCGATAAGCCAAATCGCCAATGCTTTCCAAGATCTCAAACGGACTGATAAACCTGGGAGACAACTTGCCCTTAAGGCCAAATATGAGAATTTTGCGAAAAGGTGACACTCTCAGAAACACTTTCTCCCCGACATCGAACTGCAAGGGCCTACGCTTGGTGTTAGCATAGCTGGCCTGACGATCCTGTGTAGTCTTAATCCGTTTCTTGATCTGATCAACCATGTCTACCGCCTGCTGGATAAACTCCGGTCCCTCAGCCTGTCTCTCCCCCACTTCTTCCCAGAAGAGTGGAGTACGACAACATTGTCCGTACAAAGCCTCAAAAGGTGTCATCCCAATACTAGTATGATATTTGTTGTTGTACGCGAACTCGATCAATGGCAAATGATCCTGCCATGCTGAACCAAAATCCATGATGCACGCTCTAAGCATATCCTCCAAAGTACGGATAGTGCGCTCTGACTGACCATCAGTCTCCGGATGATAGGCAGTACTCAGACTGAGAGTAGTACCCATCGCACGCTGAACACTCCCCCAGAATCTAGAAGTAATCCCGGGGTCCCGATCGCTTACAATGCTCACAGGCACTCCATGAAGTCGAACGATCTCCTGAGTGCACAACCGAGCCATACGATCCACATTTTACTCCCGGCTATAGGCAATGAAATGCGCTGACTTGGTGAGTCGGTCCACCATAACCCAGATAGCATCACAGTTCCTCGGAGATACTGGCAAATGGGTCACAAAGTCCATTGTGATAAACTCCCATTTCCATTCAGGAATAGGCAGACTGTGAAGCAATCCTCCAGGTCGTCGGTGCTCTGCCTTGACCTGTTGACACACCAAACATCTCGAAACAAACTGATAAACACTGCGTTTCATTCCCTTCCACCAAAAACGAGTACGTAGATCCTTGTACATCTTGTTGCTCCCAGGATGAATATTCAACTTAGTGCGATGCGCCTGAGACAAAATCTCCTCTCGCAACTCTACATCTTGCGGAATCACAAGCCTACCAGACAAACACAGAAAGCCATCTGACGGATATTGAAATCCAGACGAGCTACCCTCGTTAGCTAGACGAGCTAAACGTTGGGTCTTCGAATCAGACATCTGAGCATCTCGAATCCGCGAATACAACGCTGGCTCAGATAATATCGCAAACATCTGGATACTCTGCATAGCTTTCTTATGCTTGAAAGTATATCCTGAAGTACAACAGTCACTGATCGCACTAGACATCGAACAAGTCTGAAGTGCGGATAGTCGCACCTTGCGACTAAATGCATCAGCGGTGAGATTAGCAGCTCCCGGATGGTACTTAATCTCGCAATCATAGTCCTTAAGCAAGTCCATCCAACGTCTCTGCCTCATGTTCAACTCCGCCTGAGTGAACAAATACTTGATACTCTTATGGTCGGTGAAGATCTCAAATTTCTCGCCATACAGATAATGACGCCAGTTCTTCAAAGCGAACACAATGGCTGCCAATTCCAAATCATGGACTGGGTAGTTGTCCTCGTGAAGCTTCAGCTGTCTAGAAGCGTATGCGATCACATGCCCATTCTGAGTCAGGACACAACCTAACCCCTGAAGATAAGCATCAGTGTACACCACATACCCTCTAGATCCTGACGGTAATGCCAACACCGGCGCAGAAGTCAACCGCCGTCGAAGCTCACAGAAGTTCTCCTCACACTCGGAGGACCACTCAAAATCAACACCCTTGTGGGTAAGTTGCGTTAACGGTCGAGCTAACTGAGAGAGGTTCAGAATGAAGCGACGATAATATCCTGCTAGACCCAAAAAGCTACGGATCTCAGCAACCATCGTCGGTCGCGACCAATTAAGCACCGCCTCAATCTTGCTTAGATCAACAGAAATCCGCTCCCTGGATATGATATGGCCAAGAAAGACCACTCGATCCATCCAAAACTCACACTTGCTCAGCTTGGCGTACAACTGCTCATCCCAAAGAGTCTACAGTACCAACCGCAAGTGAGAAACATGCTCTTTCATATTACGTGAATACACCAAGATGTCGTCAATGAAGACCACGACAAACTTGTCCAAATACTCCCTGAAGACACGGTTCATCAGGTCCATGAATATAGCATGCGCATTAGTCAAACCAAATGGCATCACTAGAAACTCGTAATGCCCATAGCGAGTACGGAATGCAGTCTTGGCTACGTCCTGATCTCGAACTCTCAACTGATGATACCCAGATCTCAAGTCAATCTTGGAGTAAACTGAAGTGCCCGGCAGCTGATCAAACAAGTCATCAATACGAGGCAAAGGATACTTGTTCTTCACAGTGACTCGATTCAGCTGCCGATAGTCAATGCATAGCCGCATAGACCCATCCTTCTTCTTTACAAAAAAAACAGGAGCTCCCCAAGGAGATACACTAGGACGAATGTACCCCTTGTCCAAAAGATCCTGTAGCTGATTCTTCAACTCACGCATCTCTGACGGATCCAGACGATACGGTGCTCGAGAAATAGGCGAAGTACCCGGCATCAACTCCATGCCAAACTCGACTTCCCTAACAGGAGAAAAACCCAGAATCTCATCAGGAAATACATCTGGAAATTCATCCACAACAGGAATACTCTCTATCCCAACACTCTCAGCGGACAAATTAACTGCATAGATAAGTAGCCTTCCCCGCCAGACTCTAGAGCTCGACAGGCTCTCAAAGCTGATACCAAAGGCATCGGGGGTCGCGCTCCCTCTCCATAGAAAAACCAGCTGTCACTCCCTTCCGAATGAAAGCGTACTAATCTCTGATAGCAGTCCACTGAAGCTCGATAGGTAGTCAACATGTCTATTCCCAGAATGCAATCAAAGTCGTCCATCGCCAGGACCATGAGATTTGCTAACAGAATGTTCCCATCGAACTCTAAAGGGCAACCCATCACTAGACGCTTAGCCAAAGCAGATTGGCCCGTCGGAGTAGAAACAGACATCACTACGTCTAGTGCAATGCACGGTAACTTATGCCTCTTAACAAAACGTGCAGAAATGAAGGAATGAGATGCACCAGTGTCAATAAGTAGAAGAGCATGTATACCATAAAGAAGAAATGTACCTGCGATGACTTTCTAATTCTCCTCCACTGCCTGATCATGTCTCAGGGCAAAAACCTGGCCAGAAGCTCGTGGCCTCAAATAAGAACTCCCAGCAGGCTGTCCCTGCGACCTCTGCTGAATGGTGGCCTGAGAACCAGATCCTGAACCAGAACCAGAACCGCCTCCCCCAGATAGTGGACAATCCCTCCGGATATGACCAGTCTCTCCACAACGAAAACAAGCTCCAGAAGCTCTACGGCAACGGTCGGTCGGATGGTTCTTCCCACAGTGATCACACTTGTCCTTCTTACCAAAACGGAAAACACCAGCAGAGCCAGAGGAAGAAGAAGTAGATCCAGACTTCTTGAAATATTGGGCACGGGGACCCAAAGAACTAGCAGGTCTCGACTGAGAGAAAGACCTGTTCCGCCGAATGCTGTCCTCTGCCTGGTGACAACGGCTCACCAAACCCTGGTAGGACATGTCATCACCAACCGCCACATGGTCATGGATCTCAGGGTTAAGGCCCTGAAGGAACAGATTATACTTCATCTCGGAGCTGTTGGCAATCTCGGGGCAATAGGATAGCAGATCAAAGAACTTCTGCTGATACTCATCAATAGACATGGCTCCCTGTCGCAGACTCAGTAGCTCGCCCGCCTTCGACTGATGGAGTGCAGGAGGAAAATACAGCTTCTGAAAAGATGTGCGGAACTCAGCCCAGGTGGCCACTCCTCTCGCCGCAACAAAAGGTGCAGAAGTAAACCTGCACCACCTGCGCGCACGTCCATCCAGAAGATAACCAAGGGTCTCCATCTTCTGCTCCTCGGTGCATTGGAAAGTCTGAAAATTCGTCTCCATGCGGTCTAACCAGTTCTCCGCATCCTCCGGAGACTCACCTCCAACCAAGGGCTTAGGCCCCATCTGCAAGAATCGACGTACACTGAAACTGTGAGACCTCGATTCTAAACATCTAATCTCGGAATTAAACAACAATAGGGCATTCAAGATCCAAGATTAAAAGTAATATTTTTTTTTTAAAACAGTGCTCGCTCAATCGGTAAAATCTTACCGATCGAGTGGGCCAAAACAAACCAACATACTGACAAAACATTCAGGACCCCCGCTCGATCGGTAAAATCTTACCGATCGAGAGGGCACAAAATATCACAACCTCTGCCTCGCTGAAAGGGGTGCTCGCTCGATCGGTGAAAGTCTGCCGATCGAGCGAGACACTCTGCCCAGAAAAAGAATTGGTTTTTCTTTCTTTCTTTCAATACAATCTCAAATCAATCGATACGACAACAAGATAAATTCCATTTAACATGATATATAAGTATTCAATTCTAAGTTCATACAATTCTTCAAAAAATAACAAGCATGCTTCAATCTAGTTTGAACTTATACAATTACAAAAAAGAGTTCGAAAACGTAAACGACTCCTAAACATCAAAGTCTCACTTCTATCATCTCAACCACCTAGTCATGCTGCCTCTGACTCGGTCCTGCCCCACCTGTTGCCAAGTACACATACAAACAAAGACAACAGCCGGATAATCCGGTGAGAATACAATTCCCAGTAAAATAGACTATCATGCATATCACTTAAAACACATCAAGATATAACATGTATCAATTTCAAAATATCTATCGCATCAATATAAATCCAAGTACTGAATTAAAATGATATGCATGTCTTTAAAACTTCTGGATTATCAGACTCAGATAATCAAATGGAATTCTTCTTTCTTTCTTTCTTCGGTTTGGGATCCCGAGGTTAAAATATCCAACAATCACACCGAACTCTCCTCTCGAGGTGGACGAGGCATATTTTAATCCTCTAGACTTCAGAGCATTATAGAGAGTTTATTTGACAAGGTATAAAATCTCCAACCAGGTCACTCAACTACAATCTCTAGATCGTCTAATCAAATTGAAATGAATCAAGGCTCAATATGAATGCATATGTCATCTCATGCATTCTAATATCATTTCAATCGTCAGTTCATATAAGCATTCAATCATGCTTTCATTCATCAATTCAAATAATCCTTCAAACATGATTTCGTCAATATAAATGCATATATAATCTCATGCATTCAAATAAACATTCAATCAAGCAAGTATGTGATTCCTTCGGAACACTCGAATACAGTCTAATTCGAGTTAATCATTTCATTCAATTCTAAGTCGTCTTTTACCTTATTCTCTTCGAAGGTACTTCAATCTGAAAAGTCAATAACAAGGATAATCATCAATATCCTATCAAACTCATTCAAAGCTCAAACAACTTCTTCAATCGATAAATAAGAAACTCGATATTTTACCTACTTCGATCTTCCAACTGACCAAAGCTGCTACCTCGCAACTCTTCTGACTTCAATTCAATCTATCATAAGAAGTCAATAGGATCAATATCGACATCCAAAAGCTCAATCAAACTCGATACGATCAAAATATTGAACGATATCCAAAACTCAAACTGACGGCATAACGGCTATAAACTGATCAAATGGGAAACACGGACAGCAAGATATCAATTCAATAAACTCATAATCATCTCAATATCATCAAAACAATTCAAATTCTTCAAATCTAAAATCTCCAATTTCGAAATAATCTTCAAAAAATCAAAACAATTCCGAACGACGCGCTATTTCAAAACCGACAGAGAATAAACGATCAGAACTCTGCCAAGATCAACATACTCCAAACTCAATCGATTCTAACAACATCCGAAAATAGAAGTCTAGTTGATCGAAGAAAATCTTACTATAGAACGATGCTCTTGCAGCAGTGATCACTAATCTGCCTTCAGAAATAAATTCTAACGGACGGATCGACAGAATCAAAGAATTCCAAAGCTTGAAGAAACGTTTGGGTGCCTTCCATGGAGTCTAGGCGTGAAAGGGGAGGAAGAAGAAGACTAAGTCTCCCAAGAAAAGTCAAGGAATATATATTAAAACTCAAATTTGCACTTTAGTCCCTAAAAATTCCAAAAATTGCATTCTAGTCCCTGATCAAAATCGAATTGGCCCTCGACTTCTAAAATCTCTAATTATCTCAAATAAAGTCCATTAAGATAATTTTGGGGCGTTACAATTCTCCTCCTCTAAGAATCAATTTCGTCCTCGAAATCAAACATGATTCTATCACAAGGTCGAGGCATGAATCAAATGACTGCAATAAGAATTTACATCTCGGAACTAAGTCCAGAATCTTCTTCCAATCAAACTCTGAATCGTTCGTCTCAACAACTCGACATCTCAATCAATCAGAGAAGTCTGAAACTCTAGTCGAATAATTCATCAACACTCCGTCCGTCTATCAAAGTCAACTCTTCCTTGTCAGCAAAATCCTTCTAATTCCAGTCACACTTCGAATCATCTTACGCTCTAAAACAAGAGACAAAGGGAATTAATCTCAAAATTCAATTCGATCATCGTCTATTCTCGCACAACTTCTATAATGTGCCTCCAATAACTCGTCAAACTCTGTCGTTGCACAAAATTTCTACAAACATCAAGAATTCCGTCAACTAGTGCTAAGTTGAGCACTACTACTCAAAGCAATTCTTCTAAAGTTCGACTCATCTGATCTGGCTGTCCGTCGTTCTGAGGGTATCGAATCAAAAGTAGATGAAATCGACAACAAAATTCTCTTCAAAGTCTATGCCGAAAGGACATTGCATCAAGTATCTCAATCTAAACTGACAGACTTCGGCAATTCATGACATATGACAACATCTGACAAGATATCAATTCTCCGTTCTTCATCAAAATCATTCTGTACAGAAAATTGTAACGGATCCTATCTATTGGTCAATCAAAATCAGACAGTAGATAAAATAAGAACAAATTCTTCGGTTCTAAACATCAGTTGCTGCATTAACCCCTTCTGTTAAAAAGATTCAAAACAGAAATCTCAATAAGAAGAAAACCAAGTACTGCAATATCATCAGTACTGAAACTCAGAATATAGAAGAACGGATAATCAAAAATTCCATCATTAGATAAACAGATCAAAGAAATTCATTCGTTCCGCTCAGAATTTCAAACATCGAGATTAGTCTACAACCGATCGGCGTACAATTCTGAAAAGATTGAAGCTCTGAACGATCAGTACAATTCTCACATCCAGAAAACAAGAATTCATCAATATGAACTCCTAATTTTAACTCATACTTCTGAGAGATTTGGTCAACAGAAAATTCTTCATCAATTCAGGAGCATTCATCAAATCAAACGGCCTGTCAAAAGTTCAAAACGGCCATACCTCAATTCGGAAACGATTTTGAGAAAGTTCACTTCACAAACTTTCTGTAGATAAAACTTCGGATCTCAAATCAGTGTCGAACTCATTCTGAAAATCGGGACCAATTTAGAATTTCAATCCGAACAACATCATTCGTTCAAAAACCACTGGCACATCAACCAGTTCAGGTTACAATTCAAAACATCAACTGAAAAGCTTCGAGAGTTCGTTCATACTATTCTGTAACAACAGTCATTCAACAGAATAAATCAAGAATTCTTAGAATCGAGAATTCTTAACGGAGTATTCCATCACTCCCTCAATGATACTCAGATAACATCTCATCTCGAACTCAACAAAGTATTCTTACTACTAAAATCAATGAATTGTGACCCCAACTCCATTTTGAATCAGAATAGACTGTACAACAGAAAATTGGATCGTTCTCTTTCTGACTGCTGACAGTTCACAACATCAGAAACTATACTTCGAATCTCATACTTCATCATCCTCTATTCAATCCAATTCCTCAATTAATCAACAAACATCTTCCGATCATCTGGAAGAACTCTGAATAAACTTCAAAGTGTAAATCTCTTGATACTCTGTCTCAAACCGAAACATCTGGCACAACATCGTTATTCGCTAATAAGGCATCAATAAAAATTCTGCATCTCAGATTATACTCAGATCTGATCTATCTTCATTGGATTCTGAAATATCGAATCAGATTCCAAAGCGTTATCAATCTTCTCATTCAACTCTAGTTCGAAGTCGAATGAAAGAGTCAAGATAAACGTTCCATCTTTTCCAGACTCTATCAAAAGTGCAGCAATCATCTGTCAAAGAAGACAACTGAAGTAGATAAAATAAGATCAGATCATACAGCTTACCATTGTAGCTGTTACCATCAGTTCTCCGGATAACAATAAAATTCGCAGTCAGATTAATCGCCCTGCATAACTCTCTTTCCCAACTCATAATCAGTTTGGACTGCGACAATCAAAACTTCTATCTTCCAAGATCAGAATAGATTACTGAGATCTTCCAAGCAATAAGATCTCCGTGAGATTCAAATTGGAACTAACATTGCGTCTCAAGCGTCTTCAAATTCTTCGATGCTCAAGATAATACAGATTTCTTCTTAACAAGAATAAGTCTCAATACTTAATAAGAAGAAGTGCAAATCACCAAAGGTCATCAAAGATACAACTGAACAGAAGAGCATAATCTTCTGAGTATTCGTCTAATCAACAATAAGAATTCCTCAAAGGATTCGCGATAGAACTCGCAAAATCCAAGAATCTTCAATTCAGATAAGGACGTCGATCCAAATCAATTCTTAACAGCTCTAGTCTTGAGGTATTCAATGAAATTTCCATCTTCTTAAAGAAAAGATCGAGGAAAAGACAACTCGTTCTCAACAAGATTCATACGTCAGAAGAATAGCATAATTGATCGACAAGAAAATCTGCGAACAATCCTTAAAGAATCTGAAAGATCAATACGGATCTTCGAAGGATAAAAGATTCATCGATAAGAATATTCAAGAACTCATCTACAAACCTCTGGAAGATTCGGTTCAAAGGACTCATAATTATTGCAGATGCAATTACAATTCAATCTGTACGATAAAAATTCAAATCGATCGTACCTCATTCCGAACTCAATCTCTGAAACTTCTTTCCTTCAGATTATCAGTCAATGATGTCTGATCTAAAATAAATGCTGAACGCATCCTCTCGACTCAGAGGCAAATCTGGAATCTCAACCAGAACAACATCAGCAAACTCAACAACTCTATTAAATCAACCAACACGGCTGATTGAAGACATCATCTGCATAACTCCAAACATTCCTCCGTACCAATCTGTAACAAACGGTAATCAACAATCAATAAGAAAGGAATTCTTAATTCAGAAGTTTTACCGGAGGAAATCCATTCGTCTATCGTCTCGGATCTGAATCTGGAAACTGTCTGAAATCAACCTCGGTTGCCTTGTACTCGGTTAATATACTACATCGATAATATAATCAAATCTGATAACCGAAGTATAGTACTGTTCAGTACAATCAACTCTCATCGAATCAAAGTTAAAAAATTTGAACTAAATTCACCGCAACTAATTCAGATACTCAAATGTAGAGGAAGTATTAATCTAACTTCTCAATAAGAAGAAAAAGTTGCATCAATATCTAACAGCAACAGAGTCGAAAGACTAGAATCGAACAGTTACCTGCTTCATCATCGCCAAGAGCAGTTAGAGTCGGTGAATCCTCAAGCAAGTACTAAAGCCTTGCAGTTGGTAACCAACTAACTGAATCCGTCGTTCATCGTTGTAGTTTAAAAGAATCAAACAACTGATCGATCTCTTCTAATCAGCTTTCACACCCAAACTCATTCTCAGAACTCCTCAGAGTTGAAGGGTTAATGGACTGAAATCTCATCAGTAATGCTTCTATCAGAGTCGGTGTGTCATCCATCAGTTCAGTCATAGAACAATTCTGTACAATCGGGTTCGCTACTAGTTGAATCCTGTTCAAAACTTGCCGAGTAGAAAATCTGATTCAAGAGGATTACGACACAACATCCCAAATACATCTATTCGGTGACCCACAACCTCAACTCGACATACTCAATCGATCTTAAGAGTATTAAAGCAACCAGTAACCCGAAACAGTTCATATCTCAATTAATTCATGCTTTAAAATTTAAATTACATTCTCAAGTAATTCAAATAATTCTCAATCACAAAGCATGCTCGCATATTATTCAATCATATAATTAATCAATCACATGCGAGGAATTAAATTCAAGCTGACTCAATCTACCCCGCTCTCTTCTAAATTTAGTCCAAGAATCTTATTTCTCTGATACCACTTAATGTGAGACCTCGATTCTAAACATCTAATCTCGGAATTAAACAACAATAGGGCATTCAAGATCCAAGATTAAAAGTAATAATTATTTTTTTAAAACAGTGCTCGCTCGATCGGTAAAATCTTACCGATCGAGCGGGCCAAAACAAACCAACATACTGCCCAAAAATTCAGGACCCCCGCTTGATCGGTAAAATCTTACCGATCGAGCGGGCACAAAATATCACAACCTCTGCCTCGCTAAAAGGGGTGCTCGCTCGATCGGTGAAAGTCTGCCGATCGAGTGAGACACTCTGCCCAGAAAAAGAATTGGTTTTTCTTTCTTTCTTTCAATACAATCTCAACTCAATCGATACGACAACAAGATAAATTCCATTCAACATGATATATAAGTATTCAATTCTAAGTTCATACAATTCTTCAAAAAATAACAAGCATGCTTCAATCTAGTTTGAACTTATACAATTACAAAAAAGAGTTCGAAAACGTAAACGACTCCTAAACATCAAAGTCTCACTTCTATCATCTCAACCACCTAGTCATGCTTCCTTTGACTCGGTCCTGCCCCACCTGTTGCCAAGTACACATACAAACAAAGACAACAGCCGGATAATCCGGTGAGAATACAATTCCCAGTAAAATAGACTATCATGCATATCACTTAAAACACATCAAGATATGACATGTATCAATTTCCAAATATCTATCGCATCAATATAAATCAAGTAATTCATCCAAGTACTGAATTAAAATGATATGCATGTCTTTAAAACTTCTGGATTATCAGACTCAGATAATCAAATGGAATTCTTCTTTCTTTCTTTCTTCGGTTTGGGATCCCGAGGTTAAAATATCCAACAATCACACCGAACTCTCCTTTCGAGGTGGACGAGGCATATTTTAATCCTCTAGACTCCAGAGCATTATAGAGAGTTTATTTGACAAGGTATAAAATCTCCAACCAGGTCACTCAACTACAATCTCTAGATCGTCTAATCAAATTGAAATGAATCAAGGCTCAATATGAATGCATATGTCATCTCATGCATTCTAATATCATTTCAATCGTCAGTTCATATAAGCATTCAATCATGCTTTCATTCATCAATTCAAATAATCATTCAAACATGATTTCGTCAATATAAATGCATATATAATCTCATGCATTCAAATAAACATTCAATCAAGCAAGTATGTGATTCCTTTGGAACACTCGAATACAATCTAATTCGAGTTAATCATTCCATTCAATTCTAAGTCGTCTTTTACCTTATTCTCTTCGAAGGTACTTCAATCTGAAAAGTCAATAACAAGGATAATCATCAATATCCTATCAAACTCATTCAAAGCTCAAACAACTTCTTTAATCGATAAATAAGAAACTCGATACTGTACCTACTTCGATCTTCCAACTGACCAAAGCTGCTACCTTGCAACTCTGCTGACTTCAATTCAATCTATCATAAGAAGTCAATAGGATCAATATCGACATCCAAAAGCTCAATTAAACTCGATACGATCAAAATATTGAACGATATCCAAAACTCAAACTGACGGCATAACGGCTATAAACTGATCAAACCGGAAATAATCTTCCAAAAATCAAAACAATTCCGAACGACGCTCTATTTCAAAACCGACAGAGAATAAACGATCAGAACTCTGTCAAGATCAACATACTCCAAACTCAATCGATTCTAAAAACATCCGAAAATATAAGTCTAGTTGATCGAAGAAAAGCTTACTATAGAACGAAGCTCTCGCAGCAGTGATCGCTAATCTGCCTTCAGAAATAAATTCTAACGGACAGATCGATAGAATCGGAGAATTCCAAAGCTTGAAGAAACGTTTGGGTGCCTTCCATGGAGTCTAGGCGTGAAAGGGGAGGAAGACGAAGACTAAGTCTCCCAAGAAAAGTCAAGGAATATATATTAAAACTCAAATTTGCACTTTAGTGCCTACAAATTCCAAAAATTGCATTCTAGTCCCTGATCAAAATCGAATAGGCCCTCGACTTCTAAAATCTCTAATTATCTCAAATAAAGTCCATTAAGATAATTTTGGGGCGTTACAGAAATGGTCCTCATCTCGATGACGATGGAGGCGTTCCCGACGAGGCTCCCGGTCGGCATCACCCCAACGCCCACCAATACTGCCATGAGATCTCTGGTCGTCACAATCTGCCATCTAAAAAATTAACTTAACGGTTATCTCATGTAGAATCTAAATCCTAAGAATACTTTGCATGCTCTGATACCCTAAATGTAGTGACCCTTACCTAGATCACCTACTAAACAGAACTTAGGCATGCAATTAACTTAATTAAACGGATATCAGAATAAAACTTCGGAAACCATAAACAATATACAATCCCAAGGCAAGGAATCTGTAAATACCCAAATATTATACAACCAGATCGAACAACTGTATTAATCCAAATAACAACAAAATAAAACCTAGGCGAAGCTCCAGCTGGCCAACCACTGCCTAGCCCCTCTTGGATCCACCCGCCTCGTCCAATCTCAAACCTGCCCCATGGAATAGGGTGTCCAAAAACACAGAGTACGAGACGTAAGAATAAAATGCTCAGTATGAGAGTATGAGTATACATGCATGCAAAGTGAACTCCCTATAAACTCTAGGTCAAGGATCAGATAACAGAGACAGACCGGGCCCTGGTATGTAGCACGCTGTTCACTCGCTTCAGGAGGTGGTTCCCATACCATAATACCAGTGGATTTACCGGACCCAAAGCCATGGAAGTCCATCCACTAACAGGATAGGGTACAACCCTACTAATATACATCTCGAAGGAGATAGCTCAGTGAAACATCCTAAAACTCCTACTGAATTTTTTTTTTTAAAACTCTCTGATAATAAAATAATGAATATAAATATATATATGCCAATAAATATATATATCGTACTTAAAAATAACTTTACTTAATTTAAAATACAAATACACAAAAGATACAATAAAAGTACACGCATGCAATTAAATACATAAAAATAATTACTAAATAATAATTTATAAGAATGCCATAATAAAACTCCTAAATAATATTTCTTTCACAAAAATTCATGAAAACTTAGAAAATAAATACTTAAATCTAAAATTCATGCATATACTAAAAATCTATAATAATAAAACCTATGCGGAAATAAATGTTCTAGTCTCAACATAAAATTCATAATAGAGCGATGGTCACGGGTAATAGCCGCCTGGATACTCATACGCCCTCGTCGCCAGTCGGGAATACATTAACTTCATTAACATTTTGCTCACCTGCACCATTTAAATCTAGTGAGCCTAGAGGCTCAGCACGTTCTATCCTTACATAACAAAATGAAACCACACACAAGCACACATCATATAAAATACATGCATAATAATTATACGTGCATGATCTTAAAATAATATGCGTATAAACATGAAATAAATAATTATATTGCATCCTCATCATGCTAAACATAAACATCATATTTAATGAATCTCATAAAATAACTTATCATGATTTCTTAGTTCTCAACAGGTCGTATCCATGTCGGTGGCATCATACTAAGCAATTGATCAATCTATAAACCAACGTACGCGGCGGTGGGGTTTCCACCTCTGTGCTGCCACTTCACCAGCCCTCTCAGCTGGATCCATAAGCTCATCATACTTATACAAAATTAGGAAGGTCACCGGGCCCAGGTATCCCGGCCTCCAACCACATCACTTTCCACCTTCACTTCAACTTTCATAAAAATATTTTTCATAACATGCTCTTAAACTTATCATGAAAGTTCTTAATGATGCATGAACTTAAAATTCTCATTTATTTCTTTATTTCATAAAAATTTGTCCGTAAATATATATTTAATTTATTTTCTTAAAAATCATACTTATATATCTAATAAAAATGCATGCATGAGTTAAATATATATTTACGAACGTTTATTTTTCCAAGGACTTGTTCGAGCTGCTGACCACTTGTCTTAAACCCATAAATTCCTAGACTGACCCAATAAGCATTTAGCCCAACATGACCTGACCCATTAATTCTCATGGACCCCCAGGTCCATGGCAAACTAATGGGCTCACTTAAAACATTAATTAAGCCCATTTAAATTGCTTAACTCAATATTAATTTAATAATTATTAATTATCTCATTAACTCTTAGTCCGACCCATTAACCTAAAAATTAGCCCATTAAATTACTAAACCCAACACGACTTGGCCCAATAATTCTCATGGATCACACGGCCCATGAAAAATTAGTGGGCTCACCTCAATAATTAATAAAGCCCATTAAATTAGTCCAATTAATTAATTAATCAAGCCCAACCCATCAATTAACTACTTAAACTCTTAATTAATTAAAATAAGAGACCCAAGCCCAAATAATAAAATCTAGACCCTGACTAAAAATATTTTGACCCATCAAGACTTGACCCAACCTGGACCCGGACCCAAAGACCCGAGCCCGGCTCACTTGAAACCATAGAACCCGACCCTAACCTATCCTCAAACCCCCTTGCGGCAGCTGCCGCCTTAGCCCCTTAAACACCTTGCTCCGGCCACCAACAGTCGGAGCTCCGGCACCTGGACCACCCCATGGTCCAGGTGCAATCCCAGCTTGGGGCCTGGCTCGAGCCAAGCCCTGCATGGCTCGGCCACAGCCCCTAAATCCCAAGAAAACCCCACACAGCCCCTCCCATGGAACAGCCCTTACTCCCCTTAACTTTCTGACCAGCGCCGGCCACCCATGGCCGGAGCTCCGACACCTGGACCACCCCAGGGTCTAGCTGCAATCCCTGGACCAGGCCTGGCTCGAGCCAAGCCTTGAATGGCTCGGCCAAGGCCCCTAAACCCCATGCAACCTGCGCAGGCCCATTTTCTGGACAGCCCATGATACTTTGCATGTTCCGACCAGCTCCGGCCACCAAAGGCCGGAGCTCCGGCACCTGGACCACCACAGGGTCCAAGTGCATCCCTCGGACCAGGCCTGGCCCGAGCCAAGCCTTGCATGGCTCGGCCAAGGCCCATAAACCAGACAGCTCCCTCTGCCCGCCTAGCTGCTGTCCCAGCCCCATTTCCCTTGGTTCCAGCCCTTCCAGCCGTGAACCACCTTGCCTAAACCAACCCCTATGAACCCACCTAGACCCATGAACAATCATCCAGCAGTTCGAACCAAGCCATGTCCACAAATAGTGCAAAACCGAGCCATGAAGTGCAAAAACGTGAGGAACATGCATGAACTTTAATGTTTTCTTTTCTAGATCATAACACATGCAATATCAGATCTTGTAAGAATAAAATCTTTGTAATATGATTTAAATGGTGGCCAAGAATGGATTCGAGACGTGCCTTGATAATTATTTAGACGAAACGACGTAACGACGCGTATCGGACTCGCCGGGACGAACGGATCTTCTAAATAATCCAAAAACCTTCAAATATCGGCTATGGGGCTGGGAAAACTCTGATGGAACGTGAAAATGGTGGAGAAGATGGTGATGGAGGCGGCTAAGAGGTGAGGCGTGGGTTTGGGAGGGATTTAGGGTATAATATTTAGGATAATCTAGGTTAAATAATTAATAGATAATTAGGATAATTAAATACTCTAATTTTAAAATTTAAAATACATTCTAATTTTCTAAAACTAAGTAAATCCCGAAATTATTATTAATGGGATTTTTAAAGCTTAATAAAAGTCATTAGAATGACTTATTTTGGGTAAAAACGGACATATAAATATACATATATATAAATACCATAATTTTCTTAAAATCTTACCTTAAAATAATATTTTAAGGCTCCTAAAAATCTCATAAAATATTTTGGGTGAAAACTAACATCTCGTCCGTCCACGGTCCCGCCTACGCGATCATAAAATAAACTTTCTCAAATAAATTTATAAATCACATCATACCGATTTAAATGCCGAAAAAATATTTAAAACATGCCAATAAATCACATAATTCACATAATAACATATAAAATTAATTTAACACATTTTCACATTATTCTAAAATTATTAAATCTCCTAGTTATGCATGCAGATTTACTTGACGAATTTCTGGTGTTACAATTCTCTCCCCCTTAAATGGAATTTCGTCCTCGAAATTGGATTTAACTTAGTCATCTAATAACAAATGAATAAAAATTTTTCCAGAAATAATTTCCAAACTTAAATCCCAAAAACATCACTTAATTTGCAAATCTAAAATTCAACTTAAATATAAAAAATTCTAACTTGTCAAACTTAAATATACAATTCATAACTTAATCTACAAATCTAAATGTCAAACTTACGTCTCATAAATTATCAAACTTAGTTTTCTAAAAGCAAATCATTCTAGTCATCCTCGTGTGTAATACGTCTCAAAAGCATACTGTAATTTCCGTAAATTCTCCACGTAACCGCATTGCATAACTAAGTGTTTTTAACTTTAAGACTGTCATAATTTAAATTCTACTTTCATAAATCGTTAAAACATAAGTCATGTGTTCCATGCATAAAACATAATTTAAATCATTTAAAACTTACAGACTGGCAGTGCGGCTTCTGAGATCCGTGAAGCAGGCTAGTCACCCTCCAAGGACCATGGCTCTGATACCAAATGAAACATCCTAAAACTCCTACTGAATTTTTTTTTTAAAACTCTTTGATAATAAAATAATGAATATAAATATATATATGCCAATAAATATATATATCGTACTTAAAAATAACTTTACTTAATTTAAAATACAAATACACAAAAGATACAATAAAAGTACACGCATGCAATTAAATACTTAAAAATAATTACTAAATAATAATTTATAAGAATGCCATAATAAAACTCCTAAATAATATTTCTTTCACAAAAATTCATGAAAAACTTAGAAAATAAATACTTAAATCTAAAATCCATGCATATACAAAAAATCTATAATAATAAAACCTATGCGGAAATAAATATTCTAGTCTCAACATAAAATTCATAATAGAGCGATGGTCACGGGTAATAGCCGCCTGGATACTCATACACCCTCGTCGCCAGTCGGGAACACATTAACTTAATTAACATTCTGCTCACCTGCACCATTTAAATCTAGTGAGCCTAGAGGCTCAGCACGTTCTATCCTTACATAACAAAATAAAACCACACACAAGCACACATCATATAAAATACGTTCATAATAATTATACGTGCATGATCTTAAAATAATATGCGTATAAACATGAAATAAATAATTATATTGCATCCTCATCATGCTAAACATAAACATCATATTTAATGAATCTCATAAAATAACTTATCATGATTTCTTAGTTCTCAACAGGTCGTATCCATGTCGGTGGCATCATACTAAGCGATTGATCAATCTATAAACCAACGTACGCGGCGATGGGGTTTCCACCTCTGTGCTGCCACTTCACCAGCCCTCTCAGCTGGATCCATAAGCTCATCATACTTATACATCATTAGGAAGGCCACCGGGCCCAGGTATCCCGGCCTCCAACCACATCACTTTCCACCTTCACTTCAACTTCCATAAAAATATTTTTCATAACATGCTCTTAAACTTATCATGAAAGTTCTTAATGATGCATGAACTTAAAATTCTCATTTATTTCTTTATTTCATAAAAATTTGTCCGTAAATATATATTTAATTTATTTTCTTAAAAATCATACTTATATATCTAATAAAAATGCATGCATGAGTTAAATATATATTTACGAACGTTTATTTTTCTAAGGACTTGTTCGAGCTGCTGACCACTTGTCTTAAACCCATAAATTCCTAGACTGACCCAATAAGCATTAAGCCCAACATGACCTGACCCATTAATTCTCATGGACCCCCAGGTCCATGGCAAACTAATGGGCTCACTTAAAACATTAATTAAGCCCATTTAAATTGCTTAACTCAATATTAATTTAATAATTATTAATTATCTCATTAACTCTTAGTCCGACCCATTAACCTAAAAATTAGCCCATTAAATTACTAAACCCGACACGACTTGGCCCAATAATTCTCATGGATCACACGGCCCATGAAAAACTAGTGGGCTCACCTCAATAATTAATAAAGCCCATTAAATTAGTCCAATTAATTAATTAATCAAGCCCAACCCATCAATTAACTACTTAAACTCTTAATTAATTAAAATAAGAGACCCAAGCCCAAATAATAAAATCTAGACCCGGACTAAAAATATTTTGACCCATCAAGACTTGACCCAACCCGGACCCGGACCCAAAGACCCGAGCCCGGCTTACTTGAAACCATAGAACCCGACCCTAACCTATCCTTAAACCCCCTTGCGGCAGCTGCCGCCTTAGCCCCTTAAACACCTTGCTCCGGCCAGCACCGGCCGGAGCTCCGGCACCTGGACCACCCCATGGTCCAGGTGCAATCCCAGCCTGGGGCCTGGCTCGAGCCAAGCCCTGAA
Source organism: Henckelia pumila (assembly GCF_033568475.1). NCBI lineage: Eukaryota > Viridiplantae > Streptophyta > Magnoliopsida > Lamiales > Gesneriaceae > Henckelia > Henckelia pumila. Next base: position 171,901,665 of record NC_133123.1, read on the forward strand.
TGGCTCGGCCACAGCCCCTAAATCCCAAGAAAACCCCCACACAGCCCCTCCCATGGAATAGCCCTTACTCCCCTTAACTTTCTGACCAGCGCCGGCCACCCATGGCCGGAGCTCCAACACCTGGACCACCCCAGGGTCTAGGTGCAACCCCTGGACCAGGCTTGGCTCGAGCCAAGCCTTGCATGGCTCGAGCCAAGCCTTGCATGGCTCGGCCAAGGCCCCTAAACCCCATGCAACCTGCGCAGGCCCTTTTTCTGGACAGCCCATGATACTTTGCATGTTCCGACCAGCTCCGGCCACCAAAGGCCGGAGCTCTGGCACCTGGACCACCACAGGGTCCAAGTGCATCCCTCGGACCAGGCCTGGCTCGAGCCAAGCCTTGCATGGCTCGGCCAAGGCCCATAAACCAGATAGCTCCCTCTGCCTTCCTAGCTGCTGTCCCAGCCCCTTTTCCCTTGGTTCCAGCCCTTCCAGCCGTGAACCACCTTGCCTAAACCAACCCCTATGAACCCACCTAGATCCATGAACGATCATCCAGCAGTTCGAATCAAGCCATGTCCAGAAATAGTGCAAAACCGAGCCATGAAGTGCAAAAACGTGAGGAACATGCATGAACTTTAATGTTTTATTTTCTAGATCATAACACATGCAATATCAGATCTTGTAAGAATAAAATCTTTGTAATATGATTTAAATGATGGTCAAGAATGGATTCAAGACGTGCCTTGATAATTATTTAGACGAAACGACGTAAAAGACGCGTATCAGGCTCGTCGGGACGAACGGATCTTCTAAATAATCCAAAAACCTTCAAATATCGGCTATGGGGCTTGGAAAACTGTGATGGAACGTGAAAATGGTGGAGAAGATGGTGATGGAGGAGGCTAAGAGGTGAGGCGTGGGTTTGGGAGGGATTTAGGGTATAATATTTAGGATAATCTAGGTTAAATAATTAATAGATAATTAGGATAATTAAATACTCTAATTTTAAAATTTAAAATACATTCTAATTTGCTAAAACTAAGTAAATCCCGAAATTATTATTAATGGGATTTTTAAAGCTTAATAAAAGTCATTAAAATGACTTATTTTGGGTAAAAACGGACATATAAATATACATATATATAAATACCATAATTTTCTTAAAATCTTACCTTAAAATAATATTTTAAGGCTCCTAAAAATCTCATAAAATATTTTGGGTGAAAACTAACATCGCGTCCGTCCACGGTCCCGCCTACGCGATCATAAAATAAACTTTCTCAAATAAATTTATAAATCACATCATACCGATTTAAATGCCGAAAAAATATTTAAAACATGCCAATAAATCACATAATTCACATAATAACATATAAAATTAATTTAACACATTTTCACATTATTCTAAAATTATTAAATCTCCTAGTTATGCATGCGGATTTACGTGACGAATTTCTGGGCGTTACACTCAGTATGAAAATGAATGCAGTATAAATCAATGACATATAAACCATGCAGTCACATAATACATGCATACTCAGTCAGGATATCTCGAACAGTACTTTCGTACCTCAAATCAGTGCAAGCTCTACCAACTCTAGGTCCATGCCTATAGTATGCTCTACACTGCCAAATGATACTACTATCATTATAGTACTCTAAAAGCCATAACTAAGCTATTGCATACTCCTAAATATTTATAGGAAGCAAAAGCTATACCTTCGTCCGTCGTTAGCCCTTTGATGTCAATGCCTCCAGAACTTGGGCACAACTCCGCTAAGACAATCGAACGCCTCGCCAACCCTGGGTCAAGCCTATAAAGACTAGAACTACTCAAATATTCCTGGAATAGAGAAGAATTCTCGGAATTGGCAAATGAAAGTGAAGCCTCGGCCTTCTATTTACAGACTACGATCGGAACCTCTAATCCTTGATCGAAACTTCCGATCTTCGATCGGAACGTCCGATCCTGCCATCGAAGCTTCCGAACATCGTTATCTGCCACGTTTCAAACTATCACTGGTTTACTCCGGATAGGGGTGATCGGAGCTTCCGATCCTGCCACACGTCATGCCTGACATAATACCATCGGAGCTTCCGATCTCGATTGGAACGTCCGATCCTACATTGGAGCTTCCGATCCGTCTGGTACCCAATTTATTTAATTAGCTTTTATTAATCCCTTAATCACTGATTTTGGTTACGGGCTACTACACATGCAGAGATCGAACGGTCCGAAGGCGGGTTCTGACGGTCCGAACCCTCTTCTATAAAAGGAGGCCGAGGAGCTCATTTCAGAATTGCACCAATTGCTCTCCTTCGCCAGAGTGGTCTTATTTTAGGGCTTTGGGTACTTTTATTTTAGAGTTGGAGTATGAAGTATATTTTAGTATAGTCAGACAGTGTCTGACATAGTAGCGAAGCGGTGTTCGAGTAGCGGAGCTGTGCTCATAGCGGTGGAGCTGCAGCAGGGGTGTAACCCTAGTTGCGGGACAGTCGCCATCAAGGGGCTGACAATGGACGCAGATATAACTTTGGTTTCCTAAAAATATTAAGGAGTATACAATATCTTAGCTAAGGCTTTTAAAGCTTAAATAATTATGCATGGGTATTTGCATTGTAGCGCTAATGATAGGCTTGGGATCCTAGAGTCGGAATGCTAGGACTGCCTTTAGTAAGGTACGTAAGTACTGACTGAGATGAACATCATGATATATATTATATTTGTTGCATGAGTATGTGCTACGTGTTTTATATATTTTAATTCTTTAGCACATGCATGTTTTGAACTGCATCTCATGAGATGTGAGTCATTGACAGTTTTCATAGGGAGCTTGTAACACTACATGGACTCGAAGCCGGTATTGTAAGTATCCATGTGAGCCGAGTATCCTGTTTTGGATTCGATTCAGGTCCTGGGGAGAATCACCCTCTGGTTTTTCTATCACTAGGAGCGACCACGATGGTGGAGTAGATGCTATAGTTGAAAGGGGAATATAGGAGCGGCACCGCGGACTAGCTACCCGACACAACCCTGTATATTACTGGCGCCCTCGAGTATATTGTTTTACCTTGGTTTTAAATACACTTATGTGCTTCATATATTATATATATCATTGCTTATGTACTGAGCATAGTAGCTCACATCTAGTATTTTCTATTTGTCTGGACACCCCATTCGCTGGTGTAGGTAGTGCGCCCAGTAGCTTGGAGAGGCCAGCGACCAAGGAAGACATTAGTATTAACTGTAGTTTTTATTTGTCCTTAGGCTTAATTATTCGATTGGGTTGTATATTGGTCTATTTAACCAGTTGTATTATTCCGGTCATCTTTTATTTACGTCTTCCGCAGCGATTTATTTTAATTTCATGCTTAATCATGATTTAAATTTGATTAGGTAGTGGATCCGGGTTGGGTCGCTACATTTATTTGTATCAGAGCAACATGCAAAGAGACTTGAGAGATTATAATGAGACTTTGGTTATCCTTGTAAGGATGATGAGAACTTTAAAGAGAAATTATGATGAGGCGTTTAGATTGTCGAAGACTATCATCATCGGCAAGATTCTTAAATATTTGGCTTATGGGATTCCAACAAGTGCGGACAGGAGTGAAGGATTGTGTCCGAGTTTTTGAGATTTCTACTCATGTGGATCCTAGCTTTGGATCGAGTACCAGATGTCAGAGGCTGTGGCAGAGGATTTGTTGGGACACACATGATGTTTGCATCAGTACCGTTCGGCCATAATGACACTCCTTTGAAGATTATACACTCGTAGTTGGAGAGATTGTCATATAGATCTTCACCAGGGAATGCCTCGAGTAGCTAAGGCATAATTTGTTCTGAGCGTAAGTTCATTAAATTCATGCAGAACATGACCTTGCTTGTATGATTTTATCGATGCTTTCGGCAGGCACACGGGAAACTTCATGTTCAAGATCATGAGGTGGATGCAAGAAGAACTATGACGATTAGATCGTGAGCAGAAGAGGTCGACTGACATGCACTGATGCAGAGCATAGTTGGTTAGCAAGAATGTACCATTTCTCCGGGTGCCTTTGCAGGAAGACGGGTAGAGATATTTGGTCAGGAGTACACTAGCATTGATGCATGTGTCGATGAGAAGCTTCATGCTCAAGAAATGAAACAAGTACGATGATTTTAAATACTGTATTGTTGTAATTGTAAATAATATTTTAGTTGTAATGAATCATCAGAATCTGGTTGCATCATTTCAAATTATTGGTTGTACATTTTCATTGTATTTTTGGAATACTGAATTTGTATTACATGAGATTGTAATAATGAATTGTACATAACTTGAAACAATGATACATGCATTTTTGTCCAGCGCTTCATTGATAACTGCAACTGATTTTTCTAAGGATGGCTTGGTTTTAGTTGATTAGTATTCAACTGATGTTACTCATGGGTTTTGAGTAGACCGATTGTAACTACTTGACTTATGGTTAGTCTAAGCGTTTTTTTAGGATAACCTAGTTAGTTAGTGGAATAAATTAGTGTCAGCGGTGAGTTGATTCATCAGTGGGCATGAATTTTGTTCTACGTTTTTTCCTTAGAACAGTAGTTTGATGAACTTCGTAGGTTGATACTTTGTGATGATGAGTTTTCATCAAGGAACCAGGTTGAGCAAATTCTGAGAGTTGTGTACTATGACCATGATTAGACGTGAGGAGGCGCGACCCTATACCGACGTACCTGGAAGCCTTTGCATTTCAGGAGGTGGCGGTGGGAAGGCTAATCAGTCTAGGGATTTGGTAACAGTCACGGCGGGATATGACCTTGGATTAAATGCCCAGTTTAGTATCAGTGGTTTAGATATCGTCTGGATTTTTTCAAACATACTGGTTTGAGTTTTCTGTTGACGGAACCAGTCTTGGAAGGATTTCCTTGACGAGTAAGTACTCTGAGCAGATAGGTCGGACCTATGAGATTTTACTAGACGAGTGGATCTAGTAGGTAGTCATATTTCTACCAGTAAATGCGTGAAGTATCGTCTGATTGTTTTCAGAGATTAAGCATAGAATTTTTCCATGGGATGTAAATGTTCTAGGTTGATAGATGGAGGGGAATTCCTTGGGTTTTAATTCGCTTGTGTGATTCACTTCGAGTGAACAAGTTAGAAGTTAGTAATTTTGAAATGGCACAAAATGAGTGCCAATGATTAATCTTAGCAATCGCCTGATGCTGTCAAGGATAGATGTTTTTGTTAGAGTAGGTGGCCGTCGAGCCAATGTGTTGGTTGATGATACTTGGGAGAACTTTTGTATGACAATCTTTATTTTAATAATATTTGAAATTATTTAATTTGGCACATATTTATCTTTATACCCATGCTAGCTACATAGATAAAGCCCTTGATTATACAAATAGTAGAAAGAATATAAGATAGTCATATGATGACTATTATGAAACTCATATTTGGAATACTGTATATTCTAAAATGTTCCTAGTCGATTCAGCAGCCATAAAGAAGGATAAAGGCCGCTCGAGCTTGAGACTAGTATTTGCAATGTGAGTACCATGTTTCATTGGTAGGGGACATGGAGATGTCCAAGCATGCAAATATGTGCTCCTTGTAGAGTGCACTGAACAACCCTCCCTAAAGGATTTTCCAAGTGGTTCTCACTTATCGAGTGGAGAAGTCCTAGTTTATGGTTGTACACCATTAGTCCTTATGACCCGGGAGAACATGGAGACTCTATATGCTAGTGATTCACTTTGACTTGTTTACCGACTCATCTGGGGTCATTAGGTGGCAATGTTGGGTGTTGTGACGAAACATATAGGAGTCGATGCATTGTAGTCGGGGACTCACCTCTTACCTACGGGTATGGATATCCTATGTGTTCTCATGTATATGTAGCTTGAAATCTCTGATCAGAGTAGGTGGTAATTAAGAAAATGGTTTCTTAAATTACACCGTCGATGCAACTACGACATGACACATAGTTATTGATTCAATGACAATTCTCGATAAACCAATGATTGTCAAATCGATCGGGATATATGAGTTGAAGGGACCGTACTGTACGTTAACCATAATTGATTGGTTCTTGCAGGCACTATCATTTAATACCTAGGGAGTCATGTAAGCGATGCTGCTAGACATTTCACATGACTGGTTGGGTACTATCAGACTTGAGTTTTCTGACATTCTTATTATCAAGGAGTTGATCAATAAGAATTGAGCTATATAGGATATGCTCACATAAGGGACTTTTTGATCCCAAATCACATTAAGATGTGAACCCACGCTAGTTGTATAAATGAACCATTGAGGGTCACACAAGTACTAGCTTTCTAGATCTCGTTGAGATTAAAATTAGTTCAATGTGTTGAACAACTTATAAAGGAGTTTATAAGTAAAATAAATTAGAAGTTTGACTTCTAAATTGGAGAATAAATGGAAAAGTAACTTTTAATTTGTGAATGTGTTCGAAGATTAAAAGTTGACTTAAAATAATTAGTTTGTGAAAATGTTGATTTTCTAAACTATCATTTTGAACTTAATTAATTAATTCAAGAGTTGAATTAATTTGACACTAGTAGACTTTGTAATGTACAAATAATTAAATTAATTCAAGTGTTGAATTAATTAAACACTATTGAGTCTAGCATAGCTCAAATTGATATAGTGTTGAATAATTATATACTAGTGGACTTGAATGAGTTCAAGTTAGATTTAATTAATTATTTAAACTTAATTGGGATTAAGTTTAATGTTTAATTAAATAATTTCAAAATAATGTATATGTAGCGACCCTACCCGGATCTACTACCTAATTAAAGTTAAGAGCATAATTACACATGCATTAAAATAAATCGCTGCGGAACACTTATATAAAAACAAACCGGCAGAATACAACCGGTTAAACCAATTCGATTTATACAACCAAATCGAATAAATAGCCTAAAGGCAAAACCTACAGCTAATCCTGCTGTCTTCACTGGTCACTGGCTATTCCAAGCTCCTGGTGCTCAATCCTGCACCTACACCTACCCCGTCGAATGGGTGTCCAAATACACAGAAAAGATTGGACGTGAGCTCTAAGCTCAATACGAAAGCACTGGTACAACATACAAATTTGATGCATGCAAGTGATAGGGTATCCATATCTGGGATAACTATATATAACTGCTCAGTAATGGCGCCTAGGACATGAGTGGTACAACCCGGGGAGCAAACCCTGTCGACACTGCTCATTCCTATAGGACGGGACTGTGTTCCCAGATGCTAACTACCCATGACCCGTCAGTCACTGGGCACTAGTCATCAACCGTCCAGACAGGGCTGAGCTGCCCTACATGGCTCATCTCACAAGATGGATAGGCACAATATGATATGCACATGCTACATAATAAATGACATACAAATGCAACATATAAGCATGCAAAACCCGCTAGCTATCTCAGTCTGTACTTACATACCTTACTACAGGCAGTTCCTAGCAGTCCCGCTCTAGGTTCCCAGCCTATATCAGCTCTACAATGCAAATACCCATGCATCAATAATTAAGCTCTAAAAGCTTTAACTAAGCTATTGCATACTCCTAAATAATTTAAGGAGACCATAGCCATACCTGCGTCCGTCGTCAGCCCGCTGATGACAATTGCCTCAAAACTAGGCCACAGCTCCGCTACGATGCCTGGATCGCTATGCCACTTCCGGATTCCCAATAGGATGTCTAGAACTCCCTAGATCTGAGTTAGAAGGCTTAGGAATCAGAGAGAGGAGAGGGAAAGGTGCACTTGAAAATGAAATCTCGGCCCCCTATTTATAGACGGAGATCGGAGCCTCCGAACCCAGTTCGGAACGTTCGAACACGATCGGATCCTCCGATCCCATCTTCGGAGCATCCGATCGCCCAATATTACGTCAGCCATGACATCACCTTGCTGAAATAAGAGATGACGTGTGCCCTGGTCCCGATCGGAACGTCCGATCTCACCGACGGAGCTTCCGATCCACTTCGAAGCCTCCGATCCTGAGTTCGGATCCTCCGATCCAGTTCGGAGCCTTCTGACTTGGTTCAGAGCTTCCGAACCATACGAACCGTTGGGACCTTCCCGGCTATTTTCGAGTGTCCTGAATCCATTTCTGGACTCCGTTAACCCATTTGGAATTTCCTTAATCATGTCTTACTTAATCTAAACATGATTACACGATTAATATACTCATTAATCGCTAATTCTGGATACGGGTTACTACATTCTCCCCCCTTAAAAGATTTCGTCCTCGAAATCTAGGGTAAAACCTTGAGAACATACAAGAAACCCTTGCTCGAGTGTCTGGTCGAAATATCCTCTGACACACTCAGACTACCGTCAAATTCCCTGCAAGCTCCATTAATGCTGAACCGCATTAACATTTTCCCAGTTGAAAATTACTGCGCTATTGGTCGATAATCAAACTTCCGTAGCGCTAGCGTATCGTAACACTGATGCATCTTTCACTTGGACCACGATCTTCCTGACCACGAAGGATACAATACCCGCTTGATCAATATCATCGTCCCAAAAGAAATCTTATACTGACGAAGGCCAAGTCATAACTTGACTGGCTTACGACAATCGTCGAATCACTAATCAAATTAACCATCTAATGGTTCCAAAAGTTCTCGGTGATCAACACCTCTAGTCAGATAAACACTAATCCCAACATTGTGCTGACACATTCTAACATGAATCTCGCTTTAAGATAATCCAGTGGACTCAAGTCTATACTTCAAAGTAACTGTTCGCAATGTTCCCTAGACTGGTTACCCTCCTCACTCTCCCTGAAGCACAACCGGCTTCCCAAGGAATACTGGGAACTTAAACCATCATGTCTAGTACATTCTGTTGTCCATGTTTCTTAGTATAACCTCAACACTGTGCCCTGATGATAACTATCATCACTTGCAATTCATGACACTACGTCATCTCCTAGCCATTGGCCTGCAAAGTCACGCATACATTGCAATAGAAGTTATTACACCTCTAATGATCTACATCACCTCACCCATAGGTTATTCACCCATGAATCTCAATCGTTGGACATCCTCCTGATTGTTATACATACTTGCAATCACTGTGCGCAAATCAAGACTAAGGCAAGCTCCCACCAATATGCTCGACTGGGACATTCCATAGTGCACAGACATATGGAAACGCTTCCTATTCCGTCTCGAAACTCGACAGTCATTGCACCTGGTATAACTCAACTCAGAGTCTGATAATACCATCAGCTCATACCAACCTCCCAAGGTTGAACATACTGATCCTGGAACTAAATCCCAACGGATTCTCAATAGTCAAATCGCTCCCTTGCCGAACGCATCATTCTCAGCACTGAACGATCTAACTCGTCGATTCCCTAGTCAATCCTGGGAAATACTTGTGCTCGAAGTAACTTGCCACACAATGCGTCTCTGATTGTCGTTTATTGCTAAAACTCAATATCTTTGACAAACAGTCTGCATAGATGTGACTCACTGACTTGAAAAAAATAACTCGATCCGTCACGATCTTGAGAAATCTTTGACCCCAAAGGCAAACCTCGTTGGCTACTAAGTCGATCCTTGACTATCTCAGTCACATATCGCACATCACTCGCTGGAAGATTAGTGACACAACCTGCTGGATCTCGAGGATCAGACCCTAGCTAATGTCGCACAGATCAGACAACTGATGTTTCCTTGCTAATGTCCACTAGAATTTCCAACTAATCGTCGGATCCAACCACAACGGTATACATAAATGTCCTCACAGGAACACTTCATCGAAATGTCTGATTGACACTCTTCACTATTGTTTGTTCAATGGAAAACTCTCACATGAAACAACAACATGATCCTTTCCTGATCTATTGCTATCACTAAGCAATTGATTGAATCAATATCAGCTTCTTTCTTAACAAGAATGCACTATACTGGAAACTACCAACTCTCTTTCTTGTCTCCACTGTCAAGTTAGCACCTAACTTGATCATACAAGTCCACTTGCAATCATTTCCGATTACAACAATCCCAGAAGATTCATCTCTGGCGATCATTGAAACTAAATAACTCAAATCTCCGATTCCTCTAAGATGGTATTCAGTACTCATCCCATATGCATTACTTGAAAAAATATTATTCCAAGGATTTCTTAATTGATACATCCTGATCAACCTTGATTGGCTCAACCAATCGAATTCGTCGATCTACTTAAGCTCGCACTTATCAGATCAGACCACCACTGATCATCCAATCTACATGGCTCGGTCAATAACTATGACTTAGCTGCCACAAAGAACCATTTCCAAACGGTGTCAGATTACGGTACATAAGTAGTTTACTTGGCACAAGTCCTGCACCTTTTCAGAACTACTAACCGCTGCTTCGCATTCTGAACTTAACCATCCTTACTCTGACAGAGTTACCCAATAACTACTAGTAGTCACTAGTACAGATCCCGTGCCACCTTAGCACTACTAATCGTTGTCTTGTTCACCCAAGGCAAACATCAAGATAAACTAAGCCCATTTCCATCCCATGGAAAATCCTACGCTCAACCTCTGAAAATATCAGATAGTACTTAGCGCAACCACTGGACTCACTATCCTTACCTCGTTCATTCAGAATGAACACCACGGCTCGTCAAGTCCAAGAAGAATAACTAAAGAATCCCAAAGATTTACACAATCTTCGAATACTCTCCTGATCATATCCCTTGTTAAGATTGTGCAACAGTTCAAGACTAAGGTAGCTTACCTCAATAACCCACCTGGACAACCACCAAGGTTTCACGGTCATAGGTCATGCTTCCCTCATATCTTAAATAGTCATGTACAATCCTCAACATCTGATATAATACCTCGCGGATGAAGTCATTCATCATGGAGTAGTCCTCGTATTCGAGTTGAAGTCTTAAAACAGCATCCCATCCAAGTTCTTGGATAATTCCTATCACAAGGAAATTCTAACCAGAACTCTGATGACAACCCGTAGTCATCGCTGGTAGAAATCCATCCACCTACTAGATCCACGTATCTAGCAGTAATTCAAAGGTTAAAACCTATCTGCTCAGAGTATACACTTGTCAAGAAAATTCCACCATGACTGGTTCCCATAGCAGAACACTCAAACTATATCTCTGGCACACCATATGATATCAAATCATCGATATCAAACCTGATATCTAATCCAAGGTCATACCTCGTCGTGACTATCACCAAATCCCTAGACTGAGTAGCCTTCCCACCGCCAATTCTGAAGCACAAAGGCTCCCAGATAACCTCTGAAGTACAAGGACTCCCAGAGTAACACTGGCATAGGGTCACGCCCCATCATGTCTATTCATGGTCAAAGTCCACAACTCTCGGCATATACTGGACCTGGTATCCCGATGAAAACCCATCATCACAAGCCTCAACCTAACAAAGGTCAGACAGCCTACTGTTCTCAAGGAAAAAACCTAGAACAAAGTCCAAATGTTTTAAACCAAACAATACCTTAAATGCCTCTAGATGAGTCCACTCATCGCTGACACTAACATAGTCCACTGACTAACTAGGTCAATCCTAGGAAAACGCCTAGAATAACCACAAGTCAAACAGTCACAATCGGCCCACTCCAATCCCATGAGCTGCAATAGTTGAACACTAATCAACTAGAATCAAGCCAACCTCTCAAAATCATGCAATCATCCACGAATTGCTGGATAAATAAAACATGTATCACTTATTTCAAGTTATGTACAATTTTTCTTTATTACAATCTCCTGTAATATATACAGTATTCAATATACAATGAAATGTACAACCAAACTTGAAATGATACAACCAAAGTATGATGATTCATTACAACTGAAATACTGTTTACAACTACAACGATAGAATATTTAAATCATCGTACTAGTCTCTATTTCTTGAGCATGAAGTTTCTAATCGACACATGCATCGATACAAGCATACTCCCGACCAAGTCTCTCTACATGTCCTCCTACGAAGAACTCCGGAGAAATGGCTCGTGATAGCTAACTAGCTATGCTCTGCGTCAGTGCATGTCAGTCGACCCCTTTTGCTCACGATCTACCATCAGCGTTCTTCTTGTATTCATATCATGCTTTTGAACATGAAGTTTCCCGTGTGCCTACCGAATGCATCGATATCAGCATACCGGCAAAACCATGTATTGCATGAGGTTAAAGACCTTACGCTCGAAACCTGTCATGCCTTAGGCACTCGAGGCATTCCCTGGTAAAGGTCTATCTGACAATCTCTCCTACTACTAGTGGAGAATCTTCAGAGTAGTGTCATCATGGTATGGACGATACAGATGCAAGCATCAAGTGCGTCCCATCCAATGCTCCGCCACTGCCTCTGGCATCCGGTACTCGATCCAAAACTAGGATCCACCTGAGTAGAAATCTTGAAAAGTCGGACATGATCCATCACTCTTGTTCGCACATGCTGGAATCCCATAAGCCAAATCTTCAGAAATCCTGCCGATGATGATAGTTTTCGGGCAAACTAATCGCCACATCATCACCTCTTCCAAGGTCTCATCAATCCTATAAGGATAACCCAAATTCTTATTACTATATCCCAAGTCTCTTGCATGCATATGATCTGATACCAATAAATATAGCGACCCTACCCGGATCCACAACCTAATCTGAGTTAAGAGCATAATTACACATGCATTAAAATAAATCGCTGCGGAAGACTTAAAAAAAAATAGACCGGCAGAATACAACCGGTTAAACCAATTCGATTTATACAACAAAATCGAATAAATAGCCTAAAGACAAAACCTACAGCTAATCCTGCTGTCTTCACTGGTCACTGGCTATTCCAAGCTCCTGGTGCTCAATCCTGCACCTACACCTGCCCCGTCGAATGCGGTGTCCAAATACACAAAAAAGAATGGACGTGAGTTCTAAGCTCAATACGAAAGCACTGGGAAAAACATACAAATATGATGCATGCAAATGATAGGGTATCCATATCTGGGATAACCGTATATAACTGCTCAGTAATGGCGCCTAGGACATGAGTGGTACAACCCGGGGAGCAAACCCTGTCGACACTGCTCATTCCTATAGAACGCGGACTGTGTCCCCAGATGCTAACTACCCATGACCCGTCAGTCACTGGGCACTAGACATCAACCGTCCAGACAGGGCTGAGCGGCCCTACATGGCTCATCTCACAAGATGGATAGACACAATATGATATGCACATGCTGCATAATAAATGACATACAAATGCAACATATAAGCATGCAAAACCCGCTGGCTATCTCAGTCTATACTTACGTACCTTACTACAGGCATTTCCTAGCAGTCCTGCTCTAGGTTCCCAGCCTATATCAGCTCTACAATGCAAATACCCATGCATCAATAATTAAGCTCTAAAAGCCTTAACTAAGCTATTGCATACTCCTAAATAATTTAAGGATACCATAGCTATACCTGCGTCCGTCGTCAGCCCGCTGATGACAATTGCCTCAAAACTAGGCCACAGCTCCGCTACGACGCCTGGATCGCTATGCCACTTCCGGATTCCCAATAGGATGCCTAGAACTCCCTAGATCTGAGTTATAAGGCTTAGGAATCAGAGAGAGGAGAGGGAAAGGTGCACTTGAAAATGAAATCTCGGCCCCTTATTTATAGACGGAGTTTGGAGACTCCGAACCCGGTTTGAAACGTCCTAACACAATCGGATCCTCCGATCCCATCTTCGGAGCGTCCGATCGCCCAATATTACGTCAGCCATGATGTCACCTTGCTGACGTAAGCGATGACGTGTGCCCTGGTCCCGATTGGAACGTCCGATCTCACCAACGGAGCTTCCGATCCACTTCGGAGCCTTCGATCCTGAGTTCGGATCCTTCGATCCAGTTCGGAGCCTTCTGACTTGGTTCGGAGCTTCCGAACTATCCGAACCCTTGGGACCTTCTCGGCTATTTTCGAGTGTCCTGAATCCATTTTTGGACTCCGTTAACCCATTTGGAATTTCCATAATCATGTTTTACTTAATTTAAACATGATTACATGATTAATATACTCATTAATCGCTAATTCTAGATACGGGTTACTACAGTATATATATAATATATGTATATTTTCAAAATATATATATATATATATACATAAAATATATGTGTGTTAGGTAATTGAAGGGTTGAAGGATTGATACAATTTTCCATGAAAGCCTTTAGCTTTTCCATGCATGTTTTTAATTGCATCATTTAATCCTTCACAATTATTATATTATTATGAATAATATACACATATATTCATTCCATGAAAAATTGCTAGTGGTCGTGCACTTTACTCCAATTTTTCTCCAAGTTTTCTTTCAAATTTTTTAGGAAAAAGAAAAGTAAAATCTCAATGAAAAATTCTCTAAATATTATAGTGCATATTTAGAGCCGATCTAGATCGTCTAGTAGTGGATCTAATTTGAATAAAAAGCAATTTCGATGCCTTGAAATGTTGAATCCATTTGAGCAAGGTGTGCTCTTGAAAGCTTGTAGATAGTGTCTACTACTTCAAGAGCCTAGTTGTTTTTCAACTTGGTTGGAGCCATAAATCAATTTTTGAGATTGATAGGTAAAACTTCTAAACACCCTATGGTTGTTTGATTTTGAATGCTACACAAGTCTTCAGATCTCTTTTGTTAAAAAATTTAAAAATTTCCGCTGCGTTTCCGGGCACGAGTTAATCGATCTCCAACAATGGTATCAAAGCCTAGGTTACTCTTTTGTGTAACATTTGTTGCATATTATATTGAGGTCAATTTCTAACCGCATGAGAAAATCAATATTTAAATTTTTGGGCTGTTTTTATAAAAATATTTTTTTTTTGTTTCAGACAGCCTAAGGGCTGTCCGAAGGGTATCTAGGGGCATCCGTGGGCTGCTCCATACTTTTAAATAAAAAAATAAATAAAAATTTGGCCGGAATCCGACGACGGAGTTTCGGTGACGACTATGACGACTTGAGTTTTTCCAAAAGGTGTTTTGGAATATCATGTGTCATTGACCCTAAATTGTTAAAAACATTATAGTTGATTTTTATGAAAAATTAAACTTTATAATATATGATTTTTCTCATAAAATAAATAGTTAAAGTGTGACTTTGATTATTTATAGTAAATTGTGATTACGAGAAATTCAGTTATAAATAAATTAATTTGAAAGTAAACAAAGGTGTTTGTTTATTTTGTTAATTTAATTTATAATTGTGTTGGTTAGTGATTGGACCAAGAAATATAATATTTAATCAATTAATTATTGTGATAATAAATTTATGGTGTATGATATGTGATATTATGCATGAAGGATGATCAAAAGCCCAAGACCAATTTGGTAGGTATATGCTAGGATATTTTGTGTTGAATGGTTATAATAGTTATCAAATTATAAAATGGACTTGGTTTATGGCCCGTTCCCACCCTATGAGATGTATCCCTATTTGCCATGGATATTTTAATGTAAAATATTTAATAGTGGAAGATCAAGATTGGAAGATGGTGGACCATGATGAATTATGAAGAACCAAAACATGTAAATATTGGAAGCTTGTGTAATTGTTGCATTTGCATCCCATGCATTCCCTAGGATTGGACCTAGGCCCGTGTTTGGCTCACACGGGCCAAATAGTATTGGGGCGATTGATCATCCTTGTTAATTTAATGTTTATAATATATGCATGATATATTATAAATAATAAGTGTAGTAACCCAGAACTCATTTTAAGATAATAATATGTTAAACATGATTAAGGGTTGGTAATTAATCAATTTCGGAGTGTTATTGGACTTCGGAAGAGAATTTGGGCTTTTTGACTTTGGGCCGGATTGGAAGCTCTGAACCCAGATCGGAAGCTCTGATCCCAGCCACTTCGGAAGCTCAGTGGAAGCACCGAGATCGAAAGCTCCGATCCTGGAATGGACGTTCCGATCTTCGGCTGCCAGCTTTACCCGATGACTCAGCCACGAGTTTTGACAAGTGTTGATCGGAGGCAAGATCGGAAGCTCCGATCGTCGGATCGGACGTTCCGATCTCGACGTGTCATGCATGCAAGGCGTGAGCTGGATCGAAAGCTCCGATCCTGGCCGTGAATTTTGCCTATAAATAGGGCTTCCCAGATTCATTTCTAAATACGAATTCCCGAGGTTCCTTCTTCAGTTATATAGTGTGAGATATACACTTGAGGGCCCTATCGGTTATAATAGAGGTTCTGGAATAACCAAGGAGTGGTTATAGTCATCCGGGATTAGCGACTTCAAAGGGCTATCTACGGACGAAGGTATGGTCCGGGAATCTATTTAAGTTTTGGGAGTACTTATTCGCTTAGTTAAGGCTTATAGAATTTATGTAGTGATACGGTGAACTTCTGAATATAGGCTTGGAACCTAGGATCCTACTATACTTGAACTAGCCTACAGGTACGTACACATTGACTGAGATTGCCAGCGAGTATACATGTTTATATGTTGCATTTATTTGACATTATTATATGACATGATATATGATTTACCGCTTTCTATATTCATATGTCATGTGCATATACACGTTGAGCCTATGCCTTGTTATACCTGACTATAGAGCCGCTCAGCTCAATACTCGATAGTCTGTCACTGAGAGTACCACGATGGCGGGGGAATTTATGTCTGTCTACTTTGGTGTACTAGACGAGTGTGGTTGCACCCAGAAGTTGATCCGTGCGGTGGCAGCACTCATGTGGCGTCTATATTGAGCATGACTTTTCAGATGACCCTTTACCAGTCATCATGTTGCATGCATTATATACATATGTTTACTCATGTCTATGTACTGGGCGTTAGCGCTCACGTCCTAGTTGTTATCTTGGACACCCTATTCCATGGGGCAGGTCGCAGGATGGATGGAGCTGGTAGTTCGAGGCAGGACTAGGGAGCCGGAGCTTTTGAGGGGAATTTATACAGCAGGATATGTTATAGCTATATAATGTTTACTTTTAAGTATTTCGATATGGTTGTATCACTACTGATGAATAAGCTTGACACTTTTATACTTAGCTGATATGTAATTTATGGTTATGATTCCGCACGTTTTACTCTGTTAAGTTATTTTGCTGTATTAAGTTTAATGCATGCTATTAGTTGCCAGTTAGTAGGTGATACCATGCAGGGTCACTACATTTTTGGTATCATAGCATGCTTAGATTTTGGGATTAGTACTTGGAATTTAGAATTAGTTTTGAGTAATTCTTGCGCATTTGGGATTTTAATGTGCAATTCTTTTCAGGATATGGCTGACGAGAGTCACGGTAGTGTTGGCCAGGGAGGTGGTCATCATCATCGTCATCACCGCCATCATGATGATCAACATCATCATCATGAGGGTAGACGTCGCTACTCTATTAATAAATTCATGCAAGTAGGACCGAAACCTTTGGTGGGAGGCGAGAATCCTGAACAAGCAAGAAGTTGGATGTCTAAACTCGAGAGTAATTTTTGTGCTTTTGATTGTACTGAGGATCAGAAATTGGAAGTTCTAGAATTTGTTCTAGAGGATCGAGCACGTTTTTGGTGGGATACCAAAGCTGCTCAGGCACGTACTGAGAGAGGATAGGTGAGTTGGGGAGATTTCTGTCAGCAGTTCCAGAAACTGTATTTTCCTCCAGCTGTTCGCCAAGCACGATCGATGGAGTTGCTTACTCTGAGGCAAGGATCAATGACTATTGATCAATATCAGCAACGATTTCTTGATCTGCTACCTTTCAGTCCTCATATTAATGAGAGTGATGCATCGACGTATGATCTCTTTCTACAAGGTCTGAACCAAGATATCTACTCACAGGTTGTTGTCTGTGATGACCCAGTATCTTATGAGATTTTGGTGAACCATTGCCGTCTTGTGGAGACCAGCAATAGGCGGGCACAGTTGATGATGCCAGCACAGCCTAGTGGATCTTTTGAGCCTCGAGCTCAATCTATTGTGCAATCTGGACCTACGTCTTCTTCTACACCTACTACTTCATCTGGATCTTGTGGTTCACGAGGTATGTTCCATTTTAGGAAAAAGAAAAAGAAGGATGAGTTTTGTAGTCACTGTGGAGGGAAGCATCCTGCAGCTTCTTGTCGGAGAGCTACTGGTGCTTGTTATATTTGCGGTCAGCAGGGACATCTGCGGAGAGATTGTCCTCAGCGCATGGGTTCTGCTAGTGGATCGGGATCACAGGTTGGATTTCAGGCTTCTACTTTTCCACGACAGCAGCTAGCACCACAGAGTTCTTCTAGTTACCGTCCCCAGACTCAAGGGCAGGTATTTGCTCTGTCTCAAGAACAGGCTACTGAGGGAAGCGATCGCATATTGGCAGGTACCTTTCTGTTATGTGGTATTCCTGCATTTGTTTTAATTGATACTGGAGCATTGCATTACTTTATTTCTAGTCGCTTTGTTAAGAGACATAGATTACCTTATGTTTCATTAGATATGGATTTAGTTGTATCAACTCCGCTGGAGCAGGAGATAGTAACTAAGCGTCTAGTGATGGGTTGCCTTCTAGAGTTTGAGGCTAATACGTTGTCAGCTAATCTGATGATATTAGCGATGGAAGATTTTGATTGTACTTTGGGAATAGATATACTGACTTTGCATCACGCTACTGTGGATTGTTGTTAGCGCTTAGTCGTGTTGCGCCCAAATTACCAGACTCATTCAGATAAATAATAATATGCAGTAGTGTGAGTAGGGATCGTTCCCACGAGGAAAGAGAAATTTAATAGTGTTCTTTTAAAAATAATAAAATATTAAAAAGGGGATTTTGGTTTCAGATTAACCACTATCAATTCAAAACTAATTTATAATAAATTTCTATAACTATCATGCAAGATTGACAATTTAACTGAGGAAATCAATAAGAAATAAGACTTGGTATCGGTCGACTACATCCTTGATATTATTCATTCAATCATTGATCATCTAAAAATAATTAATCCTATCAAATATTCATCATCAGAAATTTAATTCCTGTTTCACCTTAGTTTTAGTTAACTAGACAACAGCAGTCCAAGTTAACCCTTACCCCATAAACTAACCCAATACCAGCGATCAGATTTAAATCCTCGGTAGCATTCAAACTAGTAAAACTGATAAAGCTAGACAACCCATACACAAGCGGATGAATTTAGCCTAGTCAATTATTATTCCTACGATTTAACAAATTCAACAGCAGAAAATATTAATCATAGTTGCTTCACAAATCAAAGGTTTCAAAAAATTACGGATTTGAATTCTAATTTAGCATTCGACTATATAATGAAATCCTAAGATGGCCAATCTAAAAATCTCATACACAAGCATATAAATCAATTCAGAATAATTCTTGATACTTGATAAAAATCAAACATTGGAAATCAAAATCTCATGAATAAGTAAAATCAAGGGCTTCATCTACATGAACCAAGTATTAAAGTTTAGCCAACAATACTCATGAATTCTCTACAAAAATTCATGAGAGAAAATAAAATTAAGAAAAAAATAGATGAAAACCTAGCCGTCCAGAGAGAGTTCTTCGCGTTCTAAGCATGTAGAATCCTCTGATAATCCCTCTAAAACGGAACTAAAAGTCTAATAAAAGTCTAAATCCTTAATTAAAAGAGTTTTCGAAATTATAGAATATTTCCGCAACGGACCCGCGCGCTCGATCCTAACAATTCCCAGGATCGAGCGCGTGCAAAATAGCATACTTTCTGCCTTCAGACTTCTTAGCCGCGCTCCATCCTGTGAAAGTCCCGGATCGAGCGCATACAAAATATCGAGCTTCCTGTCTTGCAAATCTCATGACCGCGCTCGATCTGGGAAAATGCCAGGATCGAGCGCATGCTTCCATGATGAAAAATTTGCTTCGCTGCTTTCTTTGGACGCATGGACGCACTTCGATTTTTTTAATCAAAACATGAAAATTCCTACACAATAAATCAAAACTAAGTTAAGAAGCTCAATGCATGACATAAAATAAAACAAGAATAAAACACGAACAATGACACAAAATGCATGAAAAACACTTAACAAAGCGACACTAAAAATGCAAACAAAACACTATTATCAAATACCCCCACACTTAAACCTTGCTCGCCCTTGAGCAAGTTATGCAAAAAACAAAATGAAACAGAACAAAAAAATAAGCAAGGATGAATCACGCAAATCATAGCCTCAGAGAAAACCATTTTCACCTAAAAAAAATAAGCTCATAGCAAATCTCAATTATCAATGATACACCTTCAGTCAAATGTGAACGTGTGTGTGTGCCATGTTACCCCAGTTACATGCAACTTCAAAAGAACAAAGTTTCAAGACTGTTCGCCGAACTATAACAATTCAGTGCAAGCTACACCATCAAGAACTCTCCTCCCAACAATCCTTCAACACAACACAACTTTCTTGAGAATAATTACGCACATCCGGATTTTGCACCCGGTATTGCTTTAGCCCCAATAATTATCCGCAAACTTAGCAACAACTAAGATAGGATTAGAATTTCAATCCCCTCGTCTATAGCCCGGATGGAGCATCAACCCCATTTTATCCGCATACTTAGCCTTGATCTTGCTCTTTTAGGATTTCAATCCTGTCAAGGCCCGAATGGAGTTGTAACATTTATTATTATTATATTAATTTTTTTCTAGGTGCGCCCAAGATCATTTATGTCATATCAAAGAAATCATCAAGATTCAAACACTATCAAGTTTCACAACACCTATTATCGTGCAATGGTCCAACAGACATCTACGATATCTAATACATCGCTACACTTCACTGGTTAAACATGCGTGCTTAAGAATATTCAACAAACAACCTGTAGTACCCCGTAATCGAAATTGGTAATTAAGAGATTAATTATGTTAATTAAACCAATTTGGTATCTGAAGGATCGGAAGCTTCGAAGGTGAGATCGGAAGCTCCGATCAGGATCGGAAGCTCCGATGCAGGATCGGAAGCTCCGATCAATATTACATCATGCATGACATGTGGCAGGATCGGAAACTCCGATCGCCCTATCCGAAGTCAACCGGTGAGATTTTGACATGTGGCAGATAAGGATGTTCGGAAGCTCCGATGGCAGGATCGGACGTTTCGATCAAGGATCGGAAGTTCCGATCGAGGATCGGAGGTTCCGATCGATGGCTATAAATATAAGGTCCGAGGCATTCATTTCTGGCCAATTCCGAGTTCCTTTCCTTCGCCCTCGTGGCTCTATTTTAGGGCTTTGGGTACTCATATTTTAGAGTTGGAGTAGGGAACATATTTTAGTATAGTCAGACAGTGTCTGACATAGTAACGGAGCAGCGCTCGTGTTGTAGAGCCGTGTTCGAGGCTATGAATTCGCAGCAGGGGAGTGCCCTAGTTGCGGGATAGTCGCCATCAGTGGGCTGACGATGGACGCAGGTATAGCTATGGTCTTCTTAAATTATTTAGGAGTATGCAATAGCTTAGTTAAGGCTTTTAGCGCTTATTGAATGATGCATGGGTATTTACATTATAGACTTGATGATAGGCTTGGAACCTAAAGTGGGACTGCCTTAGAAAGGTACGTAAGTACTGACTGAGATTGCCAGCGGATATACATGCTTATATGTTGCATTTATGTGTTTGCATGTTAATATTGTTATGCGGCATGTGCATATCATCTTGTGCCTATACATCTGTATATCTTTCGAGATGAGCCAATTGGGGTTTCTTAGCCCTGTTAGGACGTTTGATATCGAGTACCCTTAGGTACTGATACCTCGAGGACTCCGTGGTCCGCGTCTGGGATTCGGGGATGAGTTGTCGCACAAAGTGGTTAGCTACCCCGATGTGACGAGCTTATATCCCAGGCGCCAGTTTGAGCAATTTGTATACAGTTATCCCAGATATGGATACCCGGTCATTTGCATGCATCATATTTGTATGTTTATCCGTGCTTTCGTATTGAGCTTTGAGCTCACGTCCAGTATTTTTTGTGTATCTGGATACCCTATTCGATGGGGCAGGTATAGGTGCAGGATTGAGCACCAGGAGCTTGGAGTAGCCAGTGACCTTGAAGACAGCAAGATTAGCTGTAGGTTTTATTTAAAGTAATTCGATTGGGTTGTATAAATCGAGTTTGATTAGCCGGTTGTATTCTGCCGGTCTACTTGTATTTAGTCTTCCGCAGCAATTTGATTTAATGCATGCTTAATTATGCTCTTAACTCTGGTTAGGTAGTGGATCCGGGTCGGGTCGCTACATTTATGGTATCAGAGCACTGCATGCAAGGGACATAGGAAATTGATAATAAGACTTCTTGATTATCCTTGTAGGATTGATTGAGGCTAGCGAAAAAAGATTTGGTTCTTCATTGCCATGGTTTGCGGCAGAAGTTTTTACTATAAGGAATGCAACAGTGATGAGAACACCAGTAGTAGCATATCGATAGATAGACTGACTTCTGTGGACGGTTCATCATTCGATGCATTGGGATGTTGATCGAAGAACATATGGATTCCAGCCAGGGAAGACTGGAAGAGAAGATCGGTTATATCGCGTCAGATACCTCTGAGGGCTTTTTGGAACAAATGGTGTTTAGTAATCCATTTGGTTCCATTCCTTGAAGATTCTCCACTCGTAGTTGGAGAGATTGTCAGATAGACCTTCACCAGAGAATGCCTCGAGTGCCTAAAACATGACAGGTTTCGAGAGTGAGGTCTTTAACCTCGTGCAGAACATGGTTTTGTCGGTATGCTTGTATCGATGCTTTTGGTAGGCATACGGAATACTTCATGTTCAAAAGCATGATTTAGATACAAGAAGAATGCTGATGGTAGATCGTGAGCAGAATAAGTCGACTGACATGCACTGACGCAGAGCATAGCTGGTTAGCTATCACATGTCATTTCTCCGGAGTTCTTCGCTGGAGGACATGTAGAGAGACTTGGACGGAAGTATGCTTGTATCGATGCGTGTGTCGATTGGAAGCTTCGTGCTCAAGGAGTGAAGACAAGTTCAACGATTTTAAATACTGTATTGATGTATTTGTAAACAGTATTTCAGTTGTAATGAATCATCAGAGTTTGGTTGTATCAGTTCAAGTTCTTGGATGTACATTTTGTTGTATTTTGAAAACTGTATGTATTACATGGGATTGTAATAAACGAAATTGTACATAACTTGAAGTAATGATACATGTTTTACTTATTCAAAGATTCGTGTTTGATTACAAGTAATTTTACTAAGTTTGGCTTGGAATTAGTTGACTAATCAACTAGGATAGCTCATGGATTTTGAGTAAGTCAACGGTAATGGATTGACATGGGGTTAGTCTAGGTGTCTTCCTAAGGCTGACCTAATTAGTCGTTTGACTGAGTTAGTGCCATTGATGAGGTAATTCATCTGGGAGCATGGAAATATCGATCTTGTTTGGAAATTTTGAGTTTTTGTTCTAAGTTGTTTTCTTAGGACAGTAGTCTGATTGACCTGCATAGGTTGAGACTTCGTGATGATGGGATTTCATCGGCATACCAAGTTGGGTATATGCCGAGAGTTGTGGACTAGGACCATGACTAGACATGATGGAGCGCGACCCTATGCCAGTGTTACTCTGTGAGTCTTTCGTACTTTGGAGAATGCCTGGAAGCCTTCGTGCTTCAGGATTTGGCGGTGGGAAGGCTATTTAGTCTAGTGTTTTGGTAACAGTCACGACGGGGTATGACATTGGATTGGATGCCTGGTTAGGTGTCAGCGGTTTAGATATCGTCTGACTGTCTTCAGAGATATTGGTTTGCAATTTTGTCACAAGGACCAGTCTCGGAGGGATTTTCCTTGACGAGTACGTACTCTGACAAATAGTTTTGGTCTATTGGATACTGCTAGACTAGTGGATCTAGTCGGGATTTGGATGCTTTTGTGATAGGGGCTATCTAGGAGTTTTGGTTTGTGAAATTCCTGAAACATTTGACTCGGAGATGAGTAGTTTTTAGCATTAATGGTTTCCTTCAGTAATAGATTATATCCGATGCTAAGGATTGTACATGACTATTTGAGGCGTGAGGATAGCGTGATTTATGCCAGTGTACACTTGGTGGTGATTTTAGGTGGGACACCGCGGCAAATAACCTCAGTCTCGATTTGTTGCAGTCTTAGCAAAAGATATAGTTATCAGGAGCAAGTTTCGCGACAGTTGGTAGTGAGTCAGTATCGATGCAAGATTGGTACTGGAGACTACTAATAGCTATTGTCTGACTTTGTCAGAGATAGGTGAGTTGAATCAGCTGTGATTCTTTTGATTCCAAGTATTTGGGATATGCGGACGTATGGCCGTGAGATCATGATTATTGATCGAGCCATGTGAGATTTCAAATTACCAAGACCTGGCGGATGGTTGCCATAATTTGGTTGGTACTGACAAGTTGTGTGATAGTCACAACTTATCAACAAGGTCGATTGGTTGAGCAGATCAGTAATTAAGATATCATGAACCGAGAGATACTTGGGACGATACTATAAGCCGTCGTGCTTATGAGTTTGGATCCTTTAAGTAAATGTCTCGGAATAGTAAGAGAATTATTTGCATTCAGGATTCTCGGGTGGTTGAGATTTTCGGAGTGCAGTCGTTTGGACTTTCAAGTTCGATAAATCACGGGAGGTGATTACATGTTTTGACTTTGGTAAGTCATGGCTAGTTCGATAACTCGGGTAAAGTTATCAATGGTAAGAGAAGACATAATTGATCTAAACATTGCTTGGTATTAGCAATGGTTGACCCAGTTTTGGAAATAGAATTATTCCATGCTATTGGATTACAGTTTTGGGAACTGTTAGCCGAATACTTGTTTAGGCATTTCCAGCAGTTTTCTCGGAGGATTTTCGTTAAATTGTGATTCGACGAGTTTTGCGGAATTCAATGAGCATTAGCAGGCCGATATCAGTTGTTTGTTCGTGGGATGATACGACAGCTGAGACTGTGTTCAGAGTCTAGTGAGATTGTTGTCGGTGATTTCCCAGTACGTTCTGATGTGCTATGCCAATGAGGTGTTGGGATCAACCGAGATCTATCGGGTAAATTCGTTGGTTTACCGCATGTGTCATGGATTGCGCGAAGGGTTGAGGTGAACTAGTTTTGTTCATCTTGGTAGCAAGTCAAGTGTGACTTGGGATTGTTATCTATGGTTGGATAACCAGTGTTGCGAATTCAATTGATATCTCGAGTGACGAGATAGTGGTGATCTTTAATCTAGACTACTAATGTTGTAGATGTTGCGGTCCCATCTATGTGTTCAGCATTATAGCGGTGACATTCTTTGAGAATATTAGTCAGCATCGAAGAAAATAAGTACGGAATATAAGTCTGTCGATGCTAGGAACTTTCGGGATTGGTTGTATCTGGTCTTCTCGTTAGTACGAACTGATTCTAGCAAGAGGGATAGTCGGTATCAAGTGGTATACTTGACGAGGAACTATCACTGCTATGGTTCGTAGGAACAGTGGGTATTCGAAGAGTAGTCGAGAGCACTCTATTGATCGTAAGGCTCGGTTATACATCCAAAAGATCGTTCTACTTCGTGGATGCCGGTGAGCATTGTCAGCGATCGAGACCCAGGTTTACTTCCATATTCTGGGGGAGTGTCCAGCGTGCTACGAGAACTGCTTTCAGTTTAAATACTGAATATCATCCAGAGATAGATGGTCAGATGGAGAGCGCTATCCATACCTTGGAGGACATGTTTTGGGCGTGTACTATGGATTTTTGGTTCAGTTTAGCCAGATCAGTTGTCATTGATTAAGTTCGCGTACAACAATAGGTACCATCGTAGCATTGGGAGGACACCTGTTGAGGCATTGTACGGACGACTTGTCATACTCCATTCTTCTAGAAAGAAGTGGGGGAGACAGTATTTCTGAGAATGTCACTTTTTCGTAAGACTCTCAGATTTAGTCTTAAAGGCAAGTTGTCTCCCAGGTTTATCGGTCCGTTTGAGATCTTGGAGAACATTGGCGATTTTGCTTATCGACTAGCTTTGCCACCGTATCTTTCCAGTATTCACGACGTGTTCCACGTATCACTGTTGCGACGGTATGAGGCGGACGAGTTTCATATACTACAGCGGTCTGAGGTTCAAGTGAGCAAGGATTTGACCTATGCTGAGAAACCTATTCGTATCCTGGATTATAAGGATAAGGTTTTACGGAACAAATTCATTCCTTTGGTGTTAGTTCAGTGGCAGCGCCAAGGCACTAAGGAAGCTACTTGGGAGCTTGAATAAAGGATGCGTGAAGACCATACTGAGCTGTATTCGGTTGTAATGTTTGATTTGAATAAGGAATGTTTCTGTACCTTGTATTTCATTCGGTACTTAAGATCTATTTTCGAGGATGAAATATCTTAAGTGGGGGAGAATGTAGTACCCTATAATCGAAATTGGTAATTAAGAGATTAATTATGTTAATTAAACCAATTTGGTATCTGAAGGATCGGAAGCTTCGAAGGTGAGATCGGAAGCTCCGATCAGGATCGGAAGCTCCGATGCAGGATCGGAAGCTCCGATCGATATTACGTCATGCATGACGTGTGGCAGGATCGGAAGCTCCGATCGGGATCGGAAGCTCCGATCGCCCTATCCGAAGTCAACCGGTGAGATTTTGACTTGTGGCAGATAAGGATGTTCGGAAGCTCCGATGGCAGGATCGGACGTTCCGATCAAGGATCGGAAGTTCCGATCGAGGATCGGAGGTTCCGATCGATGCCTATAAATATAAGGTCCGAGGCATTCATTTCTTGCCAATTCCGAGTTCCTTTCCTTCGCCCTCGTGGCTCTATTTTAGGGCTTTGGGTACTCTTATTTTAGAGTTGGAGTAGGGAACATATTTTAGTATAGTCAGATAGTGTCTGACATAGTAGCGGAGCAGCGCTCGTGTTGTAGAGCCGTGTTCGAAGCTGTGAATTCGCAACATGGGAGTGCCCTAGTTGCGGGATAGTCGCCATCAGTGGGCTGATGACGGACGCAGGTATAGCTATGGTCTCCTTAAATTATTTAGGAGTATGCAATAGCTTAGTTAAGGCTTTTAGCGCTTATTGAATGATGCATGGGTATTTACATTATAGACTTGATGATAGGCTTGGAACCTAGAGTGGGACTACTAGGACTTCCTTAGAAAGGTACGTAAGTACTGACTGAGATTGCCAGCGGATATACATGCTTATATGTTGCATTTATGTGTTTGCATGTTATTATTGTTATGCGGCATGTGCATATCATCTTGTGCCTGTACATCTGTATATCTTTCGAGATGAGCCAGTTAGGGTTGCTAGCCATGTTAGGACGTTTGATATCGAGTACCCTTAGGTACTGATACCTCGAGGACTCCGCGGTCCGCGTCTGGGATTCGGGAATGAGTGGTCGCACACAGTGGTTAGCTACCCCGATGTGACGAGCTTATATCCCAGGCGCCAGTTTGAGCAATTTGTATACAGTTATCCCAGATATGGATACCCGGTCATTTGCATGCATCATATTTGTATGTTTATCCGTGCTTTCGTATTGAGCTTAGAGCTCACGTCCAGTATTTTCTGTGTATCTGGATACCCTATTCGATGGGCAGGTATTGGTGCAGGATTGAGAACCAGGAGCCTAGAGTAGCCAGTGACCTTGAAGACAGCAAGATTAGCTGTAGGTTTTATTTAAAGTAATTCGATTGGGTTGTATAAATCGAGTTTAATTAGCCAGTTGTATTCTGCCGTTCTACTTGTATTTAGTCTTCCGCAGCAATTTGATTTAATGAATGCTTAATTATGCTCTTAACTCTGGTTAGGTAGTGGATCCGGGTCGGGTCGCTACACAACCTACGGTTTCTCATATCCAATCAAGAGTTAAATTTTTTCAAAAATCCATTTTTCAACTATCTCGTCATAGGCTAACAATTTTATCCTCAACTCATGCACACAAAACACTCATGAAACAATTTACGAACTATATGCAAGTACGCAACAAACACAATGCAAAACAAACAACAAAACACTGAATGCACCCCCCACACTTAAACGAAGCATTGCCCTCAATGCTCGAGAACTAAACTAAACAACTAACAACACAAAAGAAAGTGAATGCAATGCACTAAAAAGATAAAAAGAAAGCTCCCCAGGCTTATGGATTGGCGTCCGCCCCATCCTCATCATGCTCTGGTGGTGGCACTGGGTCGACCCATGGAAACTCAAAAGGTGGCGGGAAAGGAACAGCTGGTGGGAGCGTGGTGGGATCAATCCCTAGTCTCTCGGAGATGCCACGAGAAATGTAATCTATAACCTGAAAATTTGCAGCTGTGGCCGCATTGAACATGTTTTGGTGCTGAGTGAAAGCGGCCATCTCTTGAACAGTAACAGCAGTAGGGCGGCGTGGAGGTGGAATAGGAAGCACCGGCTCGTGCACCACCACAAATTGCTCATCCACCAGAAATAGGCTCCGCCTATAAGCCCTTTTGGCATCAACAGTTGCTTGGTCAATGGGTCGCATCGGCTGCAACCATTCCTCGTGTGCTCTAGCTTGCACACCAGCTCGCATGCATAACTGTGTAATGATCATGGGAAAGAAAAAACCGGATGTCTTAGAAGTGATCGACTGTCGTATCTGATCATGAATAACTCGACCCACATTGACTGGGAATCCAACATCAAGAGCGTATAGCAACACAGCACACTCAACATGAACTTCACTCTTGTGTGAGATTGACATTAGATGGCGGCAGAGGAATGCATACCAGGTGGCTGGATTCACAAAAAGATATTTCTCTTTGAAGCAGTTGTAAGTAACCGGATCCAACCAAGCAGCCCCGGTAAAGCACAGCTGAGTAAGGATCTCGTGGACATCCGGGGCAATCATTGCGCTTTGGAATATGCTGTCATCGATATCTGGTGTCTCTAGCATGGCATTCAACTCAGAAGCTGCATAGGAAACCAAAGTGCCCCGGACAAAGGCCTTGCCATCCGTCCGCTCCGCAGCATTGGCGTAGAACTCCCTAACAAGAGGGATTATGGCTGGAGCGGGTTGCATACAGAACGTTCCCCACCCACGTGCCAAGACTTGAACCGCCACTTCGTTTACATTCGCGTCTAGATCAAAACCCCTCTCAGTAATAGGGGAGCGATGGGTCTTGGCGTGGTCGTAGCGATCCTGGGCTTCTTGATTGACAAAACGGCCGCCTAAGTTTAAGGATGCGGTTGTAGCTCGTGTACCTTGGCGAGAAGATTCGCCTCTCTCTGTAGTGCGTTTTGGACCCATGAGCACCCAAAAATTTTTGCAAGAATTAGTAATATTGGCAATTCGTCAAACACCTTGTGTGCACTTCAAAATGTGGTGTTCCTTGTGGATTGTGATGGTATATAGGTGTAGAGGATATTGAGATGATGATCCTATGCCTTTCAATAATTCCTGCCAAAGATTGATAACAATTTGTGATGATTTTTGAATTTTCGAAATTTAAGGGAGAAAGGGTTCTAAAGGGGCCGAGCAAACTTGAAGGGTAAGTGGGGGAAAAATAAGAAAAAACGCACAACTATAAAGTATAACTGGCGCGCGCTCGATCCGGGAAAAATACCCAATCGAGCGTGCCTAAATAAAATGCAAGGCAGTGAGTTTGTGAAATCCGCGCGCTCGATCCTGTGAATTTCGGATCGAGCGCGCCTTAAAAAAACTTTGGGCAGAAAACTCACGATTTCTGAGTGCTCGATCCGATAAAATGCTAGAATCGAGCGCTCCCTACTTCAGAAGTTACTGTTTTAATTTTCCAAACATTTTCCGAGAAACAAAATTCAACAAAGCAAAAATAAAAACAAAATTCAACAAAACAAAACAAAACAAAAGAAGCAAAACAAACACTAAAAAGGAATAGAAATACTGGGTTGCCTCCCAGTCAGCGCCTTTGTTTACGATCGTTGGCTCGACTGAATGTTGCAGTTCCTCAGGGTGGTTTAAATCTAGTTCCTTTGTCCACCTTCACCCATTTAAAAAATTTTCCAGAAAATTTGGTCCCAAGCATTTGCTGTGTCAATTTCTTGGAGGTGCTAGCTCCTTGACCCCGTTTCTCTTTTCTCATGGGCATCCTTTTCGCTTTATCAGGAGGATATTTTGTCTCGGCTTTAGGTACCTGCATATCAGAGACAAAAATTTTAGCAGTGGAGATTTCAGCAGGCGTTACAAGAATATTAACAACACTTTCACGGGCAGGAATTTTCAGGGTATCAAAAATATCAAATTTAGCAATTTTTCCATTGAATTCCATCGTGAGAGTACCGTTATCAACATCTATTATAGACTTAGAAGTTTTCAAAAATGGTCTTCCTAACAAAATAGGACTATTGAATTCATTACTTTTCATGTCAAGAACATAGAAATCAGCAGGAAAAACCAAATCACCAACTTCTACTAAAACATCTTCTAACAAACCTCTAGGAACAATAGTAGATCGATCAGCCATCTGTATAACAATAGCAGTTTCATTCAAAGGTCCTAGTTTTAAGGAAGCATAAACAGAGTATGGCATGACGTTAATAGATGCTCCTAAATCTAGCATGGCCGTATCAAGCTGAACACCTCCTATTTTACATGGAATCGAGAACATACCTGGGTCCTTGCATTTTGTAGGTACCTTTCTTTGAATAACGGCAGAGACTTGTTCTCCCAATTCAACTTTCTTACAACCCTTCAATTTTTGTTTTCATTTCGCAGTACATAATTCTTTTAAAAATTTAGTATAGCGAGATACTTGCTTAATAGCATCGAATAGTGGAATGTTTACCTCGCATCTACGAAAAGTTTCATAGAGCTCCTTAATCCCCTCATTTTTCCTAGAGTCCTTTAAAGCTAAGGGAAAAGGGGCTACAGGTTTATACTCAAAAAAAGGAGGGAACTTACCTCTCGGTGCTTCTTTAGGAATGGGCTCACTCTCCTCCACCTTAGCTTCTTTGTCCCCTTCAATCTCTACCGGTTCTTTGACCAATCCATCTTGAATCTGCAGCTCCTTTCCACTCCTCAAGGTAATAGCACTCACGTTCTCCTTCGGATTCACCACTGTTTGTGAAGGCAAACGACTGGAATTTTGTGCTTCCAACTTGCTAATTGCTGCAGCGAGCTGCCCCATTTGGGTATTTAAGTTTTGGATGCTCGTCCGGGTGTCCTGTTGAAAAGCCAAAGTATTAGTGGCAAGATTCTGAACTATGTTTTCAAGAGACTCACCTGGCGTAGGAATCTGAGGGCGTTGTGGTGGAGGGTACGGCGGCCTATAAGATTGATTGTGCTATGGTGCTTGAGGTCCAGGTGGATTCGCTTGTGGATTTCCGTATCTGAGGTTTGGATGATCCCTCCAACCTTGATTGTACGTGTTGGAGTAAGGATCATACTTCTGTTGAGGTGGTCCTGGAAATCCTCCAGCTGCATTGACTTGTTCCGCATATCCCTCTTGAAGAGTGGGACACATGTCAGTTGCATGTCCCACTTGAGTACAAATTCCACATACCTTAGCAATTTGTCCATTCCCTATAGCCATATGACGCACAAGAGACGTCAGTTCGCTCAATTGTTGTTCAAGGGAAGAAACATTTACCTCCATACTCTTCCTTGGTGCAGGATCACTTCTGCTGGTGCCAAATTGCTGAGAATTGGCAGCCATATTTTCTATTAAGTTCCTTGCTTGCACCGGAGTTTTGTCCACAAAAACTCATCCACTAGCCGCATCCAGCATATTCCTATCATGAGACAACAAACCTTCATAACAGTATTGAATTAGTAAATTTTCACTTATCTGGTGTTGTGGACAGCTGGCGCAAAGTTTCTTGAAGCGCTCCCAATACTCGTGCAGTGACTCTCCCATCAGCTGTTTGCACCCATAAATTTCTTTCCGGATGTTTGCTGCTCTAGAAGCTGGAAAGTACTTCTCTAAAAATATCCTTTTCATCTCAGTCCAGGTGGTGATGTATCCAGAAGGTAGGTAGTACAGCCAATCCTTAGCAGAACATTTTAAAGAGAAAGGAAAGGCTCTGAGCTGAATCTGCTCCTCTGTAACTCCATGCGGTTTCATGCTTGAACATACCACGTGGAATTCCATCAGATGCTTGTGCGGATCCTCACCTGCAAGACCATGAAAAGCAGGCAGTAAGTGTATCAGTCCAGATTTCAATTCAAAATTAGCATTATTTTCTAGAGTTGGAAAAGTAATGCATAAGGGCTGTTGATTTGGATCAAGAGTGCCCAATTGTCTCAAACTCAGGTTTGCGTTGGCAGCCATCTCTTCCTCAAAAATTTCAATTTCGTCCTCTGCTTGCCTCCTACAAGCTTCTATCCGTCGCGTAAGCAAGGTTTTTTCTATCTCTGGGTCGTATGAAAATTCTTCTTCTTCCGAAGATTCACCTGTAAGCATGAACAAACCAGAGTAGCACTATGAGGAATAATTAAAAAAACTTAAAATTAAAAATAAAATAAGAAGAACACAATAAATTAACACCGTTCCCCGGCAACGGCGCCAAAATTTGGTAGCGCTTAGTCATGTCACGCCCAAATTACCAGACTCATTCAGATAAATAATAATATGCAGTAGCGTGATTAGGGATCGTTCCCACGAGGAAAGGGAAATTTAATAGTGTTCTTTTAAAAATACTAAAAGAGTAAAAAGGGGATTTTGGTTTGAGATTAACCACTATCAATTCAAAACTAATTTATAATAAATTTCTATAACTATCATGCAAGATTGACAATTTAACTGAGGAAATCAATAAGAAATAAGACTTGGTATCGGTCGACTACACCCTTGATATTATTCATTCAATCATTGATCATCTAAAAATAATTAATCCTATCAAATATTCATCATCAAAAATTTAATTCCTGTTTCACCTTAATTTTAGTTAACTAGACAACAACAGTCCAAGTTAACCCTTACCCCATAAACTAACCCAATACCAGCGATCAGATTTAAATCCTCGGTAGCATTCAAACTAGTAAAACTGATAAAGCTAGACAACCCATACACAAGCGGATGAATTTAGCCTAGTCAATTATTATTCCTACGATTTAACAAATTCAACAGCAGAAAATATTAATCATAGTTGCTTCGCAAATCAGAGGTTTCAAACAATTATGGATTTGAATTCTAATTTAGCATTCGAATGTATAATGAAATCCTAAGATGGCCAATCTAAAAATCTCATACACAAGCATATCAATCAATTCAGAATAATTCTTGGTACTTGATAAAAATCAAACATTGAAAATCAAAATCTCATGAATAAGTAAAATCAAGGGCTTCATCTACGTCAACCAAGTATTAAAGTTTAATACCAATCTCATGAACAATCTTTTGTTTAAAACCAACAATACTCATGAATTCTCTACAAAAATTCATGAGAGAAAATAAAATTAAGAAAAAGATAGATGAAAACCTAGTCGTCCAGAGAGAGTTCTTTGCGTTCTAAGCGTGAATCCTCTGATAATCCCTCTAAAATAGAACTAAAAGTCTAATAAAAGTCTAAATCCTTAATTAAAAGAGTTTCCGAAATTATAGAATATTCCCGCAACGGACCCGCGCGCTCGATCCTAACAATTCCCAGGATCGAGCGTGCGCAAAATAGCATACTTTCTGCCTTCAGACTTCTTAGCCGCGCTCGATCCTGTGAAA
The DNA here is from genome assembly GCF_033568475.1 of Henckelia pumila. Taxonomy (NCBI): domain Eukaryota; kingdom Viridiplantae; phylum Streptophyta; class Magnoliopsida; order Lamiales; family Gesneriaceae; genus Henckelia; species Henckelia pumila. The sequence goes on from NC_133123.1 coordinate 171,935,309, forward strand.
GTCCCAGATCGAGCGCATACAAAATATCGAGCTTTCTGTCTTGAAAATCTCATGACCGCGCTCGATCTAGGAAAATGCCAGGATCGAGCGCATGCTTCCATGATGAAAAATCTGCTTCGCTGCTTTCTTTGGACGCATGGACGCACTTCGATTTCTTTAATCCAAACATGAAAATTCCTACACAATAAATCAAAACTAAGTTAATAAGCTCAATGCATGACATAAAATAAAACAAGAATAAAACACGAACAATGACACAAAATGCATGAAAAACACTTAACAAAGCGACACTAAAAATGCAAACAAAACACTACTATCAATTGTTATCAGCGTCTAGTACAGTTTCATCCTGCTAAGGGTGATAGCTGATATTTTTATGGTGAGGGTGCGCGACCTCCGATGCCACTTGTTTCGGTTCTGAAGGCATGTCATGTCTTGGAGTCAGGTGGGGAGGGCTACCTTATCTATGAAGTTGATATTTCCATGAGTAGTACGGGTATTGATCAATTACCGGTAGTCAGTGAGTTTCCTGATGTATTCCCTAATGAGATTCCTGGTTTTCCTCCGGTGCGAGAGGTTGAATTTGGTATTGATTTAGTTCCAGGAACCATGTCTATATCCTGAGCACCTTATCGTCTGGCACCTTCAGAGATGAGGGAATTGAAACAGCAGTTACAGGATCTGCTTGATAAGGGATATATTCGTCGGAGTGTTTCTCCGTGAGGAGCACCTGTTTTGTTCGTCAAGAAGAAAGATGGATCGATGCGATTGTGTATTGATTACAGGCAGTTGAATCGTGTCACCATCAAGAATAAGTATCCTTTGCCACGGATTGATGATTTGTTCGATCAACTACATGGTACTTCTGTTTACTCCAAGATAGATCTGAGATCTGGATACCACCAGATGCGGGTATGAGACTCAGATATTTCTACGACTGCTTTCAGGACCAAATACGGGCATTATGAATTTCTGGTGATGCCATTCGGTTTGATGAATGCACCGGCAGTCTTTATGAATCTGATGAATCAGGTATTTCGAGAATATCTGGATAAATTTGTCATCGTCTTCATTGATGATATTCTTGTCTATTCTCATGACAAGGATGAGCATGCACAGCATTTGAGGATTGTTTTACAGACGTTACGAGATAAGCAGCTGTATGCAAAATTAAGCAAGTGTGAATTCTGGCTTGATCGGATAGTGTTTCTCGGTCATGTGATTTCTAATGAAGGGATATCTGTTGATCCTAGTAAGATAGAGGCAGTGCTGAACTGGTCTCATCCGACGACGGTTGCTGAGATTCGTAATTTCTTGGGTCTAGCTGGATATTACCGTCGGTTCATCGAGAATTTTGCACAGTTGGCCAGACCTTTGACACAGCTTACACGAAAAGATGTTGCCTTCATATGGTCCTCGGATTGTGAGGAGTCATTTCACGAGCTGCGTGGACTTCTTACTACTGCACCTGTGCTAGCTCTACCTTCTAGATCAGGAGAGTATGTTGTCTATACTGATACCTCTGGTCAGGGGTTAGGATGTGTTCTAACACAGCATGGACATGTTATTGCCTATGCTTCTTGATAGTTGAAGACGCATGAGAGTAATTATCCAGTACATGATCTTGAATTAGCCGCCATTGTATTTGCACTCAAGATCTGGAGGCATTATCTTTATGGCGAGAAATTTGAGATATTCACGGATCACAAGAGTTTGAAGTATTTATTCACTCAGGCAGAGTTGAATATGCGACAGAGATGCTGGATGGATCTTCTGAAGGATTATGATTGTGAAATCAAATATCATCCAGGTTCTATTAATCTTACTGCTGATGCCTTGAGTCGGCAGGTGAGACTTTCTGCACTTCAGACTAGTGAAGTATCTCATATGATTCAAGAGTGATGTTCATTGAGTTTTACGCTCAAGCACAAGAAAGGGAGAAATGGGATTCGATTGTATACTATTTTGTCTGAGCTATCATTGTATTCTCGGATCAGAGATGCTCAGATATCTGATGTTAAGACTCAGCGTTTGGCACGTTTAGCCAATGGAGTTAATACATCTGGATTTCATTTTCAGGCAGATAGTTTATTGTGCTGATCTAATCGAGTGGTTGTACCTAATGTTGCGGAGCTCAGGAACGATATTCTATCTCAAGCTCACATGAGTCGATTATCAGTTCATCCTGGAAGCATGAAAATGTATAAGAACTTGCGAACTAGATTCTGGTGGAAAGGGATGAAGAGGATTGTGTATCAATTTGTTTCGAGATGTTTGGTTTGTCAACAGGTCAAAGCTGAACATCGACGACCAGGTGGATTATTGCAGAATCTTGAGATTCCTGAATGGAAGTGGGAGCACGTAACTATGGATTTTGTTACCAACTTACCTATGACTTCACGTCAGTGTGATGCTATCTGGGTCATTGTTGACCGTTTGACAAAATCAGCACACTTTATTCCTTATAACCGGGAGTATTCTTATGATCGCATGGCACGCTTATATGTCCAGGAGATAGTGAGATTACATGGGATTCCAGTAAGCATAGTTAGTGATAGAGACCCGCGATTTACCTCACGTTTTTGGGGTAGTTTTCAGGAGGCGTTGGGTACCACTCTGAGTTTGAGCACTGCATATCATCCGGAGACTGACGGACAGTCAGAGCGGACGATTCGTACATTGGAGGATATGTTACGTTCTTCTGTCATGGACTTTGGCTTATCTTGGTAGGATCAGTTACCTTTGATCGAATTTGCCTACAATAACAGTTATCATCGTAGTATTGATATGGCACCTTTCGAGGCATTGTACGATCGACAGTGTCGTACTCCGTTATTATGGGATGAAGTCGGGGAACGACAAGTCAAGGGTCCTGAATTGGTGCAGCAGATTGTAGACAAGGTAGATTTGATCAAGCATAGGATCAAAGTTGCTCAAGATATACAAGCCAGTTATGCTAATATTCATCGCAGGCCACTTCAGTTTGAGCCTGGTGAATATGTGTTTCTACGAGTATCACCTTTCAGGAAGTTGATGAGATTCGGCATGAAATGCAAGTTGTCTCCTCGTTTTATTGGACCTTTTCAGATACTGGAAAAGATCGGAGATGTTGCATATCATTTGGTGTTACCGCCAAATCTTTCCAATATACATAATGTTTTTCATGTATCGTTACTTCGATAGTATATAGCTGATGAATCTCATGTGATTCAGTCTACTGATATTCAGCTAGAGCCAGATCTGTCTTTTGTTGAACGACCAATCCGTATCTTAGACAGAAAGGAGAAAGTTCTTTGGAACAAGACTATACCACTTGTGATGGTACAGTGGCAGCGCCAAAGTATTGAAGAAGCAACTTGGGAAACTGAGAGTCGTATGCAAGCAGAATATCCTGAGTTGTTTGCTTTGTATTTTTGATTACCATGTAGTTGTAATTACAGTTGTTGTAATAAAACGTGGTTTGATATTTCATATTGTTATCTTGATTTGTCTTTAGATGTATTTCACGGATGAAATATCTAAAGGTGGGGAGAATGTAGTAACCCAGAACTCATTTTAAGATAATAATATGTTAAACATGATTAAGGGTTGGTAATTAATCAATTTCGGAGTGTTATTGGACTTCGAAAGAGAATTTGGGCTTTTTGACTTTGGGCCGAATCGGAAGCTCCGAACCCAGATCGGAAGCTCCGATCCCAGCCACTTTGGAAGCTCAGCGGAAGCACCAAGTTCTGAAGATCCGATCCTGGAACGGACGTTCCGATCTCCGGCTGCCAGCTTTACCCGATGACTCAGCCACGAGTTTTGACAAGTGTTGATCGAAGGCGAGATCGGAAGCTCCGATCGTCGGATCGGACGTTCCGATCCCGGCGTGTCATGCATGCAAGGCGTGAGCTGGATCGGAAGCTCCGATCCCGAGATCGGTGGTTCCGATCCTGGCCGGGAATTTTGCCTATAAATAGGACTTCCCAGATTCATTTCTAAATATGAATTCCCGAGGTTCCTTCTTCAGTTATATAGTTTGAGATATACACTTGAGGGCCCTATCGGTTATAATAGAGGTTCTGGAATAACCAAGGAGTGGTTATAGTCATCCGGGACTAGCGACTTCAAAGGGCTATCTACAGACGAAGGTATGGTCCGGGAATCTATTTAAGTTTTGGGAGTACTTATTAGCTTAGTTAAGGCTTATAGAATTTATGTAGTGATACGGTGAACATCTGAATATAGGCTTGGAACCTAGGATCCTACTATACTTGAACTAGCCTAGAGGTACGTACACATTGACTGAGATTGCCAGCGAGTATACATGTTTATATGTTGCATTTATTTGGCATTATTATATGGCATGATATATGATTTACCGCTTTCTATATTCATATGTCATGTGCATATACACGTTGAGCCTATACCTTGTTATACCTGACTATAGAGCCGCTCAGCTCTATACTCGATAGTCTGTCACTGAGAGTACCACAATGGCGGGGGCATTTATGTCTGTTTACTCTGGTGTACTAGACGAGTGTGGTTGCACCCAGAGGTTGATCCGTGCAGTGGCAGCACTCATGTGGTGCTTGTACTGAGCATGACTTTTCAGATGACCCTTTACCAGTCATCTTGTTGCATGCATTATATACATATGTTTACTCATGTCTATGTACTGGGCGTTAGCGCTCACGTCCTATTTGATATCTTAGACACCCTATTCCATGGGGCAGGTCGCAGGATGGATGAAGCCGATAGTTCGAGGCAGGACTAGGGAGCCAGAGCTTTTCAGGGGAATTTATACAGCAGGATATGTTATAGCTGTATAATATTTACTTTTAAGTATTTCAATATGGTTGTATCACTACTGACGAATAAGCTTGACACTTTTATACTAAGCTGATATGTAATTTATGTTTATGTTTCCGCACATTTTACTCTGTTAAGTTATTTTGTTGTATTAAGTTTAATGCATGCTATTAGTTTCCAGTTAGTAGATGATACCATGCAGGGTCACTACAATAAGTATGTATGTTATTATTTTATAATAACAATGTTGCATGAATCCGGCAAACATACGAACAAACATGGCAAAACTTTTAAAATTAATGATGAGACCTTTTCAAAATAAAAAACCCTCATTTTGAATTAGATTCAAAATTTATATCAAGCCCGAAAATGGAAATTATAAATTTTTTTATAATTTCCATGTCTTCCATCGACAATGGATGCATGATGAACGCTACCCGTATTCAATGCTCGGCTCATATTATTGGGGGGGCTTGGATGCCGGAAAGCTGTGACATCCATTGACATGGTGATGTGAACTACGTGGAACTCCCATGACTTTGGCTCATATTATTGGGGGAACTTATGGAGACCATCCATTAAGGTTCGATATCAATGGGTAAGGCTTGACACGTAAAGATGAACGACGTCAAATTATTAGGTCCAAATCAAGCGTGAGATAAAAGTTTACGTAAGGGTTGCATGGAGATGCAATTCGAAACTACCTTTTAAGAATTGTGATTGGCTGATATTATTCGGGATCATGATTGATTAATTGGATCTTACATACCTACTGAGGAAAGGAGTTTTCCGTTTTTCACTAGAGGGTAGTCAAAATGTCAAAACAGTGGAAGTAAAAATTTATAAAGTTAAAGTCCATACTTTATATCTTATTAAATATTTGAAAAATAGTCATTAACATTTATCTGTTATTATTTTTCAGTACAAAGTTATTGACAATGTCATCAATTCGCAATCCGTTATCTACAATACTCAACAAACATTTACTGACAGGTTCAAATTGCCTCGATTGGCTAAGAAATCTAAAAATCGTCTTGAACTCGGAGAGGATTGCATATACACTTAATGCATTGCCCCCATATAAGGCTCCGACTGATTGTATCCCTGAGGAGCTACAAACTTACAAGGATTGGTGTGACCATGACTTGAAAGCCATGTGTTATATGCAAGCTTCTATGAATAATGAGCTATAGCAGCGTTTTGTGAGTGCAAAGCATGCTGCTGACATTCATTTGAATCTCAAAGAACTTTTTGGTGAACAAACACGCCCACTTTGACATGCGATTGTCAAGGAGCTAATCACTTTGTGCATGCAAGATGGGGCTTCGGTCCATGAGCATGGCCTAAAGTTGATTGGGCTAGTGGAGAAACTCGTTAGCATGGATCTTGTGCTACCAGCTGAGTTGACCACAGACGTGTTGCTCTTGTCATTGCCTAGATCATTTGACCCTTTTGTGGTGAATTTCAACATGAACAAGTTATATCCAACCCTTGAGGAGTTGATTAACATGCTTGTTACGTTTGAATCCACAATCAAGAAAGAAAAGCCGGTTCTTTATGTGGGATCTTCATCTGGTTCAAAGAATAGACCACGTGTGAAGGGAAAGAAGCGTTCTTTCCATACTCCCAAAAAGAATGTGCCCTTGAAGAGGCAAGCTCCAAGTCTCGTTGTGGTAGCCACACAAGTTAAGGCTAACAATACTAGTGACGTCTGTCATTACTGCAAGAAGCTTGGACATTGAAAGCGTAATTGCAAGGAATATCTTGACCAGATTGGTTCTGGAAAAGGTATGTTCTACATTGAAGTGAACATTTCACTTAAATATTCTTCTTGAGTATTGGATACCGACTGTGGCTCACATCTCTGTAATGATTTGCAGGTGATGGCAAGAAGTAGGAGACTCAGGGATGGTGAGACCATATTGAGGATGGGCAATGGGGCAAGAGTTGCTGCCAAAGTTATTGGAGATGTTTACTTATTGTTGGACAATGATTTTATGTTAATTTTGAGAGATGTTTTATTTGTACCAAATTTGGTGAAAAACATTGTTTCCATTTTTATACTTGATAAAGATGGATATTCTTGTTTATTTGGCAAAGGTGTTTGCAATATTTACAAGAATGAATGTTTAATTGGTACAGGTCAATTGGAAAACGATCTCTATAATTTAAAATTGAAAGATATTCCTATATATAATGTCCAAGAGATATCAACAACACACAAGCAAAAACAAGATACTCTAAATCCTGCACACTTATGGCATGCTCGATTAGGTCATATATCTTTAAGAAGGATGAACAAGCTAGTGGGAGAAGGCATGTTTGATATGTTTGATATTAATTTTCTTACTACTTGTGAACCCTGTCTAAAAGGAAAGATGACCAAAATTCCCTTTAATGGCCATATGGAGTAGGCCAAGGGACTGTTGGATTTGATCCATACAGATGTGTGTGGTCCACTTAGCATCACCACTAAGAACAGACATTCCTACTTCATCACCTTTACCGATGACTTCTCTAGGTATGGATATGTGTATATGATGAAATACAAATCTGAAGCTTTTGAAAAGTTCAAAGAATTCAGAAATGAAGTGGATAAACAGTTTGGATGAAGCATCAAGGCTCTTCGATCGGATCGAGGTGGTGAGTACTTGAGTGCTGAATTCCAAGAGTATCTAAGGGAGAATGAGATTCTCTCGCAGTGAACTCCTCATGGCACACCTCAGTTGAATTGTGTTTCAGAACGTCGTAACCAAACTTTGATGGACATGGTTCGGTCTATGATGGGGTCCATGAAAGAGTGGGTGCCCGGTGAGCCAACTTGTGGCTAAGGGCTTTGATGACTCTTTGTATAAACAATCTTTTGTTTAAAAGGATTTACACTTTTATTAATGGCAATGACTTTATCTTTTTTCATATTGTTATATTGTGATATACTATTGTTGTTTTGATAAAGACCTTGAATAAACTATAGTGTATGTAAGATGTGGTAGAACATGGAGATGTCTATCATGAAACACATCTTATAGTCACTGTATATTCTAAACTGTTCCTAGTCGATTGAGCCGTCCGATAATAAGGATAAGGATCGCTCGAGTTTGAGACTAGCATTTGCGATGCAGAGTACCACGTTTCATTGGTAGGGAACATAGAGATGTTCGAAGCATGCAAATGGATATTCATATGATGAATGATCGAACTACCCTATCCGGACTTTTCAAGTGGTTATCACTTATCGAGTGGATAAAGTCCGCGGTTTTGGTTGTACACCATTAGTCCTTACTACTTGAAACATCATTGAGACTCTATATGCTAGTACTGTGCTTTGACTCGTTTACCGACTCTATTGGGGTCATCAGGTGTCGGGATTGGGTACAGTTACAACACATATAGGAGTTGATGCTTTGTTGTCAAGGATTCACCACATACTTGCGAGTGTGGATATCCTATGCGATCTGAGGAGATATTAGTGTGACGAATCTCTGGCCAGAGTACATGATGTGATTTAAGAAATGGTTTCTTAGTAGCACATGCGATGTCACTATTTGATCTTCAAGATGCATTGCATAGTTATCGAATCTCGAGCGACTCTCGATATACCAATGGTTGTTGATTCGATCGGGATATATGGATGAAGGGACCGTACTGTACGCTAACCAAAATCTATTGGTTCTTGTAGGCACTATCAGTGATACCTAGGGAATTATGGGGCGATGTTGCTAGGCGCTCATACCATGATTCGATGGGCAAGTCGGAAATTGTTGTTCCGAGTCACAAGGAGTTGTGAGCCCACGGCTATCTGTATCCCTGAACCATTGAGGGTCACACAGTGTAATGGATTTTTAATCCCCGTTGAGATAGTTAAATTTAAAGAGTTAAATTTAATGAACGAAGAAGTTGGACTTCTTATTTAAGAGTAGAGGCCATTTTTGGATGACATAGGGATGGCCATTTTTGGAAATCACTGAATTCGGATTCAGAAAAATTTATCTTGACTTTAAAAGGTGCAGAAATGGTTTCTGTGCACATTGGTGAAATCGGTTTATCAATCGGAGTCACGATGAATTTTATATTAATTTCTGAACATGCGGGCTTTGCTTGTCGGGCTTGAACTTATGACTAACGGGCCCTAAGCTGTTAGCGGCCTACATTATAAATAAGTTATTGCAGTACAGAAATTACACACAACAGGTCATAAAATAATTTTCGAAAACCCTAATTTTATTTATTGTGGCCGCCGCCCCCTCTCCCTCTGCTTGAGAAAAATCCAGCCTGTGATTTTGAATTACAGTCTGGTTTAACGGATCAAATTCGTTAATCTCTTCGTAGAAACTTCTGATAGATTTTCTAGTGCAATCTATCAGAGGGATTGAATATCCGTTCGTGGACCTGATTGAAGAACAGTTCGTCCATCAGTTCCAGGGATATACAACAAGAGCAGAGAAATCTGTTGGTGTCCAAAATCTCGATTCGAGATTAAAGGTAAAAATTTTATAATTGTTATTTAATTTTTACACACACAATTTAATCGTAAGGTTGATACCCATTATGGAATCGTTCCATAAAAAATTTTTAAACTTCCGCTGCACCAGGTATCAATCCTAATTGATCTGATCGCCGCGTTCTCCAACAGTGGTATCAGAGCCAGGTTGCTCAGATCAAGCGATTAAATTAATCGATTGTACAAAAATTTTTAGGCCTCGGTTTTTGAAACAAAATAAATATTTTAAAATAAAAAATATTTTTTTTCGGGCAAAAACCCGGGCAGCGATTGGATCGCTGCCCGGGGTAGGGGCAGCGATCGTCGTTGCCCTGCGCAGCGCTCCTAAAAATCTCCAAAAATATTTTGGGTGAAAACAAACATCTCGTCCGTCCACGGCCCCGCCTACGCGATCATAAAATAAACTTTCTCAAATAAATTCATAAACCACAGAAAACAAATTTAAATGCCAAAAAAATATTTAAAACATGAAAATAAATCACATAATTTAAATAATCACTCATAAAAACAATTTAACACATTTTCACATTATTTTAAACTTATTAAATCTCTTAGTTATGCATGCGAATTTTCGTAGCAAATTTTCGGACGTTACAACCGTCTGGGTGTTGGCTAAGTATGGGAGGTGGTTTCACATCCAAAGGTGGCCTGAGCAGGTGGCACGATCAGATTTTCGGAAGCCGCTCAGGGCTGCCTCGAGTTGGGCTTAGGGAGAGGTAATCTAGGGTTGTGTCTGGGGTTTTGGCAGGCCGGGCTTGGCTTTTCGGGTCCGGGTTGGGTCTAAAATATCATGGGTCAAGTTATTTGGGTCCGGGTCTGGGTTAGACTAGTTGGGCTCGGGTATTTTTAATTTTTAAATAATTATTAGTTTAAGTGGTTTTTGGGCCAATTAGTTAGATAGAAAATTATTTGGGCCTCCAAATAATTTTATTTTGGGCTTTAAATAATTTATTTATGTTAGCCCAATGATTTTTATGGGCTTGGGAGTCCATGAGAATTTTTGGGTCAGTTTGTGAATTTTTGAGTCAGTCTAGGAATTTTTGACTTTAAGTCTATTGGTCAGCAGCTCGAACAAGTCCATGGAAAATAAAAAGGGTCCATAAATATATATTTAATTCATGAATTTATTTTATTAGTTATATAAGTATGATTTTTATGAAAATAAATTAAATATATATTTACGGGCAAAATTTTCATGAAATAAAGAAATAATGAGAATTTTTAAGTTCATGCATCATGTAAAAATTTTTATGATAAATTTAATTAAATGCATGTTAAGAAAAATATATTTTATGGAAGTTGAAGTGAAGGTGGAAAGTGATGTGGTTGGAGGCCGGGATACCTGGGCCCGATGACCTTCCTAATGATGTATAAGTATGATGAGCTTATGGATCTAGCTGAGAGGGCTGGTGAAGTGGCAGCACAGAGGTGAAAACCCCACCGCCGCGTACGTTGGTTTATAGATTGATCAATCGCTCAGTATGATGCCATCGACATGGATACGACCTGTTGAGAACTAAGAAATTATGATAAGACATTTTATGAGATTTATTAAATATGATGTTTATGTTTAGCATGATGATGAAGCATTATAATTATTTATTCATGTTTATATGCATAATATTTTAAGAGCATGCACGTATAATTATTATTCACGTATTTTATATGATGTGTGCTTGTGTGTGGTTTTATTTTGTTATATAAGGATAGAACGTGCTGAGCCTCTAGGCTCACTAGATTTAAATGGTGCAGGTGAGCAGAATGTTAATGAAGTTAATGTGTTCCCGACTGGTGGCGAGGGCATATGAGTATTCAGGCGGCTAGAACCCGTGACCATTGCTCTAAGATGATTTTTATGTTGAGACTAGAACATATATTTCCACATAGGTATTATTATTATAGATTTTTAGTATATGCATGGATTTTACATTTAAGTAATTATTTTCTAAGTTTTCATGAATTTTTGTGAAAGAAATATTATTTAGGAATTTTATTTTGACATTCTTATAAATTATTATTTAGTAATTAGTTTTAAGTATTTAATTGCATGCGTGTACCTTTATTGTATTTTTTGTGTATTTTTATTTTAAATTAAGTAAAGTTATTTTTAAGTACGATATATATATGTATGGGCATATATATATTTATATTCATTATTTTATAATAAGAGATTTTTAAAAAAAAAAATTCGGTAGTAGTTTTAGGATGTTTCAAATGCAAACTTCTTGGAGAATGAATTTCTATTAGATAGAAAATGTGAGATGATAGAACTCGAATAAGTTCGAGAAACACCCACAATTGTAGAACCCATACCCGAACAACCAAGAGAGGAGATACAAGCTCCTAGAAGATCCGAGATGATCTCAAGACCACCTATGAGGTATGGTCTGCTTCTTGAAGAGGGCCAAGATGAGGCTAACCATGGATGTGATCCAAGGACCTTCAAGGAAGAGTTATCTGATGCCGATTCACCCAAGTGGCTTGAAGATATGGAATCTGAGATGAATTCCATGTATTCGAACCAAGTGTGGAATCTTGTGGATCCACCTGAAGGAATTGTTCCTATAGGGTGTAAATGGATTTACAAGAGGAAACTTGGGACGGATGGGAAGGTGGTGACCTTCATGGCGCGATTGGTAGCAAAAGGTTATACTCAAAGGCAAGGAGTTGACTTTGAAGAAACTTTTTCTCCAGTCGCAATGTTCAAGTCTATAAGGATAATGCTAGCCATTGCTGCATGATATGACAATGAAATATGGCAGATGGATGTGAAGACAACTTTTCTTAATGGGGATATTAAGGAAGAAATTTACATGTCTCAACCTGAAGGGTTCACATCTATCGGAAGTGAGTATAAAGTATGCAAACTTTAGAGATCTATTTATGGTCTCAAACAGGCATCTAGGAGCTGGAACCTCAGATTTGATGGTACAATCAAAGAGTTTGGGTTTATTAAGAATCCTGAGGAACCCTGTGTGTATAAGAAGATTAGTGGGAGTGCTGTGACATTCCTGGTACTTTATGTTGATGACATTCTACTCATTGGGAATGATGTAGGAATGTTGCAATCAACTAAAGTATGGTTATCGATTAAGTTCTCGATGAAGGACTTGGGTGAAGCATCTTTTGTATTGGGAATACAAATCTATCGGGATAGATCGAAAAGATTGTTTGGTCTTACCCAGTCCACATACATTGATACCATCCTGAAGAGGTTCTCGATGGATGATTCTAAGAGAGGACATCTACCAACGTGTCATGGCGTGTCTCTATCCAAGTCCATGTCTCCCAAGAATGATGCAGAGATAGAGGCAATGACACGCATTCCATATGAATCTGCAATTGGTAGTATCATGTATGCGATGATATCTACACGTCCTGACGTGGCCTTTGCACTAAGTGTTACAAGTAGATATCAATCAAACCCTGGTCTTCCACATTGGAAAGCTGTGAAAGAAATTCTCAAGTATTTGAGAAGGACTAAGAATATGTTCTTGGTTTATGGGGGTGGAGAACTAAAATTGGAAGGCTATACCGACTCTAGCTTCCAAAGCGATGTTGATGATTCAAAGTCAACTTATGGTTTTGTATTCATGCTCAATGGTGCTGCTGTTTGTTGGAAGAGTTCCAAGCAAAACAGCACTGCGGATTCAACCACTGAGGCAGAATATATTGCTGCATCCGATGCTGCAAAGGAAGCTGTTTGGATTAGAAATTTTGTCCAAGAGTTGGGCGTTATTCCTAATGGAGTTGATCCAGTCCCGGTGTACTGCAACAACACCGGTGCCATTGCTCAGGCAAAAGAACCAAGGTCGAATCAGAAATCCAAACATGTACTGAGAAAATACCACATCATCCGGGATATTGTGGAAAGAGGAGAGGTCTCATTGGACAGAGTCGCCTCAGCAGATAATGTTGCTGATCCACTAACTAAGCCTTTACCAGGACCATTGTTCGAAAAGCATCGCGAATCAATGGGTTTGAAGAATATGGGTAGTTGGCTCTAGTGAAAGTGGGAGATTGTTAGAGTAGCTGCCCGTCGAGCCAATGTGTTGGTTGATGGTACTTGAGAGAACTCTTGTATGACTATCTTTATTTTAATAATATTTGACATTATTTAATTTGACACATCTTTATCTTTATAATCATGCTAGCTGCATAGATAAAGACCTTGATTATACAAATAGTAGAAAGAATATGAGATGGTCATATGATTACTATCATGAAACTCATATTTGGAATACTGTATATTCTAAAATGTTTCTAGTCGATTCAGCCACCATAAAGAAGGATAAAGGCCGCTCGAGCTTGAGACTAGTATTTACGATGTGAGTACCATGTTTCATTGGTAGGGGACATGGAGATGTCCAAGCATGCCAATAGGTGCTCCTTGTAGAGTGCACTGAACAACCCTCCCTAAAGGATTTTCCAAGTGGTTCTCACTTATCGAGTGGAGAAGTCATAGTTTATGGTTGTACACCATTAGTCCTTATGACCCGGGACAACATGGAGACTCTATATGCTAATGCTTCACTTTGACTTGTTTACCGACTCATCTGGGGTCATCAGGTGGCAATGTTGGGTGTTGTGACGAAACATATAGGAGTCGATGCATTTTAGTTTGGGATTCATCGCTTACCTATGGGTATGGATATCCTATATATTCTCATGTATATGTAGCTTGAATTCTCTGATTAGAGTAGGTGGTAATTAAGAAAGGGGTTTCTTAAATTACACCTTCGATGCAACTATGACATGACACATAGTTATCGATTCAATGACAATTCTCGATAAACCAATGGTTGTCAAATCGATCGGGATATATGAGTTGAAGGGACCGTACTGTACGTTAACCATAATTGATTGGTTCTTGCAGGCACTATCATTTGATACCTAGGGAGTCATGTAAGCGATGCTGCTAGACGTTTCACATGACAAGTTGGGTACTATCAGACTTGAGTTTTTTGAAGTTCTTATTATCAAGAAGTTGATCAATAAGAATGGAGCTATATAGGGTATGCTCACATAAGGGACTTGTTGATCCAAAATCACATTGAGATGTGAACCCACTGCAAGTTGTATCAATGAATCATTGATGGTCACCCAAGTACTAGCTTTCTAGATCCCGTTGAGATTAAAATTAGTTAAATGTGTTGAACAACTTATAAAGGAGTTTATAAGTAAAATAAATTAGAAGTTTGACTTCTAAATTGGAGAATAAATGGAAAAGTAACTTTTAATTTGTGAATGTGTTCCAAGATTAAAATTTGACTTAAAATAATTAGTTTGTGAAAATGTTGATTTTCTAAACTATCATTTTGAACTTAATTAATTAATTCAAGAATTGAATTAATCTGACACTAGTAGTTTTTGTAATGTACAAATAATTAAATTAATTTAAATGTTGAATTAATTAAAAACTATTGAGTCTAGTAGCGATCAAATTGATATAGTGTTGAATAATTATATACTAGTGGACTTGAATGAGTTCAAGTTAGATTTAATTAATTATTTAAACTTAATTGGGATTAAGTTTAATGTTTAATTAAATAAGTTCAAAATAATGTATATATATAATATATGTATATTTTTGAAATATATATATATATACATAAAATATATGTGTGTGAGGTAATTGAAGAGTTGAAGGATTGATACAATTTTCCATGCAAGCCTTTAGCTTTTTCATGCATGTTTTTAATTGCATCATTTAATCCTTCACCATTATTATATTATTATGAATAATATACACATATATTCATTCCATAAAAAAGTGCTAGTGGCCGTGCACTTTACTCCAATTGTTCTCCAAGTTTTCTTTCAAATTTTTGAGGAAGAAGAAAAGGAAAATCTCAATGCAAAATTCTCTAAATATTCTAGTGCATATTTAGAGTGGATCTAGATCGTCTAGTTGTGGATCTATTTTGAAGAAGAAGCAATTTCGAAGCCTTGAAGTGTTGAATCCATTTGAGCAAGGTGTGCTCTTGGAAGCTTGTAGATAGTGTCTACTACTTCAAGAGCCTAGTTGTTTTTCAACTTGGTTGGCGCCATAAATCAATCTTTGAGATTGATAGGTAAAACTTATAAACACCCTATGGTTGTTTGATTTTGAATGCTACACAAGTGCTCGGATCTCTTTTGTTAAAAAATTTAAAAATTTCCGTCGCGTTTCCGGACACGAGTTAACCGATCTCCAACAGTTTTGAATCCAGTGTGATTATTGTGATTATTGCTTTTGAGGAATAGTAGACTTGTGACAATTGGGTCGAGGTTATTGGTCGAGCCATGTAGGTTTCGAGGATCGATGGTTGTCTGATTTGATTATCATTGACAGGCTTAGAGTGAGCCGCAGTTGATCGACATGATCGACGAGTAGGACCAATCATTGATGATAAAGATATATTAGATCAAGGAATATTATGAATTCTAATTGGCATTAGCGAGTGAACATCAGTTGTCTGATCGTGGGATGAGACAATAGCTGAGACTTGTTTTCGGAGTTTAGCAGGATTGTTGTCACTAATCTTCCAATAATATTCTGATGTGCTATGCCAATGGGATGCTAGAATGGATTGAGGGCGATTGCCATAATCCAGCACGAAGGACAATGCATCTTGTCTAAAGATGGGTCACATTAATGCGAACTAATTGTCAAGGATATTGCGTTTCAGCAATGGACAATATTCGAGTATGTGATATGTAGTAAGTTACTTCAAGCATGAGGTATTCCGAGAGTAACTTGGTATCTAGTGACTTGTTGTAGTTCCAGGAGTGAAGTGTTCGTAAAAAATTGTAGTCTTTTTCAATTCATGTTAGGGCTGATGTGTTTCAGCAGAAACATGGGTTAGTGAAAATATTAAATCCGTTGGGACTAGTTTCATTTAAGATCAGTTGGTAAGATCTCGCGAGGATAGAATTAGAGATGATGGTGTCATCAAAGTCTCCGAGATGAGTTATACCAAGTGCAAATGAATGTCTATTTCGGTACGGGATAGGAAGCGTTTCCATATGCTGGTGTACTGTGGTATGTCCCAGTTGAGCATTTTGGTGGAAGCTTGCCTTAGTCTTGATGAGTATACAGTGATTTCAAGTATGTATAAATATCAGGAGGATGTCCATAGATAGCTGAATCATGTAGAGAGATTTGACTAGCCTATCGATTGAAATTCATAGGTGAATAACCTATGGTAGAGATGATGTAGTTCATCAGAGATGCGATGATTGCCATTGTGGAGTATGTGTATAGATTCGCAGGCCATTGGTTAAAGGAGAATTTTGTGACATGATTGTCATGTGCTGAGAGTTTCATCTTGGCACAGTGTTGAGTTATACTGAGAAACGTGAACTGTGATTAGTACTAGATTTGGTGGTATGAGTTTCTAGTATTTCATTAGAAGCTTGTCTTCGCTTCAGGGGAGCATGGGAAGGATGACCCAGTCTGGGAATCCTGTTAAACAATTACGTTGAAGTGTAGCTTTGTGTCAACTGAATTCTCTTGAGGAGAGATTCACGAGTTGCTATATCAGGACGGTGTTGGGATGTGTATTCTGCACCAAGAGCTTTTGGGAACCATTATATGGATTGGATCTAGGTAATGATTCGTCGAATGTCATAAGCCAGTTAGGTTATGACTTGGGTTTCATCTGTATAAGATTTTCCTTAGGACGGTGATCTCGATCAAGCGGGTGTTTGTATCCTTCGTGATCAGTGAGATCATAGTTAGAACAAGAAGGCGTGTCAGTATTGCGATACATTAACGCCAAGAAAGTTTGACTTTCGTCAAATAGTGCAGTAGTTTTCAATTTCTGCGAGAGCCGTCTAAGTAGTTTGTGGATTACTATTGCAGTTCAACATTGATGAAACTTGCAGGATTTTGACAAGAGTCTGTGTGTGTCGAAAGCGATTCGACCAGACATGCAAGTAAGGGTCTATAGTACGTTCTTGGGATTTACCCTAGATTTTGAGGATGAAATTTTTTAAGGGGGGAGAATGTACTAACCCGTATCTGGAATTAATGATTAATTGGTTATTAATCAAGTGATCATGTTTAGATTAACTAAAACATTATTAAGGAAATTTCAGATGGATTAACGGTGTCCAGAAATGGATCCAAAACACTTGAAAATGACTGGGAATGTTCCGAGTCTTAGGCACGATCGGAGCTTCCAAACTTGGGATCGGATGGTCCGAAGTGCCCAAGTTCGGAGGGCCTGAAGATGTTCGGAAGGGTGAAGTTTGGACGATCCGAAGATGGATCGGCAGTCCGATCTCCTTCAGATGAGATAGGATAATGAAAATAATCTGATTGGTTGTAAGTAAAGTTCGGACGATCCAAAGTCCAGAATCGGATGGTCCGAACAGTAGCCAGACAGGTGTCCGGGAGAGTGACATCATGAGTGATGTAATATTCGAGTTTGGACGATCTGAAGTCCTGATCGAACGCTCTGAAGTGCTATCAGGTGACACTTGTCACGCATGCAGAGATTGGAAAAGGAGGCCGATGAGATCATTTCAAAATTGCACCAATTCCTCTCCTTTGCCCGAGTGGTCCTATTTTAGGGCATTGGGTACTCTTATTTTAGAGTTGGAGTAGGAATTATATTTTAGCATAATCAGACAGTGTCTGACATAGTAGTGGAGCGGTGTCCGAGTGTTGGGACACGGTCGTTCTCCGGATCGAAAAAGAAAGTGATATCCGGTGCAGCGGAAGTTTTAAAATTTTATATGGAACGATTCCATATGGATATCAAATTCCTACGATTAAAATTGATAACATAAAATTTAAACAATATAAATTTTACCTTAAAATCTCGAAGCGAGATTATGGACACCAACAGATTAAACTGCTCTTGTTGTATATCCCAGGAACTGATGAACGAACAATTCTTCAACCAGGTCCACGAACAGAAATTTAATCCCTCTGATAGACTGCACTAGAAAATATATCAGAAGTTTCTACGAATAGATAGAACAGATATGATCTGTTAAATCAGTTTACAAATTCAAAATTCACAGACTGAATTTTCGAACACAGTAGGGGAGGGGGGCGGCCGAATTCTCTAGAGAGAGAGCTCTAGGGTTTTCGAAAATTATGACCTGTATTGTCTAATTTCTGTACTGCAATAACTTATTTATAATGTGGGCTGCTAACAGCTTAGGACCCATTAGTCATAAGTTCAAGCCTGACAAGCAAAGCCCGCATGTTCAAAAATTAATATAAAATTCATCGTGACTCAGATTGATAAACCAATTTCACCAATGTGCACAGAAACCATTTCTGCATCTTTTAAAGTCAAGATAAATTTTCTGTCCAAATTCAGTGATTTCCAGAAATGTCCATCACTATGTCATTTTAGGAAATCTTACTCCCTCTACTCTTAAATAAGAAGTCCCACTTCTTTATTCACTAAATTTAACTCTTTAAATTTAATTATCTTAACGGGGATTAAAAATCCATTACTTGTGTGACCCTCAATGGTTCAGGGATACAGCTAGCCGTGGGCTCACAACTCCTTGTGACTCGGAACAACAATTTCCGACTTGCCCATTGATTCATGGTAAGAGCGCCTAGCAACATCGCCCCATGATTCCCTAGGTATCATTGATAGTGCCTGCAAGAACCAATAGATTTTGGTAAGCATACAGTACGGTCCCTTCATCCATATATCCCGATCGAATCAACAACCATTGGTAAATCGAGAGTCGTTTGAGATTCGATAACTATGCATTACATCTTGGAGATCAAATAGTGACATCGCATGTGTTACTAGGAACACCAAGTAACCTAAAACACATCATGTACTCTGGCCAGAGATTCGTCACACTAATATCTCCTCATATCGCATAGGATATCCACACTTGCAAGTATGTGTTGAATCCTTGACAACAAAGCATCGACTCCTATATATGTCATAACTGTACCCAATCCCGACACCTGATGACCCAATAGAGTCGTTAAACGAGTCAAAATACAGTATTAGCATATAGAGTCTCAATGATGTTTCAAGTAGTAAGGACTAATTTTGTACAACCAAAACCGTGGACTTTATCCACTCGATAAGTGATAACCACTTGGAAAGTCCGGATACGGTAGTTCGATCATTCATCATATGAATATCCATTTGCATGCTATGAACATCTCTATGTTCCATACCAATGAAACCTGGTACTCGGCATCGCAAATGCTAGTCTCAATCTCGAGCGATCCTTATCCTTATTAACGGACGGCTCAATCGACTAGGAACTGTTTAGAATATACAGTGACTATAAGATGTGTTTCATGATAGTCATTCCCATGTGCTACCACATCTTACATACACTATAGTATATTCAAGGTCTTCATCTAAACATCTTATAGTATGTCACAACATAATAATATGATAAAAGATAAAGTAAATGTCATTATAAAAGTGTAAATTATATTAAACAAAAGATTGTTTATACATAGAGTCATAAAAGCCCTTAGCCACAAGTTGGCTCACCGGGCACCCACTCTTTCAATCTCCCACTTGCCCTAAAGCCTACTAGTCATACTACGTAGTCCCATTGCTTCGCGATGTTTGTCAAATAATGGTCCTGGCAAGGGCTTAGTAAGTGGATCAGCGATATTGTCTACAGAGGCCACTCTCTCGACAGTGATGTCTCCTCTTTCCACGATCTCCCAGATGATGTGGTATTTCCTCAGTACGTGTTTAGATCTTTGATGAGACCTTGGTTCCTTTGCCTGAGCAATGGCACCCGTGTTGTCACAGTACACCGGGACTGGACCAACAACTTCAGGAATAACGCCCAACTCTTGGACGAAATTCCTCATCCAAACGGCCTCTTTAGCAGCAGCTGATGCCGCAATGTATTCTGCTTCAGTGGTGGAATCCGCTGTGGTGTCCAGCTTGGAACTCTTCCAAGAGACAGCACCGCCATTGAGCATGAACACAAATCCAGAGGTTGACTTCGAGTCATCCACGTCACTTTGGAAGCTAGTATCGGTATAGCCTTCCAATTTCAGTTCTCTTCCTCCATAAACCATGAATACATTCTTAGTTCTTCTCAAGTACTTAAGAATATCCTTCACGGCTTTCCAATGCATTTGACCAGGATTGGCTTGATATCTGCTCGTGACACTCAGAGCAAATGCCACATCCGGTCTGGTAGATATCATCCCATACATGATACTCCCTATGGCTGACGCATATGATATGTGTGTCATTTTCTCTATCGCTTCGTCAGTCTTGGGACACATGGACTTGGATAGAGAGACTCCATGACACATAGGTAGATGTTCTCTCTTGGACTCATCCATTGAAAACCTTTTCAATATAGTGTCGATGTAGGTAGCTTGAGTAAGTCCTATCATTCTCTTAGATCTATCTCTATAGATCTGTATCCCTAGAATATAGGACGCCTCACCCAAATCCTTCATCGAGAATCTACCTGATAACCATATCTTTGTTGACTGCAACATCCCTACATCATTCCCAATGAGTAAGATGTCATCAACATAAAGTACTAAGAATGTCACAGCATCCTTAACTACTTTCTTGTACACGCACGGTTCCTCTGGGTTCTTGATGAAACCAAAATCCTTTATTGTTTCATCAAATTTCTGGTTCCAACTTCTTGATGCTTGTTTGAGACCATAGATCGATATCTGAAGCTTGCATACCTTATGCTCGCTTCCCATGGATGTGAATCCCTCGGGCTGCATCATATAGATTTCTTCCTTAATGTTTCCATTAAGAAATGCAGCCTTCACATCCATTTTCCATATCTTATAGTCATACCATGCTGCTATGGCAATAAGGATTCTTATGGACTTGAACATTGCGACTGGTGAAAAAGTTTCATCATAGTCAACTCCTTGTCTTTGAGTATAACCTTTTGCCACCAATCGTGCCTTGTAGGTCAGTACCTTTCCATCAGGCCCAAGTTTTCTCTTATAGATCCATTTACACCCTATTGGAACAATTCCATCGGGAGGATCTACTAAAGACCAAACTTGGTTTGTATGCATCGAATCTATTTTCGACGGCATAGCTTCAAGCCATAAATTCGAATCCGCATCAGAAATTGCTTCCTTGAAGTTTCTTGGATCACATCCAATGTCGGGTTCACTTTGATCCCCTTCAAGAAGAAGACCATATCTAATAGGAGGCCTAGAATTCCTTTCGGACCTTCTAGTAATAGCCGTGTCAATCAATGGTTCCTGAGGTGTAGGATCATTATTTTGTATCTCGGGTTCTTCTGGAATTTCTTCGAGTTCCATCATCTTGCCTTTCTTATCCAATAAGAACTCCTTCTCCATGAAGGTGGCATTCTTTGAAACAAACACTTTAGTTTCAGTAGGATGATAGAAATAATATCCGATTGAATTCTTCGGATACCCTACAAAATAACATAAGGTGGATCGACTATCCAACTTATCTCCCACTGTCTGCTTCACGTAAGCAGGACATCCCCAAATCCTCAAGTACGAATACTTAGGAGCTTTGCATTCCATAACTCGTATGGTGTTTTGTTCACTGCTTTAGTATGGACGTTGTTCAACAACAATACCGATGTTTCAAGAGCATAGCCCCAAAACGAAGGTGGGAGCTCAGTGAAGCTCATCATAGATCGAACCATGTCCAACAATGTTCAATTGCGACGCTCCGAAACTCCATTCAGCCGAGGTGTCGTAGGAGGAGTCCATTGAGAGAGAATCCCATTCTCTTTTAGATAGCTCAAAAACTCGGTACTCAAGTATTCTCCACCTCGATCCGATCGAAGTGCTTTAATACTCTTACCTAGTTTGTTTTCTACTTCAGCCTTGAATTTTTTGAACTTTTCAAATGATTCAGACTTATATTTCATCAAATATAAGTACTCATACCTAGAATAATCATCAGTAAAAGTAATTAAGTAGGTGTGACCAAATTTTGTACCAATACTAAATGGTCCGCAAACATCTGTATGGATAAAATCCAATAGATTTTGACTACGCTCAGGTTTTCCTTTGAAAGGAGATTTAGTCATTTTTCCTTTCAGGAAGGACTCACAAGTAGGTAGAGAATTAATATCAGACATATCAAATATGCCCTCTCCCACTAGCTTGTTCATCCTCCTTGAGGAAATATGACCTAGCCTAGCATGCCAAAAGTTTGCCGGGTTTTTACTATCGATTTTCCTTTTGTTCATTGTTACCGGTTTATCAATATAATTTATTGGAACGTCTTTTAATTTTAAGTTATATAGATCGTTTTCAAGTTGTCCATTTCCAATCAAACATTTATTCTTGTAAATATTGCAAATCCCATTCACAAAATTGCAAGAAAAACCATCTCTATCAACCATAGAAACAAAAATAATGTTTTTAATCAAGTCTGGAACAAATAAAACATCTCTCAAAAGTAACTTAAAATCGTTCTGCAAAATTAAATAAACGTCTCCCACAGCTTTGGCTTCAACTCTACAACCATTTCCGAGCCTCAGCTGGGTCTCACCCATTCTAAGCTTGCGACTTCTTGTCATCACCTGCAAATCATTGCAAATGTGAGATCCACATCCGGTATCCAATACCCAAGAAGTAGTATTAAGTGAAACATTTATTTCAATATAAAACATACCCTTCGCAGTTCGCAACTGCTCTAGATATTCCTTGCAGTTACGTTTCCAATGACCGGGTTTCTTGCAGTGATGGCAAACATCCTTGGATTTTTCCATGTTTGAAGCCTTTGTATTGTTTTTCTTCTCGGGTCCGGTTTTCTTGGATGGGGCAGAACCTTTCTTACCCTTTGTACTTGGCCCCTTCATAGAAGAAGAGGAGCCCACCAAGAGAACCGGTTTATCCTTCTTTAAAGTGGCTTCATAAGTTACAAGCATATTGACCATCTCTTCAAGGGAGGCCTCTATCTTGTTCATATTGAAATTCACCACAAAACCGTCAAACGATGAAGGAAGAGAGAGAAGTAATAAGTCCACATTGAGTTCATGCTCCAATACCAATTCAAGCGTTACCAACTTCTGAATGAGCCAAATCACGCGTACCCCATGATCACGGACCGAAGTCCCTTCACGCATGCGACATGTCATTAACTCTTTTACAGTAGCGAACCTTTCAGCTCTCGATTAAGCCCCAAAAAGTTCCTTGAGTTGTACGTGAATGTCAGCAGCATTCACGGTATCCTCAAATCACCTCTGGAGTTCATCAGACATCGAAGATTGCATATAGCATTTGGCCTTGATATCATGGTCCTACCATTTATCAAGTTTGGCCAACTCTTCCGGACTTATATCAGCTGGTGCTTCCTTTGGAGGAGATTTTTCTAACACGTAGAACATCTTCTTCGAGGTCAAGACAATCTTCAACTTGCGGAACCATTCCGTATAGTTTACGCCAGTCAGTTTGTTTTGTTCGAGAATAGAGAATAGTGGATTGCGCGAATTCATCTTAATGAAATACTGAAAAGAAACAAACAATAATCAGTGATTGTTTAATTAATTTACTAAGACATAAAATGAGGCGAAATTTATTTTATGAATCTCACTCCCACTATTTTAACGATTTCACTACCCTCTAGTGAAAACGAGAAACATTTTCTTTAGTGGGAACATGGAGTCCAATTGACAAACTATAGTCCCGGATAATATCAGTCAATCATAATTTTCAAAAGGTAGAGCCCAATTGCTTCCAAAGCAACCTCCATGTTTTTACCTCATGTCCAATAAGGGCCCAATAATATGACGCCGTTTATTGTGACACGTCAAGATGACCCATCAATATTAAGTTGTGATGGACGGTCGCCATGTGGATCCCCAATAATATGAGCCAATCCCATGGGAGTTCCATCCAACTTACAACATGTGTCGATCCAATGTACAGCTTTCCGACGAACGGGCCCCCCCCAATAATATGAGCCGGACCGTATCCGTGGGTAGCATCTCATACATTGATCGTTGATGGAAGGTAGGAACATTTAAACAATATTTAAATTTCCTTTATTTATCTTGATATCAATTTTAAATCATATTTAAAATGAGGGATTTTTAATTTTGAAAATTTGTCTCATCATTTAAAATTTGTATGCTTGCGGGATTAATACAATTTAGTCTAAACATGCATACAACGATAATATCATATATTATATTTTAGGATGATCGATTCCATTACTAATCGACCCGTGGTTGCCAATAACGAGTCTAAGTCCAATCTAGGTGATATGAAAGTATGCAATGCAATCCTATTACATTGTGCTTCCAATTTACATTTCTTAAGTCTTTATCATTGCTTGCTGGTCCCACCTCCATCTTCAAAATCTCCCACTATTTCTAGTGAATTTACAATAAATTACTATGACAAATAAAGGGATACATTATAGGGGTGGGAACGGGCCATAAACCAGGCCCACTTTTATTACAAATGATAAAATCAAATTTGGGCCATAAACCAGGCCCATTAATAAAACCCAACAATCAATAATAAAGCCAAATGTAAATAACCTAACACACACCTATAATATTGGTCATGGCAATCGATTATCCTTATCCAATAATATTTAATTCAAAAATTAATTTATTGGATATCATGCAATGGCAATAAATGTAAATAGATAAAATCATATTTCATACATAAAATCTTATTTTATATATAAAATCATATTTTATCTAGTTTATCCATAAAATCATATTTTACATATAAAATCCAATTTTATACATAAAATCATATTTTATTATCAATTGTACCAAAATTAATAATTAAAGATTTTATTTATTGGATTAAATTTATAAATTTCCAAAATTTAAAATTTATCCAAAATTAATTTTCTTAAAAAATTTTGGGCTCAAACAATTTTGACCCATTGCCTCGTGGACCAACTGAAACAATTTTCAATCGGGCCAAAAACTGGGCCCGATAACAATTAATGGGCTGAAATTAAAAATATCAAAAAAATAAAATTTTAATTTTTCTGGGCTGCCCGGGACGATCCCGGGCAGTCCCCGACAATCGGGCCAGGGGCCCAGCCCTTCGCTGGGCCGCGCCAACTGCGCGCTGGGCAGCGGCCGCCCGCTGCCCTTTTAGGCAGCGGGCAGTCCCCCCGAAAAATTAAAAAAATATATTTTTTCGTTTTATTTTTCTGAAAAATCGAGGCTTGTACAATTGAACAATATTTTAATCGTAAAATCCGAGAAAAACCTGGCTCTGATACCACTGTTGGGACACGGTCGTTCTCCGGATCGAAAAAGAAAGTGATATCCGGTGCAGCAGAAGTTTTAAAATTTTATATGGAACGATTCCATATGGATATCAAATTCCTACGATTAAAATTGATAACATAAAATTTAAACAATATAAATTTTACCTTAAAATCTCGAAGCGAGATTATGAACACCAACAGATTAAACTGCTCTTGTTGTATATCCCAGGAACTGATGAACGAACAATTCTTCAATCAGGTCCACGAACAAAAATTTAATCCCTCTAATAGACTGCACTAGAAAGTTTATCAGAAGTTTCTACGAAGAGATAGTACAGATATGATCTGTTAAATCAGTCTGCAAATTCAAAATTCACAGACTGAATTTTCGAACACAGTAGGGGAGGGGGGCGGCCGAATTCTCTAGAGAGAGAGCTCTAGGGTATTCGAAAATTATGACCTGTATTATCTAATTTCTGTACTGTAATAACATATTTATAATGTGGGCTACTAACAGCTTAGGGCCCTTTAGTCATAAGTTCAAGTCTGACAAGCAAAGCCCGCATGCTCAGAAATTAATATAAAATTCATCGTGACTCAGATTGATAAACCAATTTCACCAATGTGCACAAAAATCATTTCTGCATCTTTTAAAGTCAAGATAAATTTTCTGAATCCGAATTCAGTGATTTTCAAAAATGTCCATCACTATGTCATTTTAGGAAATCTTACTCCCTCTACTCTTAAATAAGAAGTCCCACTTCTTTATTCACTAAATTTAACTCTTTAAATTTAATTATCTCAACGGGGATTAAAAATCCATTACTTGTGTGACCCTCAATGGTTCAGGGATACAGCTAGCCGTGGGCTCACAACTCCTTGTGACTCGGAACAACAATTTCCGACTTGCCCATGGAATCATGGTAGGAGCGCCTAGCAACATCGCCCCATGATTCCCTAGGTATCACTGATAGTGCCTGCAAGAACCAATAGATTTTGGTTAGCTTACAGTACGGTCCCTTCATCCATATATCCCGATCAAATCAACAACCATTGGTAAATCGAGAGTCGTTCGAGATTCGATAACTATGCATTACATCTTGGAGATGAAATAGTGACATCGCATGTGTTACTAGGAACACCAAGTAACCTAAAACACATCATGTACTCTGGCCAGAGATTCGTCACAGTAATATCTCCTCATATCGCATAGGATATCCACACTTGCAAGTATGTGGTGAATCCTTGACAACAAAGCATCGACTCTTATATGTGTCATAACTGTACCCAATCCCGACACCTGATGACCCAATAGAGTCGGTAAACAAGTCAAAGTACAGTATTAGCATATAGAGTCTCAATGATGTTTCACGTAGTAAGGACTAATGTTGTACAACCAAAACCGTGGACTTTATCCACTCGATAAGTGATAACCACTTGGAAAGTCCGGATAGGGTAGTTCGATCATTCATCATATGAATATCCATTTGCATGCTTTGAACATCTCTATGTTCCATACCAATGAAACGTGGTACTCGGCATCGCAAATGCTAGTCTCAATCTCGAGCGATCCTTATCCTTATTAACGGACGGCTCAATCGACTAGGAACTGTTTAGAATATACAGTGACTATAAGATGTGTTTCATGATAGCCATCCCCATGTGCTACCACATCTTACATACACTATAGTATATTCAAGGTCTTCATCTAAACATCTTATAGTATGTCACAACATAATAATATGATAAAAGATAAAGTAAATGCCATTATAAAAGTGTAAATTATATTAAACAAAAGATTGTTTATACATAGAGTCATAAAAGCCCTTAGCCACAAGTTGGCTCACCGGGCACCCACTCTTTCACCGAGTAGCGGAGCTGTGCTCGTAGCGGTGGAGCTGCAGCAGGGGTGTACCCCTAGTTGCGGGACAGTCGCCATCAGTGGGCTGACAACGGACACAGGTATAACTTTGGTTTCCAAAAAATATTTAGGTGTATACAATAGCTTATCTAAGGCTTTTAGAGCTTAAATAATTATGCATGGGTATTTGCATTGTAGCGCTAATGATAGGCTTGGGATCCTAGAGTGGAAATGCTAGCACTGCCTTTAGTAAGGTACGCAAGTACTAACTGAGATGGACAACATGATATATATTATATGTGTTGCATGAGTATGTACTACGTGTTTATATGTTTTACTGCTTTAGCACATGCATGTTTTGGATTGCATCTCATGAGATGTGAGTCATTGACAGTTTCCATAGGGAGCCTGTAACTCATCATGGACTCGAGGTGGGTATTGTCAGTTTCCATGTGAGCCGAGTATCTTGTTTTGGATTCGAGTCAGGTCCTGGGGAGACTCAGCCCCTGATTTTTCTATCACTAGGAGTGACCACGACGGTGGATTCGACACTATAGTTGATAGGGGAATATAGGAGGGGCAAACTAGCTATCCGGCACAACCCTATATATTACTGGCGCCCCTGAGTATACTGTTTTACCATTGTTTTAAATACACTTATGTGCTGCATATATTATATATATCATTGCTTATGTACTGAGCATAGTAGCTCACGTCCAGTATTTTTTGTATGTTTGGACACCCCATTCGACGGGGCAGGTGTAGGTGTAGGTAGTGTTCCCAGTAGCTTGGAGAGGCCAGCGACCAGAGAAGACAACAGGATTAGCTGTAGGTTTTATTTGTCCTTAGGCTTAATTATTCGATTGGGCTGTATAATGGTTTATTTAACCGGTTGTATTCTGACGGTCAGCTTTTATTTAAGTCTTCCGCAGCGATTTATTTTAATTGCATGCTTAATTATGCTCTAACTTTTATTAGATAGTGGATCCGGGTTGGGTCGGTACATGTATTCTTCCCATCTAGAATTTATTTAAATTTCCGAAATTTATCTCTGATTATTGTAATTGCATGCTTAATTTGGCTTTAAACTCTAATTAGTAGTGGATCCGGGTTAGGGTCACTACATTTATTGGTATCAAATCATGCAATTGGATTTTTGGGACATAGTGATAAGATTATTTGTTGATCCTTGTAGGGATAATGAGACATCAGGTGTGATGATGATGAGGCAATTGGGTTGCCCAAAGACTATCATCATCGGAATGACTTTCAAATGCTTGAATTATGGGATTCCAGCAAGATCAAACAGGAAAAAAGTAACGTGTTCGAGACACCAGGATTTCGAATCATGTGGATCCTAGCTTTGGATCAAGTATCAGATGTCAGAGGCAATGGCAGAGGATTTGTTGGGACACACATGATGCATGCATCCATTATGTTCACCCAAGATAGCACTCCTCTGAAGATTCTCCACAAGTAGTTAGAGAGATTGTCATAAAGATCATATCTCATCCACTAGGGGATTTACCATATAACATTGACGTACCCGGTAAATTAATGAGATCTTTTGGAGATCGTGTGGAAGAGGTCTGTTTGGAATGATTGTTGGGACTCATAGGCTTATGAGTAACCATATTTTAGGTACTTGCCAATGTGATTAGTTCTAGGAGTTTTCCTAGAATGATTGGGTAATAATGTGACTTTTGGGATTGATGTCAAGGATGATGTGTTTCATCAGGGGCTTAGTGATATGAATCTAGGAGGCGTCCGACGATTCATATTGTTCCAAGAGATGTCTCTTAATTTGCCATCAAGG
Organism: Henckelia pumila; assembly: GCF_033568475.1. Lineage (NCBI taxonomy): Eukaryota > Viridiplantae > Streptophyta > Magnoliopsida > Lamiales > Gesneriaceae > Henckelia > Henckelia pumila. The sequence goes on from NC_133123.1 coordinate 171,964,450, forward strand.
ATTGAAGAATTTGGGATCCATGGAAACTTGGTTGGAGAGCATGGAAATAACTTTGAAAATCATCATAATGTTTTCGGAGGCCAAAAGGATCAAGAAAATGGAGAAAACATTGAAGAAATCACGAAATTGAATTCCTTGGTTCGAAGCATAGGCGCACCCGCACCGTCATCTGCGAGATGCCTGCGCGCCTACTCCATTGTCTTGCGCGCCCGCACTGTCGGAGAGATGTTGATGAATAAAAATGCAAAGGAGGCGCACCCGCGCTGCTTACTCGCGCGCCCGCGCTATCGATATTTTCACACACCGAAGGTGTTTTGTGTGTGTTCGGGGATTTTTGATATATTTTGATATATTGTGATATTTTCAGTCTTTTAAGTCTATTAGGAAACTTCTAGATGATATCTTTGATATCTTTTGCAATATTTTTTAATTATCTTTAGGATTTTGAAATTATAATCCAACTAGGAAATCTTTAGTCTAATTCTATTAGGATTCCTAGTTTATCTCTTCTATATATTGTAAACTTCTCATTCATGAGGGACAGTTAATTATGATTTATTGAATTATTGATTTATATCAATTATTAAAATTCTTTCTAGAATTTTGCCAAAGCTTTGCTTTGTTTTGATCAAATCAAACTTATCAAATTTTAACAACTTTGTGACGTTTGTCAATTGATTATCTTCGTGGATTGTCAGAAACAATTTTTTTGAAGGTTCCATTGTGATTGATTGTTTTCTTCTCGTGATTATATGTTGCTAATTTCAAGTACATTAGAGGTGGATATCCGAAAACTTACTTGTTCAAAAGGTCGGGACAAAATTAAAGAATCTTTTTGAAATTGGATTGAGGGTACGATTTTAATATGGTCGTGTTTGCTTTTCATTCTTCCAAGATTCGCATCATTTGTTTAGTCATACCACTTTATTGTATGATTTGATATGGGTAATTTCCTAGACCGATTGATTTAGATTCAGACCTTGTGGATTTATTGACAAGTGATGATAAATTTTCATCAGGTGGTAGGGCGATAGTTTATACCATGGGTTGTGGACTGTGTTGGTTGATCAAAATGGGTGGGGGGAAGCGAGACCCTGCCAGTGTTTCTGGAGGGTTTATTCTAGATAGACTTTCAGGGAAGGCTACCTCAGTCTTGATGTATTACGCAGTAATAGCTAGGGGTATGACTATCAGGATGTTTTTCAGCAATAATTCATTAGATTTAGTTTCGGTACTGGGTTAGTTCCAAGGAAATTCGATTGATTACCAAGTTTAATTTTCCTGAGGTCAGGATAATTTTTGACTGGATGTTCCTCGTTAGGTAAGCATCCTACTCAGGGTGATTTTTTTTATTGGGAATTTATATACGGATAGATCCAGTAAGTGGATTGACGATTTCCATTGATCAGTTAGAATATATTCTGATTATGTTGGTAATTGGAATTGAATCAAGTGAGGAGGCTAACTCAGTCTTGAAATATTATGCAAGCAGAGGACGTGGCATAACGACCAGTGGAATTTAGGTTAAAACCAAGATGTTGGCTTAGTTTTAGTACTAGGTTTGTACTAATGGAGGAAATTGTCTCTTGATGGAATAATAATCATGGGTGATTCCTTGACATGGATTGTGTTAGAACCTAATGGGGGGGGGGGGGGGATTTAGGTTCTATTGGCAACTTTAGCAATTTAAAGTGATTATGCAAATACGCAAGCGTAAGACTTAAAACAATCAAAAATAAATGCGGTAAATAAATGCGTAAAAGAAATAAAGTGATAAATGAGATAGGATATGTTTATGGAAGTTCGACGATAAATCGTCTACGTCTCCCCTTTTTGGTTAAGATCGATTAACCAAGGATTCACTAGCACTTCAACTTCTTGGCCTTGATGGCTCCAAGGATAGCCGTAAAACTTGACACGATCACCGCGCCGATACAACTCGATACTCTTGGCCTTAAGGGCTCCAAGGATAGCCTCAACACAAACACTTGGCTTCACACTCAAGTGCTTACAATGATAGCACAACACACTTGGATTCACACTCTAGTGTTTACAACAATAGCACAACCAACTCACAAAATATTTTTACAAACACTCTCAAATATATCACACAAACACTTTGATAGTGAGAAATTGCTTGCAAAGGAGAGAAGAGATGAGTTGGGATGTCTCCAAATGAACTTGGATGGCCTCTATTTATAGTTGGCAAAGATTTGAATATGATTTGAGTGCTTCGAGCATGTGTTAAGAAGTCAAGGAGTGACAAAAAGTGTTCGGCGCCGCTGACTACTTTTTCCCAGCACTTAGCGGATTTTGTGTAAAAATCATAACTTCAAATCTAACCGTTGGATTGATCTGAAATTTGAACTGAAGCTTTAAGCCATATGAATCTTCATTCGGAACGGTGAAGATTTGATTTTAACTGGTCAAACATTTTCAGTAATTTTCGGAATTCACTTCATCAAGTTTTCGAACTTGTTCTGTGCAACAAATTTGAAAAATTCATATCTCCATATCCATTCGTTGGATTGATCTGAATTTTGGACAGAGGTTGTAAAACATCCTAAATTTGAATCTGATCGGTGGAGATTTGATTTGGATCTTTCAAAAAATCCCAGTTAATTTCTGAAATTGAATCTTCATCATTTGCTTCATGTTCTGCAGAAATAGGTAGTGTGCAACCTTTGTGGAAAAATCATAACTTCATATCTAGCCGTTGGATTGATATGAAATTTTGATATAAGTTTTAAAACATCCTGATATTGATTTTGATTGGTGAAGATTTGATTTGGATGTCTCAAGCACGTCCAGTAATTTTCAGAATTTGATTCTTCATCCTTCACTTCAAGTTCTGCAGAAATAGGTACTGCACAACTTTTGTGGAAAAATCATAATTTCATATCTAGCCGTTGGATTGCTCTCAAATTTGGACAGCACATGTAAAACTTCCTCATCACGATTATGACTGGTGAAGATCGGATTTCAATGCTTATAAAATTCCCAGTAATTTTCGGAAGTTGCTGCTCCATACTTTGGCTTCTTCTTGTCTTTTTCTTCATATCTCTTAACAATGTTTCATCCATTCAATGTGCAATACAAGACTTTATAAATAGATGTATAGCTTCAAAATAGCTTCCAAGAATTTAATCATCAATAAATCTAATCTGTAAAATCTCACTTTAAATGGTTAGTAACAATTAACCGAGTTTTGTAATCATCAAAACATAATATTATGAGACTTGTTAATGCATTAAAAACATTAATCTCATAACACGAGATTTGTATGCGTTTAAGGCGTAACAATCTTCCCCTTTTTGATGATCACAAAACTTGGTTAAATAGGAGAAATAAATGTACAATATTAAATAAATAATTTAAATTTGCACAATATAATTGCATGAATAAAACTCCCCCTAAATTAAACAATTAGTTAAGAAGAGTTTATTTATCAAATAACCAATTTTATTTTCCCCATCATATCTTCATTTAAGCATCTAATTCTCCCCCTTAGTTAAAGAATCTAATAAATAATTCTCTCCCTTAGTTAAAGTATTTAACCAAACTAATTCTCCCCCTTTTTGTGATAATCAAAAAGACTGGAAAAGTAAATGCAAAACAAAAGAATTGAAATATGATTTCTAAAATGCAACACATAAATTTCATATCAAATGTGAGCTTTATAATTTTGAATAAATACAATTAATTTGTATTATCCAAAATTTAGTTGCTCGAATTTGTTATTAAGTTCCCCCTTAATATGACATTACATTTAAAATATGTCTACAAGCGATTACAACTCAATCATGCCAAGTTCACCACGCAAACGAATAAAAGTATTTTCATCTAGTGGTTTTGTAAAAATATCGGCAATTTGATTTGTCGTGTCAACATATTGAAGTTCAACTTCATTTAATTCGATGTGGTCACGAATAAAATGATAATGAATGTCAATATGTTTGGTGCGCGAATGCTGAATTGGATTCTTTGTAAGACATATGGCGCTAGTATTGTCACAAAAAATAGGAATTTTTGAAAAATATACACCATAGTCAAGCAATTGATGCCTCATCCAAAGAATTTGCGCACAACAACTACCGGCAGCCATATATTCGGCTTCGGTCGTTGACAACGCAACACAATTTTGCTTTTTGGAAAACCAAGAAACTAAACAGTTTTCTAGAAAAAAACAGGTTCCACTAGTGCTTTTCCTGTCCACCTTATATCCACCAAAGTCGGCATCACGGTAAGCTTTTAAATCAGAGAAAGAATTTTTCGAATACCACAAGCCGAGATTTGGAGTATTTGAAAGATATTTGAAAATGCGTTTTAAGGCGAACAAATGTGATTCCTTTAGACATGATTGAAATCGTGCACACAAGCAAACACTAAACATAATGTCCGGTCTACTAGCAGTAGCATATAATAAGGAGCCAATCATACTATGAAAGAAAGATTGATCTACAGATTTACCATTTTCATCCTTGTCGAGTCTGATTGCAGTGCTCATCGGTGTGGATTATGATTTTGTGTTCTTCATCCCAAACTTCTTCAAAATCTCCTTGATGTATTTGCTTTGGTTCACAAAGAACCCATCCTTGCACTGCTTGATTTGCAATCCGAGGAAATAATTAAGTTCCCCCATCATGCTCTTCTCGAAGTGATCCTGCATAAGCTTGGAGAATTTTTGACAGAGAGTTTCATTAGTAGAACCAAAAATTATGTCATCAACATAAATTTGCACAATCAATAAATCATCTTTGAAATTTTTGGTAAACAAAGTAATGTCAATCTTTCCTCTCAAAAAACTATTTGAGAGAAGGAAAGTTGATAGTTTTTCATACCAAGCTCTAGGAGCTTGTTTCAAACCATACAAAGCTTTGTTTAATCTATACACATGATCATGTAATAATGCATCAACAAAACCATTAGGTTGTTCAATATAAACTTCCTCTTTTAGTTCACCATTCAAGAATGCACTCTTAACATCCATTTGAAATAACTTGAAATTTCTAGAGCAGGCAAAAGCAAGCAACATGCGAATAGATTCAAGTCGGGCAACAGGAGCATATGTCTCATCATAATCAATGCCTTCTTCTTGACTATATACTTAGCTACAAGCCTAGCTTTATTTCTAGTGATAGTACCATGCTCGTCAAGTTTATTCCTAATGACCCATTTAGTACCAATAATAGATCTATCATGAGGCCTAGGAACAAGATTTCAAACATCATTACGCTTGAATTCATTTAATTCATCTTGCATAGCAATTATCCATGAATCATGTAATAAAGCATCATCAATACACTTAGGTTCAACATGCGAAAAAAAATCAAGATGATTGCAGATATTATTAGAGAAGATCGAGTAGTTACTCCCTTCGAAGGACTTCCAATGATAAGATCCTCAGGATGATCTTTGTGAAGCGTCCAATCCTTCGGAAGTGGTGTTTCCTCAACAGAAACATCTATATCATTTAAGCTTGATAAAGCCATCTCTTCTTCGAGAAGTTCTACATCATCGTTAGTATTACGAGAAACTATAGACATAGATTCATCAAATATAACATGCATAGATTTTTCAATAAGTAAGGTACTTTTATTAAATACTCTAAAAGCCTTACTTGAATTAGAATATCCGAGAAAGATGCCTTTGTCAGACTTGGCATCAAATTTTCCAAGGTTGTCCTTACCGTTATTATGTATGTAGCATTTGAAACCGAAAGCTCGAAAGTATGAAATGTTTGGCTTTCTCCCTCTCCATAATTCATATGGAGTTTTCTTGAGAATTGGCCTCATTGATACACGATTGATAATGTAACAGGTAGTGTTCATTGCTTCAGCCCAAAAATATTTTGGTAGAGAATGCTCACATATCATGGTCCTTGAAATCTCCACAAGTGTCCTATTTTTCCTCTCAACGACCCCGTTTTGTTGAGGAGTCCTAGGACAAGAAAAATTGTGACCGATGCCTTTCTCTTCACAAAAATTTGTAAAACTCTCATTTTGAAATTCAGTTCCGTGGTCACTACGGATCTGTTTTATTGAAATATTTTTCTCATTCTTAACACGTTTGACAAAAGTTTTAAAATAATCAAAGACATCATTTTTGTGGGCTAAAAACAATGTCCACGTGAAACGTGAGAAATCATCCACAATGACAAATGCATAACGCTTCCCTCCTAGGCTAGCGTTCCTAGAGGGACCACATAGATCTAGGTGAAGAAGTTCCAGGGGCATAGAATTAGATACAAAATTTTTTCTTTTAAAAGATTCCCTTGTGTGTTTGCCAAGTTGACGCGCATCACAAATCGAATCTAATTTTAAATTGAGTTTTGGCATACCAACAACTAAATCAAGTTTAAAAAGTTTTTCTATGGTACTAGGACCAACATGACCTAGTCGTCTATGCCAAAGAATGTTGTCAAATTCAAGGATACAAGGCTTTTGATATTTGATAAAGATAAATTATTTAAAGAAACCTAGTATACATTTTCACTTCTATATCCTTTGAAATTTATGGATTTGTCAGATGTGAGTGATATAGTGCAGTGTTGGGGAGTGAATTTGACTTCATAACCTCTATCGCACAATTGACTTATGCTTAGTAGATTATGCTTAAGCCCTTTCACTAGGAGTACATCATCAATCAAGCAAGATTTAGATATACCTATTGAGCCGATTTTTTCAATTACTCCTTTGCTGTTGTCTCCAAAGGTGACAGTTCCCTTCTCCTTTGGTTTGACAGATTGGAGTAGATCTTTGTTCCCAGTCATATGTCTAGAGCATCCACTGTCTAGATACCATATGCTAGAAAGAACAATTTTCCTATTTCCCTGCAAGAATTGATTTTGGTATCCTTTAGTTATTTTGGGTCCACAGTGTTAGAAAAGAGAGATACAAAATAGACTTATAAGAGTTCAGTCTCTCATAGCAACATCATCGCCACTTTCTAAGAGTGCTCCCAGTAGTAGGTAGGGCTATGGCCTCTTTAAAAACCTATTTCCTTGGACAGAGCAGCGTTCATCAGAAAGACCAGCCGCAAGTCAAGCAGTTTAAACCGGTCTATGATGAACTCCCTTAGATCATGATCTCATAATGCCAACTGATGAGTTGTTAAGTACTCTTAGGCCTCCATTTCATATAGCTTTTTTGATCATATTGAAATCTTAAAAATCTACATTTATATCTAGCATGACCAATTTTACAACAATAAGAGCATGTAGGGGGTGATCTCATTTTGGCTTTAGCAATAAGGCTAGTAAAATCTATTGATTTCTTACCATACCCTATTCCACCTTTATCAAAGCTACATTTTTGCATGCTTAGTAAATTATTCAACTTGTTACTACTAACATTGAATTTATAAAATGATTTTTCTAAGGTAGCTATGTCATCCTTTAATCATAGGTTTTCATGCTCCTTAGATCCTAATTCATTTTTGAGGTTTTTATTTTTTTTTCTAAGTGATTTAGCCATGTCAAACATAAGCTTATAAGCTTGCAGTAATTCATCGTAAGATGGTACCTCATCATCATCGTTGGAGGCGATGTCATCATCCTTGGCCATGTGACATATGTTGGCTTCCTCCTCATCGCTATCTTCATAGGCTTCCATCTCAAATGTTTCATGTTTGAGCTCTAGGAGGTCAATCTTTGTTTCCTTGACCTGGTTGGTTCCCTCGTGGCATATCTCCAATTTATACAATATTTCTTTAGCGGAGGAGCACATTGATATTTGGTTGTACTCGTTCATATCTAAAGAACAATGCAAAATATTCCTAGCTTTAGCATTTTGAGATATCAATTTCATATCCTCCTTTGAAAAGTCGTCCATTCCCTTAGGAATTTTGACTCCCTCAACCTCTTTCGTAGGTATGTAGGGACCTTTCATGGTTACTTTCCAAAGGTCATAGTCTACGGATTGGATGTATAGGGACATTTGATTTTTTCAATACCCGTAGTTTATGCCATTGAAAAGAGGAGGACGATTTGTTGATTGCCCTTGAGCATAGTCGCTCGCTAGATTTTCCATAGAGCCTTTTTGAAAATATTTTGAAAAAGGTGGCTCTAATACCACTTGTTAGAACCTAACGGGGGGGGGGGGAGATTTAGGTTCTATTAGAAACTTTAGCAATTTAAAGCGATTATGCAAATACGCAAGAGGAAGACATAAAGCAATCAAAAATAAATGCGGTAAATAAATGCGTAAAAGAAATAAAGCGATAAATGAGATAGGATATGTTTATGGAAGTTCGACGATAAATCGTCTACGTCTCCCCTTCTTGGTTAAGATCGATTAACCAAAGATTCACTAGCACTTCAACTTCTTGGCCTTGATGGCTCCAAGGATAGCCGTAAAAATTGACACGATCACCGCGCCGATACAACTCGATACTCTTGGCCTTAAGGGATCCAAGGATATCCTCAACACAAACACTTGGCTTCACACCCAAGTGCTTACAACGATAGTACAACACACTTGGCTTCACACTCTAGTGTTTACAACAATAGCACAACCAACTCACAAACTATTTTTACAAACACTCTCAAATATATCACACAAACACTTTGATAGTGAGAAATTTCTTGCAAAGGAGAGAAGAGATGAGTTGGGATGTCTCCAAATGAACTTGGATGGCCTCTATTTATAGTTGGCAAAGATTTGAATCTGATTTGAGTGCTTGGAGCATGTGTTAAGAAGTCAAGGAGTGACAAAAAGTGTTCGGCGCCGCTGCCTACTTTTTCCTAGCACTGAGCGGATTTTGTGAAAAAATCATATCTACCAATCTAACCGTTGGATTGATTTGAAATTTGAACCAAAGCTTTAAAACATCGGAATCTTCATTATGAACGGTGAAGATATGATTTTAACAGGTCAAACATTTTCAGTAATTTTCGGAATTCACTTCATCAAGTTTTCGAACTTGTTATGTGCAACAAATTTGAAAAATATATATCTCCATATCCATCCGTTGGATTGATCTGAATTTTGGACAAAGGTTGTAAAACATCATAATTTGAATCTGATCATTGGAGATTTGATTTGGATATCTTAAAAAATCCCAGTTCATTTTTGAAGTTGAATTCTTCATCATTTGCTTCATGTTCTACAGAAATAGGTACTGTGCAACCTTTGTGGAAAAATCATAACTTCATATCTAGCCGTTGGATTGATATGAAATTTTGATATAAGTTTTAAAGCATCCTGATATTGATTTTTATTGGTGGAGATTTGATTTGGATGTCTCAAGCACGTCCAGTAATTTTCAGAAGTTGATTATTCATCCTTCACTTCAAGTTCTGCAGAAATAGGTACTGCACAACTTTTGTGGAAAAATCATAACTTCATATCTAGCCGTTGGATTTCTCTAAAATTTGGACAGCACATGTAAAACTTCCTCATCACGATTATGACTGGTGAAGATCGGATTTCAATGCATAGAAAATTCCCAGTAATTTTTGGAAGTTGCTGCTCCATACTTTGACTTCTTCTTGTCTTTTTCTTCATATCTCTTAACAATGTTTCATCCATTCAATGAGCAATACAAGACTTTATAAATACATGTATAGCTTCAAAATAGCTTCCAATCATTTAATCATCAATAAATCTAATCTGTAAAATCTCACTTTAAATGGTTAGTAACAATTAACCGAGTTTTATAATCATCAAAACATAATATTATGAGACTTGTTAATGCATTAAAAACATTAATCTCATAACACGAGATTTGTATGCGTTTAAGGCGTAACAGATTGAAAACATAACTAAGAATTTCTATCATGGGTTTGACTGGGATAGTTCTGGTGAATAGATTCAGACTGACACAAGGGTTGTGAGAATAGATACTTGTGAGTATCATCTGACTTGGTCAGCTTGGTCAGAAGAAGGAAAGATGAATTTTTAATATTAGATCTTATGCTACTCTCGGAGTTGGAATAGTCCTGGAAGGGATATTCCTGGACAAGTGATCGTGTTGGGCAAAGGGTTGAGTGATTTGGAATAAACACTAGATTGGTGAATCTAGTAAGTAGACTGACTAGTATCGATGTTCATCAAGATTATCGTATGTGTGAGACCCCGTTTCTAATCTTCTAATCTCGAATAATTAACTACAATCGAACACAAAGAGCCGAGGAATCGAATCAAAATTTTTTTTTTTAATAAAACCTTTGCGCCCGCGCGCGTAGGCAAAGAGGCTAGAGGACTCGCGGGATGCTCGCGCTCGCGCGCACGCGGGCAAAAATACCCGAGCCCTCCAAGCTTGCTTGCGTGCGCGCGAGGTCAAGCCTCGCCCGCGCGCAGGCCAAACGGGCAGAAACAGAGTAGAAACCTGGGAACAACTCCAAAAGCAATTCCAATCAATTCTAAACTCAAGAACACATATATATCAATATTTAGAACATACAATATTCTAATTTCTGCCCAAAAAAATGCAATAACAAGTTCGACGATAGGGTTCGTTCTATTATTAAAAATAATACAAGTCCAAAAGGCACAACCCTACGACACACGGTGTCTCACTTCTATCATTCTCACCCCGAGCTAACCCAGACGACTCGGTCTGTGTAGTAGCCCGTACCCTAATTAAGTAATTAAAGGATTAATGCTAATTAATTGAATCGGGTATCGGACGGATCGGAAGCTCCGAAGGCACGATCGGAAGCTCCAAACAGGATCGGAAGCTCCGATGAGCGATCGGAGGCACCGATGTTATTACGTCAGGCATGACGTGTGGTTGGATCGGAAGCTCCGATCAGGATCGGAGGCTCCGATCACCCCTATCCGGAGTCAACAAGTGATATTTTGACACGTGGCAGATCAGGATCTTCGGAAGCTCCGATGGCAGGATCAGACGTTCCGATCGAGGTTCGGACGTTCCGATCAAGGATCGGAAGTTCCGATCGTTTTCTATAAATAGAAGGCCGAGACTTCACTTTCATTTGCCAATTCCGAGTTCTCCTTTCCTTTCTAGTCCTTTTGGAGCTGTTTTAGTCTTCTTAGGCTTGGTCCGGAGGTCGGCGAGGCGTTCGGTAGTCGTAGAGAAGTTGTGCCCAAGTTCTGGAGGCATCGACATCAAAGGGCTAACGACGGACGAAGGTATAGCTTTTTCTTCCTATAAATATTTAGGAGTATGCAATAGCTTAGTTAAGGATTTTAGAGCACTTTAATGATAGTAGTATCATTTGACAGTGTAGAGCAGACTATAGGCGTGGACCTAGAGTTGGTAGAGCTTGCGCTGTTTTGAGGTACGAAAGTACTGTTCGAGATATCCTGACTGAGTATGCATGTATTATGTGACTACATGATTTATATGCCATGTTATTATGCTGCATTCATTTGCATCTTGATGTATCTCTTTCGAGATGTCTGTTAGTAGGGTTGTACCCTATCCTGTTAGTGGATGGACTTCCATCGATTTGGGTCCGGCGTATCCACGGTTATCTCGGTATGGGAGCCACCTCCTGAAGCGACGGCATAGCGTGCTACATACCAGGGCCCGGTCTGTCTCTATTATCTGATCCTTGACCTCGAGTCTATAGGGAGTTCACTTTGCATGCATGTATACTCATACTCTCGCACTGAGCGTTTTATGCTCACGTCTCGTACTCTGTATTTTCTGGACACCCTATTCCATGGGGCAGGTTTGCGGTTGGACGAGGAGGGTGGATCTAGGAGGGGCTAGTCAGTGGTTGGCCAGCTGGAGTTTCGCTTAGGTTTTATTACTGTTGTTTGGGTTTATACAGCTATTCGATTTGGTTGTATATTATTGGATAAATTACAGATTCCTTTACTTGGGATTGTATAATGTTTATGGTTTCCGCAGTTTTATTCTGATATCTGTTTAATTAAGTTAATTGCATGCCTAAGTTCTGTTTAGTAGGTGATTCGGGTAAGGGTCACTACATTTATGGTATCAAAGCATGCAAAAGATTTCTTGGGATTTAGTCTCATCTTGAGGTATTTTTGTAGATGTCAAATCGTGACGACCAGAGTTCTCATGGCAGTGTTGGTGGGCATTGGGGAGATGCCGACCGGGAGCCTCGTCGAGAACGGCGTCATAGTCACCATGACGACGAGCGTTTCACTGTGCGTCGATTCTTAGCTATGGGTCCTAAGCCCTTAGTTGGAGGTGAGTCTCCGGAGGATGCGGAGAACTGGTTAGACCGCATGGAGACGACTTTTCAGACTTTCCAATGCACCGATGAGCAGAAGGTGGAGACCCTTGGCTATCTTCTTGATGGGCGTGCGCGCAGGTGGTGGAGGTTTACTTCTGCACCTTTTGTTACGGCGAGAGGAGTGGCCACCTGGGCCGAGTTCCGCACAGCTTTCCAAAAGCGGTATTTTCCTCCTGCACTCCGTCAGTCGAAGGCAGGCGAGCTACTGAGTCTGCGACAGGGAGCCATGTCTATCAATGAGTATCAGCAGAGGTTCTTTGATCTGCTATCCTATTGCCCCGAGATTGCTGATAGCTCAGAGATGAAGTATAATCTGTTCCTTCAGGGCCTTAACCCTGAGATCCATGACCATGTGGCGGTTGGAGACGACATGTCCTACGAGGGTTTGGTGAGCCGTTGTCACTAGGCGGAGGACATCATTCGGCGGAACAGGTCTTTCTCTCAGTCGAGACCTACTAGTTCTTTGGGTCCCCATGCCCAAACTTTCAAGAAGTCTGGATCTTCTTCTTCCTCTGGTTCTGGAGGTGTTGTCCGTTTCGGTAAGAAGGACAAGTGTGATCACTGTGGGAAGAACCATCCATCCGACAAGTGCCGTAGAGCTTCTGGAGCTTGTTTCCGTTGTGGAGAGACTGGTCATATCCGGAGAGATTGTCCACTGTCTGGGGGAGGCGGTTCTGGTTCTGGTTCAGGATCGGGTTCTCAGGCCATCGTACAGCAGAGGTCGCAGGGACAGTCTGCTGGGAGTTCCCATTTGAAGCCACGAGCTTCTGGCCAGGTGTTTGCCCTGAGACATGATCAGGCAGTGGAGGAGAATGAGAAAGTCATCGCAGGTACATTTCTGCTTTATGGTATACCTGCTCTTGTACTTATTGACACTGGTGCATCTCATTCCTTCATTTCTGCACGTTTTGTTAAGAGGCATAAGTTACCATGCATTGCACTAGACGTAGTGATGTCTGTTTTTACTCCGACGGGCCAATCTGCTTTGGCTAAGCGTCTAGTGATGGGTTGCCCTTTAGAGTTTGAAGGGAACATTCTGTTAACGAATCTCATGGTCCTGGCGATGGACGAATTTGATTGCATTCTGGGAATAGATATGTTGACTACCTATCGAGCTTCAGTGGACTGCTATCAGAGATTAGTACGCTTTCATCCGGAAGGGAGTGAGAGTTGGTTTTTCTATGGTGAGGGAGCGCGACCCCCGATGCCTTTGGTATCAGCTTTGAGAGCCTGTCGAGCTTTAGAGTCTGGCGGGGAAGGCTACCTTATCTATGCAGTTGATTCGTCCGCTGAGAGTATTGGGATAGAGAGCATTCCTGTTGTAGATGAATTTCCAGATGTGTTTCCTGATGAGATTCCGGGTTTTCCTCCTGCTAGGGAAGTCGAGTTTGGCATAGAGTTGGTGCCGGGTACTTTGCCTATTTCTAGAGCACCGTATCGTCTGGCTCCGTCAGAGAGGCGTGAGTTGAAGAATCAACTACAGGATCTTTTGGACAAGGGGTACATTCGTCCTAGTGTATCTCCTTGGGGAGCTCCTGTTCTCTTCGTGAAGAAGAAGGATGGGTCGATGCGGCTGTGCATTGACTATCGGCAGCTGAATCGAGTCACTGTGAAGAACAAGTATCCGTTGCCTTGTATTGATGACTTGTTCGATCAGCTGCAGGGCACGTCAGTTTACTCCAAGATTGACTTGAGATCTAGGTATCATCAGTTGAGAGTCCGTGATCAGGACGTAGCCAAGACTGCATTCCGTACTCGCTATGGGCATTACGAATTTCTAGTGATGCCATTTGGTTTGACTAATGCGCCGGCTATATTCATGGATTTGATGAACCGTGTCTTCAGGGAGTATTTGGACAAGTTTGTCGTGGTCTTCATTGACGACATCTTGGTGTATTCGCGTAATACGGAAGAGCATGTTTCTCACTTACGGTTGGTACTACAGACTCTTCGAGATGAGCAGTTGTACGCCAAGCTGAGCAAGTGTGAGTTCTGGATGGATAGAGTGGTCTTTCTTGGCCATATCATATCCATGGAGGGGATCTCTGTTGATCCAAGCAAGATTGAAGCGGTACTTAATTGGTCGCGTCCGACGACAGTTGCTGAGATCCGTAGTTTTCTGGGTCTAGCAGGGTATTATCGTCGCTTCATTCTGAACTTCTCTCAGTTAGCTCGACCGTTGACGCAGCTTACTTGCAAGGGTGTGGATTTCGAGTGGTCCTCTGAGTGTGAGGAGAATTTCCGTGAGCTTTGACGGCGGTTGACTTCTGCGCCGGTGTTGGCATTACCGTCCGGATCTGGAGGGTATGTGGTATACACGGATGCTTCTATTCAGGGGTTAGGTTGTGTCCTGACTCAGAATGGGCATGTGATCGCATACGCTTCTAGACAGCTGAAGCTTCACGAGGACAACTACCCAGTCCATGATTTGGAGTTAGCAGCCATTGTGTTCGCTTTGAAGATCTGGCGTCATTATCTGTATGGCGAGAAATTTAAGATCTTCACCAACCATAAGAGTCTCAAGTATTTGTTCACTCAGGCGGAGTTGAACATGAGGCAGAGACGTTGGATGGACTTGCTTAAGGACTATGATTACGAGATTAAGTACCATCCGGGAGCTGCTAATCTCACCGCTGATGCTTTGAGTCGCAAGGTGTGACTATCCGCACTTCAGGCTTGTTCGATGTCTAGTGCGATCAGTGACTGTTGTACTTCAGGTTATACCTTCAGGCATGAGAAAGGTATGCAGAGTATCCAGATGTTTGCGATATTATCTGAGCCAGCCTTGTATTCGCGGATCCGAGATGCTCAGATGTCTGATTCGAAGACCCAGCGTTTAGCTCGTCTAGCTAACGAGGGTAGCTCGTCTGGATTTCATTATCAGTCAGATGGTTTTCTGTGTTTGTCTGGTAGGCTTGTGATTCCGCAGGATGAAGAGTTGCGAGAGGAGATTTTGTCTCAGGCGCATCGCACTAGGTTGAGTATTCACCCTGGGAGCAACAAGATGTACAAGGATCTACGTACTCGTTTCTGGTGGAAAGGAATGAAACGCAGTGTTTATCAGTTTGTTTCGAGATGTTTGGTGTGTCAACAGGTCAAGGTAGAGCACCAACGACCTGGAGTATTGCTTCACAGTCTGCCTATTCCTGAATGGAAATGGGAGTTTATCACAATGGACTTTGTGACCCATTTGCCGGTATCCCCGAGGAACTGTGATGCTATCTGGGTTGTGGTGGACCGACTCACCAAGTCAGCGCATTTCATTGCCTATAGCCGAGAGTACTCTGTGGATCGCATGGCACGGATGTACATTCAGGAGATCGTTCGACTTCATGGAGTGCCTGTGAGCATTGTCAGCGATCGGGACCCCAGGTTTACTTCTAGATTCTGGGGGAGTGTTCAGCGTGCGATGGGTACTACTCTCAGTTTGAGTACAGCCTATCATCCGGAGACTGATGGTCAGTCAGAGCGCATTATCCGTATGTTAGAGGATATGCTTAGAGTGTGCGTCTTGGATTTTGGTTCAGCCTGGCAGGATCATTTGCCATTGATCGAGTTCGCTTACAACAACAGTTATCACACTAGTATTGGGATGACACCTTTTGAGGCGTTGTATGGACGACGTTGTCGTACTCCACTCTTCTGGGAAGAAGTGGGGGAGAGACAGGCTGAGGGACCGGAGTTTATCCAACAGGCGATAGACATTGTTGATCAGATCAAGAAACGGATTAAGACTGCACAGGATCGTCAGGCCAGCTATGCTAATATCAAGCGTAGGCCCTTGCAGTTCGAGGTCGGGGAGAAAGTGTTTCTGAGAGTGTCACCTTTCCGCAAGATTCTCAGATTTGGCCTTAAAGGCAAGTTTTCTCCCAGATTTATCGGCCCGTTTGAGATCTTGGAGAGCATTGGCGATTTGGCTTATCGACTAGCTTTGCCACCGCATCTATCCAGTATTCACGACGTGTTCCACGTATCTCTATTGCGACGGTATGTGGCGGATGAATCTCATATTCTACAGCGGTCTGAGGTTCAGGTAGACAAGGATTTGACTTAAGTTGAGAAATCTCTTCGTATCCTGGATTATAAGGATAAGGTTTTACGGAACAAAGTCATTCCTTTGGTTTTAGTTCAGTGGCAGTGCCGAGGCACTGAAGAAGCTACGTGGGAGCTTGAGGACAGGATGCGTAAAGACCATCCTGAGTTGTTTTGATTTCATTCTTTAAGTTGTATTCAGTTGCAAACTTTGTAAACGTTTGATTTGAATAAAGAATGTTTTTGATTTTTGTATTTGCATTCGGTACTTAAGATCTGATTTCGAGGACGAAATATCTTAAGTGGGGGAGAATGTAGTAGCCCGTACCCTAGTTGAGTAATTAAAGGATTAATGCTAATTAATTGAATCGGGTATCGGACGGATCGGAAGCTTCGAAGGCACGATCGGAAGCTCCGAACAGGATCGGAAGCTCCGATGAGCGATCGGAGGCACCGATGTTATTACGTCAGGCATGACGTGTGGTTGGATCGGAAGCTCCGATCAGGACCGGAGGCTCCGATCACCCCTATCCGGAGTCAACAAGTGATATTTTGACACGTGGCAGATCAGGATCTTCGGAAGCTCCGATGGCAGGATCGGACGTTCCGATCGAGGTTCGGACGTTCCGATCAAGGATCGGAAGTTCCGATCGTTGTCTATAAATAGAAGGCCGAGACTTCACTTTCATTTGCCAATTCCGAGTTCTCCTTTCCTTTCTAGTCCTTTTGGAGCTGTTTTAGTCTTCTTAGGCTTGGTCCGGAGGTCGGCGAGGCGTTCGGTAGTCGTAGCGGAGTTGTGCCCAAGTTCTGGAGGCATCGACATCAAAGGGCTAACGACAGACGAAGGTATAGCTTTTGCTTCCTATAAATATTTAGGAGTATGCAATAGCTTAGTTAAGGCTTTTAGAGCACTTTAATGATAGTAGTATCATTTGACAGTGTAGAGCAGACTATAGGCGTGGACCTAGAGTTGGTAGAGCTTGCGCTGTTTTGAGGTACGAAAGTACTGTTCGAGATATCCTGACTGAGTATGCATGTATTATGTGACTGCATGATTTATATGCCATGTTATTATGCTGCATTCATTTGCATCTTGCTGTATCTCTTTCGAGATGTCTGTTAGTAGGGTTGTATCCTATCCTGTTAGTGGATGGACTTCCATCGATTTGGGTCCGGCGTATCCACGGTTATCTCGGTATGGGAGCCACCTCCTGAAGCGACGGCACAGCGTGCTACATACCAGGGCCCGGTCTGTCTCTGTTATCTGATCCTTGACCTCGAGTCTATAGGGAGTTCACTTTGCATGCATGTATACTCATACTCTCGCACTGAGCGTTTTATGCTCATGTCTCGTACTCTGTATTTTCTGGACACCCTATTCCATGGGGCAGGTTTGCGATTGGACGAGGAGGGTGGATTCAGGAGGGGCTAGTCAGTGGTTGGCTAGCTGGAGTTTCTCTTAGGTTTTATTACTGTTGTTTGGGTTTATACAGCTATTCGATTTGGTTGTATATTATTGGATAAATTACAGATTCCTTTACTTGGGATTGTATAATGTTTATGGTTTCCGCAGTTTTATTCTGATATCTGTTTTATTAAGTTAATTGCATGCCTAAGTTCTGTTTAGTAGGTGATCCGGGTAAGGGTCACTACAGTCTGACTCCTGATCCTCCTGTTTTCAAGTACATATACAAACAAAAACAACACCCGGATAACCCGGTTAGAAATATAATTTCTAAGTAAAAGAGACAGACATACAATTGTAAGAGTGGGTGCCCAGTGAGCCAACTGTGTGGCTATGGGCTTTGTTGACTCTTTGTATAAACAATCTTTTGTTTAATATTATTTACACTTTTATGGCAATGACTTTATATTACTTCATATTGTTATATTATGATATACTATTGTTGTTTTGATAAAGACCTTGAATATACTATAGTGTATGTAAGATGTGGTAGAACATGGAGATGTCTATCATGAAATACATCTTATAGTCACTGTATATTCTAAAACCGTTCCTAGTCGATTGAGCCGTCCGATAATAAGGATAAGGATCGCTCGAGTTTGAGACTAGCATTTGCGATGCGGAGTACCACGTTTCATTGGTAGGGAACATGGAGATGTTCGAAGCATGCAAATGGATATTCATAGGATGAATAATCGAACTACCCTATCCGGACTTTCCAAGTGGTTATCACTTATCGAGTGGATAAAGTCCGCGGTTTTGGTTGTACACCATTAGTCCTTACGACTTGAAACATCATGGAGACTCTATATGCTAGTGCTGTGCTTTGACTCGTTTACCGACTCTATGGGGGTCATCAGGTGTCGAGATTGGGTATAGTTACGACACATATAGGAGTCAATGCATTGTTGTCAAGGATTCACCACATACTTGCGAGTGTGGATATCCTATGCGATCTGAGGAGATATTAGTGTGACAAATCTCTGGCCAGAGTACTTGATGTGATTTAAGAAATGGTTTCTTAGTAGCACATGCGATGTCACTAATTTGATCTTCAAGATGTATTGCATAGTTATCGAATCTTGAGCGACTCTCGATATACCAATGGTTGTTGATTCGATCGGGATATATGGATGAAGGGACCGTACTGTACGTTAACCAAAATCTACTGGTTCTTGTAGGCACTATCAGTGATACCTAGGGAATCATGGGGCGATGTTGCTAGGCGCTTTACCATGATTCGTTGGGCAAGTCGGAAAGTGTTGTTCCGAGTCACAAGGAGTTGTGAGCCCACGGCTAGCTGTATCCCTGAACCATTGAGGGTCACACAGTGTAATGGAGTTTTAATCCCCGTTGAGATAGTTAAATTTAAAGAGTTAAATTTAATGAACTAAGGAGTTGGACTTCTTAAATAAGAGTAAGGGAGTAGGATTTCCTAAAATGACATAGGGATGGACATTTTTGGAAATCACTGAATTCAGATTCAGGAAAATTTATTTTGACTTTAAAACGTGCAGAAATGGTTTCTGTGCACATTTGTGAAATCGTTTCATCAATCGGAGTCACGATGAATTTTATATTAATTTCTGAACGAGCGGGCTTTGCTTGTCGGGCCCCAGCTTATGACTAATGGGCCCTAAGGTGTTAGTGGCCTGCATTATAAATAAGTTATTTCAGTACAGAAATTACACACAACAGGTCATAAATTTTGAGAGCAAATTTCGAAAACCCTATACCCTCTCAAAACCGATCGGCCGTCCCCTCCCTTTGCTCTGCCCGAGAAAATTCCGGTCTGTGATTTTGAATCGCAGTAAGGAATAACGAATCAGATTCGTTCAATCTCTTCGCAGAAAACTTCTGATAGATTTTCTAGTGCAATCTATCAGAGGGATTAAACCTCTGTTCGTGGACCTGATTGAAGGCGTTCATCGGTTCCAGGGAGAGACAACAAGAGCAGAATTGTTCTGTTGGTGTCCATTAATCTCGTTGCGAGATTTGAGGTAAAATTTATTTAATTGTTATTTGAATTTTACACACACGTAATTCAATCGATGAACGGTTGATACCCATACCATGGAAACGTTCCATGAAAAATTTTTAAACTTCCGCTGCACCGGGTATCAATCGTAATTGGTCTGGGAACTCGCCAGTTTTCCAACAGTGGTATCAGAGCCAGGTTGCTCAGATCAATCGATTGAATAATCAATTGTACAAAATTTTTGAGTCTCGGTTTATGAAACAAAATAAATATTTTTAATAAAAAAAAAAATTTTTTTCGGGGCAAAACCCGGGCAGCGATTGGATCGCTGCCCGGTGGGGCAGCAATTGTTGCTGCCCCGGGCGGCGCACGGCGCCGCCCAAAGGGGGCGCACGGCGCCGCCCAAGGCGGCGACTGTCGCCGCCCAGGGCGGCACACGGCGCCGCCCAGGGCAGCGCTGTGCGCTGCCCAGCGCAGCGCTGGGCGCTGCGCAGGGCAGCGCTCGGCGCTGCCCAGGGGCGGCGCTCGGCGCCGCCCAGCGCAGCGCTGGGCGCTGCGCAGGGCGGCGCTCGGCGCCGCCCAGGGGCAGCGCACGCACGGCGCCGCCCAGGGGCGGCGCCAGGCGCTGCCCTAAGGGGGCAGCCGGGCTGCCCCCGGCCCGCGCCCCGGGTGCGGGCCGGCCCGGGAGTGTCCCGGGCGGCCCGCGGGAAAAATTATATTTTAATTTTAATATTTAAAATTTTATTTTTGGTCCGGTCAAAAATTGTTTTTGATTGGTTCACGAGATTTCGGATCGAATTGTTCGAGTCCGTAAATTTTAAAATTGATTTTGGATAAATTTGAATTTTTGGAAAATTTTAATATTTTATCCGTAAATTGAATTTAGAAATCAATTATTTTGGTACAATTGATGATAAGATATGATCTTATGATATATTAGATAAAATATGATTTTATTTGTAAAATTGGATTTTATAGATAAAATATGATTTTATTTGATATGGAGATAAAAATATGATTTTATATGTGAAATGTGATTTTATATATAAAATATGATTTTATCTTGTTTAAATTTGAATTGCCACAGCATGTTATCCAATAAATTAATTTTGAATTAAATGTTATTGGATAAGGATGATCGATTGCCATGACCAATTTTGTAGGTGTATGTTAGGAATTTACATTTTGTCTTTATTGTTGTTGGTTTTATTAATGGGCCTGGTTTATGGCCCGATATGAATGTCATATGTAATAAAAGTGGGCTTGGTTTATAGCCCGTTCCCACCCCCTAAAAATGTATCCCCTACTTGTCATTGTTATTTATTGTAAATACATTAGATATAGTGGGAGATCAAGATTTGAAGATGGTGGGCCCAGCAGACAATGAAGACTGAAGAAATGTAAATTGGAAGCATATGTAATAGGATTGCATTTGCATACTGCATATTACCTAGGATTGGACTAAGACCCGTGATTGGCAACCACGGGTCAATTAGAAATGGAATCGATCATCCTATATAATATGTGATATTATGATTGTATGCATGTTTAGACATAAATTGCGTGAATCCGGCAATGCATGCAATAAATTAAATATGATGAGACAAATATTTTTATAAATAAAAATCCCTCATTTTAAATATGATTTAAAATTTATATCAAGATAAATAAAGGAAATTTAAATATTGTTTAAATGTTCCTACCTTCCATCAACGGTCAATGTATGTGATGCTACCCGCGGATACGGTCCGGCTCATATTATTGGGGGGGCCCGTCCGTCGGAAAGCTGTACATTGGATCGACAAATGTTGTAAGTTGGGTGGAACTCCCATGGGATCGGCTCATATTATTGGGGGATCCACATGGCGACCGTCCATCACAACTTAATATTGATGGGTCATCTTGACATGTCACTTTAAAACGGCGTCATATTATTGGGCCCTTATTGGACATGAGGTAAATACATGGGGGTTGCTTTGGAAGCAATTGGGCTCTACCTTTTGAGAATTATGGTTGGCTGATATTATTCGGGACCATAAGTTTGTCAATTGGACTCCATGTTCTCACTAAGGAAAAAGTTTCCCGTTTTCACTAGAGGGTGGTGAAATCGTTAAAATAGTGGGAGTGAGATTCATAAAATTAAATTCGCCTATTTTATGTCTTAGTAAATTGTTAAACAATCATTGATATATGTCTGTTTTTCCTTTTCAGTATTTCATACAATGAATTCGCGAAATCCTTTATTCTCGATCCTCGAACAAAACAAGCTGACTGGCGCCAACTATACGGAATGGTTCCGGAAGTTGAAGATTGTCTTAACTTCGGAGAAAATGCTCTACGTGTTAGAGAAAGCACCTCCGAAGGAAGCACCAGCTGACATAAGTCCGGAGGAATTGGCCAAACTTGATGCATGGTGCGACCATGACATCAAGACCAAATGCTATATGCAAGCCTCGATGTCTGATGAACTCCAGAGGCGATTTGAGGACACGGTGAATGCTGCTGACATTCACACACAACTCAAGGAACTTTTTGGGGCTCAGTCGAGGGCTGAAAGGTTCTCTACTGTTAAGGAGTTGATGACGTGCCGCATGCGTGAAGGGACTTCGGTCCGTGATCATGGGGTACGAGTGATTTGGCTCATACAGAAGTTAGCGACCCTTGATTTGGTGTTGGAGCATGAACTCAATGTGGACTTGCTGCTTCTATCTCTTCCTTCTTCATTTGATGGATTCGTGATAAATTTTAATATGAACAAGATAGAGGCCACCCTTGAAGAGATGGTCAATATGCTCGTTACATATGAATCCACACTTAAGAAGGATAAGCCAGCTTTCTTGGTGGGCTCCTCATCTTCTGCTAAGAAGGGGCCAAGTATGAAGGGCAAGAAACGTTCTGCCCCACCCAAGAAAGTGGAACCCGAGAAGAAGCAAAAGACAAAGGCTTCAAACGATGGAAAATCCAAGGATGTTTGCCATTACTGCAAGAAGCCGGGTCATTGGAAGCGCAACTGCAAGGAGTATCTTGAGCAGTTGGGAACTGCAAAGGGTATGTTCTATATCGAAATAAACATGTCACTTAATACAACTTCTTGGGTATTGGATACCGGATGTGGTTCTCACATTTGCAATGATTTGCAGGTGATGACAAGAAGTCGCAGGCTTAGAATGGGTGAGACCCAGCTGAGGCTCGGGAATGGTTCCAGAGTTGAAGCTACGGCCATTGGAGATGTTTGTTTGATTTTGCAGAATGGTTTTAAATTATTGTTGAGAGATGTTTTATTTGTGCCAGATTTAATTAAAAACATTATTTCTATTTCTATGCTTGATAGAGATGGTTATTCTTGTAATTTTGTGAATGGGATTTGCAGTATTTACAAGAATGAATGTTTAATTGGAAATGGACAACTTGAAAACGATCTATATAATTTAAAACTAAAAGACGTTCCAGTAAATTGTATTGACAAACCGGCGACAACAAACAAAAGGAAAAACGATAGTCAAAACCCGGCAAACCTTTGGCACGCTAGACTAGGTCATATTTCCTCAAGGAGGATGAACAAGCTAGTGGGAGAGGGCATGTTTGATATGTCTGATATTAACTCTCTACCTACTTGTGAATCCTGCCTAAAAGGGAAAATGACTAAATCCCCTTTTAAGGGGAAACCTGAGCGTAGTCAAAATCTGTTGGATTTGATCCATACAGATGTTTGTGGTCCATTTAGAGTAGGGACTCAACATGGCCACACCTACTTCATTACCTTTACTGATGATTATTCAAGGTATGGGTATTTATATTTAATGAAATATAAGTCTGAAGCATTTGAAAAGTTCAAAGAATTCAAGGCTGAAGTAGAAAACAAGCTAGGTAAAAGTATTAAAGCACTTCGATCGGATCGAGGTGGAGAATACTTGAGTACCGAGTTTTTGGACTATCTGAAAGAGAATGGGATTCTCTCTCAGTGGACTCCTCCTATGACACCACAGCTTAATGGTGTATCGGAGCGTCGTAATCGAACTTTGTTGGACATGGTTCGATCTATGATGAGCTTCACTGAGCTTCCACCTTCGTTTTGGGGCTATGCGCTTGAAACGGCGGTATTGTTGTTGAACAACGTCCACACTAAAGCAGTGGACAAAACACCATACGAGTTATGGAATGGCAAAGCTCCTAAGTATTCGTACTTGAGGATTTGGGGATGTCCTGCTTACGTGAAGCGGACAGTGGGAGATAAGTTGGATAGTCGATCCAGCTTGTGTTATTTTGTGGGGTATCCGAAGAATTCAATCGGATATTATTTCTATTATCCTGCTGAAACAAAGGTGTTTGTTTCACGGAATGCCACCTTCTTGGAGAAGGAGTTCTTATTGGATAAGAAAGGCGAGATGATGGAACTCGAAGAAGTTCGAGAAGAACCCGAAATACAAAATAACGATCCCACACCTCAGGAACCATTGCTGGACACGCCTGCACCTAGAAGATCCGAGAGGACTTCTAGACCTCCAGTTCGATATGGTCTTCTTCTTGAAGAGGGTCAAGATGAACCCGACATTGGATGTGATCCAAGAAGCTTCAAGGAAGCAATTTCTGATGCGGATTCGAATTTATGGCTTGAAGCTATGCAGTCAGAATTGGATTCGATGCATACTAACCAAGTCTGGACTTTAGTGGATCCTCCCGATGGAATTGTTCCAATAGGGTGTAAATGGATCTACAAAAGAAAGCTTGGGCCTGATGGTAAGGTATTGACCTACAAGGCGCGATTGGTGGCTAAAGGTTATACTCAAAGGCAAGGAGTTGACTATGACGAAACCTTTTCACCAGTTGCAATGTTCAAGTCCATAAGAATCCTTATTGCCATAGCTGCATGGTATGACTATGAGATATGGCAAATGGATGTGAAGACTGCTTTTCTTAATGGAGACATTAAGGAAGAAATCTATATGAAGCAGCCTGAGGGGTACACATCCATGGGAAGCGAGCATAAGGTATGCAAGCTTCAGAGATCAATTTATGGTCTAAAACAAGCATCAAGAAGTTGGAACCAGAAATTTGATGAAACAATTAAAGACTTTGGTTTCATCAAGAACCCGGAGGAACCTTGCGTGTACAAGAAAGTAGTTAAGGATGCGGTGACATTCTTAGTACTTTATGTTGATGACATCCTACTCATTGGGAATGATGTAGGGATGTTGCAGTCAACAAAGATATGGTTATCAGGTAGATTTTCGATGAAGGATTTGGGTGAGGCATCCTACATTCTTGGGATACAGATCTATAGGGATAGATCTAAGAGAATGATAGGACTCACTCAATCAACCTACATCGATACCATATTGAAACGGTTTTCAATGGATGGGTCCAAGAGAGGACATCTACCCATGTGTCATGGAGTTTCTCTATCCAAGTCTATGTGTCCCAAGACTGATGCAGAGATAGAGAATATGACACATGTACCATATGCGTCAGCTATAGGTAGTATCATGTATGGGATGATATCTACCAGACCGGATGTAGCATTTGCTCTGAGTGTCACGAGCAGATATCAGTCTAATCCTGGTCAGATGCATTGGAAAGCCGTGAAGGACATTCTTAAGTACTTGCGAAGGACTAAGAATATGTTCATGGTTTATGGAGGACGAGAACTCAAACTGGAAGGCTATACCGACTCTAGCTTCCAAAGTGATGTGGATGACTCGAAGTCAACCTCTGGATTTGTGTTCATGCTCAATGGCGGTGCTGTCTCTTGGAAGAGTTCCAAGCAGGACACCACAGCGGATTCCACCACTGAGGCTGAATACATTGCAGCATCAGCTGCTGCTAAAGAGGCCGTTTGGATGAGGAATTTCGTCCAAGAGTTGGGCGTCATTCCTGAATTTGTTGGTCCAGTCCCGGTGTACTGCGACAACACGGGTGCCGTTGCTCAAGCAAAGGAACCAAGGTCTCATCAAAGATCCAAACACGTACTGAGGAAATACCACATAATCCGGGAGATTGTGGAAAGAGGAGACATCAGTGTCGAACGAGTGGCCTCTGCAGACAATATCGCTGATCCACTTACTAAGTCTTTGCCAGGACCATTGTTTGACAAACATCGCGAAGCAATGGGTCTACGTAGTATGACTAGTTGGCTATAGGGCAAGTGGGAGATTGTAAGAGTGGGTGCCCAGTGAGCCAACTGTGTGGCTATGGGCTTTGTTGACTCTTTGTATAAACAATCTTTTGTTTAATATTATTTACACTTTTATGGCAATGACTTTATATTACTTCATATTGTTATATTATGATATACTATTGTTGTTTTGATAAAGACCTTGAATATACTATAGTGTATGTAAGATGTGGTAGAACATGGAGATGTCTATCATGAAATACATCTTATAGTCACTGTATATTCTAAAACCGTTCCTAGTCGATTGAGCCGTCCGATAATAAGGATAAGGATCGCTCGAGTTTGAGACTAGCATTTGCGATGCGGAGTACCACGTTTCATTGGTAGGGAACATGGAGATGTTCGAAGCATGCAAATGGATATTCATAGGATGAATAATCGAACTACCCTATCCGGACTTTCCAAGTGGTTATCACTTATCGAGTGGATAAAGTCCGCGGTTTTGGTTGTACACCATTAGTCCTTACGACTTGAAACATCATGGAGACTCTATATGCTAGTGCTGTGCTTTGACTCGTTTACCGACTCTATGGGGGTCATCAGGTGTCGAGATTGGGTATAGTTACGACACATATAGGAGTCAATGCATTGTTGTCAAGGATTCACCACATACTTGCGAGTGTGGATATCCTATGCGATCTGAGGAGATATTAGTGTGACAAATCTCTGGCCAGAGTACTTGATGTGATTTAAGAAATGGTTTCTTAGTAGCACATGCGATGTCACTAATTTGATCTTCAAGATGTATTGCATAGTTATCGAATCTTGAGCGACTCTCGATATACCAATGGTTGTTGATTCGATCGGGATATATGGATGAAGGGACCGTACTGTACGTTAACCAAAATCTACTGGTTCTTGTAGGCACTATCAGTGATACCTAGGGAATCATGGGGCGATGTTGCTAGGCGCTTTACCATGATTCGTTGGGCAAGTCGGAAAGTGTTGTTCCGAGTCACAAGGAGTTGTGAGCCCACGGCTAGCTGTATCCCTGAACCATTGAGGGTCACACAGTGTAATGGAGTTTTAATCCCCGTTGAGATAGTTAAATTTAAAGAGTTAAATTTAATGAACTAAGGAGTTGGACTTCTTAAATAAGAGTAAGGGAGTAGGATTTCCTAAAATGACATAGGGATGGACATTTTTGGAAACCACTGAATTCGGATTCAGGAAAATTTATTTTGACTTTAAAACGTGCAGAAATGGTTTCTGTGCACATTTGTGAAATCGTTTCATCAATCGGAGTCACGATGAATTTTATATTAATTTCTGAACGAGCGGGCTTTGCTTGTCGGGCCCCAGCTTATGACTAATGGGCCCTAAGGTGTTAGTGGCCTGCATTATAAATAAGTTATTTCAGTACAGAAATTACACACAACAGGTCATAAATTTTGAGAGCAAATTTCGAAAACCCTATACCCTCTCAAAACCGATCGGCCGTCCCCTCCCTTTGCTCTGCCCGAGAAAATTCCGGTCTGTGATTTTGAATCGCAGTAAGGAATAACGAATCAGATTCGTTCAATCTCTTCGCAGAAAACTTCTGATAGATTTTCTAGTGCAATCTATCAGAGGGATTAAACCTCTGTTCGTGGACCTGATTGAAGGCGTTCATCGGTTCCAGGGAGAGACAACAAGAGCAGAATTGTTCTGTTGGTGTCCATTAATCTCGTTGCGAGATTTGAGGTAAAATTTATTTAATTGTTATTTGAATTTTACACACACGTAATTCAATCGATGAACGGTTGATACCCATACCATGGAAACGTTCCATGAAAAATTTTTAAACTTCCGCTGCACCGGGTATCAATCGTAATTGGTCTGGGAACTCGCCAGTTTTCCAACAACAATATCAATTAAACACCTCATATTGAAATGTATCAATCATCAATCAATCAAAAGAGGGTGGATGTATGCATGACTTCAAAACTCAGGATTATCAAGTCAGATAATCAAAATATCAGTCGGTACTCGGGTGGGATCCCGGGGTTAAGTAAGTACAAACAACCCACCTACACTCCCATTCGGGGTGGATGTCGCACAACTCAAACCTCTAGACTTCAGAAAAACTATAAGAAGTATTCTAGCACTTGGAAAAACTCGAAATCCAAAGCCACTTCAATATAGCTCCCTAAATCGTCTAATTTCAAAATGAATCGAATATTCGGCTCAATATGAATGCAAGTGTAAACAAAATAATCAATCAAGTTCACACCTGCAAATAAACATGCAGTATGTGATTTTTGGGTCTCGAGAATCAATCGGACTCGAGTATTCAACCCCATTCAATTCAATGTCGTCTTTTACCTTTCAAGTTCGTCGAGGATTCCAATCGTCTTCAATTCTCAAATCGGTTCAACTCTCAAGTTCATTCCAAACCCGAATCGTCAACCCAAATCTGAAAATTTTGAACATACGGATTCGATATCAATCTACTAATTCAAACAAACCCAAAAATCAAACCGATAATCCAAAACTCGATTTTGACGGCATAACTGCTATAAATGGTCAAACCAAAAATCTCCAATCAACAATCATCAACAATACAACTCAACCCAACTTCCAATCCAACAAAACACAACCAAATCCAACCAAAATTCAAAACCCATTTTCGAAAATATGCTCCAAAAATAATATAAAATCCAAAATTCCTTCTTTTTCCAAACCGACTTCGAATACACGGTCTATGCTAGCTCAAGAACATCATACCCGAAAATTATCAAATTCTGACAACCCGACAAAAATCAAAGTTCATGGATCGTAGCAAAACTTACGTCAAAACGACATCCTTGTTACGGTGATCGTGAATCTAACTCGAAACTAAAATCTGATGGTCGGATCATGCAAATCAAAGGAAGAAAAAGATTGAAAAGCCATCATGGCTACTCGGTTCACGCGCTCGGAAGAGAGGAGGAAGGAAAGAAGTGATGGTGATGGTGAGGGATAATAATAATAAAAACTCCCCAAAGACTTGTCAACTGACCAATTTGCAATTCGGTCCCTGAAACTCCAAATTAAATCAATTCAATCCCGGCTCAATTAATCTCCACTAATTCTAAAATAAATAATAATCAACTCTGTTAATCACAAAATAATTAATTTCAGGGCCTTACAATTCTCCCCCTCTAAAATTCAATTTTGTCCTCGAAATCTGACAGATCACAACTAAAACCAGAAAGAATCATACTGAAGAAGAACTCACCTCAATCAAACAACTCTAGAAATCGCTGCCTCATATAAGATTCGGTCTCCCAAGTTGCTTCCTCAACTCCTTGATGACTCCACTGAATCTTCACTAACGAAATCGACTTGTTTCTGAGCTGATTCTCTTTCTTGTCAAGAATCTGAATCGGTCTCTCGAAGTAACTCAGAGTCTCATCGAGTTCTGCCTCGTCTGGCTGAATAACATGTGACGGATCCGGATGATATTTCCGCAACATCGAAATGTGAAACACATCGTGGATGCCTGTAAGAGACGGAGGAAGAGCAATGCTATAGTCAAGATCACCTATCTTTTCCAAAATCTCAGACGGACCAATTAATCTCGGCAAAAACTTCCCTCTTTTCCCGAATCTGACAGTATCTCGGAACGGAGAAATCTTCAGAAACTCAGTCTCCCTGATCAAAACACAGTGGTCTGCGCCGGACATTCGCATACTTGGCCTGTTGATCTTGGGCTGTCTTCATTCTGGTTTGAATCAACCTCACCTTCTCTGCCATATCGCGAATCATATCTGGACCCAACTAAGGTGATTCCGAAATCTCATCCCAAAACAACGGAGATCTGCACTTCTTCCCGTAATAAGCTTCAAAAGGTGCCATTCCAATACTCGCTTGGAAGCTGTTATTGTACGATACTCCACTAGAGGCAAATAATCCTGCCAACCTGAGCCAAAATCAAGCACTACTGCTCAAAGCATATCCTCCAAAGTCTGGATCACAGGTCACTACATTTATGGTATCAGAGCGCATTGCACTGGGAATTTTGTAAAGCGGATTAAGTTATTATCTGTTATTGTGTAACAGATGGCAGATTACGATGAGAGCCACGATAGCGGAGGCTGCGGTCGTTGGGGCGATCCGAATGATCATAGACGTCGTCAAGGACAGCCTGAGGAGCGCAAGCGAGTGAGCATGCGCAGATTCAAGGAGGTTAGCCCGAAGCCTTTGACGGGAGGTGAGACAGCTGAAGAGGCGGAGGATTGACTTGAGAGGATGGAGCAGTGTTTTCATGAGTTTCGTTGCACGGCCAAGGATAGGATGGAGATTCTTGCCTTTATGCTAGAGGGACACGCAAGGAAGTGGTGGAGATCTACTTCCGCACCGTTCATAGCAGCTAGAGGAGTAGCCACGTGGGCTGAGTTCCGTACTACTTATCAGAGGTTGTATTTTCCTCCATCTCTTCGTCAGGCGAAAGCCAGTGAGTTGCTGAGTTTGCGACAGGGGACGATCACGATCGAGGAGTACCAGCAGAAGTTCTTTGATCTGCTACCTTTTTGTCCTCATGTTGCTGATAGTTCTATGGCAAAGTTTGATCATTTCCTTTAGGGTTTGAATCCTGATATTCATCGGATGGTTGCTGTGGGCAGCGATGGGACTTACGAGGATTTGATAGACCGTTGTTGCCAGGCTGAGGACAGTATTCGGAGGAACAGGGGACTTTACTCTTATTCTTCCAGGTCAGCTAGTGCCAGTGCTTTGGGCCCTAAGGGACAGTCTTTAAAGAAGCTAGGAGGTACTTCTTCTTCTTCATCTGGATCTGGTGGAGTGCATCGTTTTGGCGGACAGAGACCGAACCGATATAGTCAGTGCAGACGCAGACATCCGCCAAGGCAGTGTGGTCGATCGACCAGTGCATGTTTCCAGTGTGTCTAGGAGGGTCACACAAAGAGGGATTGTCCGATGCTGGTTGGAGCAGCGAGTGGTTCCGAAGGTTCTCAGGCATCTGTTCAGCCACCTCAGTACTAGCAGCCACCTTTCCAGCAGCATTTTTCGTAGCAGCGCTAGCAGCCGCAGCAGTATCAGCGAAAGCCTACTCAGACTCCTTCTAGGGGTCATTCTTCTTTGAGGCCACGTGCCCAGGGTCAGGTCTTTGCGCTTAACCAGGAGCAGGCAGAGGCTTACAGTGATCGGATGATTGCAGGTATCTGTAGTTTATGTGGTTTTCCTGCATATGTTTTAATTGATACAGGTGCATCGCATTCTTTCGTATCAGCACGTTTTGCTAAGAAGTATAAGTTGCCATTCATTCCTTTAGACGTTTTGCTAGTAGTTTCTACTCCTATGGATAGTGAGGTTTTAGCCAAGCGTCTAGTTGTAGGTTATGTTTTGGATTTTGAGGGGCATTAGCTTAGTGCTAACCTGATGATTCTAGCGATGGATGATTTCGATTGAATCATTGGGATAGATCTATTTACTGCCTACCGAGCAATAGTGGATTGCTATCAAAGGTTTGTTCAGTTTTGAACAGAGGATGACGAGTCATGGTATTTTTATGGTGAGGGAGCACGACCTCCGATGCCAGTAGTTTCTTCTCTGAAGGCCTGGCGTGCTTTAGAGTCTGGCGGGGAAGGCTGCCTTATCTACGCCATTGACGCATCCTTGGGAGAGCCAGATATCCAAGAGATACCAGTGGTTCGTGACATTCCAGATGTATTTTCGGAGAAGATTCCAGGTTTGCCACCAGTGAAGGAGATCGAGTTTTGCATCGAGTTACTGCCAAGGACTGCACCAATTTTCAGAACTCCTTATCGTTTAGCGCCATCAGAGATGAAAGAGCTGCAGAAGCAATTGCAAGATCTTCTTGATAAGGGCTATATTCGACCTAGTGTTTCGCCGTGGGGAGCCCCACTGCTGTTTGTCAAGAAAAAGGATGGTTCCATGCGGTTGTGTATAGACTACCATCAGTTGAATCAGGTGACAGTGAAGAATAAGTATCCTCTTCCGTGGATAGATGATCTCTTTGATCAGTTACAGGGTACTTATGTCTATTCGAAGATTGATCTTCGGTCTGGGTATCATCAGTTGCGAGTTCGGCAGGAGGAGGTTTCAAAGACAGCATTTTGTACATGGTATGGACACTATGATTTTCTAGTGATGCTGTTTGGCCTGACGAATGCTCCAGCTGTTTTTATGGATCTGATGAACAGAGTTTTCCGCGACTTTCTGGATAAGTTTGTAGTGGTGTTCATCGATGATATTTTGGTGTATTCTCGCAGCATGGATGAGCATGCCTATCATCTCTACACTGTATTGCAGGTCTTGAGGGAGAGATAGTTGTACGCGAAGTTGAGCAAGTGTTACTTCTGGATTGACCGAGTTGTGTTCCTTGGTCATGTCATTTCTCAGGAGATCATATCTGTTGACCCTAGCAAGACAGAGGCTATCTTGAATTGGTCGCGTCCGACTATAGCTTCTGAGATTCGTAGTTTCCTTGGTTTGGCAGGATACTATCGACGTTTTGTGGAGAACTTCTCTCAGAAAGCTAAGGCTTTGACTCAGTTGACGAAGAAGGATGTTTCTTTCGTGTGGTCTGATGCTTGTGAAGACAGTTTTCGTGAGTTAAGACGTCGTTTGACGACAACTCCAGTTCTTGCTTTGCCGTCTGGATCAGGTGGTTTTGTAGTATTCACTGATGCTTCTCTCCAGGGTTTGGGGTGTGTGTTGACTCAGAATGGTCACATGATTGCGTATGCTTCCAGACAGCTGAAGACTCACGAGGAGAACTATCCCGTTCATGATCTAGAGCTTGCAGCCATTGTCTTTGCCCTGAAGATATGGCGTCACTATTTGTACGGAGAATGATTTGAGATCTTCATCGATCATAAGAGTTTGAAGTATCTGTTCACTCAAGCTGAGTTGAACATGCGGCAACGTCGTTGGATGGATCTGTTGAAAGATTATGACTGTGAGATTAAGTACCATCCAGGTTCTTCTAACCTCATTGCTGATGGGCTTAGTCGCAAGGTCTATGTGAGTTCTCTCGTACCAGTTCAGTTTCCAAGGCAGTGGAGGAGTGTTGTTCTTTGGAATTCACACTCCGTCATAAGAAAGAACAGCAAGGGATTCGTGTTTCTTCTATGCTTGCAGAGCCAGCATTGTATCGACGAATCCGTGAAGCTCAGAGTTCTGATCTAAAGATGCAGAAGTTGGCCCGTTTGGCTGAGGGTGATAGTACTTCTGGTTTTCATCTGCAGTGAGACGGTCTGTTGTGTCTTTCTGGTCGAGTAGTTGTACCCGAGGATTCTACTTTGAGGGATGAGATCTTATCGCAAGCTCACCGCACTCGATTCACTGTACATCCAGGCAGCATGAAGATGTATAAGGATCTTTGCACTTGGTTTTTGTGGAAAGGGATGAAGCACAACGTTTATCAGTTTGCGTCCCGATGCCTTGTGTGTCAGCAGGTCAAGGTAGAGTTTAGACGACCCGGAGGGTTACTTCACAGCTTAGAGATTCCTGAGTGGAAGTGGGAGCATGTGACGATGGACTTTGTCACCCACTTGCCTATGTCTTCCAGGAATTGTGATGCTATTTGGGTTGTCGTGGACCGATTGTCGAAGTCAGCACATTTTCTTCCCTATAACCGCGATTATACCTTTGATAGGATGGTGCAATTGTATGTGTGGGAGATTGTTCGATTGCATGGGATTACGTTGAGCATTGTCAGCGATAGAGATCCGAGATTCACCTCGAGATTTTGGGGTAGTTTCCAGTGAGCCCTTGGTACTACTTTGAGTCTGAGTATGGCTTATCATCCAGAGACGGATGGACAATCCAAGCGTACTATTCGCACTTTAGAGGATATGCTTCGGGCGGCGGTGATGGATTTTGGCCAGCGTGGCATGATCATTTACCCTTGGTGGAGTTCGCTTATAACAATAGTTTCCATCGCAGCATTGGCATGGAACCATTTGAGGCTCTTTACGCTCGTCTTTGTCGTACACCTTTGTTTTGAGACGAGGTTGGCGAGCATCAGGTTGAGGGTCCTCAGATGATTCAGCAGATGACTAATGCAGTGGAGTTGATCCGATGCAGGATTAAGGCGGCCGAGGATCGACAAGCTAGCTACGCGAACAATCACCGGAGACCGTTACACTTCGAGGTGGGAGAGCATGTGTTCTTGCGTGTGTCACCTTTCCGGAAGGTGATGAGATTTGGTCGCAAGGGTAAGCTGACACCGAGATTTATTTTTCCTTTCGAGATTCTCGAGAAGGTTGGAGATGTGGCTTATTGTCTTTCCTTGCCACTCGATCTTTCGGAGATTCACGATGTGTTCCACGTGTCCTTGTTGAGGCAGTATGTGGCGGACGAGTCGCATATTTTGCATCCATCCGAGGTAAAGGTAAATCAGGATCTATCATATGTGGAGAAACCCCTGCGGATTCTAGATAGGAAGGACAAGATACTTCGTAACAAGCATATACCATTGGTGATGGTACAGTGGCAGCGCAGAGGTACAGAGGAAGCTACTTGGGAGTTGGAGAGTCGGATGCTAGCCGAGCACCTCGAGTTATTTTGAGATTTTGTACTTCTTTGTACCGAGTTTGTGCTTGTTCAGTTGTCATAAAGAATATTCGTGTTGAATCTTGTACTTTTCCTCTGACTTCAATTTCGAGGACAAAATTTCTTAAGTGGGGGAGAATGTAGTAACCCGCATCCAAAATTAATGATTAATAGATAATTATTCAAGTGATCATGTTTAAATTTAATAAAACATGATTAAAAAAATTCCAAATGGATTAACGGAGTCCGAAAATATATCCAGGATACTCGAAAATGGTGGGCATGGCTCGGGAGATTCGGACGCTCTGAACTAGTGTTCGGAGGACCCGAACGTGATTGGAGTCAGGAACGGAGGCCTGTGGAGTTCGGACAATCCGAAGAGGAGTTCGGAGGATCCGAAGAGGATCGGAGGCTCCGTCGGTGGAATCGGAGGACCCGAACAGGGTTAGGGCTTACGCCATCAATTACGTCAGCAAGGTTACATCATGGCTGATGTCACTGATGGGACTTCGGAGGATCCGAAGTTAGGATCGGACGATCCAATCATGTTCGGACAATCCAAAGTCATGATTGGAGGATCCGAACCAGTTTGGAGGACCCGAAGCCGAGTTCGGACGGCCCGAACTTTGTCTATAAATAGAGGAGCCAAGGGTCATTTGTGACTCGCTCATTTCCTCTCTTCTCTCTCAATTTTTAAGCCTTCTAACTAAGATCTAGGGAGATCTAGGCGTCCTACGGGAAATCCGAAAGTGGTTTAGTGATCTAGACGTCGTCGCGGAGTTGTGGCCTAGTTTTGAGGCTATCTACAGCAAAGGGCTAACGACGGATGCAGGTATAACTTTGGCATCCTAAAAATATTTAGGAGTATACATTAGCTTAGTTAAGGCTTTTAGAGCTTTATTTTTGATGCATGGATATTTGCATTGTAGTAGAAGTAGACTAGACTATAGGCTTGGAGTATAGGCCAGTGGAGCTAGGTTTTGACCAGCAGTGTTAGAGGTACGTAAGTACTGACCGAGATAGCCGGCATGATATATTTGCATGTATGTTGCATGAGTATGTGCTATATGACTTATCATATTTTAGCATGTTTTACAGCCTTAGCACATGCAGGATTTTACGTGTGACTGCATCCTGAGAGATGCGAGTCATTGACAGTCTCCATAGGGAACAATGATCTCATTTTAGACTTGAGTCAGGTATGATAGTTTCCATATGAGACTTGTATCATGTTTTGGATTCGGGTCAGGATGGGGTTGGCTCAGCTCTGATATGGAATATACGAGTACCCCGCGGAGTCGCTCTCTAGCCAGTACTGTATATTTCCGGCGCCATGAGCAAGTGTTTTCACTTGAGTTTTAAATCATATTTTGTGCGCATATTTGTATTTATATCATTGCTTCGTATTTAGCGTTCTAGCTCACGCCCCTGTGTTTGGGTATTGTGGTGTACCCTGTGGTGGGGCAGGTTTGAGGCTTGATGGTCCAGGCGGCTCTCAGCAGGATTTAGCATGGGAGAGTGCGAGGTTGTAGAGGGTAGGAATTTGTTTACCCGCTTCATCGAGATCACCGTCCCCAAGGAAAATCTTATACTGGCTAAGACCAAGTCGTAACCTAACTGGCTTACAACATTTGTCGAATCATTAACTAAATACAACCATCTAATGGTTTCAAAAGCTCTCGATGTAGAATACCCGTTCCTACACCGTCCTGATATAGTAATCACGAATCTTATCTTCCAAAGAATCTGGTTGATACAAAATCATACTTCAACGTAACTGCTTAACACGAACTCCAGACTAGTTATCCTCCCCATGATTCCTTGAAGCAAAACAAGCTTCTCAAGCAATACTGGGAACTCAAACCGCCATGTCTAGTACAAATTGTAGTTCATGTTTCTCAGTATAACTCAACATTGTGTCATGATGATACTCTCATCACATGACAATCATGTTACAAGATCCCCTACCCTTAACCAATGGTCTGCAAAGTTATATGCATACGCCGCAATGGTAATCATCGCATCTTTGATGAACTACATTGCCTTGACCACAGGTTTCTCACCTATGAGTCTCAATCGATGGACTTAATCAAACCTCTCTACAGGATTCAATTACCTTGGACATCCTCCTGATAGTTATACCTACCTTAAACCACTGTACACCCATCGAGACTAAGGCAAGCTTCAACCACAATGCTCGACTGAGATTTTTCACAGTACACCGGCATATGGAAACACTCCATATCCCATCTTGAAACTCGATAGTTAATTGCACCTGGTATAACTCATATCGGAGTCTCTGATGACACCGCTAATTCTATCCTCGCGAGATCTGATCAATTGATCTTAAAGGAAACTAGTCCCAACGGATTCAATATTTTCACTAACTCATGTTCCCGCTGAAACACATCAGCCCTGACATGAATTGGAAAAGTCTAAGATTCTTGACGAACATGTCACTCCTGGAACTAGCGTAATTGTAGTAACCCGTATACAAAATTAATGATTAATAGGTAATTAATCAAGTGATCATGTTTAAATTTAATAAAACATGATTAAAGAAATTCCAAATGGATTAACGGAGTCCGAAAATAGATCCAGGATACTCAAAAATGGTGGGCATGGCTCGGGAGGTTCGGACGCTCCGAACTGGTGTTCGGAGGACCCGAACGTGATCGGAGTCAGGAACGGAGACCCGAGGAGTTTGGACAATCCGAAGAGGAGTTCGAAGGATCTGAAGAGGATCGGAGGCTCCGTTGGTGAAATCGGAGGAACTGAACCGGGTTAGGGCTTACATCATCAATTACGTCAGCAAGGTTACATCATGGCTGACGTCACTGATGGGACTTCGGAGGACCCAAAGTTAGGATCGTACGATCCGATCATTTTTGGATGATCCGAAGTCATGATCGGAGGATCCAAACCAGTTTGGAGGACCCAAAGCCGAGTTCAGACGGCCCGAACTTCATCTATAAATAGAGGAGCCGAGGGTCATTTGTGACTCGATCATTTCCTTTCTTCTCTCTCAATTATTAAGCCTTCTAACTCAGATCTAGGGAGATCTAGGCGTCCTACGGGAAATCCGGAAGAGGCTTTGTGATCTAGACGTCGTCGCGGAGCTGTGGCCTAGTTTTGAGGCTATCTACAGCAAAGGGCTAACGACGGACGCAGGTATAGCTTTGGCATCCTAAAAATATTTAGGAGTATGCATTAGCTTAGTTAAGGCTTTTAGAGCTTTATTGTTGATGCATGGATATTTTCATTGTTGTAGAAGTAGACTGGACTATAGCCTTGGAGTATAGGCCAGTGGAGCTAGGTTTTGACCAGCAGTGTTAGAGGTACGTAAGTACTGACCGAGATAGCCGGCATGGTATATTTGCATGTATGTTGCATGAGTATGTGCTATATGACTTATCATGTTTTAGCATGTTTTACCGCCTTAGCACATGCACGATTTTACGTATGACTGCATCCTAAGAGATGCGAGTCATTGACAGTCTCCATAGGGAACAATGATCTCATTTTGGACTCGAGTTTGGTATGACAGTTTCCATATGAGACTTGTATCCTGTTTTGGATTCGGGTCAGGATGGGGTTGGCTCAGCGCTGATATGGAATATACGAGTACCCCGCGGAGTCGCTCTCTAGCCGGTACTGTATATTTCCAGCGCCATGAGCAAGTGTTTTCACTTGAGTTTTAAATCATATTGTGTGCGCATATTTGTATTTATATCATTGCTTCGTATTGAGCGTTCTAGCTCACGCCCCTGTGTTTGGGTATTGTGGTGTACCTTGTGGCGGGGCAGGTTTGAGGCTGGACGGTCCATGCGGCTCTCAGCAGGATTGAGCTTGGGAGAGTGCGAGGTTGTAGAGGTTAGGGATTTGTTTACCCTGAACCTTCGATTTGGTTGTGTAATAATATTTATACACGATTGTTATCGTCTGTTGTATTCTGCCGATTGGATTTGTTGCATTTTAATTATCCGCTCTTTACGCTTTAAGTTTTAATTGCATGCTCTTTTATCGTAACTCTGATTAGTAGTGGATCCGGGTTGGGTCAATACATTTTTGGTATCAGAGCGCATTGCACTGGGAATTTCGTAAAGCGGATTAAGTTATTATCTGTTATTGTGTAACAGATGGCAGATTATGATGAGAGCCACGATAGCGGAGACGGCGGTCATTGGGGCGATCCAATTGATCGTAGACATCGTCAAGGACATCCTGAGGAGCGCAAGCGAGTGAGCATGCGCAGATTCAAGGAGGTTAGCCCGAAGCCTTTAACAGGAGGTGAGACAGCTGAAGAGGCGGAGGACTAGCTTGAGAGGATGGAGCAGTGTTTCCAGGAGTTTCGTTGCACGGCTGAGGATAGGATGGAGATTCTTGCCTTTATGCTAGAGGGCGCGCGAGTAAGTGGTGGAGATGTACTTCCACACCGTTCATAACAGCTAGAGGAGTAGGCACGTGGGCTGAGTTCCGTACTGCTTATCAGAGGTTGTATTTTCCTCCAGCTCTTTGTCAAGAGAAAGCCAGTGAGTTGCTGAGTTTGCGACAGGGGACGATGACGATGTAGGAGTACCAGCAGAAGTTCTTTGATCTGCTACCTCTTTGTCCTCATGTTGCTGATAGTTCTATGACGAAGTTTGATCATTTCCTTCAGGGTTTGAATCCTGATATTCTTCGGATGGTTGCTGTGGGTGGCGATGGGACTTACGAGGATTTGATAGATCGTTGTCGCCAGGCTGAGGACAGTATTCAGAGGAACAGGGGACTTTACTCTTCTTCTTCGAGGTCAGCGAGTGCCAGTGCTTTGGGCCCTAAGGGACAGTCTTTCAAGAAGCCAGGAGGTACTTCTTCTTCTTCATCTGGATCTGGTGGAGTGCATCGTTTTGGCGGACAGAGACCGAACCGATGTAGTCAGTGCAGACGCAGACATCCGCCAGGGCAGTGTGGTCGATCGACCAATTCATGTTTCCAGTGTGGCCAGGAGGGTCACATGAATAGGGATTGTTCGATGCTGGTTGGAGCTGCGAGTGGTTCCGGAGGTTCTCAGGCATCTGTTCAGCCACCTCAGTACCAGCAGCCACCTTTCCAGCAGCAGTTTTTGCAGCAGCGCAAGCAGCCGCAGCAGTCTCAGCGACAGCCTACTCAGACTCCTTCTCGGGGTCATTCTTCTTTGAGGCCACGTGCCCAGGGTCAGGTCTTTGCGCTTAACTAGGAGCAGGCAGAGGCTGACAGTGATCAGATGATTGCAGGTATCTGTAGTTTATGTGGTTTTCCTGCATATGTTTTAATTGATACCGGTGCATCGCCTTCTTTCGTATCAGCATGTTTTGCTAAGAAGTATAAGTTGTCATTCATTCCTTTAGACGTCTTGCTAGTAGTTTCTACTCCTATGGGTAGTGAGGTTTTAGCCAAGCATCTAGTTGTGGGTTGTGTTTTGGATTTTGAGGGGAATCAGCTTAGTGCTAACCTGATGATTCTAGCGATGGAATATTTCAATTGCATCATAGGGATAGATCTATTGACTGCCTACCGAGCGATAGTGGATTGCTATCAAAGGTTTGTTCAGTTTCGACCAGAGGATGACGAGTCATGGTATTTCTATGGTGAGGGAGCACGACCTCCGATGCCAGTAGTTTTTGCTTTGAAGGCCCGACGTGCTTTAGTGTCTGGCGAGGAAGGCTACCTTATCTACGCCATTGACTCATCCTTGGGAGAGCCAGATATCCAAGAGATACCAGTGGTTCATGACATTCCAGATGTATTTCCGAAGAATATTCCAGGTTTGACACAAGTGAAGGAGATCGAGTTTGGCATCGAGTTACTGCCAGGGACTGCACCGATTTCCAGAACTCCTTATCGTTTAGCGCCATCAGAGATGAAAGAGTTGCAGAAGAAATTGAAATATCTTCTTGATAAGGCCTATATTTGACCCAGTGTTTCGGCGTGGGGAGCCCCAGTGCTGTTTGTCAAGAAGAAGGATGGTTTCATGCGGTTGTGTATAGACTACCGTCAGTTGAATCAGGTGACAGTGAAGAATAAGTATCCACTTCCGCGGATAGATGATCTCTTTGATCAGTTACAAGGTACTTCTGTCTATTCGAAGATTGATCTTCGGTCTGGGTATCATCAGTTGCGAGTTTGGCAGGAGGATGTTCCTAAGACAACATTTTGTACACGGTTTGGACACTATGAGTTTCTTGTGATGCCATTTGGCCTGACGAATGCTCCAGCTATTTTTATGGATCTGATGAACAGAGTTTTCCACGACTTTCTAGATAAGTTCTTGGTGGTGTTCATCGATGATATTTTGGTGTATTCTCGCAGCATGGATGAGTATGCCTATCATCTCTACACTGTATTGCAGGTCTTGAGGGAGAGACAGTTGTACGCGAAGTTGAGCAAGTGTGACTTCTGGATTGACTGAGTTGTGTTCCTTGGTCATGTCATTTCTCAGGAGGTCATATATATTGACCCTAGCAAGACAGAGGCTATCTTGAATTGTTCGCGTCCGACTACAGCTTCTGAGATTCATAGTTTCCTTGGTTTGGCAGGATACTATCGACGTTTTGTGGAGAACTTCTCTCAGATAGCTAAGCCTTTGACTCAGTTGACGAAGAAGGATGTTTCTTTCGTTTGGTCTGATGCTTGTGAAGACAGTTTTCGTGAGTTGAGATGTGATAGTTGTGTTTTTGT
The DNA here is from genome assembly GCF_033568475.1 of Henckelia pumila. Taxonomy (NCBI): domain Eukaryota; kingdom Viridiplantae; phylum Streptophyta; class Magnoliopsida; order Lamiales; family Gesneriaceae; genus Henckelia; species Henckelia pumila. The sequence goes on from NC_133123.1 coordinate 172,005,473, forward strand.
TGCATTTGTTAGTATCATTTTTGTTGTTGTTTTTCATTAGTTGCATGTTTTATTTTAGCATTTTGTTCGTTTTGCATTTTATGTATTTGCATGATGGGATTCTTGTTTTTGTGGTTAGGTCACTTATTTTGCGGACTAAGATGGAAACTCAGATGAAGGGAGATTTGAAGCAAGGGAAATTCAAGTCAAATTCTGGAAAAGCTCTCTCGCTCAATCTGCAAGATATTGCGGATCGAGCGAGCACTTATTTTATGAAGACAGCAGGATGGAACTTTTGTCTCGCTCGATCCGCAGATGTTTACCGATCGAGCGAGACCCTTTTTACGCGAGGCAGAGAGTTACGCATTTTCTCACGCTCGATCCGCAAAATGTTGCGGATCGAGCGGGCGTCGTTATTCCGAAAAAAAAATTATATTTTTGGAAACTTTGTTAATTTAGTTCCTAGCCTTTATTAGACTATTATTCCGTTTTAGGAGGTTTATTATCAGACTTGGAGAGACACATTGGAGGCTAGGTTTTTCTTCTAAAAATTCTTAATTCTAGTTTTCTTCTTTTTCTTTGAATTTTGTGAATTTTGCTATGAATCGTTGTAGCTAAACTCTTTTACATGGTTAAAGGAGACGAACCCTTGGTATATTTCATTCATGAGATTTGATTTGTAGTGTTTTAATCTTTATTAAGTATCAATTTTTGATCTGTTTTATTTTATGTTTGTATGCGAGATTTTAGGATTAGCCATCTTAGGATTTTGTATTACAAGCGAGAGCTAAATTAGAATTCAAATCCGTAATTGATTGAAACCTTTAATTTGCGAAGCAACTACGTGTGATAATTTCTACTGTTGAATTTATTATCTCGTAGGGTCAATTATTGGATATGCTAAATATAACCGCTGGTGTTGTGTTGTCTAGTTTCGTCAGTTTTACTAGTTTGAATGCTACCGTGGATTTAAATCTAGATTGTTGTTATCGGGTTGGTCCATTGGTAAAGGTTAATTAAGAATGTTGTTTTCTGATTAACTAATATTACGGTGAAACAGGAATTGAATTTTCAATGACGAATATTTAATAAGATTAATTATTTTAGAGAATCGATGATTGAATGAATGAATATCAAGGGTGTAGTCGACCGATACCAAGTCTCGTCTCTTATTGAATTTCTCCAGTTTTTTATTTAAATTTTGCATGCTATTGAATTTTGATTGTTTAAAGTTTTTAGTAGTTAATCCAAACTTGAAAACCCCCATTTATTTTAAAGAACACTTTTAAATTTACCTTTCCTCGTGGAAACGATCCCTACTCACGCTACTGCATTATTTGTTTATCTGATTGAGTCGGGTAATTTGGGCGTACGCGATAAGCGCTACCAAATTTTGGCGCCCTTGCCGGGGAACGGTGTTAAATTTTTTTGTGTTCTTTTATTTTGTTTTATTTTGCTTTATTCTGTTATTCTCACTCTTTCTCTTCTTTTCTCTGGTTCTAGCTTTCTCTAGTTCATGCTTTCAGGTGATCTTGTTCAAGAGGATTTTTTCTACGATCCAGAGATCGAAAGAACTTTGCATAGGCGAAGGCGAGAACTCCGTAGACAACAACAAGAAGCCGCTGCTAGAGATGCTTTTCCAGAAGAAGATATGGCTGCTAATGCTAACCTGAGTCTTAGACAATTGGGCACTCCTGATCCCAATCAACAACCTCTATGCATTACTTTTCCTACATTAGAAAATAATGCTACTTTTGAACTTAAATCTGGTTTAATTCACTTACTACCTGCTTTTCATGGTCTTGCAGGTGAAGACCCGAACAAACACTTGATGGAATTCTATGTGGTTTGCACTAGTATAAAACCCCATGGAGTGACGGAGGAGCAGATTCAACTGAGGGCCTTTCCTTTCTCTTTGAAGAGTGCTGCTAAGGATTGTCTATACTACTTGCCATCTGGCTCTATCACCACATGGACGGAGATGAAAAGGATCTTTCTGGATAAATTTTTTCCAGCCTCTCGAGCTGCGAACATCCGGAAAGAAATTTATGGCGTCAAGAAATATTCAGGGGAATCACTTCACGAATATTGGGAGCGGTTGAAGAAGCTTTGCGCTAGTTGTCCGCAACACCAGATAAGTGAAAACCAGTTGATTCAATTATGCTATGAAAGTTTTTTGCCTCATGATAGGAGCATGTTGGATGCGGCGAGTGGAGGTGTTTTCATGGACAAAACGCCGGTACAAGCACGAAATTTAATTGAAAATATGGCTGCCAATTCTCAACAATTTGGCACCATAAGGAATGATCATCCACCATGGAAGAACAACGAGGTAAATGTTTCTTCCCTTGAACAGCAATTAATTGAATTGACGACTCTTGTGCGTCAGATGGCTATAGGGAATGGACCGACTGCGAAGGCATGTGGCATCTGCGCTGCAATAGGACACGCCACTGATATGTGTCCTACACTTCAAGAGGACTCATTTGAACAGGTAAACGCTACTGGCGGATTTCCTGGACCACCACAATGGAAGTATGATCCTTATTCCAACACATTAAATCCTGGTTAGAAGGATCATCCAAATCTAAGATATGGGAATCCTCAAGCAAGTCAATCGGGGCCTCAAGCACCACCACATAATCAAACTTATAGGCCGCCGTACCCTCAACAGCAACAGCAGAGACCTCAGATACCAACTCCAGGTGAGTTTCTCGAAAATATAGTTAAGGAACTTGCCACTAAAACTGCATCTTTTCAACAGGACACCCGGGCAATTATACAAAACTTAACCACTCAAATGGGACAGCTAGCTACAACAATCAACAAGCTTGAATCACAAAATTCCAGTAGTTTGCCATCTCAAACTGTAGTGAACCCTAGAGAGAACGCAAGTGCGATAACTTTAAGGAATGGGAAGGAGTTGAAAATGAAGGAGAAAGAAGTTGACGTTGAGCCCAAAGAGAAGCTGAAAGAAGAAGAAGAGCAAAAGGTAATTGAATAAAAATCATCCAAGGATGATTCACCAAGAGGTAAGTTTCCTCCTTTATCTGAATATAAGCCTGTTGCCCCTTTTCCCTTAGCACTTAAGGACTCTAGAAAAGGTGAGGGGATTAAGGAGCTCTATGAAACTTTTCGTAGATGTGAGGTCAATATTCCATTGCTAGATGCGATTAAGCAGGTACCTCGATACACAAATTTTTTGAAGGAGTTGTGCACAGCAAAGAGGAAGCAGACATTGAAGGGCTGTCAAATAGTGGAACTTGGTGAGAATGTATCTGCAGTGATCCAAAGGAAACTACCAGCAAAATGTAAGGATCCAGGTATGTTTTTTATCCCATGCACTATAGGGAATGTTAGACTTGAGAAGGCCATGCTAGATCTAGGAGAATCAATTAATGTTATGCCTTATTCTATATATGCATCCTTAAAACTTGGCCCATTGAACAAAACTGGAATTGTCATACAGTTAGCGGACAGGTCTAATGCATACCCTAGGGGAGTAGTAGAAGATGTGTTGATGCAAGTAAATGAATTAGTGTTCCCTGCAGATTTTTATTTGCTAGACATGGAAAACAGTGATCATAATAGTCCTATTTTGTTAGGCAGACCATTTTTGAAAACTTCCATGACGAAAATTGATGTTCACAGTGGCACACATACTATGAAATTCGATGGCGAGGTTGTAAAATTTAATATTTATGATGCCATGAAATTCCCTGATAGTGATGATTGCATGTTTTCTGTTGATATTGCGAATTTCTTGGCACAAGAGTATTGTGAGCATGCAGGGAAAGATGATCTAGAGGTGGCTATTACAGCACCCATTATGCAGACGGAAGATGGAATTCGATGCAATGAAGAAATAGAAGAGATTGAGAAACTTCTGAATAGTTCGCCTGAGCTACCTCAGTCAGGTAATGTCTCTTACTTAGCTTTGCCAGTTTCTAATACCAGGCGTATTCCATCTGTTTTGCAAGCACCAGAGGTCGAATTGAAGACACTTCCAAACCATCTAAAGTATGTTTTCCTTGGTAAAGGAGAAACATTACCGGTTATCATCTCCAACAGCTTGGAAGTTGATCAAGAGTAGAGATTAGTCAAGGTTTTACAAGAGCACAAGACTGCTATTGGGTGGACCATAGCAGACATTAAGGGAATTAGCCCGTCAACATGCATGCACCGAATTCTGATGGAGGAAGGAGCAAACCCCTCACGTCAGCCGCAACGCAAACTGAATCCATCGATGATGGAGGTGGTAAAGGCTGAGATTCTGAAGCTACTTGAAGTTGGGGTTATCTACCCAATTTCTGACAGTCAGTGGGTCAGTTCGGTCCAAGTGGTACCCAAGAAAACCGGAATCACCGTTGTGAAGAATAAGGATGACGTGATGGTTCCCACCCGTATTCAAAATGGGTGGAGGGTTTGTATTGACTATAGGAAGTTGAATGTCGGAACCCGAAAGGACCACTTTCCTTTACCCTTTATTGATCAAATGATTGAAAGGTTAGCGTGTCATCCTTACTATTGTTTTCTTGATGAATATTCTGGTTATTTTCAGATTGCTATCGCGCCAAAGGATCAGGAAAAAATGACATTCACATGCCCGTTTGGCACTTTTGCTTATCGACGGATGCCCTTTGGACTTTGCAATGCACCGGCCACTTTCCAACGGTGTATGGTTAGTATTTTTTCAGACTTTGTTGAGCATATCATAGAAGTTTTTATGGATGAATTCACTGTCTTTGGTGATTCCTTTGAAAACTGTCTATCTAACCTTGCACTTGTCCTTAAGAGGTGTGTCGAAACCAACCTCATTTTGAATTCTGAAAAATGTCATTTTATGGTTGGGCAAGGTGTGGTTTTGGGTCATGTTGTGTCATCAAAAGGGATAGAGGTAGATAGAGCTAAAATTTATATCATTCAATCTCTACCTTACCCCACATGTGTGCGGGAAGTGCGTTCTTTTCTTGGTCATGCAGGTTTTTACAGGAGGTACATTCAAGATTTCGCCAAGATCGCATCCCCCATGTGCAGGCTATTACAAAAAGATGTGTCATTTGAGTTTGATGAGTCATGCAAATCATCCTTTGACAAACTAAAGAACTCCTTGATATCTGTACCAATAATCCAACCACCGGATTGGAGCAAGCCCTTTGAAATTATGTGTGACGCCAGTGACTATGACGTCGGCGCTGTCTTAGGCCAGAAAGTTGGGAAAGTATCGCATGCCATCTACTACGCTTCGCGCATTCTGAACGATGCCCAACAAAACTACTCCACTACTGAAAAGGAGCTTTTAGCAGTAGTTTTTGCTTTAGATAAATTTCGTTCATATTTACTTGGTGCTAAGGTTATTGTTTATTCTGACCATGCAGCTCTTCGTTTTCTGATGACGAAGAAAGAGGCAAAACCAAGGCTGATCCGATGGATACTACTGCTGAATGAATTCAATATAGAAATCAAAGACAAAAGAGGGGCCGAGAATCAAGTTGCTGATCACTTGAGTCGTCTAGTTCATATTGATGAGGAGCTGCATTTGCGTGATGAATTTCCTGATGAATAGCTATTCTCGGCGACCACCGAATTACCATGGTACGCAAATATTGTGAATTATTTAGTTACTAATGGTTTCCCCTCTGAATTTTCTAAGGCGCAAAAAGACAAAGTGAGAAGTGATGCGAAGTATTATATGTGGGATGATCCATACTTGTGGAAGCACTGCGCTGACCAAGTTATACGACGATGCGTTCCCGCGAGCGAGGTAATCCCTTTTCTTACGTTTTGTCATTCCGATGCATGTGGTGGCCACTTTGGACCGAGAAGGACATCAAGGAAGGTGTTGGACAGCGGATTCTTCTGGCCCTCCTTATTTCAAGACGCCTACCTGTTCTGTAAGTCATGCGCCCAATGCCAAAAGATAGGTAACATCTCCCAATGAAAGAAGATGCCCCAACAACCCATTCTAGTTTGTGAGATCTTTGATGTTTGGGGCATCGATTTCATGGGACCCTTTTCGAATTCACATGGTTATATTTATATATTACTTGCTGTGGATTATGTCTCGAAGTGGGTGAAAGCAAAAGCCACCCGTACTGACGATTCTCAAGTTGTTGCAGAGTTTATCAAGCATCACATTTTCTCTAGGTTTGGAATCCCTAGAGCCCTCATCAGTGATAGAGGCACACACTTCTGCAACCGAACCGTGGCGAGTCTACTGAAGAAATATCATGTGACGCATAGGATTTCCACGGCATATCATCCACAATCCAACGGTCAAGCTGAGGTATCCAACAGAGAAATCAAATCTATCCTAGAGAAGACCGTGAATCCTACGAGAAAGGATTGGAGCTTGAGATTGGATGACACCTTGTGGGCTTATAGAACTGCGTTCAAAACGCCAATTGGAATGTCACCATATCGGTTAATTTTTGGGAAAGCCTGTCATCTGCCAGTCTAATTGGAGCATAGAGCCTATTGGGCTATAAAGAATTTCAACATGCAGATGGATGAGAGCGGCGAGCATCGAAAGCTGCAGTTGCAAGAATTAGAAGAGATCTGCAATGATGCTTATGCCAGTTCTAAAATTTACAAAGACAAAACAAAGGCATTCCATGACAAGATGATCTCTCGACGGAACTTCGAAGTCGGTCAGAAAGTTCTGCTATATCATTCACGACTTCGGTTGTTTCCAGGTAAGTTACGTTCGCGTTGGAATGGACCTTTTGTTGTCACTAACGTCTATCCTCATGGTGCAGTCAAAATTCAAAGTTTGGACACATCCAAAACTTTCAAGGTGAATGGCCACTGGCTTAAGCACTATTATGAAGGAGTCCAAGTGAACGTCGGAGTGGAAGAGCATAATATCACTTTCGATGCTCCGCCAAATGTCGAATAAATCACGACATGCAGTCGAGCTATAGACTGACTGCAAATTTAGCGCTGACTGGGAGGCAACCCAGTGTTTCTTTCCTTTTTACTTCTGCTCGTTTTTATTTCTTTTACTTTCTTTAGTCTTAATTTTATGTTTATGTTGTTTCTTGTTTTTCAAAAATTTTGAAAAATCCAAAAAAAATTTAATTTTTGTTGTCTCGCTCGATCTGCAAAATCTTGCAGATTGAGCGAGAGTTTTTTTGCTCAAGACAGTAAGGTTTATAATTTGTCTTGCTCGATCCGCAATATCTTGCATATTGAGCGAGAGAATTTTTCGTCAGGACAGTGAGTTGCATATTTTGGCTCGCTTGATCCGCAACATCTTGCGGATCGAGCGAGAGCACTTTTTCCTTAATAAACACGGCGACTCCCTTCCCCCTTCTCTCTTTCTTTCCTTCTTATTCTCTCTTTTCTCTCTTGTGTCCCCCTCAACCCCACCCTTTCATTTTTCTTAGCTAATTTTCCTCCCTATTTCATATTTCCATCTTTTAGTTCGCAGGCAACTCTCTCGGAAGTTCCACCACAACTCTTCGGACGCCATCTACTCCGCCCTTTTTCTCCGGTCACCATCTCACGTCGGAACTTCACGCCTACCTCCGGTCACCATCCTCGATTTTTGTCACCGTGGGTTCTTTTCATCGCGCTTTCCTCCTTAGGCACCTCCTAGACGTAATTCTTCATTGTTGATCTTGTGTTCTTCAAGGGGTTGCCGGATTGTTATTCGCACGCAAGGTGTTCGACGAATTGCACCTATCACTTTTACTCTAATCTCCCTACTCTTCATGGGTCCTAAACGCAACCGACACCAAGGCGAATCCTCTTCTAGGGCTGCTGATCGCACTTATGCCGATTTCATCGGCCACTTTGTCAATGATGCCGCTCGTCATCTATACTTCGAAGCCAAGGTAAGTCATTCACCCATCCCCGAACGTGGTTTTGAAGATAACTTGGCCTATCCAGATATTGTCCATACTATTCATGAGCGTGGGTGGACGAAATTTTGTGAGGATCCTCCGCCAGCTGTAGTGCCGCTTGTCCGTGAATTCTATGCCAATGCAGCTGAGCGAACAGATAGCAAGGCTTTTGTTAGGGGGAAACTGATCTCTTTCATGCCCCATGAGCTGAATGCGTTATTGGAAATACCGGAGGTGGACGACTCTCTCTACCAAAGCTTGCAAAACGGCCCGCATTTTGATGAACTACTTGAGCAACTAGCGTACCCCGGTGCTACGTGGCTCAATCCAACTTCTATTTTGAACTTCAAGAAGCGGTTCTTGCGGGTGATTCCTAAAACATGGTATGCTTTTGTGATTTGGCGTCTGATGCCGATCTTGCATTCCAGCGACGTCAGTCTCGAACGCGCCATCATTCTTTATGCACTGGAAATAGGAGCACCCATTAACGTGGGGCGGGTTCTTCATAGCGAGATCCAAATGTCCATCCATAATTTCACCGTGGGTCTCTATTTCCCCATGATCATCTCCTGTTTATGCTTACGCGCCGGCATTTTAGTTCGGAATGATGAAGAGTGGTTGTCACCTCAGCGACCACTAGACTCCGCTTTCATCGAAGCAAAGAGGGCACACCGTGTCAAGCATTTTATGCAGGATGGTCACTTTCAACCACCATCGCAAGCCCAGCCAAGGCCACCTCCTCCTCCTCGGCGATCTCAAGCTGATGCCATCCACGAACTCATGGCTTTCGCCCAACATCAGAATGCATACAATACAGTTGCGACGCATAATTTGCAGGCTTTGGATTCTTTGTTGCGCAATCTGAAAATCCACCAGGGTCTTGATCCAAATGTTGTGCCAGCCGCTCTGCCGTATCCAGCACCTTTCCCATTTCAATACGCCGCCCCTTTCCTTCCTCCAGATGCTGAAGAGGAAGATGCCGCAGACCTGTGAACCAGGGGAGTCCCGTTTTATGTTTTTGCATTTCATTCTGTTTCGTTGTTTGGTTGTGTTTTTTCTTTTATTTTTGCATTGCGGACAATGTGTTGTTTAAGTGTGGGGGGGTTGCATTACATACATTTTGTTTTGTTGTTACTTTTTCTTGTGTTGTTTATGCATCGTATTGTTGTTATTTTTGTTTGTGTTATTCAAATACATTAGTTGAGGATGAAATCATTAGCCTATGACAAGATAGTTGAAAAAAATGAATTTTGAAAAAAATTTAACTCTTGATTGGATATGAGAAACCGTAGGTTGCTTGTTGAATATTCTTAAGCACGCATGCTTAACAAGTGAAGTGTAGCGATGTATTAGATATCGTGGATGTCTTTTGGACCATTGCACAATAATAGGTGTTTGTGAAACTTGATAGTGTTTGAATCTTGACTATTTCTCTGATATGACATAAATGATCTTGGGCGCACCTAGAAAAAAAATATATAAATTTTACAACTCCATTCCGGCCTGAAAAGGATTGAAATCCTAATCCTAAAAGATTAAAATAAAGGCTAAGTATGCGGATAAAATGGGTTTGATGCTCCATCCGGGCTATAGACGAGGGGATTGAAATTCTAATCATGTCTTAGTTATAGCTAAGTATGCGGGTAATTATTGGGGCTAAAGCAATACCGGGTGTAAAATCCGGAGGTGCGTAATTATTCTCAAGAAAGTTGTGTTGTGTTGAAAGATTGTTGGGAGGATAGTTCTTGATGGTGTAGCTTACACTGAATTGTTATAGGTCGGCGAACAGTCCTGAAACTTTGTTCTTTTGAAGTTGCATGTAGCTGGGGTAACATGGCACACACACACACGTTCGCATTCAACTGTAGGTGTAGCATTGATAATTGAGAGTTGCTATGAGCTTATTTTAGATGAAAATGATTTTCTCTGAGGCTATGTGTAGTGACCCAACCTGGATCCACTATCTAATCAGAGTTATAGTAAAAGTGCACGCAATAAAAGCTTAAAGCGTAAAGTGCGGATAATTAAAATACAACAAATCCAATCGGCAGAATACAACCGACGTTATCACAATTGTATAAATACTGTTATACAACCAAATCGAAGGTTCAGGGTAAATAAATCCCTACCCTCTACAACCTCGCACTCCCCAAGCTCAATCCTGCTGAGAGCCGCCTGGACCGTCCAGCCTCAAACCTGCCCCGCCACAAGGTACACAATACCCAACAACAGGGGCGTGAGCTAGAACGCTCAATACGAAGCAATGATATAAATACAAATATGCGCACACAGATGATTTAAAACTCAAGTGAAAACACTTGCTCATGGCGCCGGGAATATACAGTACCGGCAAGAGAGCTACTCCGTGGGGTACTCGTATACTCCATATCAGGGCTGAGCCAACCCCATCCTGACCCAAATCCAAAACAGGATACAAGTCCCATATGGAAACTGTCATACCTGACTCGAGTCCAAAATGAGATCATCGTTCCCTATGGAGACTGTCAATGACTCACATCTCTCCGGATGCAGTCACACGTAAAATCATGTATGTGCTAAGGCGGTAAAACATGCTAAAACATGATAAAACATATAGCAATTACTCATGCAACATATAAGCAAATATATCATGCCGGCTATCTCGGTCAGTACTTACGTACCTCTTACACTGCTGGTCAAACCTAGCTCTGCTGGTCTAGACTCCAAGCCTACTAGTCCAGTCTACTAGCTACTAAAATGCAAATATCCATGCATCAACAATTAAGCTCTAAAAGCCTTAACTAAGCTATTGCATACTCCTAAATATTTTTAGGAAGCCAAATTATACCTTCGTCCGTCGTCAGCCCTTTGCTGAAGATAGCCTCAAAACTAGGTCGCAGCTCCGCGACGACGTCTAGATCACTAAGCCACTTCCGAATTTCCCGTAGGATGCCTAGATCTCCCTAGATCTGAGTTAGAAGGCTTAGGAATCAGAGAGAAGAGAGGGACGTTGGGGTGAGAAATGAATTCTCAGACCTTATATTTATAGGCAAAGTTCGGAACCTCCGAACCCAGTTCGGAACGTCCGATCATGATCGGAACTTCCGATCGTCCCTTCAAAGCTTTCGATCGCCCGATATTACGTCAGCCATGATGTCACCTTGCTGACGTAATCGATGATGTGTATGCTGAGTCCGATCGGAGCTTCCGATCTTGCCGATGGAGCTTCCGATCTCGATCGGAGCCTCCGATCCTGGCACGGAGCTTCCGATCCACTTCGGATCGTCCGAACTCCTCATCAGACCGTCCGGTCCTGCTGAACCAATTCAACTAGTTTGAGTGCTCTGAATCCATTTCTCAAGTCCGTTATCCCAACAGAAACTTAATTAATCATGTTTTACTTAATCTAAACATGATCACGTGATTAATTACTCATTTAATCACTAATCAGAAATGCGGGTTACTACATTCTCCCCCACTTAAGAAATTTCGTCCTCGAAATTTAAGTCTTAGAGGAAAACATAAATAGCTAACCAATGTTCTTTATTACAACTGAACAAGTATAAACTTGATACAAAGAAGTACAAAATCTCAAAATAACTCGGGGTGCTCGGCTAACATCCGGCTCTCCAACTCCCAAGTAGCTTCCTCTGTACCTCTACGTTGCCACTGTACCATCACCAATGGTATACGCTTGTTACGAAGTACATTGTCCTTCCTGTCAAGAATCCGTAGGGGTTTCTCCACATACGATAGATCTCGATCCACCTTTACCTCGGTCGGATGCAAAATATGCGACTCGTCCGCCACATACTGCTTCAACAAGGACACGTGGAACACATCGTGGATCTCCGAAAGATCGGGTGGCAAGGCCAGACGATAGGCAACATCCCCAACCTTCTCAAGAATCTCGAAAGGACCAATAAATCTAGGTGTCAGCTTACCCTTGCGACCAAACCTCATCACCTTCCGGAAAGGTGACACACGCAAGAAAACATACTCTCCTACCTCAAAATTAAGTGGTCTGCGGTGAGTGTTTGCATAGCTAGCCTGTCGATCCTGGGCTGCCTTAACCCTGAGTCGGATCAATTCTACTGCATCAGTCATCTGCTGAATCATCTGAGGACCCTCCACCTGCCGCTCACCAACCTCGTCCCAAAACAAAGGTGTACGACAATGGCGTCCATAAAGAGCCTCAAATGGTGCCATGCCAATGCTGCGATGGTAACTATTGTTGTAGGCGAACTCCACCAAGGGTAAATTATCATGCCACGCTGGACCAAAATCCATCACCGCCGCGCGAAGCATATCCTCTAGAGTACGGATAGTCCTCTCCGATTGTCCATCAGTCTCCGGATGATAATCCGTACTCAAGCTCAAAGTAGTACCAAGGGCTCGCTGGAAACTACCCCAAAATCTCGAGGTGAATCTCGGATCTCTATCGCTGACAATGCTCAACGGAATCCCATGTAATCGAACAATCTCCCGCACATACAATTGCGCCATCCTATCAAAGGTGTAATCGCGGTTATAGGGAAGAAAATGCGCTGACTTCGACAACTGATCCATGACAACCTAAATAGCATCACAATTCCTGGAAGACATAGGCAAGTGGGTGACAAAGTCCATCGTCACATGCTCCCACTTCCATTCAGGAATCTCTAAGCTGTGAAGTAACCCTCCGGGTCGTCTAAACTCTGCCTTGACTTGTTGACACACAAGGCATCGGGATACGAACTGATAAATGCTGCGCTTCATCCCTTTCCACCAAAATCGTGTGCGAAGATCCTTATACATCTTCATGCTGCCTGGATGTACAGAAAATCGACTGCGGTGTGCTTGCGATAAGATCTCATCCCTCAAAGTAGAATCCTCGGGTACCACAACTCGACCAGAAAGACACAACAGACCGTCTCCCTGCAAATGGAAACCAGAAGTATTATCACCTTCAGCCAGTCGGGCCAACTTCTGAGTCTTCAGATCAGAATTCTGAGCTTCCCGGATTCGTCTGTATAGCGCTGGCTTTGCAAGCACAAAAGAGACACGAATCCCTTGTTGTTCTTTCTTATGACGGAACATGAATCCCAAAGAACAACACTCCTCCACTGCCTTCGAAATCGAACTGGTACGAAGGGAACTCACATAAACTTTGCGACTAAGCGCATCAGCAACAGGATTTGAAGAACCTGGATGGTACTTGATCTCACAGTCGTAATCCTTCAACAGATCCATCCAACGACGCTGCCGCATGTTCAACTCAGCCTGAGTGAACAGATACTTCAAACTCTTATGATTGGTGAAGATCTCAAATCGTTCTCCGTACAAATAGTGACGCCATATCTTAAGAGCAAAGACAATGGCTGCAAGCTCTAAATCATGTACGGGATAGTTCTCCTCGTGAATCTTCAACTGTCTGGAGGCATAAGCGATCACGTGGCCATTCTGAGTCAACACACACCCCAAATCCTGGAGAGAAGCATCAGTGAAGACTACAAAACCACCTGATCCAGACGGTAAATCAAGAACTGGAGCTGTCGTCAGACGACATCTCAACTCACAAAAACTGTCTTCACAAGCATCAGACCAAACGAAAGAAACATCTTTCTTCGTCAACTGAGTCAATGGCTTAGCTATCTGAGAGAAATTCTACACAAAACGACGATAGTATCTTGCTAAACCAAGGAAACTACAAATCTCAGAAGCTGTAGTTGGACGCGACCAATTCAAAATAGCTTCTGTCTTGCTAGGATCAACAGATACGCCATCTTCAGAAATGACATGACCAAGGAACACAACTCGGTCAATCCAGAAGTCACACTTACTCAGCTTCGCGTACAACTGTCTCTCCCTCAAGACCTGCAATACAGTATAGAGATGGTAGGCATGCTCATCCATGCTGCGAGAATACACCAAAATGTCATCGATTAACACCACCACGAACTTATCCAGAAAGTCGCGGAAAACTCTGTTAATCAGATCCATAAAAACAGCTGGAGCATTCGTCAAACCAAACGGCATCACTAGAAACTCATAGTGTCCATACCGCGTACGAAATGTTGTCTTAGGAACGTCCTCTTGTCGAACTCGCAACTGATGATACCCAGACCGAAGATAAATCTTCGAATAGACAGATGTACCCTGCAACTGATCAAAGAGATCATCTATCCGCGGAAGAGGATACTTATTCTTCACTGTCACTTGATTCAACTGACGGTAGTCAATACACAACCACATCGAACCATCCTTCTTCTTGGCAAACAGTACTGGGGCTCCCCATGGCGAAACACTAGGTCGAATATAACCCTTATCAAGTAGATCTTGCAATTGCTTCTGCAGCTCTTTCATTTCTGACGGTGCCAATCGGTAAGGAGTTCTGGAAATCGGTGCAGTCCCTGGCACTATCTCAATGCCAAACTCAATCTCCCTTACTGGTGGCAAACCTGGAATCTCCTCCGGAAACACATCTGGAAAGTCACGAACCACTTGTATCTCTTGGATATCTGGCTCTCCTAAAGATGCATAAATGGCGTAGATAAGTAGCCTTCCCCGCCAGACTCTAACGCACGCCGGGCCTTTAGAGCTGAAACCACTGGCATCGGGGGTCGCGCTCCCTCACCATAGAAATACCATGACTCGTCATCCTCTGGACAAAACTGGACGAACCTCTGATAGCAATCCACTATCGCTTGGTAGGTAGTCAATAGATCTATCCCAATGATGCAATCGAAATCCTCCATCGCTAGAATCATTAGGTTAGCACTAAGCTGATGTCCCTCAAAATCCAAAACACAACCCACAACTAGACGCTTGGCTAAAACCTCACTACCCATAGGAGTAGAAACCACTAGTAACACGTCTAGAGGAATATATGGCAACTTATACTTCTTAGCGAAACGTGCTGAGACAAAAAAATTCGATGCACCGGTATCAATTAAAACATATGCAGGAAAACCACATAAACTACAGATACCTGCAATCATCCGATCGCTGTCAGCCTCTGCCTGCTCCTGGTTAAGCGCAAAGACCTGACCCTGGGCAAGTGGCCTCAAAGAAAAATAACCCCGAGAAGGAGTCTGAGTAGGCTGTCTCTGAGACTACTGCGGATGTTGGCACTGCTGCGAAAGCTGCTGCTGGAAAGGTGGCTGCTAGTACTGAGGTGGCTGAACAGATGCCTGAGAACCTCCGGAACCACTCGCAGTGGCTGTCCAACCACACTGCCCTGGCGGATGTCTGCGTCGGCACTGAGTACACCGGTTCGGTTTCTGTCCACCAAAATGATGCATCCCACCAGATCCAGAGGAAGAAGAAGAAGTACCTCCTGGCTTCTTGAAGGACTGTCCTCTCGGACCCAAAGGACTAGAGCTCGCTGGCCTGGAAGAAGAAGAATAAAGTCCCCTGTTCCTCCGAATATTGTCCTCGGCCTAGCGACAACGGTCCACCAAATCCTCATAAGTCCCATCGCTGCCCACAACAACCATACGATGAATGTCAGGATTTAAACCCTGAAGGAAATGATCAAACTTCGTCATAGAACTATCAGCAATATGAGGACAAAAGGGTAGCAGATCAAAGAACTTCTGCTGGTACTCCTCGATCGTCATCATCCCCTGTCTCAAACTCAAAAACTCGCTGGCTTTTGCCTGACGAAGAGCTGGAGGAAAATAAAATCTCTGATAGGCAGTACGGAACTCAACCCAAGTAGCTGCACCTCTAGCTGCTATGAACGGTGCGGAAGTAGATCTTCACCACTTCCTTGCTCTAACCTCAAGCATAAAGGCAAGAATCTCCATCCTATCCTCAGCCGTGCAACGGAACTCCTGGAAGCACTGCTCCATCCTCTCCATCCAATCCTCCGCCTCTTCAGCTGACTCACCACCTAGTACTGAGGTGGCTGAACAGATGCCTGAGAACCTCCGGAACCACTCGCAGTGGCTGTCCAACCACACTGCCCTGGCGGATGTCTGCGTCGGCACTGAGTACACCGGTTCGGTTTCTGTCCACCAAAATGATGCATCCCACCAGATCCAGAGGAAGAAGAAGAAGTACCTCCTGGCTTCTTGAAGGACTGTCCTCTCGGACCCAAAGGACTAGAGCTCGCTGGCCTGGAAGAAGAAGAATAAAGTCCCCTGTTCCTCCGAATATTGTCCTCGGCCTAGCGACAACGGTCCACCAAATCCTCATAAGTCCCATCGCTGCCCACAACAACCATACGATGAATGTCAGGATTTAAACCCTGAAGGAAATGATCAAACTTCGTCATAGAACTATCAGCAATATGAGGACAAAAGGGTAGCAGATCAAAGAACTTCTGCTGGTACTCCTCGATCGTCATCATCCCCTGTCTCAAACTCAAAAACTCGCTGGCTTTTGCCTGACGAAGAGCTGGAGGAAAATAAAATCTCTGATAGGCAGTACGGAACTCAACCCAAGTAGCTGCACCTCTAGCTGCTATGAACGGTGCGGAAGTAGATCTTCACCACTTCCTTGCTCTAACCTCAAGCATAAAGGCAAGAATCTCCATCCTATCCTCAGCCGTGCAACGGAACTCCTGGAAGCACTGCTCCATCCTCTCCATCCAATCCTCCGCCTCTTCAGCTGACTCACCACCCATCAAAGGCTTCGGGCTAACTTCTTTGAATCTACGCATGCTGACTCGCCTGCGCTCCTCGGGCTGTCCCCGATGTCTACGATCGTCCGGATCGCCCCAACGACCGCCGTTTACGCTACCGTGACTCAAGTCGTAATCTGCCATCTATTACATAAGAACAGATAATTACTTAATCCGCTTTACGATATTCCCAGTGCAATGCGTCGGCTTTGATACCAAAAATTTAGTGACCCAACCCGGATCCACTATCTAATCAGAGTTATAGTAAAAGCGCACACAATAAAAGATTAAAGCATAAAGTGCGGATAATTAAAATACAACAAATCCAATCGGCAGAATACAACCGACGTTATCACAATTGTATAAATACTGTTATACAACCAAATCGAAGGTTCAGGGTAATAAATCCCTACCCTCTACAACCTCGCACTCCCCAAGCTCAATTCTTCTCAGAGCCGCCTAGACCGTCCAGCCTCAAACCTGCCCCGCCAAAAGGTACACAATACCCAACCACAGGGACATGAGCTAGAATGCTCAATACGAAGCAATGATATAAATACAAATATTCGCACACAGATGATTTAAAACTCAATTGAAAACACTTGCTCATGGCACCGGGAATATACAGTACTGGCTAGAGAGCTAATCCGCGGGGTACTCGTATACTCCATATCAGGGTTGAGCCAACTCCATCCTGACCCGAATCCAAAATAGGATACAAGTCCCATATGGAAACTGTCATACCTGACTCGAGTCCAAAATGAGATCATCGTTCCCTATGGATACTGTCAATGACTCACATCTCTCCGGATGCAGTCACACGTAAAATCATGTATGTGCTAAGGCGGTAAAACATGCTAAAACATGATAAAATATATAGCACATACTCATGCAACATATAAGCAAATATATCATGCCTGCTATCTCGGTCAGTACATACGTACCTCTTACACTGCTGGTCAAACCTAGCTCTGCTGGTCTAGACTCCAAGCCTACTAGTCCAGTCTACTAGCTACTAAAATGCAAATATCCATGCATCAACAATTAAGCTCTAAAAGCCTTAACTAAGCTATTGCATACTCCTAAATATTTTTAGGAAGCCAAATTATACCTTCATCCGTCATCAGCCCTTTGCTGAAGATAGCCTCAAAACTAGGCCGTAGCTCCGCGATGACGTCTAGATCACTAAGCCACTTCCGAATTCCCCGTAGGACGCTTAGATCTCCCTAGATCTGAGTTAGAAGGCTTAGGAATCAGAGAGAAGAGAGGAAAGTTGGGGTGAGAAATGAATTCTCGGACCCTATATTTATAGGTGACGTTCGGAACGTCCGATCACGATCGGAACTTCCGATCGTCCCTTCGGAGCTTCCGATCGCCCGATATTATGTCAGCCATGATGTCACCTTGCTGACGTAACCGATGATGCGTACGCTGAGTCCGATCGGAGCTTCCGATCTTGCCGACGGAGCTTCCGATCTCGATCGGAGCCTCCGATCCTGGCACGGAGCTTCCGATCCTCTTCGGATCGTCTGAACTCCTCATCAGACCGTCTGGTCCTGCTGAACCAATTCAACTAGTTTGAGTGCTCTGAATCCATTTATGAAGTCCGTTATCCCAACAGGAACTTACTTAATCATGTTTTACTTAATCTAAACATGATCACGTGATTAATTACTTATTTAATCACTAATCAGAAATGCGGGTTACTACACTATGAATTATGTGATTCATCCTTGCGTACATGTTTGTTCTGTTTCATTTTGTTTTTGCATAAATTGCTCGAGGGCGAGCAAGGATTAAGTGTGGGGGTATTTGATATTTGTGTTTTTGTTGCATTTGTTAGTATCATTTTTTTTGTTGTTTTGCATTAGTTGCATGTTTTATTTTAGCATTTTGTTCGTATTGAATTTTCTGTGTTTGCATGATGGGATTCTTGTTTTTGTGGTTAGGTCGCTTATTTTTCGGACTAAGATGGAACCTCAGAGGAAGGTAGATTTGAAGCAAGGGAAATTCAAGCCAAATCCTGGAAAAGCTCTCTCACTCAATCTGCAAGATATTGCGGATCGAGCGAGCACTTATTTTATGAAGAAGTAGGATGGAACTTTTGTTTTTCTCGATCCGCAGATGTTTACCGATCGAGCGAGACCCTTTTTACGCGAGGCAGAGAGTTACGCATTTTCTCTCGCTCGATCCGCAGAATGTTGCGGATCGAGCGGGCGTCGTTATTCCAGAAAAAAATATATATTTTTGGAAACTTTGTTAATTTAGTTTCTAGCCTTTATTAGACTATTATTCCGTTTAAGGAGGTTTATTATCAGACTTGGAGAGACACATTGGAGGCTAGGTTTTTCTTTTAAAAATTCTTAATTCTAGTTTTCTTCTTTTTCTTTGAATTTTGTGAATTTTGCTATGAATCGTTGTAGCTAAACTCTTTTACTTGGTTGAGGGAGACGAACCCTTGGTATATTTCATTCATGAGATTTGATTTGTAGTGTTTTAATCTTTATTAAGTATCAATTTTTGATATGTTTTATTTTATGTTTGTATGCGAGATTTTAGGATTAGCCATCTTAGGATTTTGTATTACAAGCGAGAGCTAAATTAGAATTCAAATCCGTAATTGTTTGAAACCTTTAATTTGCGAAGCAACTACGTGTGATAATTTCTGCTGTTGAATTTATTATCTCGTAGGGTCAATTATTGGATAGGCTAAATATAACCGCTGGTGTTGTGTTGTCTAGTTTCGTCAGTTTTACTAGTTTGAATGCTACCGTGGATTTAAATCTAGATTGCTGTTATCAGGTTGGTCCATTGGTAAAGGTTAATTAAGAATGATGTTTTCTGATTAACTAATATTACGGTGAAACATAAATTGAATTTTCAATGACGAATATTTAATAAGATTAATTATTTTAGAGAATCGATGATTGAATGAATGAATATCAAGGGTGTAGTCGACCGATACAAAGTCTCGTCTCTTATTGAATTTCTCCAGTTTTTTTATTTAAATTTTGCATGCTATTGAATTTTGATTGTTTAAAGTTTTTAGTAGTTAATCCAAACTCGAAAACCCCCATTTATTTTAAAGAACACTTTTAAATTTATCTTTCCTCGTGGGAATGATCCTACTCACGCTACTGCATTATTTGTTTATCTGATTGAGTCGGGTAATTTGGGCGTACACGATAAGCGCTACCAAGACGTATTTGGCGACAACTCTAGTTCTTGCTTTGCCGTCTGGATCAGGTGGTTTTGTAGTCTTCACCGATGCTTCTCTCCAAGGTTTGGGGTGTGTGTTGACTCAGAATGGTCACGTGATCGCTTATGCTTCCATACAGCTGAAGACTCACGAGCAGAACTATCTCGTTCATGATCTAGAGCTTACAGTCATTGTCTTTGCCCTGAAGATATGGCGTCACTATTTGTACAGAGAATGATTTGAGATTTTCACCGATCATAAGAGTTTGAAGTATCTGTTCACTCAAGCTGAGTTGAACATGCAGCAACGTCGTTGGATGGATCTGTTGAAAGATTATGACTGTGAGATTAAGTACCATCCAGGTTCTTCTAACCCCGTTGCTGATGCGCTTAGTCGCAAGGTCTATGTGAGTTCCCTTCGTACCAGTTCAGTTTCGAAGGCAGTGGAGGAGTGTTGTTCTTTGTGATTCACATTCCGTCATAAGAAAGAACAGCAAGGGATTCATGTTTCTTCTGTGCTTGTAGAGCCAGCATTGTATCTACGAATCCGTGAAGCTTAGAGTTCTGATCTGAAGACGCAGAAGTTGGCACATTTGGCTGAGGGTGATAGTACTTCTGGTTTTTATCTGCAGGGAGACGGTCTGTTGTGTCTTTCTGGTAAAGTAGTTGTACCCGAGGATTCTACTTTGAGGAATGAGATCTTATCGCAAGCTCACCGCAGTCGATTCGCTGTACATCCAGGCAGCATGAAGATGTATAAGGATCTTCGCACTCGATTTTGGTGGAAAGGGATGAAGCGCATCGTTTATTAGTTTGTGTCCCGATGCCTTGTGTGTCAGCAGGTCAAGGCAGAGTTTTGATGACCCGGAGGGTTATTTCACAGCTTAGAGATTCCTGAGTGGAAGTGGGCGAATGTGACGATAGACTTTGTCACCCACTTGCCTATGTCTTCCAGTAATTTTGATGCTATTTGGGATGTCATGGACCGGTTGTCGAAGTCAGTGCATTTTCTTCCCTATAATCGCGATTATACCTTTGATAGGATGGCGCAATTGTATGTGCGGGAGATTGTTCGATTGCATGGGATTCCATTGAGAATTGTCAGCGATAGAGATCCGAGATTAACCTCGAGATTTTGGGGTAGTTTCCTGCGAGCCCTTGATACTACTTTGAGCCTGAGTACGGCTTATCATCCAGTGACGGATGGAAAATCCGAGCATACTATTCGCACTTTAGAGGATATGCTTTGCGTGGCGGTGATGGATTTTGGCCCAGCGTGGCATGATCATTTACCCTTGGTGGAGTTCGCTTATAACAATAGTTTCTATCGCAGCATTGGCATGGCACCATTTGATGCTCTTTATGGACATAATTGTCGTACACCTTTGTTTTGGGACGAGGTTGGCGAGCGTCAGGTTGAGGGTCCTCAGATGATTCAGCAGATTACTAATGCAGTGGAGTTGATCCGATGCAGGATTAAGGCGGCCGAGGATCGACAAGCTAGCTACGCGAACAATCATCGGAGACTGTTACACTTTGAGGTGGGAGAGCATGTGTTCTTGCGTGTGTCACCTTTCCAGAAGGTGATGAGATTTGGTCGAAAGGGTAAGCTGACACCGAGATTTATTGGTCCTTTCGAGATTCTCGATAAGGTTGGAGATGTGGCTTATCGTCTGGCCTTGCCACCCGATCTTTCGGAGATTCACGATGTGTTCCACGTCTCCTTGTTGAGGCAGTACGTGGCTGACGAGTTGCATATTTTGCATCCGACCGAGGTAAAGGTAGATCAAGATCTATCATATGTGGAGAAACCCCTGCGGATTCTAGACAGGAAGTACAAGGTACTTCGTAAAAAGCATATACCATTGGTGATGGTACAGTGGCAGCGCAGAGGTACAGAGGAAGCTACTTGGGAGTTGGAGAGTCGGATGTTAGCCGAGCACCCCGAGTTATTTTAAGATTTTGTACTTCTTTGTACCGAGTTTGTACTTGTTCAGTTGTGATAAAGAATATTCGTGTTGAATACTGTACTTTTCCTCTAAATTTAATTTTGAGGACAAAATTTCTTAAGTGGGGGAGAATGTAGTAACCCGTATCTTAAATTAATGATTAATAGGTAATTAATCAAGTGATCATGTTTAAATTTAATAAAACATGATTAAAGAAATTCCAAACGTATTAACGGAGTCCGAAAATAGATCCAGGATACTTGAAAATAGTGGGCATGGCTCGGGATGTTCGGATGCTCCGAACTGGTGTTCGGAGGACCCGAACTTGATCGGAGTCAGGAACGGAGGCCCGAGAAGTTCGGACGATCCAAAGAGGAGTTCGGAGGATCCAAAGAGGATCGGAGGCTCCGTCGGTGGAATCGAAGGACCCGAACAGGGTTAGGGCTTACGTCATCAATTACGTCAGCAAGGTTACATCATGGATGACATCACTAATGGAACTTCGGAGGACCCGAAGTTAGGATCGGACGATCCAATCGTGTTCGGACAATCCAAAGTCATGATCGGAGTATTCGAACCAGTTCGGAGGACCCGAACCCGAGTTTAGACGGCCCGAACTTTGTCTATAAATAGAGGAGCCGAGGGTCATTTGTGACTCGCTCATTTCCTCTCTTCTATCTCAATTCTTAAGCCTTCTAACTCAGATCTAGGGAGATCTGGGCATCCTACGGGAAATCCGGAAGTGTCTTAGTGATCTAGACGTCGTCGCGGAGCTGTGGCCTAGATTTGAGGCTATCTACAGCAAAGGGCTAACGACGGACGCAGGTATAGCTTTGGCATCCTAAAAATATTTTGGAGTATGCATTAGCTTAGTTAAGGCTTTTAGATCTTTATTGTTGATGCATGGATATTTGCATTGTAGTAGCAGTAGACTGGACTATAGGCTTGGAGTATAGGCCAGTGGAGCTAGGTTTTGACCAGCAGTGTTAAAGGTATGTAAGTACTGACCGAGATAGCCGGCATGATATATTTGCATGTATGTTGCATGAGTATGTGCTATATGACTTATCATGTTTTAACATGTTTTACTGCCTTAGCACATGCACGATTTTATGTGTGACTGCATCTTGAGAGATGCAAGTCATTGACAGTCTCCATAGGGAACAATGATCTCATTTTGGACTCGAGTCAGGTATGACAGTTTCCATATGAGACTTGTATCCTGTTTTGGATTTGGGTCAGGATGGGGTTGGCTTAGCCCTGATATGGAATATACGAGTACCCCGCGGAGTCGCTCTCTAGCCAGTACTGTATATTTCCGGCGCCATGAGCAAGTGTTTTCAATTGAGTTTTAAATCATATTGTGTGCGCATATTTGTATTTATATCATTGCTTCGTATTGAGTGTTCTAGCTCACGCCCCTGTGTTTGGGTATTGTGGTGTACCTTATGGAGGGTCAGGTTTGAGGCGGACGGTCCAGGCGGCTCTCAGCAGGATTGAGCTTGGGAGAGTGCGAGGTTGTATAGGGTAGAGATTTGTTTACCCTGAACCTTCGATTTGGTTGTATAATAATATTTATACACGATTGATATCGTCGGTTGTATTCTGCCGATTGGATTTGTTGTATTTTAATTATCCACTCTTTACGCTTTAAGTTTTAATTTCATGCGCTTTTATCGTAACTCTGATTAGTAGTGGATCCGGGTTGGGTCACTACAGTAATCCACCTAGTTACCAAGGAATTCAAAGAATATGCCTAGCGTTAACACACTTGGAATAATATTCACGACACGTCGCGTATCCGACTATTGACTATTGCTGAAACATAATAGCCTTGACAATTAGTCCACAATCTTTAGAGAAGATGCATTGTCCTTAATCCAATCTATTATTTCAATGGTACAACACATCAGAATCTTATGGGAAGATAAGTGGCAAAAATCCTGCTAGACTCTGAAAACCAATTCTTAGTTATTGTCTCATACCACGATCAGACAACTGATGTTAACTTGCTAATGCCTATTGGAATTCCCAATACTTGATGGATCTTAGCTCAATGGCATTCTCAGATGTCATCGCTTGAACTGATGAGTGCATTTTATATGCATTATTTCGTGATATTTTTATGTCTATTTTATGTGCATTCATATTTTTTTGTGTGTTTTTATGTGTTTTATTGTATTCATGTGCATTTCACTCTCCGGATTTAATTTGTAGGAAAAAAGGAAATTAAAAGAGATTGAAGCTCTAAAGAATGGAGCTGTTAACAAAAGGCTCTAAAAGTTAGCACTAGTTTTAGTGCTATCGCTCTAAAAGTTAGCACTAGATTTAGTGCTATCGCCATAAAACAAGCGCTATAAACCTGAAGAAAGAAGATGAAGCTGCGCGGTTTGTGAGAGAAGAAGCGCTATCGCGCATGGAGGAGATGGGAAGAGCGCAAGAACTAAAGCGCTGTTGGGCTGCGCTATCGCGCATGATGAAGATGATGAAGAGTGCATGGTCTGTGTCGTGAAGAAATTACTGGGCAGAAATTATCTCGCTCGAGCGCACTTTGTGCTCTCTCGAGCGAGAAAGACGTGATCAAAAATTCTTTGGGACAGAAATGTGCTCGCTCGAACGCGCATTGAGCTCGCTCTAGCGAGCGATCGGGGAGCAGAAAATAATATAATTTCGGAAATTTAAAACTATTTTTTTGCGTGCTTTAATTTGTGGGCTTTTAAAAGCCATATAAATAAGGGATATTAGACGCATAGAAAGGGGGAATCATCAGGGATTATTCACGCACAACGCAAACGCAAGGCGGCGGCTGGGAGCAGAGAAGATTTGTTCACTTTTTCTTATTCAATTCTTTCTTTTTGTTTTATTTTTGAACTTTAGTTTTAATTATTGGTAGTTTTTCTTCAACCAAGATGACGTGATTGGGCCGAATCGAACAAATTCATGTAGAAAACTTGGATGTTTATTTGAGATTTTTTAGACTTGATTTTATTTTATTGATTATCAGATTTATATTTGTCTTGTGAATAGCCTGATCAACTGTTTGTTTGCATGTTAATCGATTCCAATTCAACAGAGGAGGTATTGATTTCGATCACTTTGATAATCAACATATTGTAAAGCCGACTAGAAATAAAATTCGGTTTCAGTGTGCGGTTTAGGTGAAAACTGAATTTTCACAAATATTTAATACATTCAAATTTGATTATAATTACGAAAGATTAATCCGTCAATATTTGAATAGGTTTGATTGTTTTAGAAATATACCTTTGATGATTTAGGAGAATTCCCGTAATCTAAGATTAAATTTGAGTCCAGAATCGGCTACATGTTACATGATTTGTTTGGTACCTACGTGTGTCTTGGTTGTCTCGTTTTAATTAAATTTTTCTTTCAAATTTTTTAATTCTTATTTTATTTAAATCAAATTGTTCTTTATGATTTTGTCTAGATTAAGTAAAATAATTAATTCTTGAGAATTGACTAAAGTCACTGTGGGATCGATACTTGGACTCTTTGTCCACTTTACTATTACTTGACCTAGTGCACTTGCTAGTAGACACCAAAGTAAGCGGTCAAGTTTTTGGCACCGTTGTCGGTGACTGTTTAGTTAATATTAGGATAGATTATTTGCTTGAGACTAGATATTTTGTTATTGTTAGTTATTTATTATTTATTATTAATTTTGTTGTTTTTTACTTGTGAGGTACTTGGAGATGGATCATCGACAGGTGTTCACAAGGTTTGGCCAACAATACTCGTACCCTTTCTATGCTGCTTGGGGGAGATTCAATGATTTGGAGAACAGATTTCAATGCCATGATTTTTCAAACTACACTCTAGTTCAAATTTTTTATGGTGGTTTGGATGAGACAACAAGGAGTTGGGTTGATTATGGAGCTTTGTCAACAGGAAGCCATTTGTTTCACCCAGATTACAACAGTGATATTCACTTGTTAAATGATATTGCAGATTTCGACTACCATTGGCATTCGAACCAACCACCCGAGTATCAAAATGAGTGTCTAGGGCGTTCTGAAGATTATGTGGCTCAGTTGGAGAATATTGTGCGACAAGAGACAGAGATAAATCAGTTCTTGGAAAGCCACATCAACTCTTTGAGTCTTTTGGATGAACAGATTGCGCTTTTTATAGAACCATCTTCTCAGATTTTCCAAAAGACTGAAGCAAGTTGTGTTGATCAGTTATCATGGGCATGTGATTCTGAAGCAGTAATAGAGCCAGAGAAAGAAGAAATATTTTTTTAAGAATCTTCATATGAAGAGGAGCCAAAAGTGATAGTGGAGGAGGATGAAATATTCAAGGTGAAAGATTTGACCTCGTCAATGGACTTTACATGTACACCACTTAAAGATGTTTTCATGCCATTGACGCCAACTCCATAGTATTACATCCTCGATGAGCTTCAGCCTCGATATGGAGTCTCCTTCCATACTAATCAGTTCATGTCGATTGTTGTTGGACCGACGAGCTTACAAAGTCAATATCACGCCAAGGTTGAGGGCGTAGAGAATCAAGACCCATACGTAGAGTCGTATGATTCTTACTATGGGCGGCAACCGCTCTTTGATGGTTGCTTCTGCATAGTCGGGCGATAGACTATAAATTTAGCGCTGACTGGGAGGCAACCCAGTATTCTTACCTTGATTTTTAGTTTATTTTTGTTTAATTTTGTTTTTATTTTTTATTTTATTTTACTTCTTTTCCATTCAAGTTTTATGTGCTGGCCGATATACAGTTTGCTGCTACCGTCCCAGCGGATACTGTCAAGAAGGACGAGGATTAATCGAAAACCAGGGGAGTGTTGTTTTTGTTTTCATTTTTTTTTGTTCGTCTTGCATATGTGTGTTTGTTCATGAATTCTGTTCATTGTTCTAAAGCATTGAGGGCAATGCTTTTGATAAGTAGTGGGGAGGTAGACTAGTTTATTTTATTGTGTTTCATATTTGTGTTGCATTAGTAATGTTTCGTGTTTGTTTGCATTTAGTTTGATTTTGTTTTTGTTTGTTTTGTCTTGCATGTGTGTTAAGTAGGATGAGTCATAATAGCCAATGATGATGAAGTTCATTTTTAAAAAAAATGGATTTTTGAAAAAAAAATTTATCTTGATTAGACATGATGAAAGAGTGGGTGTCCAGTTAGCCAACTTGTGGCTAAGGGCTTTTATGACTCTATGTATAAACAATCTTTGTTTAATATAATTTACATTCATTAATTGCATTTTCTTTGTCTTTCTTCATATTGTTATATTGTGATATACTATTGTTGTTTTGATAAAGACCTTGAATATACTATAGTGTAAGTAAGATGAGATAGTGAATAAAGAAAGATCAGTATTATGAAACACATCTTATAGTCACTGTATATTCTAAACAGTTCCTAGTCAATTGAGCCGTCCGCTAATAAGGATAAGGATCGCTCGAGATTGAGACTAGCATTTGTGATGCCAAGTACCACGTTTCATTGGTAATGAACATGGAGATGTTCATGGATATTCATATTGTGAATGATCGAAATACCCTATTCGGACATTCCAAGTGGTTATTATTATTTGAGTGGATAAGTCCGCGGTTTTGGTTGTACACCATTAGTCCTTACTACTTGAAACATCATTGAGACTCTATATGCTAGTACTGTCCTTTGACACATTTACCGACTCTATTGGGGTCATCAGGTGTCGGAATTGGGTACAGTTAAAACACATAGGAGTCGATGCTTTGTTGTGAAGGATTCACCACATACTTGCGAGTGTGGATATCCAATGCGATCTGAGGAGATATTAGTGTGACGAATCTCTGGCCAGAGTACATGATGTGTTTTAGGTTACTCGATTTCCTAGTAGCACATGCGATGTCACTATTTGATCTTCAAGATGCATTGCATAGTTATCGAATCTCTAACGACTCTCGATGCACCAATGGTTGTTGATTCGATCGGGATATATGGATGAAGGGACCGTACTGTATGCTAACCAAAATCTACTGGTTCTTGCAGGCACTATCAGTGATACCTAGGGAATCATGGGGCGATGTTGCTAGACGCTCTTACCATGATTCGATGGGTAAGTCGGAAATTATTGTTCCGAGTCACAAGGAGTTGTGAGCCCACGGCTAGCTATATCTCTGAACCATTGAGGGTCACACAAGTAATGGATTACTAAACCACGTTGAGATAGTTAAATTTAAAGAGTTAAATTTAATGAAAGAGAAGTTGGACTTCATAACTAAAGGGATTGGAATTTTCTAAAATGACATATGGATGGGCATTTTTGGAAATCACTGAATTCGAATTCAGAAAAATTATCTTGACTTCAAAAGATGCAGAAATGGTTTTTGTGCACATTGGTGAAATCAGTTTATCAATCGGAGTCATGATGAATTTTATATTAATTTCTATAATAACAAGCTTGGCTTGTTGGGCTTAAGTTATGGATTATGGGCCCTAAGGAGTTAGAGTCCTAATATAATTATAACTTAATCTAGTCTAGAAATTATCTATAAATATAGGTTTAGTATTCGAAAATTGCATGCATTCCATCCTTGAAATTTTTTAAAATCACTTATAATATTCTAAGGGAATTTTCGAAATTCTCTTCTCCTTTTTGAGATAATTCAGGCTGTGATTTTTGTGAAAAATTACATTCTGAATTGACAGATCAAATCTGTTTATTCTCTTCGATAAACATCTGATTGATTTCTAGTGCAATCAATCAGAAGGTTTTAAATTTTCAGTTCGTGGACCTAATTCCGAAGATTGATCGAGCAAGTCATCGGTTTCCGGGATTTACAAGAAGAGCAGATTAAATTTTGTTGGAGTCCATAATCAAGCCTTAGCTTGAAGAGGTAAAAATATTTAATTATGAATTTATATTTTTACTTGCAAGATTTTAATCGTTTGGATTTGATACCCACGATATGGAATAGTTCCATATCAAAAAATAAAATTTTAAACTCCCGCTGCTCCGAGTATCACATCCATGTGATCAGAGAACGCGTGTTCCAACAGTGGTATCCGAGTATCACTTTTTCTTCTTTTGTTCTTTCTTTTTGTTTTATTTTTGAATTATTGATAAGTGCAATTTTTGCACTTATATTTTATATGAATTAGCTAGGCTTTTGTTGTGTTTTGAGCGATATTATGCTTTTCATTTGTTGTTAGTGTCGTTTTGCAGGAGTTCAAGTGATATTTATTTTAGTTGACCAAAAGAGTCAAAAATATGCAAAAAGAGTGAAGAAAAGAGAAGAGAAAAAATGAATTAAGTTGATCAGGTCAGCGTCCCAGCGCTTGAATTCCAGCGCTCCAGCGCTATACAGAGTCTTTTGAAAGGTGAAAAGTCGAGGAAATAGCGCTCCAGCACTATCATACGAGCGCTCCTGCTCTGTTGAAGAATAAAGTTGGGCGCTTCAACGCTACGCAGTATCCAGAATTTTGGAAAGTCTTGATCGAGTTTTTAAAAGGATTTTATGGCTTATTTTGGAGTATACGAGGGTTTAGACAGTTTTTCAGAGCATAAGGATGGATATTGAGAGATTGGGATTGAAAAAGAGCTCGAGAATTTGGTACGAAGACTGAAGACGGCGGCATCCGGCGACGGAGAAGCTTCATTCTAATTCGTTCTAGTTTCTCAGTGAACTCTATTTTTCTTAGTTTATGGATTGTGGGAAAAATATATTTTGTTTGATCTTTAAAATTATTATGAACTAATTTCTTAGTCTAGAGGTAGACGGATCTTGACTGGAAATCATGATTGAGATATTTTGATTTATAAATTTGAATTCTTCGCACAATTTATTTGTGTTTTCTTGATTTTAATGCTTTCAATTTACTGTCCATAGATTGAATGATATTTTATTTAGAATTTATCACTCGAGAGAGGATATTTTGAATACGACATAGAAAAATACATCTTTGGTGTTTATATTATTCAAGAGACATATAACTTCATAGAAGTCATTATAAGAATTCTTGTGCTATTTATCGGATTTAATAATTGAACTTTGATAGAGATATTGAGTTTGTTATTGAATACGAATTTCTGCTTGACACTCGAGAGAGGTAGTAGAAAATAATAGGGATTCTTGGCTAATAAATTAGAAGATTTTATAATTGAACAATCATTAGAAATAAATTTTGGTTTACAGTCAAGTGAAGTCAAACCTCTAGCATTCATCACTTATTGAATTTTTCTCTCGTGAACTCGTGGTTATTTAGTTTTGTTTCTTGCAAATTTTAGTTTTATAAAAATCAAACCATTTTCGTAGCTCTACATAGGATTAGGATTTTATTAGTTGCAAATATTTGATACAATATAATTTATTCATTCTCCGTGGGATCGACTTGGACTTAATTCCTATATTATAGCTTGACATCGTGCGCTTGCGAGCGAAAAACACGCAACAAGTTTTTGGGGAATGAATTTTATTTGATTTATATTAAATTGTGCTAATTGGTCTTAATTTTGATTTAGAGCATTTTATTTTATTTTGTTGGTTCTAATTTTAAATCTTTCCTCTCTATGCAGTTTATACGAAAAATCCAAAGTTACGACTCACTTCTCTTTGATCCGAAAATCGAGAAAACTGCTAAAGCTTTGAGAAAAGCTAGAAGAGAAGAGTTGCAACAAATGGCTGAATAAAGAGAAAGAGATAGAGAAAGAGTTGTCAATAATGCTCCGGTGCCTATGTAACGACCCACTGTATCAAGACGGGTCTTTTCAGCGTGCTTTTGTCCTCACTCACACGCACCTTGAGAAACTTCCCAGAGGGTCACCCATCCTATAATTTCCCCAAGTCAAGCACGCTTAACTTTAGAGTTCTTATGTGATGAGCTTCCGAAAAGAAGATGCACCTTCTTTATATGAGCAGTACATATGAAATCTTATAAGCCCTCCTCAACTATGTAGTCCCATACCTACACAGTCTCAGAATCCCCTCTCATTCCGGCACGGGACCAGGATTAAGGAAACATTGCATTTATGACCTGGAGTGCAAGGTTCGAATCTTAGGGAGGGCAAAAACTCCCCACCATGGGGGAGAAGATCATGAGTTCAAGAATGAACTGGGCCAGCCCAGTTCATTACATAATATTTGTAACGACCCACTGTATCAAGACGTGTCTTTTTCAGCGTGCTTATGTCCTCACTCACACGCACCCTGTAAAACTTTCCAGGGGGTCACACATCCTATAATTACCCCAAGTCTAGCACGCTTAACTTTGGAGTCCTTATGTGATGAGCTTGCGAAAAGAAGATGCACCTTCTTGATATGAGCAGTACATATGAAATCTTTTAAGCCCTCCTCAACCATGTAGTCCCATACCTACACAGTCTCAGAATCCCTCTCATTCCGGCACGGGATCGGTTCATTCATGTCTTCCTTCGCCTAGAAGCCTACCAGGAGCCGCTCATTGTCCATGCAACCTCTTGGCACCAGCGATCACTCCCTGCCTCTTTAGCCCCGGGCGTCACATGCCCACCAGCTTCCGCTTGGTTCGTCCCCGAACCATACCGTACTAAGAGAGGTCGACTTTGATACCATTTGTAACGACCCACTGTATCAAAACGTGTCTTTTTCAGCGTGTTTATGTCCTCACTCACACGCACCCTGGAAAACTTTCCAGGGGGTCACCCATCCTATAATTACCCCAAGTCAAGCACGCTTAACTTTGGAGTTCTTATGTGATGAGCTTTCGAAAAAAAGATGCACCTTCTTGATATGAGCAGTACATATGAAATCTTTTAAGCTCTCCTCAACCATGTAGTCCCATACCTACACAGGCTTAGAATCCCTCTCATTCCGGCACGGGATCGGTTCATTCATGTCTCCCTCTGCCTAAAAGCCTACCAGAAGCCGCTCATTGTCCGTGCAACCTCTTGGCACCGGCGATCACTCCCTGCCTCTTTAGCCCCGGGCGTCACAGCCTATCAGAGATCACTTTTGACCGGTGATCAATACTCATTATTTTGGGATAGCTCGGCAGAATATCACAACAAATAATTTTGAGTTGAAACTAGCTTTGATTAATATGGTGCAGCAGAATCAGTTTAGGGGTGCAGCTACTGAAGATCCAAATTTGCACCTGCGTACTTTTCTAGAGATTGCTGACACAGTAAAGATTCATGGTGTTACTGAGGACACCATCAAACTATGATTGTTCCCGTTCTCTCTTAGGGACAATGCTCGTAGTTGGTTGTAATCACTAACTCTTGGGAGTATCACTACATGGGATG